>NW_022631003.1:32193090-32817310 GCF_010015895.1 Lontra canadensis | reverse complement strand
AAAATCTTAAAAAAAAAAAAAAAAAAAAAAAGCATGTGATTCTTAAGAGCCATTCTTCAATAAGATTAAACCATGCTGGAAACTGGCTCTCAGCAAACAAGAACAACAAAGTTTTAAAATGGAAATTAGATTAATAGAAAATAAATGTACCCTACTAATTTCATTCCCTTTCAAAACTCCACTGCTCGTCAGTGAAGGGATATAAAAATAAATTTTAAAATGTGAGAAGAGAAATGACAACAGTAAAATTTTGGAAGCTGCAGACCAGATGAATGAGTGTGACTCAACACACCAGAAGCCCAATTTATACTACATAATTCTCAAAGGGCACTGGAACAGGGCCAATGGAATTGGAAATGAAGAATGAAGTAAATCAAAGAGATTAAGTAAAAGCTATTTGAAAAACACCTCCAGAGGAACTGTACCTCTCACTCCAGAGAAGCATGGAGATATATTTCTGACCAAATAATACTATTCTCTGCACTGGGGTGTCCTCAGGTATACTAAGTACATGAGAACCATACTGAAAACAGAAATTAAATTTGGTGTACGTAATGCTGAATGTAAGGCCCCCATTTTTCTTCCATTTCTTAAGACTGAATAGGCAAATTCTCAGCAGACTGGAAGTTTCTTCTCCAGCGAGTCTGATCAGCCCAGGAGGAATGACTGACTTCAGATGTTCCCCAACAAAGGGTACACTCTGATCATCCTAACTTGAAACTCAGAGTCTATAAAGTTGCAACCATGTATACAAATCTTCTAAAAAGCTTTTTTTTTTTTTTTTTTTTTTTTAACCGTTCCACTTGTAAAAATGGAAAAAAAAAAAGATTTGGGGAGAAAGCTCAGAAGCAATCCAGACAAAAGCAGAAAAAGCAATTTGGAGAAAAACAGAAAATTGCAAGAAAGCTCAAAAAAGAAAGAATTGTGCTGCTACATTGTATGTTTGCTATGTAAATTAGCTTTAAAACTACTAGTAAAGTGGGGAATTAGGTAGGAATAAAATGGAAATAATATTTGTTCAGATGTGATTTTTCCCTTCTTAAGAAAGAGAAGCCAGAGAATCAGACTTAATGAACTTCAGCAAGAAATGAAAAGGACTTCATTTAGCTGCCATCCTGGAAGCAGGAGTCTTCCAAGTATATTTTTAAAAAATTTAAAATAAGCGTTTACAACCAGGGTTCCCACTCGAGAGAGGCATACCGGTTTTATGCAGCTTGACTGGTGGCTGGTTGAACCACCTACCCTGACCACTAACTAGCAGCCTTGTGGTTTAGATCCCTATTTCCATGTGTACCTCACTGTCTACCAGCCCTCCTCTTAACATTTTGCCAGCACATTTACACCAGTTTTTAAAAAGTTTTACTGAGGTATCATTGACATACAGTAGGTTAAAGTGTAAATCGATCTGATAAATTTGAGATGTGTTTACAGTTATAAAACTATCATCTCAATCACAATAATAAACATCTCCATTATCCCCAAGGATTCCCTCCTGCCTTTTGATCCCTTCCTGTTCTCCAGTCCCTTGCTTCCCTTCCCAGGCTACTCTGTTATTTCTGAGCACTTTAAACATCTGTGGTAGTCTCCAGCAATTCTACAAAATAAATGGCTTTTGATCTTCACAAGTATGAAGTTCATGAAAGTCAAGGAAACTCGAGGAATTGTTTCAGACTGAAGGCTAAAGAGACACGAAAACTAAATGCAACGTGTAATCTTGGACTGAACTTTCTGCTATAAAGGGCATCTTTGGGATGATTGCCAAAACATGAAGGGGTTGTGGACTTCATGTAGTAAGGTAGTAGTGTTAGCTTCCTGATTCTGATGGTTGTACTGTTTTGTAGGAAAATGTCATTGTTCACAGAAACTATACTCTGAAGCTGTGCTCCCCAGTATGGTGGCACCTAAGCCACTGATACCTATAAGCACTTGAAATGTAGCTAACATGACACATAGAAATAATATTTTGGATATGAACAAAATATATTAAATTTTTTTTGTTTTATTTTTTAACATGGGCTACTAGAAAATGTAATATTGCATAGGTGTCTTGGATTATATTTCTGTTGGATGGCACTGCAAAGTATGCACACTAATTGTTTATCACGTTAGCAACTTACTCTCAATTCTCAAATTCTTAAGTATATTCCTTAAATTCTTGTTCAGGAAATATGTTGGAACTTTTCTGCAAGATTGAAATTATTTCAAAATAATTTCAAAACATTTCAATGAATTCAAAACAATTTCAAAAATAATTATCAATAAAGGACAAAGTGTAAGTTTTCTTAGGTCGTTGAGAAAATAGGAATAACAGAATTTTAAGGAAGGTTATACAAGACAGAGACATTTACTCTGGGCCTATCATGAACTAAATCCTTAACTAAATCTCTATCTCTAAATCTCTCTATCTCTAAATCTTAGGAATTTTATGATTTAATCCCCACAACCGTAACAAGTAATGGGAATTATTTTCTATGTTTAGACTGTCATGGTGCCTTTAAGGAGCCACCTTTCCCTAGTAGCACTAACAAATTACACATAAAGCATAATTTACTCCACTGGATGTTGCCTGCTTGTCACACATGCACTCGCTTAGGGGTTGTTCACTGGTCTCTTTACCACTCCTATTGCCCATCTACCATTAGCTGTGAACTGACTTGACTCCCACACTCAGCTTCTACTCTACAGCCTTTCTTAGGGTAGCACCCGTCTAGATATGACTAGGCCTCTTTACAGTTTCCTCCAAATGAGTCTGGTCTTGTCTTGAGAGCAACGTGGACAGTCTTCCTTTCAACAGTAGGGAAACTGAAGCTCATAAAGGTTAAGTAACCTATATAACATTATGCAGCTGGGATTCAAATCTAATTCACTCCACTCTGTATAAGAAGGTACACCTACATAACTATCTTTGACAATTCATTTTCTCTCATTACCCCTTTTCCTTTATAGGACTTACACAATTCATAATTCTCTTATTTACTTATTATGTCTCCCATAGGAGATGTCAGTTCTGTGAGAGCAGGTATTTTATCTGACATTTCGTAGCTATGTCCCAGTACTTGGAACCTAAGTGCTCAATAAGTATTTGTTGAATGAAAAAAAAAGTTACCATTTTTTCCCAATGTGTAAAATCTTTGATTCTTTTTGGGGGCTACAGTGCAGTTATTTACAAAGGTTTTTCTTTTTCTTTAGGTATGTTATGTATAAAAGTGGCTACTTTCCATAATAAATGAAAATGGCCAATTCTTTAAGAGGAGAAGTACTGAATCTTTATAAAAATGTAAGTAATTATGTTGCCAGTCTTATATATATGTTACTGAGATACAGATCGTTTAGAAATATATTAACCTTTCTTTTTTAAGCTGCTGTATCTTGGACGAGACTATCCAAAAGGAGCAGACTATTTTAAAAGGCGTCTGAAGAATGTTTTCCTAAAAAACAAAGATGTGAAGGACCCAGAGAAGATCAAAGAACTTATTGGACGGGGTGAATTTGTAATGAAAGAGCTAGAAGCCTTATACTTCCTTAGGAAATACAGAGCGATGAAACAACGCTATTATTCAGATACCAACAAAACTAACTGATCTATATTACTATAATTTGGCTGGAATTCAGTGCCAGCTCTTTATGTACACCAGATATAACAGTAACTGCAACTTAAAATGGCAAGATATACACATTATGTAAAAAAATACCTGAGCTGTCTTAATGAACTAAAATAAGCAACTTTGGTTCACAGAGCTTTATCAGCAACCCTTTGTTAATTTTTATACAAAATCAGCAATATAGCCAACTACCAATTAAAAACTAATGAGTACCCAATTTTGAATGTACTTAGTTTCAACTTACTAAATTTTTTTACCTATTACTCTTAGCCCCCTTTCTCCATTTTACTGACAAGAGAATGCCATTTAATGCATTTAACTAAGCAAAATAATTTCTTGCCCATTAATTTCCTGTAACTTTTGAAGGAGTACCACCTTATTTTTGAACATATTTGGTACATTAACAGCACACATTCAAGGTTCACTGCAAAACAAATAGCACATGGTAATGATTTAAGTGCAGTTATAGAAATATGTATGGAGTAAGATTATTTCTGATCTTGAAGTAGGCTGCCAGTAACTGGCATTATATACATACCTATTTAATAACATCCGTTATTGGGGCGCCTGGGTGGCTCAGTGGGTTAAGCCTCTGCCTTCGGCACAGGTCGTGATCTCTGGGTCCTGGGATCAAGCCCCGTGTCAGGCTCTCTGCTCAGCGGGGAGCCTGCTTTCCCCTCTCTCTCTGCCTACTTGTGATCTCTCGCTCTCAAATAAATAAATAAATAATCTTAAAAAAAAAAAAACAAAACTTCTGTTACTGATTCTGCTGCTGGCTCCCTTTCAGTCTTGAAACAAATCACCTCCTGTGTATCAATTACCCTTACTGATAAGAAGTATTAAATAATGTTAATCTGTTCTTTCATCATAAAGGCAGATCTGTTTTACATCTACTTCTAAATAAGTTAACACAGTAATGGACCTAAATCTAACATGGTTTTAAGCAAACACTTAAACCTATAAAATAATGTTCACAGCACCTTTCACAAATAATAAAGAATATCTCTAACACATAAGCTGCAAAAGATTCACTAATATAGTGTGGCTTATAAATGATTCCGTATCAACTGTGGGGCAAATGTTTCAAATTTCTGTCAAGAAGTACACACGATCATAGTCACCATAACTATTTTTATTACATTACAATAATTAGGAGCAGTACAGTTCATGACAAAAATATTACAAATTTCAGATCACTTCACAGCACATACTCCTATAAACATTTAAAAGTTAATTTTAATTAAAAGAGTGGTCATTTTTAAATTTAATGTTTGATATGACCAACATTCCTAGGTCAGCGCAACCAAATGATGGAAAACAACTGGATCACACTGCATATGTCCCACAAAAAAAAGCACAATGTACAAAATGTGCATGTTTCAGTTTACACTATACAAAAATAGTTAAAATACATTCCAGGTAAACATGTTACATTAAGAAATAGTACTAGTAAGAAATTGGCACTCAAAGGAAAAATGCAAAAGTATTTTCAACATGAAAACACAAGACAGTGGAATTGGAAACTTTTGGATAAAACATTACATAACCCATTTAGCACTATGGGGAGGGGGACCCTTTGTAATGGACATTTCTGCAAGTAGGAACTTTGTTCCTAAATTCATCTAAATTGCCTATCATCATCCCAAACAGGCACTTAAAACTATTAAACTAAAACAATTATTAATCTTGTTATGACTTCTTCAAGAACTGATGTAAATATATCTTTAGGAAGAAATAATTTTCATTTTCTGAAGGAATTTACAGCTACCAGTTGTATGCTGTTCGATTTTTCAATGCAGATTTCATGCTACCCAATACTAACACAGAAGTTATTAAATATAAATTCAGTTTTAAAGTAACTGATGTTTTTTTTTAAAAACCATTAATACAGTTATCAAGAAATTACTTTTTAACAATGGAAATGACAGTTTTTATTGCCTACCAAAAAACAATGTGTATTGTTTGGAAAAATATGGTTAGAAGAAAAAAGTCACTGAACACAGATGAACTTGTGCAAACTGCAACTGAACATGCCTCACGAAGTTTCTATATATATTAGGACAAAATTGTGCAATGGTGGCAAAGATTTTGATAACCTATAAGTTAGGTTCTAAATTCCTATGCAGTGTGACTCAGTTAAAATAGAGCCTAGAATTCCTAATTGGGAATATTCACTCAAATTATACTACATACTTCTGCTACATTCTTCCACAAACATGTTAATGTCTAAAACTATGTAATTTTAGCAATTTTTTCAACTCCAAGGGTTTTTATCTTTAAGGCTGTAATAATTACATAATATTTCTTTCTAGGATTATCGCTCCCCTTTTAAAATCTCTACAAAAACAAACCTTTTCTCAAACCATTCAAAATTCACATAATAAAGGATAATTACCACTGCCTAAAAAAGCTGCCCAGCTACATCAAAAAATTGAAGAGTCCTAAAAATCCCTCAGTTATGCACTGCAATTCCTGAAGTATGGCCATTTCTTTCTCTTGTGCAGAAACAAGAGTAAGTACTATATAAAGTCTTAACACCCTATCTAATGTTCCATAAACCTGTAGTTTAGCATAGCATTTCAGAAATTGGACTGATTTTTACACAGAAATTTCCTTTTCTGTGAATTAGTTCAGGCATCTGTTTATTCATACCCAGATAAATAAAACTATTTTTGAATTCAATATTTAAGTCTATTTTAATTATGATACAAAGCGACCAACTAGAATATTACACACTTGGGAATTTTAATGTTATCATCTGACATACGATTTAATGTATACTGCAACTGTCCCAAGAAAATCACATAATTATCCCAAATAAAAAACATTATAGTTAAGTTTACTCCTTTAAAATAATGAAGTAAAGTGATTTATATAAAGTAGCTTGATTAAAGAGCTTTATTGGAATCAGAGCATAACAATTATTTTAGAACTGGAAGAAACCTTAGAGACCATATCACTTCTTTGCAAAACTAATATATGCATTATATTATCTCTGGGTCATGTGCCAAATGCCTCACTAAGATATTACAGACTGCTCTCTAAAATATCAGCACTACTTAAGGATAGGGATTATGTCCCTCATTGGGAATACCGTAGTATCCCCAGTGCCTTGTGTAGTACCTGGCATCCAATAGGCACTCAAATATTGGGTGGACAAATGAATTCCACTAAAAAGTAAGCTTTATGAATTAAGTTTTAAAGTATTTTTCATTGTAAGAAGATTTTACTTACTAAAATAATGGAATGTATCACTGTTTCCAGGGCTAGCCCTAGTTTTAGATTATCTAAGGAAATCCTTCAGTATTTATGAATTTATTAAATTCTACTGGATAAGGTCTGTCTTTTCATAGCAGGAATGAAAATTCCTACTTTTCCTATTTAGTCATTAGTGGACCAGGTAGCAAAGAGATGATGTTCAAAGGATCAAAATTAAATTGCTATAGCTACCACCTGAAAATTAGCTATTAGGTCAAACCCTACTACAGTATCTGTCAGATTATGTTGAGCCTGACTAATGTGACTTGATGGGAAGCCTTCGTGGAGATATCTAAAGCAGCAATAAATCTTGAGGTTAGGGGAATTAGAAGTATTAAAAGAAAAAGCATCAAGTCACGGGGCATACAGAAGGGTAGGTAGGCAAGATGACACTAATATGGGAGAGGAGTACTGCTACTGGAGAACAGATACCTAAAAAATAAACTTCACCTCTTGCACAACTTTGTCTAAGACTGGTGCTGAAACACAGGTAAAACACAGGTAAAAAGTTACAGATTGTGCTGACACTGACAAATAGATATATCCTTATGTAAACTGAATGAAAATCACATAGTTGTAATGCTAGCTATAGCCTTTGAGATGACTTATTTTAACATGAAGAAATGGATAGCAAGTGATTTGCCCAAAACTGAAGTTGTAAAAGACATGTAACTAGAATCTAAGTCACCTTCCTCCTAGTCCAGTGATATTTTCACCTCAATACACCATCTCACTTCAGATATTTAAAAATACATTTTAAACGCACTGAAAGAATCAGTTATTAATTTATTATTTAAGCATTAGTTATTCTTAAATATGGACCATACTTGTAAAGTGTGTATGAAATATTACTTTAGCCAATATTGAGAACTAACCAATACTAAAGATTTGGAAACTTTTTCACATCATTGTTTAAAAAAATTAAAGTCTTGCCACCCCCTACCCCAAAATCTTATTTGAAATAATGCTTTTAAAAAAATTCTATTGTGTTTTTTTTTGTTTTTGTTTTTGTTTTTGTTTTTTAAAACAAAAGTGATGTTCCTGATATGTCTGCAGGACCACCACATAGTGAGGATGCATCTTATCCAAACTCTCCTCGCCCCCACTTTTCACTACCCAATGCACGGCAACACTGGGGACTACAGGGATGTAGTCCATACCATGAAACTCTTAATGAAGCTCAAAGGTTCACACAAGGCCTGGCCTTGCAACCTTGGTCACTTTAACATCTACCAAAGCTAATTGGCCCAAATAATCTTTAATGTCACTACCAGAATTAAAACTATTTTCTAAGACCGAAGATCAAGAAAAAATTTAAAGTTATGCTAAGAAAGAGCAATCTGACATAGGGAGACTATATTTAATTCCTATGGGAATTTTTTATACATGTTAAAATTTTTTCAATTGATACAAAAATTTAGTAGCATGTAAATATAGCCCCAAAATGGTTGCTATAATCCTCATTACATACTGGGTCTGCCTTAATAGGAAAAGCTATTCAGAGTATTAGAGGAATTTATCTAATATGGAAAGTAAATGCCTTTTAATATTTTCCATTGCCTTGTATTTTTTTTTCCATTTTTTCCCTTTTTATAGAAAAAATATATTTTTGGGAGTGTGACTATGACAAATAGCAGTGAAAAGATGGAGAAAACCTTTGTGAACAGTGTAACTTTACATTCATTAAGGGTGACTGAAACTATAGGACATTATACCTGTAAGATGAATCTATAAGAAGTCCATAAATTCATGTTCCCTCAATGTTTCAGTAAAACCCATCATGAAATCTCAACTGAAATTATAATTAGTAATTAATCCATGTATGTGACTAGATAAAACACAGAATAGGGATGATTCAAAAGCTTCATTAATTTGTTTCACACCAAAGTTCACAATTGGTAAGAAAAATAGGAAGTAATCAACTGCATGCACCAAAAACCCCAAGACAGAAATCTCAGGTATTCAGTTTCTTTTTCACAGGCATTGCTAGTTCAAAAACCAAAACTCAGGGAATACTGGCACTTAGAGGAAAAAAGAGTTTCCACTGTCATTTTAAAATAAGCATTCAAGATAAAAGCTAACAGTTTGGATGGAGCAGAAAATTAGGTAATGCTAAAACAAATGCTAATAATTTAGTGTAATGTACAAAAATTACCACTTTTACTTAAGTATGCCTTAAGAAAAAAGTACAAATTGTATTTACATAATTATACACTTTGTCTTTGACTTCTTTTTCTTCTTTTTACCATCTTTGCTCATCTTTTCTTTATGTTTTCGAATTTCTCGAACTAATGTATAGAAGGCATCATCAACACCCTGAAACACATAACAAGTATTAAAATGTGGGTATATATGATAGGTTGAGGTATATAGATAACAGAAAGGACTATGACTACCGGAAACTCTAATACTGATAAAGAATAAGGACACTTTACATCTCTCCTTAGGCAACTGAATATGTATCAGACTTTTAGGAATCTTATAATGTCTTCTTCCTGACTATTTCATCAATATCATAAATAGGAACACTATTTCTCACAAAAGGCAAGGACAATCAATGTACATAATCTCACATAAGCTGAACAAATAACTTTTTCCCAGAATTACTTTACTACTCATCTGTCCATATTGGCACCCTTGGTCACCAAAATCCAAATGCATTTGTGTGTTTTTCTATGTGTAAATATACATTTACACTTAATTATCCCAGAGTTTCTAGATATTAGATATAAGCCATGCAAGTATATATTACTTTCATAAGTATTCAGTAACAATATTTGAGCTCTGGGTTCAATATTTAGATGTAAATAATCCCCAGGAAGTAAACAGTATTCAAATATCCTTTAAGTTTTCAAATAATATATATTAAGGCATTAGTTTCAACTCATATACTTAACATACTGAAACTTCAAGTGGCTCCAAGATAAGACACAACAGTTTGAAAAATATAATACCTTGATTTTGTAGAGAAATGAGCTAAATCATTTAAATGATGGTGTAGTCACCAATCTGGAGTACATTCTCTTTTACTTATTATTGTTTTAGTTTCTGTTTAATATATTATGTATGTATCCAGGAGTTTGCCATATAAAGCCAAATGCTATTTCTTCAAAGAAATTTCCATTTGGTTATTTTGGTACATCTATTCATGATCAAAGCAAGGTATATAAATAAGTACTGGCTGAAAGTGATTTCAAGTCAGAATAATTTTTGACCTAATAATTTTCAGGTGGAAAATGGCACTCTGAAAGTGGTAACAGAACCGGAGATTTTAACCCTGCAATGCTGAAATTATACAAGATTATAAAAGTCAATTCCTGTCATGACCCCATTAAAAAGCAGATTAAATATAAAAACAAAATTAAAAAAAAAAACAGGAGAAAACAAAAAATTTAAAAAGTATGATCCTCTATGTATCTTAAAATCTGTTCTACAGAATAGTTAATTATTCTTAAGCCTGTTAACCTAATGATGCTTTTAAACAGAGACACTAGAGGGAGTCCTAAGAACAAATACCCAGTAAATATGGTTGTCTAGATTAAGCCACTTTAAGAACAATGGAAATTGGGTTTTTTCTCATTTCAACCACTCTGTTAAATATTCATATAAATACATTCATTAAGTTATATTATGTTAAACATAATTTAAATATTTAACAATGATATAGGATTTCTCCTTTACTGTGCTACTAAGATAATTTACAATTAATATTTCAATATAATAAAATTAATTCAGGGCATTTTCATTCAAGTTACATTTAACTAATTTTCACAATAGATCTAAAAATCAGAACAACATTATCCATATTTCTAAAGAAACACAGAGTAGGAATGACATGCTTGGTTAGGTTTAAATAAACAGTCGTAGGGGTGCTGGGTGGCTCAGTTGGTTAAGCAATCAATTCTTGATTCTGGCTCAGGTCACGATCTCTGCTCGCAAGATCAAGCCCCATTACCAGCTCCTTGCTGAGAGCAGAGTATGCTTGAGATTCTCTCCCTCTGCCCTTCCCGAGCACACCCCTGCACACCCATGTGCTCTCTCTCTCACTAAGGGGTGCCTGGATAGCTCAGTCATTTAAACATCCAACTCTTGATTTCAGCTCAGGCCATCATCTCTTGGGGTCCCGGAAATGAGTCCCACACTGAGCTCTCCTTTCAGCAGGGAGTCTACCTGAGGATCTCTCTCCCTCCCACTGTCCCCCCCCCCCAAAAATAGATCTTGAAAAAATAAAAGCTTTTAATAAGTAAATAAAGAGCTTTAGGATAAAAAACAGAATTTTTGTGTGAAGTCTAGTGAAAAAAGTCCCCAATAAAACACCCAACCTGCACTCACTGAACTCCACTTTCTGATATTCATTACTGACACACACCTGCCTTTCCTTTACCGAAAGGAGAGAGGAAAAGAGATAAAATGTAATTTATCAGCAATATAATCAAGACTTAATATAGAAAAACCTTCATTCTAGCCCTTTTAATATATAAAAAGGAGAAACTTCCACTGATATAATAAAGAATAGTTATTTTATTGCTCAGCAACCCAACTAATTTATAATCGAAAATCCTTAGAATGGTAATGGAATCTTAAAAGAAGATCTAGTCCAACTCCCCCACCCTTCACAAATTACCTTTGATCCCACACACAAAGCTTATGCAGTCTACTCCACTTCAACTGTTTTTATAATAAAGAAAAATGTCAATGATACTAAAATAGTGAAGCAGATAAAATGAAAACCATGATACGGATATAGAGAAGACACATTCTAAGGTGAAAACAAGATAAAAGTGTTTAGGAGACAATGAAAACAGAATTGTTAACATTACCTTCTTTCACTAAGATTTTGACAAATACTTTAGGTTAATATTGCATTCTTTCTCAATGCTGAACTCTTTTTTATGTAACTTATTAAAATTAAACAATTTCAGGGGAGCCTGGGTGGCTCAGTGGGTTAAGCCTCTGCCTTCAGTTCAGGTCGTGATCTTAGGGTCCTGGGATCGAGCCCTGCATCAGACTCTCTGCTCAGCGGGGAGCCTGCTTCCCCCTCTCCCTCTGCCTGCCTCTCTGCCTACTTGTGATTTCTGTCAAATAAATCAATAAAATCTTTACAAAAAAAAACAATTTCAATGATTAGGGGTAGGTTATAATTAGTAAAAACAGGGCATTGAATTCCTTTCTTCCATATGGGAAATGGTCATTTTCATATACACATGAAAGACAAAAACATTATCCCAGTAATTTTGCTGAAACCCAGCCATTTTAGAACTAAGAAAAACTAATTTGTATATATTTATTACTGTGAAAATAATTTTTGAAAAACTACTTTTATTTAAAATTTTAAGTATTACCAAGTGCACTTTTTAATTTAAATGCTATCCATGCCCAGAAGAAACAAGGATTCAATTCATCATACCCACCGGTTATTTGACATTTGCACTAGTCACAAATAAGAAATCTTAGAAGACTATGTGCTTCTACCTTTGTTTTTAAAAAAAGTTAAACTGCAAAACTTTATTCTAAATATTGTACTTTAAAAATCACCTACTAGTAAGAAAACAGGAGGAGAAAACTAAAAAAAAAAAATCCATCACCTAATTCTAGTCATGGCTACTATTAAAAATGTTTAACTTTTCAAATTGCATTGCAATATTAAATTTTACCAGAACTTCTAAGTTAAGATATTGCTCTATACAATGATACTCAAAAAATATTAAGAGTTCATAAATCTCAATAAAAATTAATGCCAGTCATGCTTTATTTATTCTTCTGAGGTTAGCTGATTAGTATAGCATCTGTCTTTTGGGACTGAACCTATTATTCAGTACATTTTATGCTTTTGGGAGATACACTGATTACTTTAGACCTTAAATCCACATAATAAAAACTACTGAGTGAAATCTTTTTTGAGCAAGACCAAATTTAATATGAGTTGGTTGGGAAAGGAATACTGGGGCACCTGGGTGGCTCAGTCAGTTAAGAGTTAAGAGTCAGTTAAGAGGGACACCTGGATGGCTCAGTCAGTTAAATGGCTGCCTTTGGCTCAGGTCATGATCCCAGAGTCCTAGGATCAAGTCCCGCATCGGGCTCCTCGCTCAGCCACTCCACCTACTTGTGTGTTCTCTCTCTGTGTCAAAAAAATAAATAAAATCTTAAAAAAAAAAAAAAAGAGTCCGTTAAGAGTCCAACTCTTGATTTGAGCTCAGGTCATGATCTCAGGGTCATGAGATGGAGCCCCATGTCAGGCTTCCATGCTCAGCATAAAGTCTCTCTCTCCCACCAAAGTGCACGCGCACACTCTCTAAAATAAGTAAATCTTAAAAAGGAAACTTGAGAATGCCACTCAATAAATTCAAATGGGCAGCAACCACGTGCCAGGTAGCACATGTTAGGCCATCATCATGCAAAGATTGAAAATAAATGATTCTGGCTATGATTCTACTGTATAGGAATCAAACATAAAAGAGATTATTTCAATTTAACATGGCAAGCATATAACAGTTAAGAACAGTATATTGGGAATACACAGGAAGGGCACTATGCCTAGTCTAAGGCTATAAAGAAAGATTCTTGGAGAATAAAGAATCATGAAAAAAATGTTAGCTAATTATTAAGACTATGGATAAAGGTACTGGCATTCCAACCAAGAGCAACAGCCAAGACTCAAGGGAAGGCAAGAAATAACATGGTGTTTATTTATGTAAGAACCAAACCAAACCAAACCAAACAAAAAACCCACCAACAAAAGAAAACTTCAAGGACTTTTTAGGGATAAGACCAAAGGCTAGAAGGGTAGGAAGATGTTAAAAAAAAAAAAAGACATATTTAACATACTATCAAGTTTGAGATTTTATTCCATAGGTAACAGAAAGTTAGTGACTGGACGTCAAGAAAAGGGAATGACATTTCTTTTAATTGTATCTCTCCAGCTGTACTGTGAATAAAGGCAGCAACAGGTAAACCAAATAAGAGGATATAACAGTCCCAGCAAGAGATGATAGGAACCTGAACTAACAATGTGATAAAAGTCAAAATGTAACATCAAAGGAATTTGTGGTTGCCTCCAAATGGGAGTGCACAAGAGGGAAGTCAGAGTCATCCCAAGACTTCCAGGTTTCTTGGGTAAAAAAATGATACTGATGCCACTGAGTTAGAGAACACAGGCAGAACAACTATTTGCTTGCAGAATGTCCAAAAGAAAGAATACATTTTAATAGTGGGCCCTTCCCCACCTTCTGGACTGTTCAACCTTACTACTCTACGCAGTTTCCTTTCTTTTTTTTCTACACCCGATGACAAATGTAGTCTATAGCTATCAAATCTGCATCAATTATAATTAATACACATTAGATTAAAAATAAATGAACTAATCATAGAAACAAACTACCAATTTCTTATCTTTTAATACAGAACCCCACACCTAGGAAGTTCTAAAATGGTTGCTACTTTGTTACCTTGGAAAGACATCTGCTTTCTGCCAAAATTAATATGCTGAACTTACCAGATTACATTACAATGCATTTTTTAATTTTCACACAGCCAGGAGTCTTTTCTTCTTTGTTGATTTTTTTCAATCTGTATTGTCGGATCTCTCTCACCAATGTATAAAAAGCATCCTCCACTCTCTGCATTGTAAAACACAACTTCTTTAAAGTCTGTTTCATTGGTAATGTTAATTTATTGGGACAACCTTGTGTAAGAAGTTTGAAATTGTGACCTTTACTTGAGAATTTCTTTTTAAAACAGACATCAGATTGTTTGAATAAAACTGTGGATGAAGCTTTAAAATATGGGCTTGAATCCTGGTTTGTTCTTTAAAATCATTTCTTATAATGGAATTAGAATTTTTAAAAAATTTTAATTAGCAATTAGGGGAGATTATGAAAAACCTAAGCACATATATTAGCATCTGTGGATCAATTAATGTAAACATTTTAGTTTGTTAATCATGGAATTAATCAAAGCTTAACCTGAAGTTAGATTTAAATTATTTAATTTAGGAAAAATAAGCAGCCCTACCTCTCCCACCCTGCCCTACCTGGGGAATGAGGAGAAAAATGGTACAAAAGGGATGTTTAAAGTTAAAACACACACACACACACACACACACACACACACACACAAAATACCTCAAAATAAAGTTGGGTCAAGAGACTGGAATCTTGAGTTCTATATTCAGTTAAAACACAGTCCAGCCAATTTTTAGAGCCCACAAATGGAGCTGAGACTGGAAGGGATTTTTGTGGGTGGACAGCTTATATTATTTAAATAAAAATGCTACATGAGGGCTATTTATCATAATATGAAAACACTATGAATTGTTTAAAGTACACACACAAAATAGTAGTAATGCATTTTGTTTTCTTATTTGAAAGAAGTCTTAAAAATAATTTTTAGAACAGGATCCAATTACAATGGCTTTATACCTTCTATTCTAATTTAAATACTCTAAAGGGAGAAAAGGGACATTTGCTTAATGCCATAGTAAGAAAGCTATGACGACAAACACAATCATATATGGCCATATGGTCATGAAGTTTTTAATGTCTTTTCCATTCCAGAAAGTAAGCAGTAGCCAAAGGGGAATAGTAGTCAGTTAACTGTGCTCCTAGTTTGTCTAAGAAAACATACCACCAAAAGTTGAAACTTACATCTAAAGATAAATACACACAAATATTAATCTACATGTACTGATTAATTTCAAAGATTAATAATTATGTTTATTCTTCTAAAAGAAAATACAAGTATTTAGAAAGGCTGGTATATTTTATTATACATTTAATTTTAAGCCTAATCTGTTTTTAATTTTTAAAACGTATTACTTAATATGGGAATTGGCATATTTTAATTCTCTGGGATTGGTAACATCAGTCCTTTTATGAACCAAATGTGACAAAATGGGCCCAGTACCTAGGAAAGCTAATATATATAAAAAATATGATTTGTAGTTTTAAATTTAATCAGGCACAGAGAATTGGCCATTTAAATATTAACTGAAGTAAACCACTTGTTATGGTTCAATTTTTGCATGTCGAAGTTCATCACATATTCATTGTGTTTAGTAATAGTTAAGGGGAAAAAAAAAGCACATCAATTCTTTAGGGCATATTAATTTTTATAAATCTCAAGAATATACTAAGTACTGCTTCAGTTGAGTTCAGTAGTTTACCTTTGAAGTAAAACTTTAAAATTCATAAAATTAAGTTTCAGTTAATAGGCATTTAAGTATGTTGTTTACATGTTAAAATGTACGTCTCAAGTTATTTATAACCATCCAGTGATATATTTTTATTTGGCTATCTAATAAAAAATCGTAATAGCCCCCAAAAATCTAATCTCTTTTTTAATGGAATCAATTTACTCAACTAGCTAGCCAGCTAGCTAAGTCAACTACAAAATAAAGATTTCTAACCATTTTCTGAAATTATTAAATACATTGGTACTTCAAGTTAGATACTCACTTGTGCCTGTATACAAATTTTTAGTATTTTGTATTTATCATTCTCAAGAGGAAAGGATTTTTAAGTCCTTAAAAAATTATATATTAGAAATTCTCATTACATAAGATAAATAATTTAATGCATTAAATGACTCCTGTGAAACATGTAAGATGTAAAGTATGAGATGGCATTTAAGATATTAAGATATTTTCATAAATGACTCTTTCAATTAAAAAAATCAATGCAAGAAATTAAAAAATATATATATACACACACTTAATATGTATGTATACACACACACACACACACAAATAAAACAAACCAGGTAAAAGCTCATATTTTTTAAGAATGTAAACTCTTATTCCTATTTTTAAAAAAATTACAAGGTCAGTAAGAGAAGTAGTAAAACATGCTAGGGGCAGAGGACAGGGTTTTGGTCCTCCACCAATTTAGGAGAAGCAAATTTTGATTGTAATTTGTTTCTAAAATCAGTTTGAATGGGTCTACTTTTTAAGTGTTGTGTGCATCCCCATCACCAGTACAGAATATATGATTTTTGTTTCCAGCAATGCAGAGAGAGAATTGGAGGCCAATAATTAAAAAGAAGCGATTACTACCCACCACCAAGAATTCAGCATTAGGATCTGAGTAGCTAAGATAATTAACACTGATAAATAGTTCTTCCAGAGTGACTCTGGTCATTTCTTATTTTTACTAAGAGGAAATTATATTAGATTTTGAAGAGTCAGTTATTTACTATATTTTCTCAGACTTAAATTACTTCTCATTTCTTGATAATATGCTTTAAAAGTCATACGACATCAAGAGAACATTATTCGTTCTTGTTTGCACCTTAAGCCACTGGCACTACCAAAGAACACTGGTTTCATACTCTAAAATGTGTAGGTAATTTTTGAAGACGAGGTATAGCTGAAACAGATTTTCAATACCCTCTTAGCCAGCTGCTGAGCTCTTAACTGGCACTCAATGATTTATTCTTGAGAATATGGCTTATTGCCACATATATTCATTTTCAAACATCACTTACTAAATTTTCAGAACTGAAAATATGTAGGAACAAAAGTGTACAAGTTCATATGTGTAAATTGTTTATAAATCAAGAGATCTGACAATAATTTCAGCTCAGCTATTATGTGAAAACACACTTATGAGACTAAGGAAATAGGGCATTCCATACCAGAAAAGAAATGGTCAACAAATAGCACCATACAATAATTCACTATATTCTACGTTCTGGTGCCTATAATGCTTTCACTAAACAATTTCACTCTAAACGAGTTCCTACTGAGAAGCTTATTACAAAAAAAATTCTTGAAAACACTTTCAAGGAAGTAACACTTCCAAAACTTCAATATAGGCAGATACAAGACTACTAGCCTTTCCTTGGGAGACAGGAATGGGAGATACTAGATGCATTCTTTAAAAGAATTCTGTATTGATGAATTTCTCAAGAAACCTTGCCAAACCACAGCTCATGTCAGGTACACTGAACTGCAGCACTACCGCTAACTTGGGAGGTCATGCTTGCCGCACATAGCAGGTGCTCAGTTACTGTTTTATTTTTAACTCATAAAAAAGCTAAAGTTCAAAATATTTATCTCCTGTACACAAACTCAACTACTAACCAATAGAAATATGGCACATAAGGAGGTTTTTTATTTGGTTTGCTTCAAAACAATGTAATAGAGGTCATCTAACACCTAATTTTAAGTAGCTAGAAATTAACAAAAACCAGGAAATTAATCACTCAACATTTTTAAATTTGTAAAACTAATTTTCACATAATGCTCAAACTGAGACCTCCAGAAAATAAAAAAGCTGAATTAGGAGTAGTAGATATGCTTAGAATTCTGCTTCTGTCATTCACTTTCCTGAACCCTCCCCAATTCTGATTTTAGCAGACTGGAAAACACATAGCTGATTACCATGGTGTCAATGTTTTGGTTTCAATAGTCTTTGTCAACACTGCATGCACTGCCCAATGAGGCCAGAAAAATCTGGCAATTACTAAACTACCCAGATAAATGTGAAGTAGGTAAGGTCTTTATATACTTGGAACATAGGGGCCACATAAAGCATACTAGCAGAAAATAAAATTACTCTGGCTTTTCAGATGTGGACTAAAATATTGTAAAAAATCTGTAATTCACTATATTCTAGCCCATATAATGGGCTTTTTAAAAATTACAAAGTAATTTCATAAAATATATATTGTGCAAACCTATCTTAAAAAGTACTAGAGTAAAACTACTATTTCCCTTTCATAGAATATGTAACTTTTATTTTTAAATTACTACTCTTAGCCTGTAAAATTTAAGTCAAAAGTGTGACCTAACTTCTAGCATCTAATCGAACAGTACAGTTCCCCAGAGAATCAGGGATCAGCACACTACAGCCCGCAGGCCAAATGTAGCCACAGCCTATTTTTTCGTACTGGCCAAAAACTAAGACTGATTTTTGCATTTTTAAAGGGTTATAAGAAAAAAAAGAAAACTCCAACAGATACCACTTGTGGTCCCCAAAGTTTGGGCTCAGTCAGTTAAGCATCTGCCTTAGGCTCAGATCATGATGGGACCGAGACTCACATCCAGTTCCCTGTTCAGCGGGAAGCCTGCTTCTCCCTCTCCCTCTGCCTTCTGCTCCCCCCAGTTGTGTGCTATCAAATAAATAAAATCTTAATTAAAAAAAAAAACACTTATTGTCTGTTCCTTCTAAATGAATGTTTTTTTCCTACCAACCTTAACATAAATAATTCTTCTTGGTGTTTCGGTTTTAAGTTCATGCTCAAGACTAAAACTTAGGGTATGAAACAAGTAACTGCTGATAAAATTCAACAAGAGTATGCATATTTAGTTTTGCTCAAAAAACAAATAAATAATAGATAAGTAACAAAATACTCTGTAGAAAATAGGGCTTCAAATTTTCACAAAAACTGGAAATGTAAAATTTATGAAAATTTATATTTATCACAATCTCCACAATTACTTGGAACAGCTCTTTAAAGTCTTCCAAAAGCATGCAAATATCAAATTAATTTCAACAGAAGAAGATGAATAAACTTTTGAAAGGCAAATCAACAAGTCCATAAAATAAAAAGAAATCAAAGATCAGAAACTAAAATATCTAAGTTATAGTTTAGCAACATAAATTATATAAAGATGTAAATAAAAATAGGTTTTAAGAAAAGCTAAGCATTAGAAGAAATAAAGTACAAGTATTCCTTTACATTACTCTATATTTTAATTAGATGATTTACATAAATGTCTACAAAGCAATTTTAAATTAATCCACTTCCATATCATACATACTACATTTACTTTCCCTACCCTCTCCCAAAACTGTATAAAACCTACAAAATCTACTTTAAAAGGAATCCAGGTAATCTTCTGATTATTATGAATGCTGTGGTATATTAAAGCATTAATGTCAAACATTGAATAAACCAGTACTTCTTAGATAGTAACTATACAAGAAAGAAGACAGCTATTTCAGGCTCTTAAATAGAGGGCAACATTGTCAGAATAACAGACAACTCCTTTTTACTGTCTTCTTTTGTCTTTCTACCCCAAGTACGGTCCATGTATCAAAATCAGCATCACCTGAGAGCCTGTTAAAAATGCAGGATCAGGTCCCAACCTGAACCCTCTGACTAGAATTTGGATTTGAGTAAGAAGCCTAGTCCATTCATATGCATATTAAGTATAAGAAGCCCGTTCCATTTGCAACCCTTTACCACATTAGGCAAAATCTCAGTTTTCTTTCCTTTTTTTTTTTTTTAAGTTTTTTTTAAAAGTTACAAATAATGCAAATTAATAAAATGTTACTGGTATGATTTAGTAGTAGGCAGTATGTTGACAAATGTTTTCGATAATGTTCCTTGTATTTTATATTAAAGTTATAAATATTGTAATCATGTTTTCTAAATATCTCTTCTATAAGGGAAATCAAGAAGTCTGGTTATACAAGACAAGCAAAAAGAAGACAAAACCCAAACTTTCCCTAGTCTCTTGGACCTGGGAATGGATTTGAATGAAATCTTAATTCCTCTAAGGTAAAGTGAAGTACTGTATACCAACTTCTTTCTTTAACCTATAAATCAAGTTTTAGAATGAGATACTTGTACTATAATCAAACTACAGAAATTCAGCTTTTAATCCCTCTAAAAGGACTTAAAACAGAATTCATTGTTTCTTCGGTGTGTGTCAAATTTGTACAATCAGGGAGCAGTGCGTACGATCTTCCACTGGTGAAACAGACATATGCATTAGCTGAATGATGGTTTACTTTAAAATTTTTACTCCTTTATAAATTCAGTGAAAGTTACAGAATACCTGTTTTTATAAGTTTAAACATGTAGTGAGTTGTTCATCAATTTTCTTACCTCCTAGCATTACAGAAGTTAAATTCCATAAAATTGGGTTTTCTGGGTTCACAACTAGCAAAGTCCAAAATAAATGTTCATCTTGTATGGAATATAAATTGATCAATTTCTTAGTGTATGAAAATTATATTCTATCATATCATTATATATTCCTTTCTAGAATTTTTTCTATATGTTAAACTCTCATTTCATACAAATAGGTTAAATAATGTCAACTGAAATTGTTTTACCTAGAAAAAAAGTTGCTTTTAAAAATAAAGATAATTTTTTAAACAAAATTCAGAGTTAATCTGGCATTAATTTTTGTCAGAACACAGTAAATGAATAACTTAGAATTCCTATTTGCTTTCTAAATATCCTTTTGCTTTAATGAAAACTTTCTCCAAAAATAAATATATCTTTCTTTAAAAAAACTCTACCAAAAGCGGGTAGGGAGATGCGGTGGCTAGGTGACACTGGGGATGATATGTGTTGTGGTGAGAGCTGTGAATTGTGTAAGACTGATGAACCACAGACCTATACCCCTGAAACAAATAATATAGGTTAATAAAAAAAATTTTTTTTAAATTCTACCAAAATAGAATTCTTCAAATACAATAAAACTTAATCTAGAAACACATGACATAATACTCTTCAAAACACTTCTAAAATAGGAAATCAGTATTTGTTCCCCTGTTCTTTGACCTTATAAATATAACAGTTAAAAAAAAATCCTACATTTCTTGAATGCTTAATGTAGGATGTGCTGAGCTGAAGAGAAATATTCAATGTGGAAAGAAACCAAAGCCAAAAGTAACACCATGGACACTGGATTAAAAAATGCTGCTCTTTCATATCCTTAAGAGAACATTTACCAAATAAACCTTGTCTTATTTTCTATATTAGCATTATGGAAAGAAAAATTAAGTTACATTAAATGATGGAACAGTTACACAATCAGGTATGTACATTTATAAATGTTCTTGCCTTCCAACCCTAAGAATGATGTTAACAGAATATATGTCAGCAAATTATAATTAAATTATCTGATATAGTTTACAGGGAATAGATTCATATTTATTAAAATTTTACTTACCTGTCTTGTCTTTGCTGATGTTTCAATAAAAGGAATTCCATAACTTCTTGCTAAGTCCTGAGCCTGTTTTGTGTCTACTGTTCTAGAAGGCAAATCACATTTATTTCCTACTAGGACCATAGGTACATCTTCAGAGTCTTTAACTCTTTTTATTTGTTCTCTGGGGAGAAAGAAAAAGTTATAGCAGAGATATTAGTAACAAAATATATCTTCCAAAAATTGTCCATAATTCCGTCTTCTAAAATATGGCTGAAAGAAGACATTTAATGTAATTCCTAGTTTCCAACCACACCAAATTTTCCTTGTTTCTCCTTCTGTTATGTCTCTTAAAAGATAAAATACCAAAAAATATGGTACAACTACAATATAATAGGTCCATATGCAGGTAGGTCACAATGATAAAACAGGAAATATTGAAAAAATTCTAGGCTAAAAATATGCTGTGCCTAATTTTTAAAATTGTAATCTTAGAAACATATACTATGTTATTAAATGTACATGTATAGAATTAAAGATGTTTTTACAAAAACATGGATTACAACACTGACATAATTTTCATATATGTTTCTAAAAAGAAAAAAGAGCACCAAGTGGGAAGATTCTGATTTCTATGTGGGTAACGCTGACATTATTACAGGTTTATTCTGTTAAAAGTCCTTCTACATGTTGATTTTTTTCAATAAGATGTGCATAAACTCTAAATTTGGGGTAAAATTATATTATTTCACAATTTTAGGTGAATTTCAAAAATACAGCATGGAATAAAAGGTAGGCAATAGAGGCAGAACTGGTCCAAATTCCCAGTTTCTCTACTTAATAGCTAAGAAAACTTCATAGCTTAACATACTGACACCTATTTACTATTCTACAAGAATAGTGTCACCCACTCAAATTTCTTTTTCTCTATTACTAGAATAGAAAGAAAATGGGCTTTAAGAAATGTATTAGAATGTTACACCTCCTAACAAGGCTAATTCACTGTTATAGAACATAGCTAATGAATGGGATATTTAATATGCACTTTTTTTTAAACTGTAAACCCTCAAAGACATAGAATATAAATTATATTTAATACTATTAATGATTTTAAAATAGCCAATTTTATTCAGATTTGCCTGATTCTTTACAAACTGTAACTGTTCTAATATTTCAATCTTTTTCACAACTTCAAGATTGTTTTTAACTACCTAAAGCCAATGTTCATCCAGTTCTAAGAAATTCTACACTATACCTGATTATTTTTAAGGCTATCTGAGTGGTACCTACCTCCATTACCTTTTCATATTTTTGTTGATGGTTTTCATTTTTATGATGGCTCTAGCTTAAAGCATTGTGACCCTAGTGTACAGTGGTTAAGAACACAGGTTTTGAAGTTAAACAAGCCTAGATTTCAATTCTAGCACCACTATCTATGCTACCTGGAACAAACTGCTCAACGGCTCTAATCCTCAAGAACTTTACTTGTAAAACAGGGATATATTACCTACCTCAGTATTATTTTAAAATTCAGATTAGATCATTTATGCATGGTAGTCAGCAAAGACATAATAAGTGAAAGATGTAATTACTCCTCAATGTTATTTTATTATATTCAATTTAAACCCACCTATAATGGTGAATATCTTCAAATGATTTAGTATTATTTATGGCAAATACACAAAGAAAGCCCTCCCCAGTCCTCATGTACTGGTCCCTCATTGCACTGTACTCCTCTTGACCTGCTGTGTCGAGAATATCCAAGAGACAGGTTTCTCCATCAATTACTACTTGTTTCCTGTAGGAATCCTGAGAAGGGAGAAACACAGTCGGGATTATTATGGTGCCCCTTTTACTTTTAAAAAGGTGTTATATGCAAACCGACAACAAAAAGACAACCCAATTCAAAACTGGGTAAAGGACCTGAACAGATTCCTCCAAAGAAGGTACACAAATGGCTATTACACACATGAAAAGATGCTCAACACATCATTAGGGAAATGCAAAACAAAACCACAAAGAGCTACCATTTCACACCCATTAGGATGGTTATTATTAAAAATTAAAAAAGAAGGAAGACAAGTGTTAGCAAGGATGTGGAGAGACTGGAAACTTTATACATTGCTGGTAGGAATGTAAAATGATACAGCCATTGTAAACAACCGTTTGGCAGTTCCTCGAAAAGTTAAATATAGAATTCCCATATGATCCAGCAATTCTGTTCCTACATATATAACCCAAAGAATTGAAAGCAGGAAGTCAGATACTTGTATATAAATGTTCACTGCAGCATTTTTTAGAATAGCCAAAATGCAGAATGTATATATATTATGTATATATAATACATATACACATATACACAGTGGAATATTATTCAGCCATAGAAAGGAATGAAATTCTATATGTGTTATAACATGGAAGAACATTCCAAACATTATGCCAGAAACACAAAAAAAGCCAAATATCTATAATTCTACTTATGCACGGTACCTCAAATAGGTAAAATCATGGAGACAAAAATGTAGAATAGAGGTTACTTGGGACTGGGAGAGAGGGGATTTGAGAGCTATTGTTTAATGGACACAGGGTTTCAGTTTGGGATGATGGAAAGGT
Source organism: Lontra canadensis (assembly GCF_010015895.1). Taxonomy (NCBI): domain Eukaryota; kingdom Metazoa; phylum Chordata; class Mammalia; order Carnivora; family Mustelidae; genus Lontra; species Lontra canadensis. The sequence continues at coordinate 32,792,953 of NW_022631003.1, read as the reverse complement.
TTTGGAAATAGAGCTACTACTTGTTCAACATTGTGAATTTACTTAATGCCACTGAATTATGCAGGCAAGAATGGCTGCAATGATATATAAGATACATAAGATAAATGTATATATCTTACAATTTTAAAAAAATGTAAAAAATTTACTTACAATTTAAAAAACAATGCAAAAAAAAAAAGATGCAAGTACTCATATTATTAACAAAAAGACCCAAATGCTCTATGAAAGAAAATAATTACTCCAAAAATGGGATAGCTCTAGCAACTCTATTATTCAGGATGATTTAGACAAGAAAAATCAATTTACAAATAGTTGTCACGCATCTATTTTACTTACAGTCAGAAGAATATATAAGAGAAAGGTCGATACTGAGGATTTTAATGCCCTTATTCATTTCTGAAATCCTGGGAACAATATCTAACAGCCAGAGAGATACTAGGATAACTCTAGAGGGCATGATTGTTTTATCTGCAAATTCTATGAGGCCTCTATAAAAGGGGGAGCAAGAAGGGAGAAAGAGATAGATATCTTAAAAAGACTGTGCAATTCTAAGACTGAATAAAAGGAAAGGGAGTGGGTAACATTATAGAATCTTAAAATGAAAATCTGATTTTCCTCTGACGTTTGATTAATACTTATGCCTAGAAGACTTCGTGTACTTTCTGCCAAAATAGGACTCAAAAAATAAGGAAAAGGGATGGTGTAATATGAAGTCATGGAATAAGAGGCAGGGCTGAAAATGGATATAACATGTAAAGCAAGGACACTTATTGTTCCACATGTGGGCTGTTGTATTAAAGAGCCCTTAGTTCATGAATTACCATATAGACCACTCTATCATTAAGAAAAAAGAATGGCCATTAAAAATCACGTTTTTGGGGGCCCCTGTGTGGCTCAGTCATTAGGCATCTGTCTTCGGCTCCAGTCAGTCCCAGGGTCCTGGGATCGAGCCCCGTACTGGGCTCCCTGCTCAGTGGGAAACCTGCTTTGCCCTCTCCCACTCTCCCTGCTCGTGTTCCCTCCCTCACTGTGTCTCTCTGTGTCAAATAAATAAATAAAAATCTTTTAAAAAATTAAAAATAAATAAAAAATCATGGTTTTGGTAAAATATCTGAAAAATCTTTATAACAGAACACAAAGATTTATATGTAGCATGATCCCAAATATACACAGGTATCTATACAAATGTATCAGTATATATACTTAAGAACTGGTGGTATATACATCAAAATGTTAAAAGGGAAAGTTTTTGGTACATAGTTAATTTAAGAAATAAAGAACTTATCTCTTGCTTATCTTTTTATTTTTTGGGTACTCGATGCTATATTAAACATACAGCTTTCTAAGAATTTTAATTAAAAAAAAAATTTTTTTTTTTTAATTTGACAGACAGAGATCACAAGTAGGCAGAGAGGCAGGCAGAGAGAGAGAGAGGAGGAAGCAGGCTCCCCGCAGAGCAGAGAGCCTGATGCGGGGCTTGATCCCAGGACCCTGGGATCATGACCCGAGCTGAAGGCAGAGGCTTCAACCCACTGAGCCACCCAGGTGCCCCAAGAATTTTAATTTTTAAAAGTGTGAAAAACTACCATATTAGACTATAATCTCATGCTTACCTTTAAAGTAAACTAAATTTTCCAAACTGTCTATAAAAGAAGGATATCTACTTATTTTCTAAAAAGAAGCTTTTTATTAAAGATTTGAATATTTGATTGGCATTTTATTTTATTTTTAAGATTTCATTTTTAATTGTTTATTAACATATATTATTAGGCCCAGGGGTACAGGTTTGTGAATAGCCAGGTTCACACACTTCACAGCACTCACCATAGCATATACCTTCCCCACTATCCATAACCCAACCTCCCTTTCCCTACCCCACTCCCCTCAGCAACCCTGTTTGTTTTGTGAGATTGAGTCTCTTGTGGTTTGTCTCCCTCCTGATCCCATCTTGTTTCATTTTTTCCTTCCCTACCCCCAAGAACCCCCGCTTTGCCTCTCGACTTCCTCATATCAGGGAGATCATATGATAATTGTCTTTCTCTGACTGACTTATTTTGCCTAGCATAATACCCTCTAGTTCCATCCACATCGTTGCAAATGGCAAGATAGTATTCCATTGTGTATATATATACCACATCTTCTTCATCCATTCATCTGTTGATGGACATCTAGGTTCTTGATTGGCATTTTATTATTTTAACCTATTTCCTTAACTACTTGAAAGAACTCCTGTATATTATAAATTGAAAACCAGGGGTGCCTGGGTAGGTCAGTTGTTAGGTATCTGCCTTTGGCTGAGGTCATGATCCCAGAGTCCTGGGCTCCAGCCCCGCGTTGGGCTCCCTGCTCCACGGGAGGCCTGCTTCTCCCTCTCCCACTCCCGCTGCTTGTGTTCCCTCTCTCGCTGTCTATCTCTGTCAAATAAATAAAAATCTTGAAAAAAAAAAAAAAAAGAAAAGAAAAGAAAACCAGTGTTTTTGAAGTATGATGAAAGAGTAGGAATTGAGAGCAAAGTACAGTGTCTTAGAGTCAATCCATTCATTACCCAGGTGTGGCTATAGACCAAAGATTTTCTTTACCTATTGCTGTTGCCTCACATTCTTCACTTACCAATGCTAACTTAAGTTAACCTTTAGTTGTTAGTTTTCTTAGTTTTTACATCTAAGATTTTCTCCCATCAATGAAATTAAAGACCATACTTTCTGGAGCCCAGGGTGTGGCTCAGGGATTACTTACCATCTACCCACATATAATACCTCCAAGATGTACCTCAATGAATTCCCACGTTGTGTTTCAAAAGTATATAATGTGGAATATTAGTATTTTCTGTGTGTATTTCATAACATCTTTCCATGAAGGAACTGAGAAACTGGGAAAACAGTCCCTACTGACCAGTACAATACATTCCCATTATCTTTTCCCTTCTAAACTCTAAAAAAAATTCCAGCAAAGTTCTGAGTCATACACTCAGTTACTGAAAAAAAGTAATCTAAACCTAAGAGCAATAAGTAGAATACCCTGATTAAAAATAACAGATTTAGGTTAAAAATTCAGTATTTCCAAAGTGAATTCTAACTAGAGTCATGCTTAGAAGTGCAATCACTGAGCCACATAAAAAGGCAGTGCAACTTGGTAAAAGCTTAAGAACAACGTATTAAATGGCACAGTATAATTTGAAAAGAACAGACAGGTGTGGTGACAAAACAGAAAGCAAGCACAACAAAAATGACATACAAAGATTTTGTTCTAACTTCTGGTTAGCCATAAGAAAAGAAGTAAATAGAAAAAAAAAAAAGAGAAAGAAAGAAAAGAAGTAAATGGAAGTCGGGGGCACCTGGGTGGCTCAGTGGGTTAAGCCTCTGCCTTCCACTCAGGTCATGATCTCAGGGTCCTGGGATAAAGCAGAGCATAGGGCTCTCTGTTCAGCAGGGAGCCTGCTTCCCCCTTTCTCTCTGCCTGCCTTTCCACCTACTTGTGATCTCTCTCTGTCTCTGTCAAATAAATAAATAAAAATCTTAAAAAAAAAAAAAAAAGAAGTAAATGGAAGTAGAAAAAATTTAGAACAATGTAGACTCCTTCCCAGGATTAGAGTCTAAATAAGGGTTCAGCAAACTACTGGCCACAGGCCAAATCCTGCCCACCTGTTTTTACATGGCCCATAAACTACAAATAGTTTTGGGGCTTTTAAATCAACATTTAAAAAAAAAAAAAAAAAAGCAAAGATTATGTGATGAAGACCTTTACAGAAAATATGATCCTCTGCAGAAAAGCTTGGCAACCCCTGCTCTAAGCTAATAACTTTTCACAAATCTGAAGTAAACTCAATATGTTATTCTTTTTAAACTTAAAAAAAAAAACCACCACTTTGAGAAAGTACAGATTATCAAAACCCAGCCAATTCAAATACACATAGATTCTATAATGAAACTAGGTAAGAATGAAGCAAGAAAAGGTCAAGACATTATTATTATTTTTCTTAAAGTAAGCTCTATGCCCAGTGTAGGGCTCCAACTGAGAACCCAGAGATCAAGAGTCCCATGTTCTACCAAACTGAGACAGCCAGGAGTCCCAACACCTTACATTTCTAATTAGTATTATCTCCAGCCTTTCAAACAGAATGAACTTTTAGATCGGGTACATAGGTTATTTAACATCCTTTGCAAAAAAGGCTAAAGCCACTTAAATTAATTCAGTATAACATTATTAGAAGGAAAGTTATTCCATGTATTTTCCTTTACTCCTGCCTAAAGTGCTGTTTTTTAATTTGCTGAAGTGGTTAAAAACAACAACAACAAGCAACAACTTTTCTAAAAGAAATATACCATGCTGGCAAAACTTAATCATGATAGAGCACAAACATTTCTGGTGATATAATGAACAGGCATAATCCTTCTAGAAAGCAATCACAGCATTTATCAAGAACCATACAAATGTTCATAGCCTTGGAAACTGTAATGCTACTTCTGGTAAACGATGCTGAGGAAACATGGTTTACCTTTATTTTATTTTATTTTATTTTAAGATTTTATTTATTTAGGGCGCCTGGGTGGCTCAGTGGGTTAAGCTGCTGCCTTCGGCTCAGGTCATGATCTCAGGGTCCTGGGATCAAGTCCCGCATCGGGCTCTCTGCTCAGCAGGGAGCCTGCTTCCCTCTCTCTGTCTCTGCCTGCCTCTCTGCCTACTTGTGATCTCTGTCAAATAAATAAATAAAATCTTTAAAAAAAAAAAAAAGATTTTATTTATTTATTTGACAGACAGAGATCACAAATAGGCAGAGAGGCAGGCAGAGAGAGAGGGAAGCAGGCTCCCCGCTGAGCAGAGAGCCCGATGCGGGGTTTGATCCCAGAACCCTGGGATCATGACCTGAGCCGAAGGCAGAGGCTTTAACCCACTGAGCCACCCAGGCGCCCCTTTACCTTTTTTTTAAATGATAGTTATAACAGAGATATACTAAACATGGCATCCTAAAATGTCTTCCAAAGAAAAAATTACATAGGCATTTAATAGTGACCACAATCTTGTGCTATTTATGTTTTCAAAATACACTTCACATCCAAGCATCCACCACCACCATCACCCTCATCCATGACAACTGTTTTGTCTCATGCAATTTCTTATAAGTGCTTACAACAGAGATCCCCATTATTACTCTTATATGTTCTCCACAGAGCAGCTAGTGACTGTTTTTAAACGTTGGTTAGACCATGTCACTCGCTTGCTTTAAGTCTTCTAATAACATCCCTTCCTTTCTAAAAATAAAATCCAAAGAACTTACCAGTCTTCTTCAGCACCTCTGTATTTCCTTCACAAAATGTATTATAATCTGTACCTAAGGTTTAAGTGTATACGCCCTACTATGCTGTGAACTCCCTGATAGCTGGGCTCACATCTGCTCTGCTCACTGTACACCCTATGTGTAAAGTCCTGAATACCATAGGCAACCGGTACTGTCTGATGAATAAATGAACTCATTCAACATAAATATATGCATACGCTACAACAGTCTTACAAAAATAAGCACAGTTTAAGATACTATAAATGATATTAAAACAAAAGATGTAAATTTTAAAATGATAATATATTAAGAGTATTTAAACAAATGTATTCAAGCAAGTTTTATAGAATATGAAACCTTTAATGTAGAAATATAAAAACATGAGAAAAATTTAAAAACATTTTTGGGAAGAAAGAGAGTAAGACTACAGAGAACACAGGGGCTTTCAACTGTATTAAATTTTTATCTTGAAAAAGAAAAAGGATCTACACCAAATAAGGCAGAATGTGAAGATATGAAAAAGCTGGTTGGTGCATACATGATGTTCATTATACTAATTTTCTATACGACATTAAGAATGTACCAATTTCGTCACCACTCACTAACAATAATTTTATATTTTTATTTTTCTTTAAATTTTGTCAACTTATTAAGCTAAGAATTCTTATTATTTTAATATCCATTTCTTTGAGGACTAGTAATGTTACTTTTTTTTCTGTATTTCCACATTTATTCCCATCACCTGGAATTTTCATCTTTTTTTTCACTGACCTGTATAATTTTCTAAAGTGTTTTCCACTTTATTAAAACACCTTTGGGGGGGGGGGGCACCTGTTGGCTCAGTCAGAAGAGCATGTGACTCTTGATCTTGGGGCCATGAGTTCAAGCCTCACATTAGGTTGGAGATTACTAAAAAAGTAAATTAACTGAAAAAAAAAAAAAAACCCACACCTTTAAGTGTTGTTTTATGTGAAGAAACTTATCTGTAGATGTATTAAAGGAATTTGAAAATGAAGACTAAATCATTCAAGATAAGATAAACTTGTTGACCAAGACATCACTTTGTCAATTTTCTTTTACAATTTATAGTAACCAAGTTACTTAAGAACGTTCATCTTTTAACACTCAATTTAGTTTGTCAACTCAGGCAGTGAAACCCTGACGTGGGAAGATACTACAGTAAACAACAAAAATAGTTTGTCAGATGATGTAATAAGCATATTACAAGCATTATCCCATTTAATCTCCATCTTCATGCTGCTGATTCCATCAGATACTCTTGTAAATATGAATAGGACTGCTGAAAATGTCAGCTAAAGTATTATTTGAGGATTTACTGTTGAGATGTTTGTTAGGTTTTCTTAACGCATTAAGTGCCAAAAGTACTTTTCATTGTACTGCTAAATATAAATAACACCTATAGGGAAAAATGAGAAACTTTTACTCTCTTAATGCTCAAGTATTTGTTACTCTTCCAAAAAATTATTTGAATCCATCATAGAATGGTATGTTCCACACTACTGGTTGTAAGCCATCAAAGGATGTTGTAGACAGCTAGTTTTCAAAAACAGCTAGAATCATGTAGAACAGCCAGGTATGTTAGAATTAGAGGAGGAAAGAAACAAGGACTTTGGGAGATCTAAACCCAAGCTTATTATTAGTTCATTCCCACGTACTCTGTCCATTCTCCCTTGCATCTTAGGGATACTTACTATACATCTACTAGATGTTATATACTATGCCAGGAGTTATAAAGTTTCTGACCTCAAAGAACTAGGTCTCCAAGAAGATATATGGTATACAAATAGTTAAAATGTATTGAAATAAATGCAACACCACATGCAGGACAAAATACAATGGTAGCTAACAGGAAGGAGAGATCAACTTTGCTTACAGGAGTTCAGAAACACAGCGAAGAGAGGGCCACTCCAGGCAGTAAGGAGCAAAAAGAATGCATAAAAACATGAAGCATATGTTGAGTACATGGAACCAAGAAGTTCAGTAAAACTTTAACTTAGAGGGATTTTAGGTAAGTAGAAATGAAACCGGACAATCAAGGAGAAGTCAGCTTATGGAGGGTCTTTATGCCACATTAAGGAATTTGGAACTTCATCTTATACTAAATTACTGGAAGATTTTTAAGTAGGAAGGAAATATCATATTTACCAGATTCACTGTTAGTATTATGAAAAATCACAGAAAGGGAGCAGGTTGGAGGCTGCAAGATGAGTTAGGAAGCTATTACAAGAAATGACAGAACCTGAAGGCAGCAACAGCACTAGACAGGGAGAGAACATTAGCTTAGAGAAATAGTTATTGGGTAAAATTGGCAGAACTACTTCATATACTGCTGGTGGGAATTTAAATATCGCAAACACTGTGGAAGAGTCTGAGAGCTGCTCAAGAAGTTAAACATAAAGATACCACATGACTTAGCAATTCTATTTCTAGGTATATACCCAAGAGAATTGAAGATATATGTTCACACAAAAAAGTATACACAAATGTTTACAGCAACATTATTCAAAATAGCCCAAAAGAGGAGACAATCTAAATGCCCATGAACTGACTGATAAACTCAGTAAGGTATTATCCATATCACAGACTATTATTTGACCATAAAAAGGAATGAAGCATTGAACTATGTGATAGTGAGGATGAACCTTGAAAACATTATCCTACATGGAAGAAGCCAGACACAAGAAGACACAGACTGTAGGATTCCAGTTATATGAAATATGCAGAATAGGCAAATCCACAGAGACATTACACAGTCATTACCAAGAGCTGGCAAAAGGGACTAGGGAGTGACTGCTTATGGGTATGGGGCTTCTTTTTGAGGTGACAAAAATGTTATGGTTGTATAACTTCATGGATATACTAAAAATCACTAACTGTATATTTTTAAAGGATGAATTTTATGCTATATGAATTATATCTCAATTTTTTTTTAATGGTAGTTTACTGATTGGGCATAGGGACAGAAGGGGAAGAGTAGAGGAAAAGATGAGTTCAATTTGGGGTATGTCGAATTCCACGTTTAGGATTGTTCTGATGGCCATGACGTGGAAGCAGCTTGCTATACAGATCTCATGCTCAGGACCGAAATCTAGGCTAAAGATATACTCCTGAATCTTCAATCTATGGGCAGCCACAGAACTCCTCTTACTTGTGGTGTGAGTGCAGGCAAACTACTTAATGTCTCATGTACTCTAAGGCATTGTTCCTTCAGTGGTAAAAGCTAGTAAATAATACCAGACAGGATACTGTATACAGATTAGTATTAAAGACTATGAAAATCCTTTATAAAAGTGCTATAACAAGTTAACTGTATGATTTTATTTATTACATTGCACATGCCCTTACAGGCCAAAAAGTTTAGGAGCCAGGCCACTGGTTACTATGAACTCTATGGCAACAGTAGTATCCTGTCTTTGTAAGATTATTGAACAACTACCCTTGGACTACTTTTTGCAAAATCAGTCACCATATTTCAAAATAAACATAATGGCGCTGGACAAGCTCCAGGGAAGGAGAGCTAAAGCTCTGAAGATTACAAAGGATCTCTGTTTTAATTAGGCAGCAAGGGTGTTAAAAGAGCTTGTTCTCATGACAGAAGTTCTGATTAAGATATTCATTAATAGTAAAAATAAAGAAAACAATTTTTTTTTAAATTTCTTTACTAAATGAAGAATACTTTAAATTACGAGAATGTTGAATCTCTGCCTAAGACTACTTGCAAGTGGGGCACCTAGGTGGCTCAGTTGGTTAAACATCTGCTTTCAGCTCGGGTCATGGTCCCACAGTCCTGGAATCAGCCCTGCATCTGGCTCCTTGCTCGGTAGGGGGCCTGCTTCTCCCTCTCCCTCTGCCTGTTGCTCCCCCTGCTTGTGCTCGCACTCTCTCTCTCTCTCTGTCTGTCAAATAAATAAATAAAATCTTAAAAAAAAAAAAAAAAAGACTACTTGCAAGAGATAAAACTGGTTCAAAAATCTGAATAAACTCAAGGAAAATTTGCATAACACATTTTGAAAATAAAGATATACTAAGCATGCATCTGTAACCACTGAAGTCATGTGGCATTCTGCCATAAATTATCACTTGATGCCAAGGTCAGAATGTGAGGCAGGATCGAGTATGGATCCAATCCTAATAATTACAGATGCCAATAGAATCTTCATGTTTTGCATTATATTTCTCTCAGCTCTTCTTTAATTGGCCAAATACCAAATTCTTTATCCAAGATACCTCTGCATTGTTCAATCTGTTGAGGCTTTAAAAAGGGGGAAGAAAGTAAATATGAAGCAATCAAATGGTAGATAATATGTTAGGGACTTTTCTCCCTCAAAAATGAGTATTTAATTTTCCCTCTCAAAAAGTATACTTTTTTAAAAACCAAAAACTCATTTTTGGTTTTTTTAAAACCAAAAAACTCATTTTTAAAAACCAAAAACTACAGAGATTGAGTCTGACTAAACTACCATATTTTATGTACATATTCACAGTTTTTATATAAACAGAATCACACTCTACACAATGTACTATGATGCAGCTTCACTTCACAATGGGTATTGTTCAATGTTAGTACAGATAGATCTACCTAATCTATTTGACAAGTATATAATTTGTATAGATATACTATAATTTACTTTACCCACTGGTAGCCATGTGGATTATTTCAAAAATTGAAAAAATGAAAATACATTTTCAAAAATTATAAATAACACTGCAAGAAACATTCCTATGTATTACATATCTTAAACATTTATCCAATGGAATCTTTGGGATAAATTCCTAGAAGTAAAATTACTTGGTCAAAGAACATGCAGTTTACATTTTGATACATAGTGCCAAACTGAACTCCAGAAATTCTCTAAGAAGGTACACTTCCACTACCTCATAAAGAGTATACTTGCCTACATACCCTTCCCAGCCAGCACCCCATCATTATAATCTTAGCCAGTATCAAAGTGCAAATCTTTACGGTTTTGAACTTGCATTTCTGTATTAATGAAGTATCTTTTATATGTTTGTATGTCACTTGTTTTATTTATTTTTGATGGATAGGTTGTCTATTTATATCCTTAGCCTCTTTTTTATTTCATTTGGATGTTTGCTTTTTTCTAACGTATATATGAGAGCTTCCTGATGGATATATGATACAAATACTTTCCCCAAGTTTCCCTGTATTTTTGTTAATGATATCTTAATTCTCATGTACCCAAAGAGCTCAATCTTTTCCTACGTGTTTTCCTAAGTGGTTTATGAATATTTTGAAAATGGAAAGGATCTCTACTTTTGTCAGTGGAGAAAAATGTTTAATCCCAATTCCACAAATATGGAAGCTAACCTAATGTTAATTCACTTAATCTGTATTACTTAAGATAATACTTCAAGACCAGGATTGAAGACTGACATCACTTTATTTCAACATCTGTCTGATATTTAACAATGAAATGTATACAAGGTAGAACTAGGGTTCCCACCATGGGAGAAAAAGATAATGGAGGATGGTGAGGAAGAAGAAACTCACGATTTTTAAATAAAATATATTTCTCAGTTTTGTCCATTGAAAATGGTCTAAAAGTAGGGGCACCCCAGCAGCAATAAGCATATCTAACATCGAGTTCTCTTTTTTTTTTAAGTAATCATACCCTCGGAGGCAGCCAGGCACCCCTCTAACATTTGGGTCTTAATTTCTAAATACCATTCCCCACTAAAAGGCATTGGGACTCCTTGGACAAATGGCTGAATCCCAGGTGAAGATAGGGAAAGTACAGTATGAACCTGGAACACACTGTGCGAGAGAATAAGAAAGAGCTCAGAATCTGATGGAGATAGGTCAAAAGGATACAGAGGCTAGTTTGAAAGGGATTCACTGGCCAAATCAAAAACAAATCTGAGGGGTGCCTGGGTGGCTCAGTGGGTTAAGCCTCTGCTTTCAGCTCAGGTCATGATCTCAGGGTCCTGGGATCAGCCCTGCATCAGGAATCTCTGCTTAGCAGGGAGCCTGCTTCCCCCTCCCTCTCTGCCTGCCTCTCTGCCTACTTGTAATCTCTCTCTCTCTGTCAAATAAATAAATAAAATCTTTAAAAAAAAAAAAATCTGAGGGGTGCCTGGTTGGCTCAGTGGGTTAAAGCCTCTGCCTTCAGCTCAGGTCATGATCCCAGGATCTGGGATCGAGCCCCGCATCGGGCTCTGTGCTCTGCAGGGAGCCTGCTTCCTCCTCTCTCTCTGCCTGCCTCTCTAACTACTTGTGATCTCTGTCTGTCAAATAAACAAATAAAATCTTAAAAAAAAAAAAATCTGAGATCAAAAAGTTAAAAATTACAGTAATAGAATTGGATACGTTAAAAAAAAAATGAATCCATGTGTCCACACTAATACAAATAAGAAAAAAACAAATAAGGAGAGAGAAGAGAAAAGAGAGAGCCCTTACTTACGGCAGATGTCAACTAATATGTGTGGAAGTAATGACAGGGTTATAAGATGGCCTACCATTCTGCAACCATTATTGTAGTAATTTATTCTGGTAAGAATTATCAGTGGATGCTACATCCCACTGAGTGCAAGTATGTTGGAGAAGAGAATGGTTAGAGTCTCAAAGCATCTCCCCACAGGGTACGTACTAAAGAAAAAGAAGGTATCTTTACATCACGAGAAAGGTGATAGATATCACCTTAGCCAAATAATCAATGTAACTTGTTTTAGGGTAACAGGTATTCACAGTACTACTTTTCACTACTTTTCCATAGACTGGAAATTTTCATAATAAGAAGCTAAAAAACTACCTAACATAAGCACTGTGTCCCTACTTAATTCTCTCAAATATTTTATTTTTACAACCCATTTCTTATTTTATTAAGATTACAATAATGTAACTATTCCAAAAAACCTAGGCACTCTGGGACAAGATAGTTAAAGGAGATGCAAGAAATTGAATGCCCCCGCTAAAGCACAAAGCCTCCAAATTACATTAAATAGAATTAGGATCACTGTCTAGAAGCACTGCTCTTCAAAAAACATCTAAGGGCAGTAAGCTTCATGAAGGCAGTGTAATCTGGTCCCTTTTGCTCCTCAATGTATCTCCAGCCCCTAGGAAGCCTGTATGGTACAGAGTGGACACTGAATAATTATTAGGGAATTAAGGAATTAGTCATGTTGTTAAAACCAGAATCTTGGGGCACCTGGGTGGCTCAGTGGGTTAGGCCTCTGCCTTTGGCTCAGGTCATGATCTCTGGGTCCTGGTATCAAGCCCCATGTCAGGCTCTCTGCTCAGCGGAGAGCCTGCTTTCCCCTCTCTCTCTGCCTACTTGTGATCTCTCTCTGTCAAATAAATAAATAAAATCTTAAAAAAAAAAAGTATTTAAAAAAAAACCCAGATTCTTTAGAGATGCTAAATCATAAAAACATCTTTTCCTTTCACTTATTTCCGCCACCAACTTTCATTTCTATGTTTGTAAAGCTTTGTATTCATAAAAATCCAAGTAAGACTAAAACATGTTGGATAATTTTTAACATTCAGGTCTAAATAAGCACTTATTATTATTAAGTACATACTTACTTTTAGACTGACCTAAATACAGGGCCTGAATTTTGTGTTACTTTATTCTAAAAATCAGGTGTTCACAACTATTCTACAGTACTATATAAAAAAATCTACACAATGTTAACTGTCACAATTTGCCACTTTCCCATAGGCCCTTTCCTAACATCCCATGTAGCACATCAGGAAGCTTTGAGCTCTATAGCGTAGCTCCTGTGTACATGTAAAGAAATTCAGAGTCAAAGTGTCACTTTTTATTCCTCAAAGTAATCTCAATCAGGGTTAACAACCGAACCACCCTATTTTCTCCTTCACCGCCACATTTCCTTTCTTAGTTAAAAATATTCACCTACCGGGGCGCCTGGGTGGCTCAGTGGGTTGAAGCCTCTGCCTTCAACTCGGGTCATGGTCCTGGGGTCCTGGGATCGAGCCCTGCATCGGGCTCTCTGCTCGGCGGGGAGCCTGCTTCCCCCCCCCCCACCTCTGCCTGCCTCTCTGCCTACTTGTGATCTCTCTCTCTCTCTCTCTCTCTGTCAAATAAATAAATAAATAATTTAAAAAAAATTCACCTACCTATTTAATTAGTTAGGTCTAACTAGCCCACACAGAAATCTTAATATAAGCAGAGAATAAAACTGACACTTTAGATTTTTAAAAATTATATAAAATCAGACTTTTAAATAAAACTTACACATTTATAAATTATTATACCCACAGTTTAAATAGGAAAACACCCAAACATGGTATTTCATTATTTATTATAAAAGCAAATAAATTGACCAGTAGAGGGCACTCACTTGAAGGTGGGGAAGTGGGGAAGCTGGCCAAAGCCTTGAGAAATGCATTTACAAAATTACTGTGTACCTTATTTTAAAAACAATGTTTTAACAGAAGGCTAGAATAAGCTCATATAACATACTATTAGTTTAGAAAAGGTAAAGTTTAAATCTGTGCTGTGTTAGAGTATCTGGCATAAACCTTATTCAGAGACTTGGAAGTTGACAGAGATGTTTAAAGCTTTATATAACACAGAGGAGGGTCTCAGCACTACTGCCATTTGAGGCCATCTCATTGGTTGTGGGAGCGGTCCTGTATACTGCAGGCAGCTTAACAGCATCCCTGCCTCCACAGATGCCAGTAGCAGTCCCCCTTTACAAGCTGTAACAACCAAAAATATCTCTAGATATTACTAAATGTCCCCTGGGAAACAAAGCCACCGACCCCTCATTGATAACTATACTGGTACATAAGCAGGAAACCAGAAAAATAATGGCTTTCAACATTATACAATGCTTTTCTCACACCATTCTTCAAGACTTAATACTACAAATGTTCTAGCTATTACACCTTATTCAGCAAGTAAAATAAATTCCATAATTAACATGAAGAAGTAAAAAGAGAGAGAAACTGGTAAATCTTGAATAAATACTCCACAGCTCAGAGCAATAAAGATGGAGCAAATCAATCCAATCAAGAATCCATCATCCTTACTGAGTAGGAAACTCACTGAAGAAGGGCATAATACTTAGACTGAATTATAAGTGTCACATTAACAGAAGCATGCAAATGTCAATGGATTGGAGCCTGAAAAAAAATACATCTTTCTGTATCTATTTTTACTAGCATATTAAATCTAGTAGATACACAATATCTATTTTCTAATCGATCAGATGATCATTCTGATCTCCATGTCTGTAACTACTTATATTTTTTTAAAACAAGATTTTTCTCCTTCTGCCAAATTTTATCTTGGAAAACACATTTCAGAGAATATGTTTTAATAACAAATGATCTCTAAACTATAAAAGCATATATTATATCTAGCCTGGTATTGTGCTTGGAGATTACTTTGACTTTTTAATATTCTTGCACCACGAACAACGTACTTCATTATCTCTGGAACTCTTTGGTGAACTTCACAAAAGATAAAAATAAAATGTTTCAAAATAGAAGTTGATTATCATGTGCACAGCCTCAAATATAAGCATGCTCTATCTATGCATCACACCTGTTTAATTTTATATCATATCTCTGCTATTAAGATGCCACTGGAGAGGAAGGTAAGTTCAAATTTTGGTATATTGATAAATCTGAATCAGCCTCCATTATTAAATATCTTCTTAACTTAAAGATTAATTTCTCATTTCTAAAGTTGTATGTACAAGGTGGAAATTCCCCTTAACTTGGTCTCAGAAAACTTAAAAGTCCACTATTTACTAGCTAAGTATTCTCAGGCAAGTTACAACCTCTCAGAGACCATTTTTATCCATAAAATGAAAGAAAAAATGACCACCTTCCTTATCTCTCTCCTAGGGTAAATCTTTATAAATTCTAAACCACTAGAAATGATATTCTTTAATTTTTTAAAAAAATTCCTTCCCATTTGTTTTAGTGCAGGAAAACTGATGAGAATTCCAAATGTGCAGGCTATGTGCTCCCTCATTTTCTCTCTGACCTACATTATTCACCAATCAAAACCTAATAGCAGTAGTGATATCCCCACATCTCCTTTTTAAACTCTTTATAAAAACATCAAGTCAACATTTTTGCTTAACCACTGTTTATTTAAAATAAGCTACTAAATTATCTTGTCTTTCTTGCAGTTGAACTACACCATGAATTTAATGTGTCAGTTCCCTGAGACTCACTGTAATTTGGAAGACAACAGATGATCTCTGACAGCTTTTCCCAGATGGCTGCACTGGTGAGGGAATGTCTAAGTTTCAAAGTTCACAGGTAACTGATGCTTCCCCCAGAGTCAAGTCTTCAGGTCTGGCAGAAATCATAATCAGAGCTAGGGATCTGAATTTATAAACTTTTTCTACCTTCACTCAAAATAAAGGATTAACTTTTGGCTTTATTTTAGACCCACACTGTACTTTAGCAAGTTGGACAGAAAGACTTCCTAACAAGTTTGATCACATTATCTCCTATAGCACATAGGAAACCGAGTGTAACGGAATCCCTCGGACTTCCAAAGAAACGGAGAGCACTTCTGCTAAAATCACCTTCCAAAATCCCAAGAAAACTTCCGTGTCTAACCTGAATTCTATTAAAACTTCCTTTTACTTCTGATTTAAATGGATTATGTCAAGTAACCTTGGTTTTCGAGCTGGGTGAACTATTTAATCCTCCTCAAAGGAGGAAAAAAAAAACCCATCATATAGCACTGAACTGCCTTGCCAAGAGAAAATACAGAAGACTACTGTACAGGTGGTCCACTTCAGTTAGCTCTTCCCCTTTACTCATGCCAAATAAAAGCTGGCTAGGTTTAAATCAAATCTTTGCAAATAAGTGGTTTTTTTTTCCTGCAGTACCAAAATATTTGATATTTCCTTATGAAGCTGTTTACTCAATCCTCAAAGTTCTAATTGTATAAATATCTTGCCATGGCCACCAGTGCCCTCAGAATCTACCTCAATGCAGTCAAAGTGTTCTTGAAAACATCATACAGCATTGTCCCTTAACAGGGCATCTTAACCTGTTTTAGATTCCACAAGGAGAGACTCAGAGAAAGTTCTGGGAAATTTTTCAGAGCTGATTAAAAAAAATGATATGATCTGCAGATCCAAAATAAAAACTAAGGGATTAGGACTGCTTAACCTGGGGTAACGAAGTCTAAGAAATAATCTAACAACATAAGTCTATTTCAAAGACAGGTGCTGTATTTATTTCTATCTCCACCGATGTTACAGTTAATATGGATATTCAGATTATGTATAAAATACATTCATAATTACATTCTGGAAGTGAGTTAACAAGGACAGTGATGTGCCATCCCCTCCTGCAGGTCTTTAGGATTAAATAAATCCTTATCTGCTTGAGATAATTTAAGTACAGTGCTGCCAGAAGGCAGCAGAAAGTAGTATGTGACCACTCAGGGTCTCTCGCAGGCCTTTATTCTATCATTTTGCTGTTGGCCTTTACTTTGGCAATTTTTTATGAAATTAAAAAAGTTTAAAAATTATTCATTAATCAATCTGTAATAAAAGAAATTCTAACATTTGAGTAAGTTAAAAGAGGGCTGCAAAGCAAAGGTAAGGATTGATAGTGGTACCATTATATACCACCTGATATAGATAGAGATAAAAATACACAAAGAATGAGATTTTAAAATGTATCAAGTAGCTGTAGGTTCTCCCCTACTTCAATGTGAAAATAAAACAGGAAAATGCTACTAATTAAATGTTTAAAAAAAAACCAAACCAACCACCAAATGATTACATTTTACTGGTACAATTCAACTATAACTTATGAATGTGACATTAAAATAGCAAACAAGCAAGCAACAACCATAAGACCATTTTTTTAAATGACTGTCTACCTAAGATGTGAATTTACATTTTTACCCTCTCACAAAACTCTGAAATACACTTACAATCAAAAAACACATATACTAACACAGAATGAATGTTATACATCTTAATACTCTAGTGAGAATAAGGGCTATCCGTATCTCTAGTTGCATATATAACTTCAGAATAAAGCCAAGGGACACAAGTACATTTCAGAGAACTTAGTAAAATCATTTTCAGTATAATTGCTTGTAATGGGTAGTCGTAAAAAATGATCAGAGAAACCTCCTTTTTGTACCCAAAGAATGGGCCTGCACAAATCAATATGCATAATATTAAAATAAAGTTTACCTCTATTGTAGGATCATACTCATCCACAAAGTGATTCTGAATTAGCTGTATCGTCAAGGCACTCTTGCCTACGCCACCAGCTCCAACTACCACAAGTTTATATTCAGTCATTTTCAGCAGGCCTTATAATAAAAATAATGAAAATGTGACTAAATTAGAACATGTGGTTAATATAAATTAGAACATGAAATTAATATAACCCACCGTATCAAAACCTTTTAACACAAATTCACCTTTACACAAAAAAATTATTCCAAAATGCTTCGCAAAATTCAGAGATGAAAACTTCAGTTGACTGCAGATGAGTATTGTAATGAACTGCATTTCATTTACAAACTCCCCCAACAACGTTTGAGAAGAATGCATTCAAAGTACAAAGTTCTTTTATCGTACATTCAGGTTGTTCTATCTGAACAGCCAGTCTGCTGCTCTGTAGCAGTTAACGGCTCTCAGAGGAACACGCTAGGACTTCACTCAGTACAAGTGTCTATACCCTGTGGACACACCCACACTAAACTTGTTGACAGCCACCTCTACAGTATTCCTAGTTGACTCTGGCCCCTAAGACTTACAAGTGGATATGCTGAGTGCTTTTGTCAGAGCCAACAGCTATAGAAAACTTTTTAAAAGCATCATCACAGTCGTTCTCCTGAAGTTAACAAGAGTCAGATGGGGGTGAAGAGAAGACTGTCACATAAAGATGGACTATGTAGTGGGGAAATGAACATTGAGACACCAAAGCAGATTTGATAACATTTCAATCTGTAAAATATCTGCTGGGGAAAATAATGGTGTATAAAAACTAAGAGAATTTTAAGAATTTTGAACTATTCAGTATGGATGATTTCATCATCTGTCACACTATGTAATCCTATGTTAGTGCTGAAAAAAACACTTTGCACCAAAAAGATATAATTATATAAAATTTAAAGATATGCACTGCTTTTAATGAGAGGGATTTTGAAAAGCTGTAAGTGGATACTTCTCAGCGACTTACTCTCTGCTTCTTGTACAGTCTCTCAACAACTGCAATAAGTACTGGCAACTTGTAAGGTTGACTGCTCAAGACAGAAAATATTTTTTTTTTTAAGATTTTATTTATTTATTTGAGAGACAGAAATCACAAGTAGGCAGAGAGGCAGGCAGAGAGAGAGAGGAAGGGAAGCAGGCTCCCTGCTAAGCAGAGAGCCCGATGCGGGGCTCGATCCCAGGACCCTGAGATCATGACCTGAGCCGAAGGCAGCAGCTTAACCCACTGAGCCACCCAGGCGCCCCCAGAAAATATTTTTTAATCAGCTGTTTCAAATGTTTTGAAATAAAGTGATTTTTTTAAATTTTACCTTCTTTCCCCCAATAACCACATTACTAAAAATAAGGACAGAACTGCACAAAGAATGGCAGTAAGTACACAATAATTACAGGATAAGTTATTCTAAATTAATGAATGTGCAAATATGAACACTACAGTGCATGCAGTATCCTATTAACTGAAGACCAAGAATCCAAATAGCATCCCCCACCGCCCCAAAGAAAGGTAATATGGTTTTCCAAATGATAATATACTAACCCTTACCTCCTTACACTATTCCTGAGTCTTCTCACAAAGAACAGGCTAGACAACTGTCCTATCAAAGACTATTACATTACAGCCCCCTGGCTTATTCTGTGCCACCTAGCCCTATTTGCCAGGCCACCTTGGGAGCCTCTCCAAGCATGTATCTTATCCTGATCGCTCCCACCTTTTATTCCAAATAGAGGCCATAGGAAATGGGGAACAATGAGGAGAATCACACCAAAATGTACTCTGGCTCCCCGCCTAACCCATCACCTAAAACAATTTGGGGAGCCTAGAACAGTAGTTATCAAACTATGGTCCAGGAATCCAGGAGCATTCCTGGGGGGGTCCAAGAGGCCAAAATCAATAATACTAATAATACCATTACTACAGCAATGTTATTTACCCTTTCCACTCTTATTCATTAATGAGTGTAGAGTTTTCCAGATGTGATCACAATAGAGTGACCACAGAAGCAGATATGCACATGTCTTCTATTAAGCAATATAGTTAAAGAGATTAGCAAAAATGTGAAACAAAGCCACTATTCTCACTAATTTTTGTTTTGAAAAACAAGTTTTCATAAAAATGCTATTATGTTATCAATAGGCTTATTTCTATTTTTAAAGGAATTAATCAATTTTTAAAATTCTCAGTTTTAATTTGTATTATGGTACATACTGACATACCCCATATAGGGATCTTCAATAATTTTCAAGAGTATAAGATGTCCTTGCAACTATAAAGTTTGCTAGCCTAAGAGATACTGTGGACAGATACGAGATTACAGCTTAACTGTGTGAGTTCTGAGACACACACACCTTCTGGTCTACCTGTTTATGCAGCTGTTGTTTCTGGGGGAAAAAAAAAAAATCCCTGAATTGGATTTTATAAACCAACTAATATTTAAATCCACTGAAGAGAACTGGGTTTCCAAGGAGTCTTACTGAAGATCATAGACCAGAAAGAGCTCCCTCACCCAAAGCTAAAATAGCTATGGAGGGGTAAAGTGGGACTAGAACCGAACATTCAGTTAAGGGAAAAAGAAAACCACTTTTCTCGTAAAACTGAATTATCCTCTCATCTATGGTCTCTTAAAATCAGGTATGCCTGTCCATGGCTACAGTATCAAAGTAAATAATAATGGTATCAACCATATTTGATATCTATAGTCTATCTCATGGTCGAGTCAGCATTTTGGACCTTAGTCACCTAAGAGTGACATCACTCATATGGTTGATTCTGAGATGATGATTGAATTTCTCCCTTTGTAATTTCTTTGTAATTTTTTTCCATTACAAACATAACATGAATATTGTAAGAAAATGCTTTTCTGTTTTAACCCTTATTTTGATAAATGTCAAAATTTAAGAAGGCTAGCTTAGGACTTCAGCTAAAGCATGCACATGCTTAGGAGTATTTCAGGCAGTTGGCTGGAAGACTGCTACAATTAACTCCTCTTGCTAGTCAGTTTGAAAAAAAAAAATGTTTAAATGCTATTTAGGAGTACCATAATAACTCTTGGGATGGGAGGGTCAAATTTGTAAGGATAAAGGTAACAGACAAGAGATAGGGGAAAGGACAAGAACAGGCAAATTAAACTTTAAGTACAATTTTTGCTATTGCTGTCTACACTCAACTAGCAAGGAAAAAGCCCTGCTTCTGCTCTGCGGGTTTTCGGTGTGTGTTTTAACTTGACAAAGCAAAAGAGACCTTCTGGGATTAACTTTTTCCTTTTCACTAAGTCACAGGCTTTACGTTGTAGGGTGTTGGCCACCTGTTCTTCCACCACCATCTCTACCTCCACCTCCTCCTTTGTGGCCACAGCAATGTCACAGCCCATACATGGGGGAGGGGAGCAGTCAGGAACTCGGCTGCAGATGCATTTTTTCCAAACACAATAACCACAAACAGTGGTCTCTAAGCACTTTCCTAGCCTCTTCCAAAACATGACCTCTCCTATTACTCGTATACGCCCCTACACACTGAAAAGGACCACTACCCGTCCAGTTGCGCTCGGGGGAGAAGTTTATACCTTCGTCCTAGGGATGCTAAATGCAGCAGAGAAGGCAGTAACCGAGACAGCCGAGGGCTGGGAAGGGAGGAAGAGGTGCGGGAGCGAAGGGAGAGAGAGAAAAGAGAGAGAAAGAGAGAGAGGACGACGAGGGGGAGGGGAGATCGGAACGCATCGGGAGTAACCTCCACCGCACCCGACCGCCCCGAGGGGCAGCCCGCCCAGCCCGCGAGTTTCTCCCCGGCCGCCTCCAGCCGAGGCTCTCGGGGAGGAGGAAGGAAGGGGTTCCCCGTCCAGGAAGCAGCACAAGCGGCGGCCGCCTCTAGCCTCACCCTCCCCAGCCCCGCACCGCCCATTCCTCATTCCCCTCGTAGCCGCGTCCCCGCGCCTCCCCCTGCAGACACCCCCACCCGGTCCGTTCGCCCGCAGGCGCTCAGCGCCCGCACCCCCTCCCCGCCCCTCCGGGGACCCCTAATTCATTCAGTCGCCGCCGGCCCCGCCCGGCGCCGGCGAGGAGGGTCGGGACCGGGGCAGGGGCCCAGGAGGGGTGGTCCGCTCCGTACCTCTCTCCCGCACCTGGGAGCCGCCGAGCCTCTGGCCCCCGCCGCCGCCTTCAGAGCCTGCGCCGCGCTCGCTCCCAGTCCGAAATGGCGGGGGCCGGGAGTACTGGCCGGGCAGCCGCCACCGCCGCCGCCGCCACCGCCGCCGCCGCTGTGCCTCCGCCGCCGCGGCCGCCGCCTAGGGAAATCGAGCTCCGAGCACACTGATGAGTTCGGGGCCGGGCGGCCGCAGAGGGCAGAGCTATCGATGCGCGCGGCGCTCGATTCCTCTCCAGACCGGCGTGCGGGGAGGGAGCGGCTGAGGGTGGTGTGGGAAGAGGGAAGAGAGCGAGCCTGCGAGCGCCGCCGGGGAGAAGGAGGGGGCCGGGCCGAGCCAGCGGAGGAGGCGCGGGGGCCGGGCTGGCTGGGGAACCGGGTGGCGGGCGGCGAAGAGTGGGGGAGCCGGGCCGGCGGAGCTGGGAGGGGGGGGTCTGGGCGGCGCCTCGGCGGGGCGGGGAGGAGGGACCGCGGGACCCACGCGGCGGCCCGCCTCCGGACTCTCGCCGCAGAGCCCAGCCCGCGGCCGCAGACTCGCACCCCGGCGGCGGGGCGCTGGGCTGCGCGCACGCCAGGGACTCCGGGAGCTACCCTGCCGCACCCGCTCCGGGTCTCCTGGGAGAAGCCGCGGGAAATCCGCCGCCCTTCGGGGTCGGCTGCACTCGTGCACGTTCATTTACTGTCATTTACTGCGAGTAAATAAACAGCAGTCACCAAATGTGGGAGGCGACTTCGGTGACTTGAGACGTCGGGCAGAGAGTTCCCCACCCAGGGGCTTTCTGACCACGGCTTGGTGATTACCGGCCTTAACGCTCTGGGGCTTGGGAACCTAGCCCCAAGCCCAAACAGACGCGACACAGGCTTTCATCATTAATCTCAACGGGGAGGAGTTCTGTCTTGTTTTTTGTTTTGTGTTTATGGATGTTTTGAAGTCATCGCAGGTCTTTCTAAACAGCGACCTCAAATGTACCTATTGCCCATGAGGGCACAAACAGAAGATAAACTGTGTTTAAGTAGAAGTGCCCTTGATAGTTTAGACCTGAGGAGAATCACTCAAACATTAATTAGAAGACTGAGATTAATCAGTTAACGTTCAGGGAGTTAACACGTCTAACAACAGAACAATTAAAACTGCTAGCATAACCCAGAGTCTAATAAACTACCTAGAGAAGTAAATTGTTTGGGTGAGTTTTCAAGGTTGAGGCCTGGGAGACCAGCACCTGCATCTAACAGGACTGAGTATTTCCGATTCTGTCTTGCTACTCCACGTGGTAAAACACAATAAAACGATTATTTTAAATCCAAACTAATAATCCCAACTATTATTTAAATCCCAAACGATTATATTAAATCCCAACTATGTCATTTAACACAGTCCCTAAAACAATGGTCACCCTTTTCTTCCTACCCCTTAGGTGGGCTGTCACCTGCAAGCCTGATTCTGGTCTTTCTCTCCTAGCACCTGGTACCAAGTGGAAGAGACAGAAGAGAGGAAGTGGAAGACAGGGAAGGGAAAAGAATGTCCCTACTCTGTGTCAAGTACTTGCTAAATCTTTTGAACATATCATCTTATTTAATCATCACAACAACCTTAGGATGAATCCTTTCCAATACTTTACAGATGAGAAAACAAATTTAGAGAGGTGAAAAGTTGGGCCCAAGTTCACCCCGCTGAATTGAAGGATCCATGTCAGATCACGTTCACTCCTCTGCTCCCAGCTCTAGAGTTTCCCATCCTGCCTGTGGCTCCCATCCCACTTAATGAAAAAGGAAAAATCTCCAAGACTTACCGCCTTAGATTATGTAACACCCCTCACCCCTTTTGTCTCTGAACTCTATCCTATTACCCCTTTCCTCACTTAAACACACAAACACACACACACAGGTTCCTGGCTGTTATTGAAAATGCCAGGCAGGCTTCTTGTGGGGGAATTTGCACTTGCTGCCTCTAACAGAACGTATGTCCACTACATAGTCATAAATCTTCCTGACACTTACAAATATTATAGGAGACTTAGAAACATCTCCTTCCAATGAGTTATTCCCAAAAGATCATCTTTGATACTGTATCTATCCCTGCCCCCCCCCCCGCTGCCAAATCCTCTCTTCCTGTTTTATTTTTTCCAAAACACCATTTTCTAATATGCTATATAACTTATTTATTGTGCTTTCTTGTCTTTCTCCCACCAGAATATTAAGCTCCAGGACAGCAGGGATTTTTGTCTATTACTTACTGCTATATTTCCAGTGTCTACAACACAATAGGTACTTAATAAATATTTATGGAATGTTGAATGAAGTTATGTACCCTCTCTCTGAACTCTGTGACTCTAAATCCTTGCTTAGAGTGCCTTAACCTCTCAGTATTCTGTTTTTACTTTCGTTCAAAATCTGCCTTTAAACTTACCCAGGTCACCTTCTGATAACCACACCCTGTGGAGTCAAGGAAAGTGTCTGCACATAATGGATACAATGAGTTTTTGTTAAGTGAATGAATTTGGACTTATTTGGATGTTGCTTTGTAGTCGCTCTTAAATATAAACTACAGATTTATTTTGTCCAACTTTGAGTACATGATAAGCTCTTGTTCTCTTTGACAGCTGCTAATACAATGTTCTCCCTGTAGTTGGTGCTCCATAAATCTTACAAGGACTATAATAAAGGGGGGGGGAGAGCTTTATATAGCACTTTTATGCTGATTGTTAAAATTCTGGCATTAGCAGAAACCTAATCCATCTCCGTGGTCTCAATTATCATCTGAGCTCATGATTCCCAGAGCAAACCTGCATCCCACTCTCTCTTCTGCTCACCCTATCCTTCAGTTTGAGCTCACACACCTTCTCTCTTTCTTTTTCACTCCTACAGCAATGTATGCATATGTTGTGCCAAACTTTGCCACCCTTCAGTCCTGAGTACTTTCTAATAAACAAGCATTCTCTATCTTTCCTTGACACAGGGCTCATAGGGGCGGATCTCCAAGGGAAGCGCCTTGCATACTTACATAAATGCAAGTTCCTAGGACCCTCGCTTAGAGATTCTATTCAGCTGGGGCAAGGTGATCTAGAAATCTTCATTTTTAACAAATCAGGTGATCCTAAACTGGTGGTTTGCATGCTGTACACTAAGAAACTCTGATCTTGACACAAGGCTCTTTGCAGCTACACTGTCTACTGTCTTCTGGGGTTTCCTTCTTTAAACTTGGTGCCTGCACTGAATAGTCTCCATAGCTCTCCATTTCTCTGCTCTCCCCAAGGACAAGCCCACAGACCTACACTGTGATCATGCTGGGAAAAGAGAGTAGGAATAGCACAAAAGTATAAACTTGAGGATTCGAGGTTTGCTCTAAGATGTAACTGAGGTTTTTGCCCTCTACCGCTACACTCTTCTGGGAAGGCAGCCACATACACACGTGCCCTTGTGAATGTCCTTTTGATCATGCTTTATGAAGATCATACTGACCTATCCTTCACAAGATACTCTTTTCTGCAGACATAATGAAAGCCCAAACAACAGAAATTCCTTTGTGCTAGCTGGGCTCTTGTGAGATCTAAAGTGCCAGGACATGTTCAGAGCACTGCGAATGCTGAGGGTTTATTTTCAGGAAATAAGGAAACTAGAAAAACACATCATCAGCCAGAACTACTGTTGATTCCAGAAATCAACGGCAGTTCTTATGATCCTGCAACAGGCTCTGGTGCCCGGCTCATTCCCTCATTGACAGGCATCTATTGCCCATGCTCTAATACTTTTGCCATTCTCCTGAATCAGCATCTCTCTGCTTCTTTCTCATATATGGTCCCAACTTGTACTGCCATCTTCTGCTCTCTGCAACTTACGTTTAAAACATCCCAAGCAAGAGCATCGACATGTATCTGTCATTCACTATGCAATAAGAAGGGCTGTTACAGGACACAGTTGTCCTGACGGGCCACCTCATTGGTGGTCGATCTTCTTTATGCCTGGCTTAGAGAGGATTGCCTCCACTTGGAGGCCAATCCAAAATCCGGACACTTGTGACCAGAGTAACGGGACGCAGAGCAGGAAAAATTAACAGAAGAAGCTACCTATGGATACTTTCATAGACTCTCCAGTTTTCTCTAGTGGGCAATTTGTGTCACTAATAGGTACTATTTAATTCACTTTCTCGGGATATAATCTCCTCTGGACACTTACTACATTAGACTTTATATTCCCTTTCACACATCTGTTTTCCCCCATTACATTAATTCCTCAAGGTTTCTGCCTCATTTAATTCCACAACTCACAGCCCTTAGCACATAGTAGTGCCTCTGTGAATACCTGCTGAAGTGAATAAAATAATAATAATACTTCAGCCCTGTTTCTACATAGTCACTTCACTCTCACCTAGCCAAATTCCTAGGCCATTTCTAAATGAATGTCCTGTCATCATCTTGGATCCTGTTTAAAACTATATTCTTCGCCTTATTCCCCCAAACCAATTCTCTCTCCCGATTTTTCCATCTTACCTGAGTGGCATCATGGCTCTTCAAAAGACTTGGACTTGAAGACTTAAATTAATTTTTAACCCACTCCACATTCAAATTGGCTCAGTTTCTTTGAACTCTACTTCCTAAGTATTTTCTCATATCTGTTTCTTCCCCATTACTTCCTTCACGCCTATATTTCTGGAACAACGTCCTCATGATTTCTCTACCTCTTGGCTTTCTTCTTTCCAATTCAGGCCATATGCTGTTGCCAAATTAATCTTCCTTACACATGTCTTTCATCATCATCAAACATTTACTCCATACCTATTCCACACAGGTTTCAGCCCTACAGATTATAGAGTTTTAAAGCGCAAAGGGTTACAAGCTAAGAACCTAATGGGTACCTAAAGATGATGATAATTACCTTTGAAAAAAATTTTTTTTAAGATTCTCTTTTATCTATTTGACAGACAGACCACAAGTAGGCAGAGAGGCAGGCAGAGAGAGACAGGAGGAAGCAGGCTCCCCGCTGAGCAGAGAGCCCGACACGGGACGACCCGATCCCAGGACCCCGAGACCATGACCCGAGCCAAAGGCAGAGGCTTCAACCACTGAGCCACCCAGGCGCCCCATTACCTTTGAAATTAGAGGGAGAAATGATCATCAGTCCCAGCAAAGCCTCCACTCCGACCGAGTCTTGCTTAGAGGTCTTTAATAACGCTTTATATCTAGCTGAATCAGGTCCAAATCCTTGATGTCCAGCTTTTGATCCCATGCATGGTCTGGCACCATCCCGCCCTGCCACTTTGTCTTCCACCTTCCCAGAGCAGACGCTCTCCTCTCACGTACATCCCCACTCCCTGCCACAAAACCAGCATGTTGTTTTTGCTTCTCTTTTCACCTAGCATCTTTTTGTCTCTCTCTTTACTGAAATGCTCTCTCTTTCAAGATCCTTTACAGAAGCTTTGTTAATTATGCCATTCTCTTTTTGATCTATTATTTCATTTTCATTAATCATGTCTCCCCAAGTAAATTCTAAAATCCCAGAGGCAAAACCCCTGTCTTAGGTGTGTGAACCAGCCCCTCATGCAAGCCTAGTTCACTGCCATTACTCAATAACTGCATGAATACATATAATGAACTTTAGCAGCACGATAGATGTGACGAAAGCAATGTTCGAGGATGATCAGGATGGCAGCTAAATGCAGAAAAGATTGGAAGGAAAAAGACCTCAGGTAAGGCGTTTTGTGGTTGGTCTAACAGTACTCAGTGACAGTGGGAACAGTGCCCTGGCTGAATTTACTAGTTCTGTGAGCTAGAATAAATTCGTTAATCTCTGCAACTTCTTGCTGAAGAAAAGAGCAGTGACATAACAGCTACTGTTTGTTAAACTCCTCCTATAAGCCAGACAAGCATTATGCATGATTTTAAACAAAGAGCACACGGTTCCCATATCTGTCTGCTTGTCCCCTTCTTTACGGCTACCGCCACAGTCCAAACCACCATCCATCGTCCCTGTCCCAGGCAGACAGTCATCTCTTACGGGTCTCCTTGCTTCTTCTCTTGCTCCTCCGCAATCCATTTCCCATGAAGCAATGAAGCAGCCAGTCTGATTCTTTTCTTTTCTTTTTTTTAAGATTTTATTTTATTTATTTGTCAGAGAGAGAGCACAAGCAGGCAGAGTGGCAGGCAGAGGCAGAGGGAGAAGCAGGCTCCCTGCCGAAAAATGAGCCCGAAGCCGGGCTCCATCTGGGATCACGACCCAAGCAGAAGGCAGCTGCTTAAGCAACTGAGCCACCCAGGCTCACCCAGCATCCTTTTCAAAATGCAAACTGAGTCACATGACTAGATCAAGCTCTTCGAAGGCTTTTCATTGCACTCAAAAATAAAATTCAAACTTCTGCAAGCTATTTCATGTGCTTTCTGACCACAACATGTAGGACCCTTCTAGATTCTGGGCTCCCACTACACCAGCCACCTTTTGCTTCCAGCCTCTTTGGGGCCCTATCCTTGCATGATCCTCCCAGCAAGACTCTTCCTGCCTTTCAGGTGTCAGCTTAAAACCTCCACTTCAGTAAGAGATTCCCCAACACCCAGTCTACATCATCTCTCCCCACCCTATTCCCTCACTGCTACCCTTCAAATAGTCACCCTTTAACACAATGGCCTCTTTCATCGCTCACCGTGCCTGAGACTATCTTGGTAGTTTATTTGTTTGCTTGTCTCTTCCTCTGCTGAAATATAAATTTTATGAGCTAGGGACCACTGAATTCTCAGATTTTATGAGCCAGGGAGAGTTGAGCCCATAGTAGTTACTTAATATTAAGATTTGCTGATAAGCCGCTCTAGAGAAAACAATAGGACAAATAATGTACTCAAGAAAAGTCTTTGCAAATCAATTTAAGTCTCTTGTTTTTGCTTCTACCTATCCAATGCAATAGTAACTTTATTTAATGCTTGTTTTGTTTTTAAGAATACTAAAAGCCAGGGGCACCTGGGTGGCTCACTGGTTAAGTGTCTGATTGTTGACTTTGGCTCAGGTCATGATCTCAGGGTTGTGAGATCGAGCCCCATCTCAGGCTCCATGCTTGATGCAGTCTGCTTGAGAACCTCTGCCCCCTCCCCTGGCTCATGCACACCCATGTTCACTCTCTCTCTCTCTCAAATAAATAAATATTAAGAGTCAGATTATTATTTCTTAATTGCTTTCTTCTAGTTCTCCAAGGGGATGCTCATTGGACGACTATTTTTTTTTTTTTTAAGATTTTGTTAGTTATTTGAGAGAGGCAGAGAGATTGAGAGAATAAGCGGGGGGAAGAGCAGAGGGAGAAGCAGACTTTCGCACAACTTGGGACTCAATCCCAGGACCCTGGGATCATTATCTGAGCCAAAGGCAGCTTAAACAACTGAGCCACATGATCAGTTAAAAGCCTGAATTCCCAGTTCCTGTCTTTTCTCCTTAATCACAGTTATTATATATTTTATAACATCAATTCTGGAGTCTAGGGGCATTAACCCTTTGGAACTAGGCTTCTAATTTAGTATCCGTAGGTCCTCAGTTGAAAGAAGTCACTTTTTTTGCTAAATTCTTCTTGTTTCAGTTGAAGATTATTTTCCTTGTCAAATGTCCAGTGAAAGTAGAGTTCCTTGGGGTGCCTGGGTCGCTCAATTGCTTAAGTGACTGCCTTCGGCTCAGGTCATGATCCTGGACTCCCTCATGGGGCTCCCTGCTCAGTGGGGAGTCTGCTTCTCCCTCTGACCCTACCCCCCTCTCATCCTCTCTCTTTCAAATAAATAAATAAAATTTTAAAATAATTTATGGAGTTCTTTATTCATTTCAAATAACAATAATAAACTCATTGCATGTTAACATAAAAAGCATTTTTATAAAGATAACCTATATCTTTAAAGAAGATATCTATATCTTTATATATAAACCTATATATCTATATCTTTATATATATATATATAAACCTATATCTTTATACTTTTAAAGAAAAGTAGCGAGAAGAATAGCATTGTTTTAACATGTTTTCAAATTTCTGTAATGTCTGACTTAATACAAGAAGCTAGATTCTCACATCTCCTCCTGATTTCTATCTATTTAGAATGAAACAGTCTCTTGAAAATTCTACCATGCACTCATAAGAGAAATGAAGATGAAAAAAGAAAATAATGGCTTGGTGTTATTCTAAATATGTTTGACCTTGGAGACCTCCTAAAAAGGTCTTGGAACTTTCAGGGGTGCCAGGAGAACTACTATTTGAAAGAACTTTTGTTAAATTTTTTTTGGTAGTAAAACAGGGCCACATTTAATAAAGAGCAGAGTGCTAATTAGCTTTTTTCCCAAAATTATTGTTTTATGTCTCAGAACAGGCTCTCTGAGTCCCTATTAGACAGTATCTATTGATACCAGAATTTGGGAGAAATTATCACTAAGATAACATATAAAGGTAAAGCAGATGTCCCAAATAATGTACTTACTCACAATAATTGAAAATTCTTTTTTTAGGTCAGTTTTGTGTTCTTCAGGATCTTGAAGTACTTTACAGACATTACTTAATTGAATTTCCCAGAATGCCAAGGGAATGTTTCCAAATACAATTTTTGTATATTCTGCAGATGGTTTAACTGACACGGCGGCAGAGCTTGTCCTGGCTTGAAGAAAAGCTATGAGTAAAAACAAAGAATTATCATGTTTTTATTATGATTATAAACACACCACAAATCTTCCTTATGATGGGTTCACACCCCAGTAACCCCATCATAAATTGAAAATATCGAAAGTCGAAAATGCATTGACTATACCCAAGCTACCAAACACCACAGTTTAGCCTAGCCTGCCTTAAACATGCCAGGAGCCCCTTACCTCAGCCTACACTTGAGCAAAATCATGTTTAACACACAGCCTATTTTATAACACAGTGTTGAATAGCTCATGTAATTTGTTGACTACTGTACTGAGGATGAAAAACAGAATGGGTGAACAGGTACAGAACAGTTGTCAGTGTACTGGTTGTTGACCCTCCTGACGGCAGGGCTGACGGGGAGCTGTGGCGGCTGCGGCCCAGCACCGCAAGAGAGCGTCACACTGGATATCATGAGCCTGGGAAAAGATCCAAATTCAAAATTCAAAGTATGGCTTCTACTGAATGTGTATGGCTTTCTCACCGTGTAAAGTAAATAACTGTAACTTGAATCCTGGTAAACTGGGGACCATCTGTGTATATTCTCCAGATTGTTTTAACGCACCAGGCTCCTCAGGAACATGGGTAATGTTATAATCAAAGTTTCTACTCTCAGTGTCTCAACAATACTGGATCTTTTTCTCTCTCCCCTTCTCTCCCTCTTCCCTCCTTTCTTCCTTCTTCTTTTTTTTTTTTTTAACCAAAACAAAACAACCCAAAAAACCAAAACTGTGAAACTTCTCGACACTGAATCTTACCTCAGCTCCGTAACACACCTTGGCTCTCTAGAAGTCATCCTTAGTAACTTCAAACTCATATCGTATCCCATCCACTGATGCTCAGGTCAGTCACAATAAAACCTTGTCACTCCTTTGTTCAAAACCTCCAATAACTTCCCATCTCATTCAAAGGCAGAACCCTCCAAATGACCCATGAGGAGGCCCCCTAATTTCCTAATCATATATTTTCCTCCTCTTTGTGTGTGTGTATGCTCCAATAAAACTTTATTGATAGACACTGGCTTTTTTTTCATGCAACTTTCACATACCAGGAAATATTCTTTTGATTTTTTTCCAACGATTTAAAATGCAAAAACCATTCTTAGCTCCGTGACAGTATAAAAACAGGTGGTGGACCAGGCTGCAGGCTGTAGTTGAATGACTCTTATCCCAGAGGGCAGATTTCCAGCAAGTTCCTCAAGGCAGGTTTTCAGCAAGTGTTACCAGTGGATGCCACAGTAATTTCCCTGCTTTTCGGTGAGCCACACCTGCCCTCTCCCACAAGGTCTGGATCTCAGTCCCGGTTGTGGCGTCCAGGGGAAAGTAGAGCGTCTCTGCTTTTCCGTGCTCTGTCTCAGCCCTAGGGGTAGTGGCTGCTTCTTTATCATCTGCTATTCCTATTCTCTTTCAAGTTCTGGTCACTTTCTACTAGCTATATGAATTTCTGTCGCTGCATAACAAATTACCACAGATTGAGCATTTTAAGATAATAAATATTTATTATCTCAGTTTCAATGGTCAAGAGTAACTGGGTCCTTTTCCCAGGGTCTCGAAATAGCAGTGAAGATGTCAACCAGGATTGTGACCTCATCTGGAGCTGGGGTCCTCTTCCAGGCTCACTGGTGTTGGCAGAATCCAGTTCTTGTGGCTGTGATGGGGAGGCTGTCCGCGACGCCTGCCAGGACCCTCTCCACAAAAGGACAGTTTGCTTCAAGTCTCCCAGGAGAGCACATCTGCAATGTCTGCTTCTTGTAGAATTCTTACCTTTAGGCACTCTTTTATAATTTCCCTTTTAATTCAGTCAAGTGATTAGGGATCTTAATTACATCTGCTCCTCCCCCTCTTTTGATGCCACACCAGCCTCCTCCTGTTCCCTGGACAGACCTGCGCACAGTCACCTCAGGGCTTCCACAGCGGGTAGTGTGCCTCCTACCAGGAAGGCTCCTCTCCCCAGGTAACCACAGGATTCACTCTCCCGCTCCCTGCAGCTCTTTGCTGAAACACCTCTTTCTCAGTTGAGGTCCCTGACTACCTTATTTAAAATGGCAACTTCCACTCCAGAACTCTCTTTCCTTTATCTTCATTGCTTTTCTCCACAGATCACCATCTGTCACACAATATGTTTCACTTATTTATTTGTTCACGGTCTGTCTTCCCCCAACTAGAAACTAAGCTATACGTGAGCTAAGATTGGTGTCTGTTCTATTCACTGGTGAATTCCCATCACCAAACACAGAGTAGACACTCAAAAAGTATTCGTTGAATAAAAAACTACAGAAATCCTAAAATGAACTTTGACATGTGTCAGGAGGATAAGAAGAATGTGGGCAACCCAAGAAAATATACTAAAATATAATTAATATGTACTTCCAAAAAACCATCCTGAAGACAAACTATTATATCAATAAATAAGGACAAATGGATGCTCCGCTCAATTGTTTTTTTCTGGTTTCAGAATGTGACAGAGCTTGTATTTTAAAAAGTTAATGGGAGGGTGCCTGGGTGGCTCAATTGGTTAAGTGACTGCTTTCGGCTCAGATCATGATCCTGGAGTCCTGGGATCGAGTCCCGCATCCGGCTCCCTGCTCAGTAGGGAGCCTGCTTCTCCCTCTGCCTGCCATTTCCATGGCTCATGCACACACTCTCTCTCTTGCAAAAATATATAAATAAAATCTTTAAAAAAATAAATGTATCTAATCAAAGAGTAAATTCTGTGCAATTGTATGTAATTTTTTTTTAAGATTTTATTTTATTTATTTATTTGTCAGAGAGAAAGAGGGAGAGAGAGTGAGAGCACAAGCAGGCAGAGGCAGAGAGAGAAGCAGACTCCCTGCTGAGCAAGGAGCCTGATACAGGACTCAATCCCAGGACCCTGGGATCATGACCTGAGCCAAAGGCAGAGGCTTAACCCACTGAACCACCCAGGCGTCCCAATTGTATGTAATTGTTGAGGGAGTTTGAAAAATCAAAGTTCAGAAAACAAAGGTTTAAAAAAGGAAAGGTCTTATCTAGTTAGGACTGGGACTGCACATGCGTGTGTGGACAGTGGGACAGTATGTCGTGTGTGTGTGTGTGTGTGTGTGTGTGTGTGTGTGTGTGTGTGTGCTTTACTGATACTGAGTAATACTTGATGTTGACAAGATCATCAAGGCTAGGGGCTCTCAACTAAGCAAGGTGTTGAGATGTATTTAGTGGTGAGGATATCCACAAGTCATTTCTAACTAATGTTAAAGTCTTTTGTACTTGAATTGATTTTAAAATTTTTTAAAAATTAATTTATTTACTTGTCAGAGAGAGAAAGAGAGAGCACGTGCACAAGCAGGGGGAGCAGCAGGCAGAAGGAAAAGCAGGCTCCCCGCTGAGCAAGGAACCTGATGCAGGACTGGATCCCAGGACCCTGGGATCATGACCTGAGTCGAAGGCAGATGCTTAACCAACTGAGCCACCCAGGCATCCCTGACTTTAAAATTTTTAATTCGTGTACAGGCTTAACCCTAGCACATGCTTCCCAAACTGAAGCGAATGTTCATACGCTTTCTTGAGCAGGATTTGCAGCTAGTACCCATGGGAGTATATGATGACTGTGATTAGCTCCAATCATTTGTCTCAGATGGAAAATATTGAGAATCCGCTGGTCTGGTTCTTTTTCTAAGGAAAATCAGAAATCCTACAAAATAAAGCAAAAGAAGAAAGGAAAGCTCTGATGCTATTATCAATAGACTGTTGGGCCATCTTTCTCAAATACTTCTCGAACAGAACACTTGAAAACCATCACAAGCTTGCTTCTAGATAGTCAGAGGCAGGCTGCTGCAATGCGTGTGATTACACATGGCGAGATAGATGTGACTTTAAAAATCCCGACAGGTGCAGTGTTACACCCTGAGACATCAACTTATAAAACTCAACATCCTAAAGTCGATTGCTTTTCAAATCTAAGAATTCTCAAAGTATCTGAGAAGAAAAAAAAGAAAAATTACTTTGTAAAAAAAAAAAAAAAAAGTTGGGACTGATTAGATTTCAGTAACATCTCTACCCAAAATAGTAAACAATGTGTGGAATGGTTATTATTTTTCCTTATGTGCTGTTGAAGAAACAAGCTGTTACGGAATTTTGCATCTTGTACGCAATCCCACTGCTGTAAATTAAAGAAAGATGTGTAGTACTGCCGTGGTACTGACTTACCATAAAGAGGAGTAATAAATAAATAATGAAGGTGGATATAAATGCAAGACACTCACACAAATCCTGAATAGTAACACACTAAAAGTACATGTACTTTTACAATGACCAGTATGCCCATTACCTCTCGCCTAGACTTCTGCACTGGGTTCCTAACTTGCCCCCACTGACTCTTCAAATCCACTTCCTACACTATTTTCAGATGAATCCTCTTGAAGTACAACACTGACATCCTCCCCCACCCCTGTACCTTGTTTAGAAATCATCAGTGTCTACAGCATAAATACCCAGAGAATAAAGTTCAAATCCAGATCTATTTCTCCAACCTTATTTCGCATGACTATTCCCCTTTTGGTGTAGACTTGAAGCTAAACTGCTTCCCTCCCCACCCTGCCACTAAGACTTTGTCTGCAGACTGTAGTTCTTACTTCTGAGTCCGCCCCTCCCTAACCCTCCCGCCTTCTCAAAGACAAGTTCTCTGAATGGAGAGGGGGAGGGGCAGAACCCCAGGTGTAAGACCCAGCCCTTGGGTTTTAGGGGGAAGTGATTACTTTCAAAAAGTGCAACTACCTTCTCGCCAGCATATTTGCATTCTAGCTTTAAAAACTATCCAGACAACATAATAGTGAAAAACAGCTTAAAATCCCCTTTTAAGGGAGTGTGTTGGGAAGTCAGTCAGTCAGTCAGTCAGTCCCTCCCCTCACTCCCCATGAGGTACCCTCTGACTTGCAGGCTCTGCTCAAATGACACTGTCTTCGTGAAGGCTGGTCTCTGATTCTTTCAGCAAGGGATAATTTACCTCCCCTTATACTTATACCTCTCTTACCTCCCCTTATACTTTGCCCACTTCTCTCTCTCCCTTGAAGACATCATCGTAATCTGTTCCTCTTTGCCCCTTGCACAGTGAGTGGCTTAGTACCTGGCACAGAGTAGGTCCTCAATAAATATACATTAATATGTGCCAACACTATACCCTGAGTATAAACCCTATGCCTCCCTACAAAATGCTGAGAAGTGCGATCTGGTATTCTCTCGGATGGTTATGTGCCACCCTTCTTCTCAGCAGCACCCACACCAACGTAGTTGCATTGTTTTTTCCATACAGTTCTAGCCAGACGGGCATAAAGCTAAAGGTGGGGGTCGTTTGTCAGTTTGCTTTTTTACTCCATTGTGGAATATATTATAAACAGTTTTATGAGATTTCGCTAGAGCCCAGGGGCCTTATACACATTAGCAATGCTGAGCTAATTGCCAATTGATGGTTTAAATGCAGTAGAAAAGAATTTCAGGGGTGGAGCAAGAATGCGAACCAAAGATCAGGCCTTAGATCCCATAACCACATTTCTAGTCCAGTGACTTGGCAGCCATCCAGAGGCACCACATTATGCTATAGAATACATTCTGAAAATAGAGATTTACTAGTGAATTTTCTGTTCCCCCCCCCCAAGTAATTTATTGTTTCTCCTTTATATCTTTTGGATTGTATCTCTAGGCAGCAGTCCTATGTTCACATAAAGGAAAATGTTTTTGGTTTTCATCTTTAATACCACTCTCCTGGAAGCGTTTTATCACTAGTTTCTTCCTCATATTCACTTTGCAAGGTTTCTTTATTTCGCTAATGCAAATTATCAATAACTGTACTTTGTCATATATATATATTTGATACGTTCATATTTCTTTTAGTAATGACTCTTTCCTGAAAAGAATACCAATAAAGATAAGCCCATAAAAAATGTAAAATGTTTATATAAAATCTCATTTTACTTTCAAATCACTTATCAAATATGAATGCTTTCAACCCAAAAGAGAATGATTTCTTTGCTTTTCCTGCACGATTTCCTCAGTACTGGAAGAGAGAAACACAAAATCATTTTCTGAGACATTTAGTTTGAAAATTTTTCATTAGAAGCATTGCTACTTGAACTGGAAAAATGAGAGGAATGACTGTTACATGCATAGTAAGAAAAATCATATGGATCTGTGAAACAGCACCAGCCCTGTTTGGAGAATGATTCTAGTTTAAAGCATTAACAATATAAAGAAATGGATATTTTGCTTGTCTACTGGAAAAACAAAAGATGATGAATTCTTTAGAACGTTCTTTTTCAATTTATTATCCATTAGTTTTAACCTCTTGAGTTGACTTGTGAAATTATATAGGTAGTTTCTATAGTACATGTTTTGTTGACCAGGAAATGCAGGCTTTCGTGGCCTGAGCTCTTCAAGATTATACATAATGTATGACCACCACTGGCCTCAATTTCTATTCAGCATGTCTTTGTTGCAAAGCATCCGTACCATTAACAGAGATAAACCTATCTACCCCAAACTTTACCCACACTCTGCATTTTCCATAATGAAAACGTTAATAGTCTAAATGGCATTCTATTTTACTACTAACTGCTCTTATTGTCTATTATTTGCAAATTAAGCTATGTCACTTGCGTGCATAAAACTAACATCATCAACATACAGAGGGTCCTCCAAGAATCTCAATATAATAAGCCATCTGTGCCTTGCTCCTGTAGGAATCCGTGGAAGCCAACAATATGTTTAGAGTCAGAGGTACTCTTGTAGTTGAAAATTTCTGCTAGAAAATCCTTTTCTGTGTCTACTTGGGAATGAGGACCCATAAAGTAATGTTCAACAGGATACTTTCCTTTCATTTTAGGAGATAATTTTCCTTCCTCAAGGAATACTTTCTCTTTTTAGGTCTCAGCCAAAGGATTTTCAAGGTAGAACACAAATTATTTTATGACAGCATGAAGTCAAAGTGCAGCTAGTAATGGGGCCTGACCCTCAAATGTCTCACTTGCATATTTAGATTAGAATGATATGGTGAGAGGCTTTGGTAACTTTACTTTTAACTTCTAGTTTGTTCTGTGATGGGAAAATTTCCCTTTAAGTATTTGGCGCAGTTTTTAGAAACTAGGTCCCGCTAGTAACTCAGTAATCCACAGACTCCCTCCTGATTTTGCTGTTCCTGGGGGACTCCAGGGATATTTCTGCTCTTCTCCTTCTCTATTTCACTTTAATATTTGATCAGAAAGAACAATGCCTACTCCAGTGATAAAAAGGAAGGTTATATTAAAATTAGTTACAGGAATTTAAGTTTGGTGGGACGCCTAGGTGGCTCAGTCGGTTAAGTGTCTTGCCTTCAGCTCAGGTCATGATCCCAGGGTCCTGGGATCGAGCCCTGCGTCGGGCTCCTTACTCAGTGGGGAGCCTGCTTCTCTCTCTCCCTCTGCCCCTTCCTGCTGCTTGTGCTCTCTCCCTCTCTCTGACAAATAAATAGATAAAATCTTCTTTAAAAATTTATATTTGGATTCCAATGATACACAATAAAATGGAAATAGGCATACTAAATGTGCACCCAGCAATGAAGAAAAACTAGTTACAGCTACACACTAGTGGGAAACTGACAGAGAAAAAAAAGTTTGACTCTTCAATATTTGGTCTCTTGAGCAGAACCATTTGGCCAGGAGACAGAGTATTCGTTTGAGCGTCCTCCCAGTCTTCCTACATAGCCTTGGGAAGCTGGGAAGACCAAATTCTCAGACCACCTCTAGGCTGAACTTGGAGCCTTTACCATATATGACGCCATAAGAA
Organism: Lontra canadensis; assembly: GCF_010015895.1. NCBI lineage: Eukaryota > Metazoa > Chordata > Mammalia > Carnivora > Mustelidae > Lontra > Lontra canadensis. Next base: position 32,754,899 of record NW_022631003.1, on the reverse strand, counting down.
CATGTATTCCTGTGCTGTCTTTGTCTCTTTTACTAGAACGTGAGTCCGCATTCACCCAACAAATAACGAATCAAATGTCTACTACGTGCCAGTAGCTCCTTCAGGTACTGGGAAGACAGCCGTGCAAAACCCGAACAAAACCAAGCCAACCAACAACACTCCCTCATGTCGCTTATACACTAAGAGGTTCTGCATTGCATTGCCTTTCTCAAACTTACTTGCCTATGTGTTTTCTGTGCTTTGATGTCTCTTACCCCTTCAATGTCTTTACTCCCTGACCCTGTTCCAACTCAGCATTGCTCAGCATCTGGTGTTCCATAGATATTTGTTGAATTGAATAATTGTTTCTCTGTGTTTCATGGAGACATAGCCTGTGGCATTCCTAAAGCTAGAAAAACAGCAGCACATTGTTGTGGGGCCCATCAGCAGGTAATGTGGGACCTGCAGAGAGAGAAAGGTTGGAGCTGGTGACTCAGGCATGTAGAACGGGAAGGAGCAGCCCAGGGTCACTGTCACATGGGCTGAGCCTAGGCAAGATGCACTCAGGACACTGGCTGAGGAGACATGGGGGTAGCGAAGGACATGGACAAGGAATTTAAGAGATACCAGGAAGCTCCCTTGCATCACCTAAGAGTATAAGCCTTAAAGAGCAGGGCAGAAGCTGATGAGCTTGTTGTAACTGGGTAGGTCGCCCTGACCTGTTTTTCTCCTTAACTTGATGAAAAATTTTCTGTCCTGCTAGGATTACATTTTTTGTCTGGGAATAATGTTAAAGGGAGGATGAAGGGGTAGGTGGACAATAGATGAGGCCTTCTGAAAAAATCTAAAGATAAATCAGAAGATGGATGGGGTGAGGAAACCGTGCCATGGGGCAGCAGCCCGTGATTAAGGTAAGAGAGGAACTATAGGCCCTTAGGGACCTCTGCAAAGGGCCTTGCACCTGTGGACTCTGAGAGTTACCAGCTCTAGTATCCAGTTGTGAACGGCTTTGGGTATTGTTGTTCTCTCCTATTAACCTTAGTCTTCAGTAAAGATTTGCTCAATGTTTAAAAACAAGTAATGACAGATATTTAGCATTGTTGTACTAGCAAAAATATTGTTAGCATAAAATACGGGATAGCCCCCTAGGAATGTCACATAGCTGCTAAGAAAGTTGGCATAAAAAAGTATGTTTCTTATCAGTTATTCCCAATATATTATTCAGTGGAAATACTAGATTATCAAATTGTATGATCCTGTTTCTACAATAAGAAATAAATATCTGGCTAAGTGGTTAGAAGGTTGTCCAGTGAACTATTAATGCTGAAAAGGAGTAGGTGGTGAAATTAAAAGTTTAAAATTATTTTTAAATTTTAGTAACAAGTTTGTTACGTATAAAATAATCAAACCCCACATGACTTCTAAAAATAGAAGTGAAATGCAAAGGGAATTAGGGATAAGAATTACTCTTATAAAGGCTTTGCCGTCTTTCTAGTTGCCAATTGGGGGTTTCTTTACCTGTATCCATATTTTTTTCCCCAAAGTGATTAGGAAGGGAAATGGTAAAAGAACACATGCGTTACCTACTCAAGCTATGGATACTTTTGAGCACCCACTTTGTGCAGGAATACCAAGTTAGATGCTCAGTGTGCACGAGGGGTTGGGTCGGACGTGACTCCTAATCTCATGGAATTCTGAACAGAAGAGCGGAACCATGCGAATGGTTTGCCAGCGTCTGTTCCATAATGGAGCTGCCTGAGGTCTGGCTTTGCAATCTGGCAGAAGTGTGCTCAGCTGTCTTGCCTAGAAAGCCTCCAAGTGGAGAACTCAGTCACTGTTGTCCAGGCCTCCCATCATCCACTGGTGCACAGCCATCACCCCATCCTCTAGAATCATGCTTTCTGGCCTTCCTTGCCTAGACTCCAGCAGGCTTTTTTTAGTTTTCACCATCCCTTTTACTAGAGTTGCTCCCCCAGTAAGGGAAACTACGCAGTGAGACACTTTCTCCTTATCACCTTCTGTAAAAAAGCATTTATTGACTTAATGGAGCAATTTTTAAAGTGTGCAAGTCAGACAGTATAGCTAGTGAATGGAAAGCATTCTAAGGTATGTGTGTGCAAAGGTATGGTGGTGAGACTCGGGGGGCATCCCAGCAACCCTTAGACTGCGTTCTCTTCAAAAAGCTAGTTCTACCCCTAACGCAGTAAGTCCCTGTACAGCTTACTGATTAAAGACTTTAATGGAAACAATGCCCAATGACATGTTTGATTAATTACTGATATCTACTCATTGCATTTCCCAGAGGCCACCAAGGAGAAGGGGGCATGTACTCGCTCATTTAATACACATTTATTGTGCACTATTTTATGCCAGTCATTGGATTGAATGGCAAAAGATAGAACAATGAATAAGACAAGCAACACTCCTATTCTCACCCAGTGGTAAAACAAAAGACCCCAACCACCTAATGGTTTCTCTTATAAATCCCATATGCAAGTGCTAGAATATGCATATGCAAAAGATGAATTCAAGGCAGAACTGGGTTTAATCTCAGGTCCAGTGTTTTTGCTTTTGTTTTTTGTTTCCAGATTCCATGTTTCAGAAATTTATATTTTTAATCAACATTTCCTTCTGAGGATTTCCATTTACAAAGGAAATGTTTCTTTTTTATTTTTAAAATAAACCTTATATTTTGGGGTACCTGGGTGGCTTAGTCTGTTAGGCGTCGGGCTCTTGATTTCTCTAGATCTCAGCTCAAGTCATAATCTCAGGGTCCTGGGATCACCTGAGCTCCATGCTCAGTGGGGAGTCTGCTTGAGACTTTTCTCTCTCTCTCCCTCTGCCCCTCCCCACCATGCTCTCTTTCAAATAACTCAATCTTTTAAAAAATAAAATTAACTTCATATTTTATAATAGTTTTAGATTTACATAAGAATTGTGAAGATGGTACAATCCAGCAGCTTTTTTTTTTTTTAAGGGGGGCGGAGAGAGAAAGAAAGAACACATGTGTGAGTGGGGGAGGGGCAGAGAAAGAGAGAGAGAATCCTAAGCAGGCTCTGTACTGAGTGCAGAGCCAACTCAGAGCTGAATCTTGACCCTGAGATTATGAGTTGAGCTGAAATCAAGAGTCAGATGCTTAACCAACTGAGCCACGCAGGAACCCCTTAAATCTGTGAACATTTGAGCAACTGATTTAACCTAATTGAGTCTCAGTTTTCTTATCTGTAAAATGGGGAATATTAGGGAGGCTTTCATAGGTCTGTTGTAACAATTAGAAATGATATTTTTAAAAACATCTCACACTTGGTGGGTGTTCAATAAATTCTAGCTCTTATTGTTCTCTGGCCATGTGATTGGGTTCAGCTGAAGGCTAATGTCATTCCTGGACTTACAGGCTAGTCACTGATGGGCTTTCAATCTCTGTGTCATCTGTCCAAGGGACACTTGGGCAGTGGCCACATCTCCAGAGTGACCCAAGTACACTCTGTTCAGGGTCAGAGTCATGCCAGTGCTGGAAAAAGAAAAATCTTACTCTAGGAATTCTTGATTATGTAACCATTAAATCATGGCCATCCTCTTAGGCAATTGACATACTTATTAGGCTGGAAGAATCTAGAATTACAATGCTTCATCCAACTGAATTCAGCCAGAAATGAGTAAGATCAAATGACTCACTAATGGTGAGAACGGCCAACCAGCCAATTGGAGAAAAAAGAAGTTCGAAGAGAGTGTCACCAGCAATGCTTCGGGCTGTGCTGTTAAAATGTGTGTGACTAAATCACAAAGTGTATTTAAAAAAATCTATCTTTAGTTGGGTTTTATAAAAACTTTTTTTCAAAGAAAAATACTTAGATTCATTGCCATGGGAATTACTAGTGATTATTTTTATAGCAAACATTTTTGAGCACTAACAAAATGCCAAGCACCATATTGGAAGCCACACGCATATTTCCTCACATAAGCCTCAGGGCAACTCAGTGGGGCAAGCACTGATACTGCTTCTACTCTTCAGATGTTGAAAATGACACTGAGTTTGATTCCAAAATTTGTGCTTTTAACCCTTAGACATCCTGTGTTATAATGTTTTCTTCAACAAATAGTTTGAGCACCTGTATTATCCTGGGTTCTGGGAATAATGGGGACCAGACAGAAATGGACTCTATCTTCACACCGCGTACAGTGCAAAGGAAAGGCAGTCAATTATGAAGTGATTTCAATAAAGTCTGATGACTATTGGGAGAATGGGAGAAAAATAGGGTACCAAGGGAACAGAGTGAAAGTATAATTTTACACCAGCTGAGCTTACCAGATAGTTCTGAGACTCATTGCATTCCATAACAAAACGTGGCTTGTTGATTACATGTCATTTAGTTCAGAAACCTATAATCCTTTATCATCTCAGTAGGCTTTTTTCCTTCTCTTCCTCCCTTCTCTCTCTGTTCTTCCCTTTTCTCCTTCCCTTTTAACACCTAGATTAAGAATATGTTTCGTTTGGTTGAGCAGCTGATGCTTGATTTTTGCTCGGGTCAGGAGCTCAGGGTCCTGGGATCACTCCACAAAGGGCTCCAAGCTCAGTGGGGAGTCTGCTTGGGATTCTCCCTCTCCTCCTTCTGTTCTCACTCCCTCCCTCTCTCTCTCTCTCAAATAATTAAATCTTTTTTTTTAATTAATATGTTGCCTGTTAATTTTCTTGAATTCAATTACTGTCTTTTTGTTCATAATGGAAAGAAAGGAGATATTCCAGGGATTATTTTTTTCTGTGTACAAAGGGAGGAAAAATATTTGGTAAGGTTTGAATCCAAGCTCCAAGACCCTTTTAAGAAAACATCTAATTCAACTCTTTTTTTAATAAGGCAGTTTCACTGTCCAAAAACACCTCTTAGTTAAAAAACTTACTGAATTTTCAAACATCAATCAATTCCTATAAAACAATACTGAGTTAAGTAAATGAGTTAGAAATATGTACATTACATTTCCCTTGAGACCATTTGAATGTTGAAAAGGGAAATTCTTTTAGAAAATCATTTCGTTTTTGCCAAGCTGATAATATCTGAAAAATAATTTGAAATATTTTGTGAAACCTCATATCCCAAGAGATTCATCCATCTCTCCCAAATCGTTAGAACATATGTTTTATTTCCACACCTAACTTATCCAATTTGGGCCCTCTCATAGAATTAAAAAAACAAAACAAAACAAAAAACGTTGAAGTAGGAGGAAAATACAGCTACCAAACTACAAATCTAAACCAACTGTGACCCTTGGATTTGAGTGTTAGTGCGCAGTTTTTGCTTTTGCTTGAATTATTGCTTTTAAAATAATAATAGCCACAACATATGGAGCTCCTGTTATGTTCCAGGAGCGATGCAAGCTTTCGATATTCTGTTAATCGGATTCTTTTGGGGTGCAAAGAACAGAGAAATAATCACTTGGCTCAATTACTGTAGATTTCTTAAAAAAGATATGACGTAAGAGCTAGGAAAGATAAGTGAAGGTCTCACGGGCAGGCTTGTGGGAAATTAGATTTTTGTTACAGTCCATCAGCAACAACTGAGCAATAGCTCTCTAGTCTAGTAGTAGAAGCTACTCTTTGGTGACCTAGAGGAACTCTTGGCTTCTTGCCATGCACATGATTCAGCTCTTCTGTCTCTGTCTCTGTCTACCTGCTTATTTTTCCAACTACTGCTACCAACTACACTCCACTCACTTTCTCTCTGTCTCATGGCTTTGCTTACTCATGGCTTCTGTTTCCTGTCTTCCTTCTTTCCACTTCTGCATTTACCCAGTGCTGGCCCTCCTTGGATGTTTTATACTCGAACTCTGTAAGAGAGAAGAAAGGGCACTTCTTTTGTGCCAGACTTCATCATAGGCCATTAGTCTTTAGGTCAAGTCAATCCCTGTTGAATTGGCAGAGTCCATGGCAAAAACACATGGTTCACGCACCTTAGGGAACCTCTCACAAAGAATTATTCTGAATCTTTTCAGGAGAGAGAGGAATGAAACTGGCTAGGTGCCTTAAAAGGCCTGCACATATGTTATTATTTAACTCTGGAACTAAGCAAATGCACAGTTTTTATATAAAGTAAACTCTCTCCTCACCATTATCATCATCAACGTCATCATATCTATCTTGCATAATAATATCTAAAGCTTGGCAAATATTACCTTGCGTAAGGGTGTTACTCTATCAAATACTCTTGTTAGTAGAGAATGGTTTGGTACATAGAGGACTGTTACTTTTAGAAAAAGTCAAATAAGGGCGCCTGGGTGGCTCAGTGGGTTAAAGCCTCCGCCTTTGGCTCAGGTCATGATCTCAGGGTCCTGGGATCAAGTGCATCAAGCTCTCTGCTCAGCAGGGAGCCTGCTTCTCCTCCTCTCTCTCTGCCTGCCTCTCTGCCTACTTGTGATCTCTGTCTGTCAAATAAATAAATAAAATCTTAAAAAAAGAAAAGAAAAAGTCAAATAAGAAGGCATAATGGTGTCACCCAGTAGTTTTCTAACTGGGGGTGTTACAGGGCAGTTGGGGGGGGGCATGCTGGTGATCAGAGGCAGGAAGAGAAGTGAAGCAGGGAAGCCAGAGCATCCAGTTTATCTGTTGGGTATTTTTCACATGTACGGAAGCTTTGCCTTAAGATTCCATAGCGTGACAAAAAGTTTGAAAGCTATTTTTAGAGATATATGTTCAAATCCCAGTTCCTTCTCTTTATTGCTATGTCCAAAATGTGCTAAATTACTACCTTCTTTTGCTTTTCTTCCTTTGTTTTGAAAATGGGGATAATGGGAGCTCCTTCCCAGGCCTGATGTGCAGATCTGTCCACTGAAACACAGCACATCATGCACCAGGATCACTGTAACTAGTAAACATACGGTCCTGTCCCCATCAAACACCGAACAGTAAAACTCCGCTGGTCATGACTTAACTTTCATTACTGGTCTCGATGAGGATATTTCAGCAGCTTCATAAATAAAATGTTGGCCAAGAGTTTACATCTAGGGGCGCTTGGGTGGCTCAGTGAGTTAAGCCTCTGCCTTTGGCTCAGGTCATGATCCCGGGGTTCTGGGATCCAGCCCCATATCCGGCTCTCTGCTCAGCAGGGAGCCTGCCTCCTCCTCTCTCTCTGCTTGCCTCTCTGCCTACTTGTGATTTCTGTCTGTCAAATAAATAAATAAAATTAAAAAAAAAGAGTTTACATCCAGAATTTGCTGTAGAAATATTTAAATTCTTTTTTTTTAAAGATTTTATTTATTTATTTGACAGAGATCACAAGTAGGCAGAGAGGCAGGCAGAGAGAATTGGAGAAGCAGGCTCCCCACTAAGCAGAGAACCTGATGTGGGGCTTGATCCCAGGACCCCAAGATCATGATCTGAGTCAAAGGCAGAGGCTTAACCCACTGAGCCACCAAGGTGCCCCAAAATATTTAAATTCTATTAAAGATACCAAATTATACTATTGTGAAAATCATGTGTTCCAGAAACTCTGCATTGTACCATCAAGGAATTAGGGAGAACATAAGGAAGAAACATTATCCCATCAGATTAGTCCCACATATTATTTAATATGTAATTCAGTTGTAATTTAAACCATAATTCCTTGAAAATATTGTGTTTTTCAAACATAAGGTATTATCATTTTTATAATTATGACTCATTCCTGGCTTCTATGTACTTTTTCTTAACAGCATTTTAAAACATTAATTTTACCTTATTGATAATGTTTCCTTTTCACAATCTTTCCAACAGTGAAATTAATTGTACAGAATGCAACTCCAGGTATCAAGAAAACAAATGTGACTAAAGACCTATTGCCTGTTAATTCAAATGTTAATGGTTTCTGTTTTTTATTTTTGACTTGTCAATATACAAGTTGGATAATTGAGGTCTCAATATTTGGTGACTTTCCCAATTTTATAGAATTTGAGGACTGTACATGTTTGAGGCACTTATTTGATAAATGAGGGAAGCAAGGTAGAGAAGGTGTGTGGAGTCATACCACAGTTAATGCTGGGGCCACGAACAAATATAGATCTGTTGGGTCTCAACCTTCCGCCTCCAATTGAGACCAATGAACCATTTGGTGAATTATCATTTGGACAGGAAGCTGAACTAGAGTTTATTTTTTTGAAGTATATAATCATGATTGAAACTAGAAAACATAGAGAATAAAAGTAGAAAAAAGCAAAAATTTGATGCTATTTAACAAGTTTAAAAACATCACATCCAAACCAAAACTTTGCATTGAATTTGTAAATTATTTACATTAAGCTAGAAATCCAGTATTCTTTTTTTTTTTTTTAAGATTTTATTTATTTATTTGACAGGCAGAGATCACAAGTGGGCAGAGAGGCAGGGAGAGAGAGAGAGGAGGAAGCAGGCTCCCTGCTGAGCAGAGAGCCCGATGTGGGGCTCTATCCCAGGACCCTGGGATCATGACCCAAGTGGAAGGCAGAGGCTTTAACCCACTGAGCCACCCAGGTGCCCGTAGAAATCCAGTATTCGAATAGAGAAGTCAATGAGAAAATCCGATGATTAGAGTCCTCTTTAGATTATAGCAGCAGAAATCCTCAATTATTCATTTGTCTGAAAGAAAGTCTTACCTTTATTTTATTAAGCAGTGGGAAAATGTGTTTAAATATCTACAAGTTAATATTTATTTTTCTATGAGTAACAGCGACTGAGATTTAATATGTTTAAGTAAGTGTCAATATAGAATCTTATTTAAACTAACAGATCATGAAATGGAATTCAAATGAGTTGATTTGCTATTTTTCTTCTATATTGAGATATTAGCTTTTATGATGGTTCGTGCTAATGTATATAACCCAGGTAAGTGTGTAAGGGAGGTAGGAGATAGGAATATTGGTTATTAAAGTCAGTGACCATGTCTTTGGGAAAGAACCATATCATTGGATTAGGCTTCTCCCTCTTCTTAACAATATCCTCATAATGTATGAGTTGTCTGATTTTATATAGGTTACATATTTGCTTAGGATAATAAATTACCCCCAAACAAGTGGCTCCAAACAATAACCTCTTGTAGTTTCTGTGGCTCTGGGATTTGGATATGACTTGGTAGGTGGTTTTAAATCAGGTCTCCCATGAGGTTGCAGTCACCTGAAGGCTTTTCTGGGGCTGTAGGATATGCTTCAAAGGTGGCTTACTCACATGGTGACAAGTTGACACTGGCTACTGGCAAGTGGCCTTCGTTCCTCTCCATGTAGGCCTCTTCTTGAGACTACTTGGGTGACCTTACAACATGACAGCTGGCTTCGTCCTTTGCAAGCAATCAGAAAGACTGAGATAGATGACAATATTTTCTATGACCTTAGCTATAGTAGCCACACACCATCACATCCATTATACTTCATCGATCTTATTCCTGTTGAGTCTCTGAGGATACTACACAAGAGTGCAACTCCTAGAGTTTGAGATTATTGGGGTTTATCTCGTAGGCTGGCTACCCAAAGGGTAATGCATTAGCCAGGCCTTTTTTGGTCCTCAACTGAGATAGACACAACTCAAATTTACTTAGGCAAAGGGGAATTTATTGGTTCACATAACTGAATTGTCATTGGGATGTATCTGTGCCTTAGATATTCATGAAATCAGATACACAAGCCCCTGAGAACTCTGTCTATTGCAAGTCTCTGCTCCTCTTTGCGTATCAGTGGTAGGCTCTCAAACCTATCACATGGTGAGACACACCCCTTTTACCTTTGCATTCTTCAAAGAACTGACTCTCTCTTCCCCTAATTCAGTTACAAAAGTCCTACAGAAGGACTCTCTTCAGCATCATGTGGTCATTTTTATGGCCATTGGTTTGGGTACTACACTTGGCTGTTCACACCAGAACCACCAGGCTGGAGTGCAAGGCAGACAAGTTTCTCAAAATAAATGGTGCTGTTCTGAGAAGAAGAGAAGATCTGGGCGACAATCAAATGATAGGGGTCTACAAAAATTAAATATCGTGGGGCATCTGGGTAGTTCAATCAGTTAAGCATCCAACTCTTGATCTTAGTTCAGGTCATGGTCTTGGGGTCGTGAGATTGAGCCCCACATCGTCTCCTTCCATGCTCAGCGGGGAGTCTGCTTGATTCTCTCTCTTCCTCTCCCTCTGCCCCTCCCCCTACTCATGTGCATGTGCTCTCTCTCTCTCACAAATAACATAAATAAATAAAATCACTTAAAAAATTAAGTATCTTAAGATACTTACCTAAAAAACAATCACTTAGGCTCTTTTTAAATATTCCACTCTGAGTAAGCAACAACTGCCTCTCTTCACTGCCACTATTTTTTTTTTACTTTTTTTTTTTTTTTAAGATTTTATTTATTTGCCAGAAAGAGAGATGGGTGAGGGAGGGTCTATAAGCAGAGGGAGTGAGAGAGGGAAAAGCAGGCTTCCTGCTGAGCAGGGAGCCCGACGGGGGGCTTGTTCCCAGGACCCTGGGATCATGACCTGAGCCGAAAGCAGATGCTTAACGACTGAGCAACCCAGGAGCCCCCACTCATTTTTATCACTAATACACTTTTTAATTTTTTGCCAACAAGGACAGTATTTGTTGAACAAGAAAGTCATTTAAAATCCTCTTTCAAAGCCTTATTTTAAAGGTATAGATTATATATTCTTTTGATTTGATATCAGTATAACTTAACAGATAGTTCAAAAGGACAATGTGGATGCTGAATAATGTGAGGTTAATAAAAGATAATTACATTGGTAGACTGGACAAGTAGAATATCTGAAATCTGGAATGAGAGGAGTTTGATGAAAATGCTAAGAACACAGATACTGGTTCTATATCTTTGTCTACCTATGTATATATAATATTTAGAGTAAGAAGATATTATAAATGTCTATATAACATTTCCAGAATAGAAGAATAAGGAACAGATACACTCAATGCTGACAATGTATGATAAAATATTAATGGACCAGAAAATGCAGAACTCCTAAAATCCTCCTTCCTTTTTCTACCAAGAAAATACTAAACTTTCACCTGGGAAGTATAGATCAATCACTGCGAAGGGAAACTTGAAGCTAAAAATAGATAAAAGTGTAACAAGAGGGCAACTAATTGCTGTATCATATCTTCTGAGCCAGCCAAAGACTTACTAAGTTACTGTGTAACTTGAAAATGGGCCTGAGGACTCAATTTCAGTAATCTTTAAGGAATCACAAGGTTCTTGGGGCACCTGGGTGGCTCAGTCGGCTTAGTGGCTGCCTTCAGCTCAGGTCATGATGCCAGGGTCCTGGGATTGAGACCTGCATTGGGCTCCCTGCTCCATGGGGAGTCTGCATCTCTGTCTGCCTATACCTGCTACTTCGCCTGCTTGCATTCTCTGTCAAATAAATTTTAAAAATCATAAAAAAAAACAAAACACAAGATTCTTCAAGTAGGCTATGTTGACCAACTATTATTACTGAGTCTAAACTAAAAGTATTTCTCCTCATGGATGTGAATAAACCAGAGGTGCTTTCAAAAAGTAATCTCCATAGAAAGGGGAACCCTCCTACACTGTTGGTGAGAATGCAAGCTGGTGCAACCACTCTGGAAAACAGCATGGAGGTTCCTCAAAATGTTAAAAATAGAACTACCCTATGACCCAGCAATTGCACTACTGGGTATTTACCCTAAAGATACAAACGTAGTGATCCGAAGGGGCACGTGCACCCGAATGTTTATAGCAGCAATGTCTACAATAGCCAAACTATGGAAAGAACCTAGATGTCCATCAACAGATGAATGGATAAAGAAGAGGTGGTATATATACACAATGGAGTACTATGCAGCCATCAAAAGAAATGAAATCTTGCCATTTGCGACGACGTGGATGGAACTAGAGGGTATCATGCTTAGCAAAATAAGTCAATCGGAGAAAGACAACTATCATATGATCTCCCTGATATGAGGGAGAGGAGATGCAACATGGGGGGTTAAGGGGGTAGGAGAAGAGTAAATGAAACGATGGGATTGGGAGGGAGACAAACCATAACTGACTCTTAATCTCACAAAACAAACTGAGGGTTGATGGGGGGAGTTGGGGGGGTGCTGTTATGGACACTGGGGAGGGTATGTGCTATGGTGAATGCTGTGACGTGTGTAAACCTGGTGATTCACAGACCTGTACCCCTGGGGATAAAAATATATTATATGTTTATAAAAAATAAAATCAAATAAATTATTAGAAAAAAAAAGTAATCTCCATAAATCACCTCATCTAATAATAACAATGGCCATATGCCTCAGAAATGTGGACTGGAGAGGCTCAGTACGATCCAAGTGTTGGAGTGAGTCCATAGAAGTTATCCAGAAGATAGTCAATATCATTCACATTTCACTGAAGATGAGAGAAAGACCCTGGGGTCATTTATTTGAGCCAGATTTGCTACATCTTTTTTTTTTTTTTTTCCAGAACACTCAGAGACAAGTTCTCAGATCCTATGACCATTTTGAAAAACTGTTTCAATGGTAGGACTTCTGTAGGACAATTCTTTATCTCCTAGATAAACTGGTTTCCAACAGGTATATAAGTCAATCTGCAAATGTGAATCACATTTTAAATTTAAATGATTTTAAATTTAATAGCTACATTTAAAAAAGCAAAAAACAACATGAAATTAATAACATATTTTATTTAACTCAATGTATCAAAAATTTTATACTCTGAACATATAATCAATATACAAATTATTGAGCTACATGACATTTTTTGTTTGTACTAAGTATGTATGTAAATTAAACTTACAATACATTTCAACTCGAGCTAGTCACATTTCAAGTGCTCAGTAGCCACATAGAGCTAGTGACTGCTGTATTGGACAGTATAGGCCTAATCCAGAATTAAGGACAGTTGGTTCTCAAACTAGTGTTCTTCTTCTTTTCCAGGAGGAACTGAAGACTTAACAAGATTGTCCTTTGCCCATGTCAAGGGAGCTGTGAAACCAGCTGACAATTCTTCAGTTTCTTTGCATACTCTGTCACGTGCATGTTCCTTTCTTTCAGTCAACTTGATAGTGCTAAAAGTGGCTCTAGTTCAACACATTTTCTATATTTGTCCCCAGTGAACAATTCTGCTTTAGAAAGAATATGAGGGCAAGATGTATCTGAGTTCAAATCCCATCTTTGTCACTTATGCCTGCTGCAGGGACTTCTAATTGTCCCTAATATCTGTCTTCCCCTTCTATAGACGAAGAAAACTTGGCTGGGCACAAAGCCACTTAGAATAAGAACTACCACATTTTCAGAGTAATTTGATTTCAGCTAGAGGTGACTACATGCCTAAGTCCTGACCAATGGGTAAACAGAAGTGTGTCATGGAGAAGCTTCAGGGAATCTTTCTAAAGAGCAGCTTGTGTGCCCTCTTTGGCCTCTTCTACCTTTCTCCTGCTTGGAACACTTATGCTGCCATCTTGGACCGTAAGGTCAAGGCCACACATACTTTGAAGCACCATATCAGCTCACCGACGTTTACACTTTATTTTTTTGCTTAAATTTTTTAAAAGATTTTATTTGTTTATTTGAGAGAGAGAGAAAGCACAAGCAGGGGGAGCAGCAGAAGGAGAGGGAGAAGCAGGCTGCCCACCTAGCAAGGAGCCTGATATGGGACTCAATCCTAGGACCCTGGGATCATGACCTGAGCCCAAGGCAGACACTTAACCCACTGAGCCACCCAGGTGTTCTTCAGACATTTACACTTTTATATATGCCACTTCAGCTTTGGATTTTCTGTCACTTGCAGCAAAATCCTTGAAAAAAATGACCTTGGGTAAAGGTTTACCCTCTAAGGTTATAAGAAAGGTAAAAGTGTCTGTTCTAATGGCTAGTACCAAGTATGTACTTGATACTTTTTGTTTGTTTTAGTTTTTGTTTTTAGTTTACTTTTTTTTTAAGTATATTAAAATTACAAATCTGCTTAACTCTGTAAGATTCCAAATAATCTCATTTGTTCCTCTTGCAGCTCGGTTTCCTGGCTTCTTTCTGAACTAACCTGTAGATAATACAAAGAACTTCATCATATTTGCATTTCTTTCCAGAAAATTGCCTTACTGCCAGTATAGCGTGTTCATGAATGCCTAATGGGTCAGAAAAGCCTCTGCAAGCACCCCTCATATAAATATTTAGAAAGGCAATATGAGAGCACTTGGCAATGCTCCTCTAGAATTTCTAAAGCTACAAGATACCAAGATCATGAGGCCTTTCCTCACTCTAAGCAGATCTGTTTACTATACTATTATTTTTAATAGGCTAAACAATATTATGAAAGGATTCTTTTAACAAGTTTCTTGCTTTTTCAGAGAATGAGTAGAAGACAGTAAAAAAGCATACGGAACATAAAATTTCTATCATTTGTCTCCAAGTTCTTTTTTTTTTTTAGTGGAACAATACATGAAATATTTTAAGGAACCCCACTTTCTAAAATAAAAGTTTTATTTTTATTTATTTTTTTTAAAAAGTTTTATTTTTTTTATTATATTATATTTTATTTTATTTATTTAAAAAAAAGTTTTATTATTTATTATCTGCATTTATTACAGAATGTCATAATAAAGGTAACTGCCAACCAAATTAAGGTTCTAGGGGATGCCTATGTACTTAATTTGTATATAACACATTTTAGTGTACATCGCCATTTATTACGCTTTCAAAGAATGGCTAAAAACAAAAAGGTTGAGAGCATGTCAGAAAGACACAGGAGTTAACTCAAAAGCACTCCCAATGACCAAACCTGGAACAATTTGAGCAACAAAATTAATAACAGTTATATTGGTTTATAACTCAAAGAATCATATAAATATCTATTAATTAGGTCCATACTAATATAAATACATGATTGAATAAGTAAATAAATTGGGGATAAGCCAAAAATCTTTCTTATAAGAAACTGCAAATAATATATTTAAATAATCCCACTGCAGGAGGTGGCGCTTCATTCCCTGCCCCTTGGGTGTGAGATGGACTTAGTGGATTACTTTCAAAGTACGGACACTCTACAGAATACCTAAAGTATCAAGATCATGAAAAATTACTTTCAAAGTACGGACACTCTACAGAATACCTAAAATATCAAGATCATGAAAAATAAAGCACTGTTGCAGACAGGAGGAGACTAAGAAGACATGACAACTGAATGACAGTGCTATCCCAGACTAGCTGCTATACATGTATATTATATATATAGTAAATATACTACATATATTACACGTGTAATATTCATATTATGCATAGTTCTCCCAGGAGCTGTTAAATAAGAGAAGTGTGGTTGACCTCAGAGAGTTAAACTATAAAAATGATTCAGAGCAGATATAATGAAAATCACCTTCAAATGATGGTTGACATTTATGTAATGCTTTATGTATACAAGATATTATTCTAAGCACTTTGCATAATCATATCATTTAACCCTCCTAAAACTCCATGAATACGTAATATTACTATTCATATTACATATGAATATGTACATGAATATTACATATTACATAAAAAATATTACTTTTTAACATTTTATTTTGAAATAATTATAAACTCATGTAAATTTGCAAAGAAATGTATAAAGAAGTCCCATGCATACTTCCTTCAGACTCCCCCAGTGTTAACATGCTAAACATCTACAGTATAATATTCAAAACCAAGAAGTTGATATTGGTATAATCCACTGAGCTTATCCAGATTTCACCACTTGCACATGCACTCAATTTGAATGTTTTTAAGATCTATGCATTATTCCCATTTTACAGATGAGGAAACTGAGGCCTAAAAAGGGTAAGTAATGTTCCCAAGGTAAGTCAAGTGTGATGAAGCCATTCTTCAGATCTGGGCAATTTGGCTCCAGAGTCCATACTCTTAATCATTAAGCTCTATTGTATCTCAATTTAGAATACTGCAGTAACTTAAATGATCATATCAACCTATCTAAAGAAAGTATGTAATCAAAATATGGGTAAAGCTCAGGGGATAGGGTATAAAAAAAGCCTATGGAAAGAATAACGCACCTACCCTGTAACTAAGGAGAAAGATGTGGAACTGTCTTCAAATGTTATGATGCAGTCACCATAAAAAGCAATTCTTTTTTTTTTTTTTTAAAGATTTTAGTTGTTTATTTTGACAGAGAGAGAGATCACAAGTAGGCAGAGAGGCAGGCAGAGAGAGAGGAGGAAGCAGGTTCCCTGCTGAGCAGAGAGCCCGATGTGGGGCTTGATCCCTAGACCCTGAGATCATGACCAGAGCCAAAGGCAGAGGCTTAACCCACTGAGTCACCCAGGCATGCCAAAAAACAATTATTATAATAAAAAAGAGCATTTCAAGGTACCTTAACTAAAGAACACATCTCAGGAATAACAAATAGCCTTCGTTCTTATTCATGACCCCAGAACAACATTTAGTTATATATTTCCTGGTAATGTCTCATTGAAAATGGAGTCAAGAACTAGTATGTATACTCAGCTGGAAGTTCCTTTGGTGTCCATGTTGTTCATGCTGCCTCTTGTTGAATGAGTGAATGAATGAATGAACAGAACAATGCTTTTTAGCACCTGCTCCCTGCCCCCATTTATCTAGAATCTGGAAATTTTCAGTGCTTTTCAAACCTATTCCATTCCTAACATCCAATCAATCCTCAAGTCCTAAGGAGACTCTTTCTAGTTTTTCACCCCTTCATTTATTTTATTTTGTTTTTCCACCACCCAAATTATCATCATACCTGCATTAGTACCCAAGTACTCTGCTTCCTTTCCTCTTAAGATGAGATGAATGTCCCTCTGTTTGAGGTCAAGCCCTCATTTTGTGCTCTCATTTCGCTTCCTCATTTTAACAAGGACATTTCTGCAGCTGATATGTTCATAAATCAAATAGAAAGTAGCCATTTATTCATGTTTAGTATGTTAATAAACTGTTTTAAATTATAAAATAAAAGTGACTTATATTAATACAATCTTTTAGAATACTCTGACATTTAGTTCTCCAGGGTCATGTGTGAAGATGGACTTTTTCAATCAGTGCCATTAGCATTTTAGTGAATGCTAGCAATTCATAGCATTTCAGTCCATGCCAACAGGGAAATACTGATAGCAAATTGAGATGACAATGATAGATATACTAATGAGAGATTGTGTGTGTGTATGTTTGTGTGTATTTTTTTTTTTTAAGAGAGGGAGACAGGGGAGGATCAGAAGGAAAGGGAGGGAGAGAATCTCCCGTAGATTCCCCACTGAGGGTTCAGTCTGAGGGCGGGCTCATCTCACAACCCTGAGACCATGACCTGAGCTGAAATCAGGAGTCACACGCTTTATGGACTAAGCCATCCAAGCTCCCCAAGACTGTATATTTTTAAATATCAGTAATACAGTGATCTTCATAATTATGCCTGATACAAAAGAGTTGGAAAATAGCAGAAAAATCACTGCATTTTGTCTACGGGATATGTATTTGATGGGTTTTCTCTCTTCCTTGTGTAGGTAAAAAGTATCCTTCAGTTTCTGCCTTATTTTATAAAAAAACCTTTTTTTAGAAAAAAAAGTAGTCATCAGATTTAATAAAAATTTTTTTCAGCTTTATTGTGATATGAATGACAAATAATATTGCAATATGTTTAAAGTGTGCGTGGTAGTCATTTGACATACATATACATTATGAAAGATTCCTACCACCTAATTAATTAACACATTCATCACCTTATTCATTCATTCATTCATTCCAACATTCATTTATTTAGAACATATTAAGGATCTTGGCTTCAAAGTATCTCCTTTTCTATCACTTTCTCCCTCGTGGCTGGGCTATTTCCATCTGCAGACAAACATGCCTTAATGTCATCTATGTTAAAAAATAAATGATAAAAACACATTCTTTGACTTCAAGTCATCTCTGGCTACTACAGAGATCTTTGATCACCTTCAGAACAAAATCTTCAAGTTGTCCTTGTTATCTGTCTCCTTCTTTCTCCTTTACAATCACTCCTCAATCCACTGTGATCAGGCTTTTGTGAATATCACTGGACTGAAATGGATTTTATGAACGTCACCAAATAATTTCATTTTGCAAGGTTCTTACAGGCCAACTTTCTACCCATCACTTCATTCGATCTCTCAATTATTCTCTGTTGAAACATTTCCTTCTCTAGGCTTCTTTGGTATCACAGGCTCCTGATTTTATCCTCTCACAACAGTTGCTCTTTCCCAATCTCCTTTGTTCCTCAGTCCTCTTTTTTTTCTTTGTAGTGATCTCATCCAGGTCTATGGTCTTGGATACCTGCCATATGCTTACAACTCCAAAGTACATCCAGTTCTGACCTTTCCTCTGAGTTCCCAACTCATATATCCAAACATCTACTTGACATCTCTTCTTGGATATCTAAAGGCATCTCAAATTTAACATTCCTACAGTGGAACTCCTGACTCTTGCATTCCCCCCACCCCTGCCACTCCCCCTGCCCAAAAGTGCTTCTCCTCATCTCAGTAAATGGTCCCATGACACACCCAGGCCAGAAAAAGTGGCATTCATCCTTGATCCTACTCTCTCCATGTCTCATATTCAAGACCTATCGGTGACACCTTCAATATAGCCTGAAGGTGACAACTTTTCATCCATTTCACTGAGAACTCTGGTCCAAATCTTCCTTATCTCCCACCCACTCCACTGCAATAGTCTCCCATCTGGTCTCAAGGTTTCAGATCTTGCCCCACCCCCTATGCTTATTTGCTACTTAGGACCCACAGTGGTCTTCACACAGCACATACCATATTGACTTTTGACTTTAATGACTCTTTTCTGCAATCAGAATAAAATCCAAACTACTTTCTAAGGTCCACAGACCCGCATTATCTGGCTTCTGCCTACCTCTGCAATGTCACCTCCTACTCCTCTCCCCTTTGACTGTGTATTTCTCCTTGCCATATATAGTTCCCTCTGCCTAGAATATTTTCCCTCTGCCTTCTCTTACAGAATAACACCTACTCATTTTCTCAAGCCTCAGCTCTGTGAAGCTTTCCCAGACACCCTTCTCTGCTAGACATACTGTTGCTCAGTAATTGTCCCTTCCTTGGTCTAAGCTTGATTTCACCTCAGGGCTTTTGTATTTTCTGTTCTTTCTGCCTGAAAGTTTCTTCCCCCCCAAAGCTGTGGAAGCTCCATTTTTATCATTTATGTCTCAGCTCAAATGTGACTTCCTCAGAGACCTTCTGCAACGATCTAAGGTAAAGTAGTTGCACCATGCTCCTGATCACCTCTACCTCTTTTGCCGGTTTTACTGTCTTTATATCATTTAGCATTATCTGCAATGATTTCATTCATTTATCAGTATGCATGTTTCTTTCTGTGTCCCCAGTTAAGATGCAAACTCTGGTATATAGTAAAACACACAATAAAGAGTTTAATGGATAAACATTTAAGGATAGTTTACTATGTGCCAGTTGCTATACTAGGTAAGGGGGAATAACTGAATAAGATATTGGTCTCTGCTCATGACATTTCAGAGTAGTTTGGAAGAAAGATATGTAAGCAAAAACAATCATAATATAATATGGTAAGTCCTAGTGTTGTATTTATAACTAGTTGTTATAGGAGCTCAAAAGAAGGAATAAGCAACTAATTCTACCTGCAGAGAAAGTTGACTGGGAAGATGAAACAGGAGAAATATTGGAAAATGAGAAAAATGAGAAAAAATATATTTCAGGCAGGAGGACTAGAGTACCAAAAATCATTGAGAAAAAAAAAATTATTTTGAAAGAACAGGGTACAAAATTGATCTATAGATCAATGCCATGCAAATTATAGTTCCAGAAGGTTGTCTTTTTTTGTTTTGTTTTGTAGAAATCAACAAGCGGATTCTAAAATTAAATGGAAACACAAAGGATCTGGAGTGCACAGCAAATTTGAAAAGCATTGGAGCATTTATATCACATGATTTCAAAACTTACCATAAAACTACAATAATCAATAAATTATGGCACTGGCATAAATATCAACAAGATCAATAGAACATAATTGTTCTATTTGAAAACCCAAAAAGAAATCTACACTTATAAGGTCATTTGATTTTTGTGAAGTACTAAGGCAATCCTATGGGAAAAAGAAATCCTTTTCAGCAAATGGTTCTACAGTCACGATGCATCAATATGGAAAAAAATTATTCTTAATTTCTACCTCACACCGTACACAAAAAAGTAAATCCAGTTAGATTATAGATCTAAATATAAAAGCTAAACCCATAAGATTTCAAGGGAGGACATAGAAGAATATCTTTGTGACTTGGTGAAAGTTTCTTAAGATATGGAGAGCAAGTGTCATAAAAGAAAAACTTGATCAACTAGACTTCATGAGATGACAAACTTCTGATTATCAAAGATACCACTAGGAGAAGAAATAGGTAAGCCACATAACAGAGAAAACATTTTAAAAACTCCCATCTGAGAAAGGACTGGTAACCAAAATACGTAATGATCTATAACTCGACAATTAAAAAGCCAATTATTTGGACAAATACAAAAGGAAGTCTAGATAGATGCAGTGAGCATATGCAAAAGAGTTCAACATCATCAGTCAACAGAGAAATGCAAACTAAACAATTATGAGATGACACTATACACCCAGAACATGTGCGTATATCTAAAATTAAAAATGGTTAAAAAATTAACCAAACGCTGATAGGTATGTGAGCAACCAGAACTCTCACACATACATTGGTAGAGGAGTATAACATAGTAAAACTACTTTGGAAAGAAAACTTTATAGTACAACTTATAAAGTTAAATGTATACCTACCTTAAGCAGTTCCACTAATATTTACTCAAGAAAAATGAAAACATATGTCTAAAGAAAGAGTTGTCCAAGAATGTTCATAGCACTTTTATTTGTGATAGCCAAATACTGGAAACAGCCCAGATTTCTGACATCAGAAAAGTGGATAATCAAACTGTGAGATATCTATGTAGAGGAATACTACTCAGCAGAGAAAAAGAAATGAACGACTATACACTCAGCTATACTCAAAAACAGTAAGAGATGAGTATACGCTGGATAGGTCCATTTACATGAAGTTCTATGACAGGAAAAACTGATCTTAGCTCTGGTGGAAAAAAACTTTAACGGTGGTTGCTTCTGGAAGGACGGACTGGAATAGAATGGAAAAGAGTGTGGAGGAAATTCCTAGAATGATAGTAAAGTGCTACAACTCAGTGGGGTTTGTATTATAGGCATTGATCAAATATCAGTGAATGGGGGGAGTGGTGGTTGGGTAACTCAGTCAGTTGAGCGTCAGACTCTTGATTTCAGCTGGGCTGGTGATCTCAAGGTTATGAGATGGAGCCCCGTGGTGGGCTCTGGGCTCAATGGGGAGTCTGCTTGAGATTCTCTCTCTCCAAACATCCCCCCTGCTCTCTCTCTCATTCTCTCCCTAAATATATGTAAATAAATAAAATCTTTTAAAAAATCAGTGAATGGTATACTTAAGATTTGTACATTTTACTACTGTATGTAAATTTTACCTCATAGGAAAATAAACAGTTGAAAGTAAGTACTGATCTCTCATTAGTAAACATACATGCTGAGGTGTTTAGGGGGAAAAGTACTGGTCACTGCAATTTCCTCTGATGGACAGAGGTGTAGAGAGATAGGATGGGTGGATACATAATAGAATAATTCAATACAATATTAGTGATAGAATTTAGGTTGCGGACATCTGGGTGCCCACTATAAAATTCTTCAAACATTAACCTGAAAATATTCAAAATAAAATGTTGAGGTAAAAGACAAGGAGGTGTGAAGGATATTGGGAACCTCAGATGGTGTTCAATGGTGGAATGTGGGGTGGTTTGGCAAAACATGAGGCAGGAAAGGCAATCAATCACACACAAGCCAGACTGTGAAGCACCTTTCATGTCTTGCTGAGGAGCTTGTATTTTATCCTGTGCAGCAATATTGCTTAATTGTCTTGCCGTTCTCACTGCCAGTGTCTTTAGTCACGCCCTCATTAACCTTCATCTGGTCTTTGGCACTGCATTTGTTTAATCAAATCAGGTTGAACTGAGTCAGATATGAAGGATGAACTTATACTTCTTGTGAGTTTACATAATTTATCCTGTTTTCATGTCAGGTAACTTTAAGATTTTTGCATATAAATAGAAGATGCCATTTGAATGCATTTTTGGTTGAGAGTAGTTTCAAAATTGTACTTTTGTTTCTAGCCCTTAGGGCCTTGCTTTGAATTTTCCCCAAAATAAGCAAGACGAAGACTTCACAGGAAAGTTTTACAATTGGACAGTGAGAAATGAATTCTTTGTTTTCATAAAAGAATTATTAAAAGATTTATTTATTTATTTATTTGAGAGTGAGAAAGAGAGAAAGTGGGGGGGGCACAGAGGGAGAGGCAGTGAGAGAGAATCCTCAAGCAGACTCCCCACTGAGCACAGAGCCCAACGTGGGGCTCGATCCCAGGACCTGAGTCCAAATGAAGAGTCTGCCGCCCAACTGACTGGGCTACCAAGGTGTCCTAAGATATGAATTCTTTCCATTATTCTCAGTGAAAAATATTCAAGCAAATGTTTATAAAATATTGTGGGAAACACTAAGGAGTTGCATAAATTAACTAATTATTAAAAAATAGCTCCTGCCTCCACGATCTTCCCAGTCAAAATTCCTATGTTTTATGAAACACCAATACAGTTCTTTAAAATGTATGCTTTGTTGCTAGATCTGTGGGTTTCTCCCCCTTTCGTTTTTCTAGTCACATTTGATAATGAGATAACTACAAAGGTGTAATGGTAGATGATGTCATCGGTTTGGGCACATTGTTTACCATCTATGGAGATAAGGCAACAGAGACTGAGTGAGCCTTATATTTCCCAACAGCTTCCTCCAAAATGCAAACTCTTATCCACAAGAGGCTTTTAAGAAAATAATTCTTAAAACACAATATTACTTATGCATCAGGCAATTTCTCCCTTTGAAGAAAAATTGGCCTTTTTTTTTTCTTCTTCTTCTCACAAGATCTGGTTTCATTTGAATGATTTTTAAAATATGGATATCTCTTAAAAAATTAAATCTTCTAAGCCTACTTATCCATTCGTTCATGTGAACTCTTTGTTTTCACCAAACTTTGTATTTTTGGAGTTTTGACTAATGCTTGGCATAAAATATGTAGATAATAAATATCATTTGAATAAGTAAATGGATGATACCAGACACAATACCAGAATACTAGAAAATGGAACTTTTGGGGAGCTTGGGTGGCTCAGTGGGTTAAAGCCTCTGCCTTCGGCTCAGGTCATGATCCCAGGGTCCTGGGATAGAGCCCCACATTGGTCTCTCTGCTCAGCAGGGAGCCTGCTTCCTCCTCTCTCTGTCTCTGCCTACTAGTGATCCCTGTCTGTCAAATAAATAAATAAAATCTTTTTTTAAAAAATGGAACTAATGACCATGCATTAAATAGCAAATTAAGCAACATATAATCCCCTCTTCATATTAAATCATAAAACACTAGGTATCCATGCATGTATCAGATTAACACTTCACGAAATTGTAGGGGTCCTGTTGTATCTTGTCTGTGAAATCGTTGGTACAAGAAACAGTTGTTGTATACTAGCTTTGGTGGGGAAAAGGAGGCATAACGCCCTAGGTCCTAGTCTACCTAGATAATTCATTAGTAGAGTGCTTCTATTAGTGGGTCTTATTGGCAGGTGTTGCTGTGACTGGTATACAGTGATAATGGATATTAATTAAAGAGGAGTTTAAAGCCAGAGTTGAGCTCTGGGGAAGAGCTTGACAGTCACAAGCTGTGTATTGGGAGCCTTCCCCTCTTGTGTCTTCTCCTCTCTCTTCCACTTCATAGACGCGTGTTCTTCATCCCTTGTAGCAGACTCTGGCTGCCAATTTTCTTGGTTATTGATTAGGTTATAGATTTAGGTTTCTTGGTCATTGATTTGGTTTTCTTTCTGTGCTAATAGAACTCCACTTTTGTTTAGGGCTCCATCCTCCTCGAGGGGCTAGGTGCTGGAAGCGATACTGGCCCCATCTCTAGCTTCCGAAGCAATCGTGACATTCTCACTCCCCTGGCCAGAGACTAATACAGGCCCTTGTTTCTGACCTAATTTCAACAGTACAGCAGCTTGGGCAAGTTTGCCCAGGAACTTTGGGGAAAGCCATCTCGTGACTCCCCGGGAACGGACAGTGCCATCTTCCTCTGGACATTGTTGTGCTGGATCTGGAACTGGCACCTGGACTTGTGATGGCCCACCTGGCTTCGAGGCTGAAGATGAAGTCAACATGCAGAGAAAGGCAAGAGATGGCAGGGAGACGGAGCTGAACTCTTTGTGGTCTACCTGACTTCTGTGTAAGCCAATTTTATCTGACGTTTTCTGCCACTTGCTGCTGAAAGCGACTTACTTAATAACCTTTCCTCTGAGTTCTGGATATTCTTATGTTTTCCTTTGGTACCCAAAGCCCCTCATTAGAAACCATCCAATCTACTCTTTCCAGTATTCCTCCCTCTACATTTACCGCTTCTTTTAGCTCATTATTAACTAAAACTGCATTTATTGGACTGCCTCTGTTTTCAGCTAGATTCAAGGGGAAATTTATCTGATGCTAATTTTCACTACAGTTTTTCCAGGCGACAACCAATCTGATGCTGAGTCCTACCGAGCTGAGAATAACTGGACTCCTTGGAGCATCCACATTCTCAATGCAGAACTCATTCACAGAAATAAACCTGGGATGCAGTTTAAGTTTAGGAAAAGTAGCAAAATGAAGAGCATTTCAAGGCATGTGAGGAAATATCTGAAGTTGGCTCTTAACTCACGCTTCCTTGAGGCTAAGCTAAATTATGTCCACATATTTACAATGTTGCAGGATTTTTATCGACTCTGAATCTTGGGAAGTTGATCATCTATGAATGACATACCTAGAAATATAGTTAACTAGAATGTTTGGCTTTTATTCTCAATTTGGTCTGGAAGATGAGAATTTAATGTGTATGTTTAAGAATTAACATATAACCATTCCTTAAAATCTTTTTGTTAGGGCTAAAAGGATATTAAATGAATTACATCAGAAAAGAAGAAGGTCATTTTCTTAAGCAAAAGGAAGACTTTAGCATCATATCTTGCTCCATGCATCCTTAGAACTGATTGCAGAGGAAAGCTTACTTGATGGTCTGTGATTATTTACTCTCAGCAAGGCCTGTAATCTGAAGGGTTTCATTCAAACGGGGTGAGCTCACACCAAGGACATATGATGGGCTCTCCAACGTAATTGGCGCCACTTAATAGGATGGTGGTTACTGTTGCTGTCTGAGTAGGGAGAACACGTGACCAAGGATCAATTTCACATCATCAAAACTGAAGATGCCTCTTTTCAAATCAGAACCTTCGGGGGATACTTGGAAAACCTCAGGTCAAGTGACAGAGGAGCTGAGAAATGCTTTTATGAGCATCGAGGATGAAAGGAGCTATTTTAAAGGCGAAGATAAAAAAAGAAAAGCTGATCCTTTTGGAATGGGATATTCCAGGCATCTGCTGTGAGGAAGGCAAACGGGAAGCTACTGTGCTCAGACCCACTCCTGATAGCTCTGTTATTCCACCAGGTGTGGACTGTCCTGATGACAGGATTATGACTCAGTGTGGCCCAGTACCTGGAACAGTGACTGGTACAGAGTAAACATCTCATTATTACATACTGAATATCCGAACAATGGAAAGGCTGAAATGAAGGGGTCCCTTCTCCTCTAGCAGCAGCTGTCGATAGGTCCCCCAAAGGAGTTTCCTTATTCATTTGCTACCATTGCCTTTATGGTCCCTAAAGATTAGAAAAAAGAAGAAGAAGAAAGAGTTACATGTTACTGAACACTGACAATATGCTAGGTGCTGTTCTAATAAAAAAGGTCAATAAAATAGGGCTGTTGGTCTTAAAGAAGAAAGAGATAGAAAGCAATGATAGAGATAGGAACAAATCATTTTGGGAGCCCAAAGCAGAAAACAATTTAATGCCTGGGGGAGCCAGATGTATTTCCATACAGGTGTAATAGCCCTAGAGCTGATGAACTCTTATTGAATTCCTACTGTGTGCCAGTGGAGAGACATGGGAAGCTTACCCAGGCCAGGAAGTCTGGGTTAGGACAATGCCCAAGGTTCAGGGTAATGATAGCTTTAGGTATGCCTGGAGTTCATGGGAATGTCTGGGAGGGATGGGTGGCAAGAGAGGAAACCAGAAGCTGAATAAGCCATCAAAATTTCAAAGAGAGGGACTGACAGGATCGAATCTTGTGTTTTGGAAAGTGTTTCATGTGAAGAATGAATTTGTGGAGAGAGAGATTAGAAGCAGAAGAGCCACTGAGGAGGTCATTTTAATAGCTCATAGGAGAGCATTAAACCCATTTCCAGTGAAAAGGAAGAAAATACAGAATCCAGAGATTTTTTAAGAAACAGAAGTATGATCAGGAGGACCAGGTGATTGATTTGTTGTGGAGGGAGAAAAGGGGAAGTTGGGGGATTATTCCAAGGGTTACAGTATACAACTCCAAGGAGATATACAAATAATTTCTTCCATAAAACGTCTGTGTTTATGTATGTCACTAAATCACTGAAGAGAGAATAGTATTATGAAAGTAATGTATTAATAATTCATTAATAATAATAGATAACAGATTGTAGACATGGTAGGATGTAGAGAACTGAAGAAAAGAGCCTCACGAAGTTCACAAAGTGAACGACATTAAATAAAACATTTTCTGAAATTCAGCATATATAATTAGTATTTTTTATTCATCTTATTACAGATGTTATCAATAATAATAAATAGTAACTATTTAAAATAAACATCAGCTATACACAAGAAGCAAGAAGAAACATATTTTCTGTAATGCTTCTAGATTTTCAATTGAAATTTTCCTCCTTGGTTTTCAATTCTTACCTTGAGCTTTTTTACTTAATCTTCACATAATTTAGCCCCAAAGCCCTATCAGTGAGCATTATTAGCCATATTTTAAAAGAAAAGGAAATAGCTAAGTCATCTGTTTTCACTTTTGATGCTGAGTTGGTCTAGACAGGATGAATTTATTTTAACAGAGCTTTCGGCTAGTAGCCATTATGCCCTTAGAAATGTGATTTTTCAATTGAGTATATGCTACTCGAATACTTCCATTGTTAAGAATGGCTCTTTGGTTCTTTATAAGTATTTACCTATTGCTATTACTAAAAATAATGATACTATAGACATATGGTAACTTGTAGTTTTAAAAATGCCCTACATTTCTTACTTGACTCATAACAGATGTTTGATGTTGACAGGGCTGATAGATTAAGTCCTTTAAAATAAAAGTTAATTTCTTTATTATGAAATATAATGAATATAATAAACTACACAAAACATGTACAACTCAAGGAATTATGACAATCAACTGTGGAGCCACCTCCCAATCATGAACCATTGTCAGAACGCCAAGATTCCCTCCTGCCCTCCTCAACTCTCACACCATCCTGTACCCAATGGGGAACCACCAACACTTCCTGGCTTTTCTTTACAATTTTGCCACCCACACATGCATCCTCAAACACTGTAATGTTTGTTTGTTTGTTTAACTTGACTTAAATAGAATGTACTCTATGTCTTCTTTGGAGCCTGGCTTCTCTCACTCAAGGTAATGTTTTGGAGATATATTGATATTGTTTCCAGCTTTAGTTCATTCATTTTCATTGCAATGAAGTATTTTCATTGAATGAATATCCCACAACTTATTTATCCCTTTACTATCGATGAATATTTGGATCATTGCCAGGTTTTGGGTAATGTAAATAATGCTTTTATGAACTTTCTTCTACTTGTGTTCTGGAGTGAGCATATGCATATGTTAGGGTAAATATATCAGGTAGTAGAATTGTTGGGTCACAAACAATGTACATACTAGATAATGTCAAATTGTCTTCATTTGTTTATATCAATTTACATCTCCATTAGTAATAAATGAATATTCTTGCTCTGGCTACTCATTAGCACATTGCTATTTGGTCTTTAATTTCACACTTTAGGGTGGGGAAATATAGTACTATCTTATTTTAATTTGCATTTCTTTGATTATTACCAATGGGATTGAGCCCTTTTTCATGTGTTTATTACCACTTGGGTATTCTTTTTTCTTAAGTAGTTGTTGAAATCCCTTGCTTGTTTTTCTTTTACGATTGGGTTACCTGTCTTTTCTTATTGATTGGTAGGAGTTCTTAATATATTTGGGATGTAAGTGCTTTGTCATTTTTATTAAAGATACATTTTTTTTCTGATTTATGGCTTGCTCTTTCACTTTCTTCATTGTCTCTTCTGATTAACAATTCTTAATTTTAATGTAGTCCAATTTATCAATCTTTTCCTTTATGGTTATCATTTTTCATTTGCTTTCTTTGTTGTATAAGAACTTTCTAGTAACCTCCAAAAACTGGAAGTTGTCTTCTGTTATAAAGAAAAGGAAACAGAAAGATGGGGTGGTTTACCAAAACTTGTATCCGGTTATTTTGATACCAAATTCTGCCGTATCTCCATTACACCATGCTAATGTCAATTTTTACTGCAGAATTATATTTATTTATTTTAGTCACTAAAATAAATTTTATTTATTATTATTTATTTTAGTTTTTATCTTTCCTCATTGCTTGAGGAAGGTAAAGCTTTAAGAGTATGGAGGAACTGGTGATATGTACTTAGGGATAAGAAAAGTCCATAAAGCTCCCACATGTCCCTTTATGTCCTCAGCCCAGACTAGAAGAATATTTGGAGATACTACAACTTTAATGCACATACAGTCTTTCTTCAGCTGATTAATATTCCCACACAACTTCTGGCCTCATTTCTGTCCTACACATTTAAGACCAGGCAAAATACAGTGCAATGGGGATTTAGGTTTGTAGATAGTATATATACTAAGCCAATAAATCACCTTAAGAAAATCTTTTTTGGAATAGCAAAATACATGGAAAGTTTGGGGGACAGATCTATAAATAAAGCAGTAACCCAGCATGTTCTCAGTTGAAAATAGGTCTCAAGTCTTCACAGGGATATAAAGCTACAAATGATACCACCTATGCTGGATAAAGATCCCACCAGATTTAAGAAGCACCTAGGTTTCCTGTAAACATTCTGGCAACTTCCCCTAAGGTTGCATGTCTGCTTGCTCACTGGGAATAAGTGAGTGGTACAGACCAACTCTAGTACATTCCTACCATTATATTGTATAGCCAATTCTGACATAATTTTAAATTTGCAAAAGTTGCAATAATACATACATCTTCTATATGCCTTTATGCAGCCTCATTAATTTTTTACCTATTTCTCTATTCGCCTTATCATTCTATCTATCTACACTGAATACATTTTTTTTTTCTAAAGCATGTAGGAATGAATTGGAGACATCATGTCAACTTTCCTCCTAAATACTTTGTTACACTTCCCATTGTCAAAATCAGGACATTTAACATAGATTAAGTGCTATTATCTCATCCATAGTTCATATTTGAATTTTATCAATGCTCCTGTAATGCTTTATTTCTATTTTTTCCCTAATTAAGGATCTAATCCAAAGGTAGACATTTCATGTAGTTGTCTTGTCTCTTTGTCTCCTCTAAACTGAAATAATACCCTGGCCTTTCTATGTTTTTCTTAACCCTGTTATTTTTAAGGAATATAGCTATTATGTCGTAGGCTGTCCTCAGTATGTGTTTATCCATTGTTTCCTCATATTTAGTTGTGCATTTTGGTCATGAAAATCACAGAAGTGATGGGATGTCCTTCTTTTTGTATCAATATATTAAGACACATACTATTGATAACATTAATTTTGATCACTTGATTAGGATGGTGTCCTCTAGGTGACTCCAGTGTGAAGCTATATAAATATATCATTGCTCAGCAATGTTTGACATACTTGTTTTAGCCTTCATTGAAGATTTTTAAACTCTTTTATTTCTCCTATATTGAATGAGTAGGCATTCTACTGTAAGGAAGAAGAGCTTTCTTGTGTGTATGTATGTCATGGATTTCTATTTTACTTGATGGGCTATAATCCATTGCTACCATTATTTATTTTGATGTCTAAATTGTCCAAGATTTGGTCAGTGGGGAGCCCTCTACAGATGTCTCCTGTGTCCTTTTGATAGGGTGCCGTCATTCTTTCTTTGTTGAACAAATCTGAATTTTCTGGTACAATGAGATATTCCAGGCTCATTTGGTATTTTCCCTGCCTGAGCTTTGGAATCATTTTTTTTTTCCCCCCAACATCTCTTGTTCTATTTAGTGAAGGATGGTATTTAGGAAGCTAGACTCAGGTAGCATTTACACAACTGCATGCATTTATTAAAACTTACAGAACCGTAGTTTCTACTTCTTTGCATTTATAAAATAAAATATGTAATCATTATAATAATAAAAATAGAAGTTTTAAAAATGAAATTCAGGTCATTAGCAAAGTCTGTATCAATCAATCAAAATATAGTACATTTCCAGAACCCACAAAAATTATTTGTGTCCCCTGGGGCACCTGGGTGGCTCAGTGGGTTAAAGCCTCTGCCTTCAGCTCAGGTCATGATCCCGGGGTCTTGGGATTGAGCCCCGTATCGGGCTCTCTGCTCAGTGGGGAGCCTGCTACCTCCTCTCTCTCTCTCTGCCTGCCTCTCTGCCTACTTGTGATCTCTCTCTCTCTGTGTCAAATAAATAAATAAAATCTTTAAAAAAAAATTATTTGTGTCCCCTTCATGTCAATCTCTCCCTCCATCCAGCCCCTGACAGCCACTGACGTATTTTCTGCCACTATACTTTGCCCTCCCAGAATGCCTTATAAATGGAATTATACAGTATATAGCCTTCTTTCTCCTAACTTTACTGATTGAGTCTTTTCCATGCTAGTGCATATATTGGTAGTTTGTGGGGTTTTTTTGTTGTTGTTGTTGTGTGATATGCCATTGGATATATTAAGTTTATCCATTTGTCTGCTGAAGAACATTTGAGCTTTGGCAATTACAAATAAAGTCACTATAAACACGTAAGACAAGT
The DNA here is from genome assembly GCF_010015895.1 of Lontra canadensis. NCBI lineage: Eukaryota > Metazoa > Chordata > Mammalia > Carnivora > Mustelidae > Lontra > Lontra canadensis. Next base: position 32,723,903 of record NW_022631003.1, on the reverse strand, counting down.
TTTTGTGTGAACATACATTTTTCTATTTCTCTTCGGTAAATACTCAGGAGTAAGATAACCAGATTGCAAGATGCGTTTAACTTTATAAAGCAAAATTTTATGCTTTATAAGTTATTGAAAAATGAAGTATAAAAATACCCTTCACTTTATACAATTAAAAAAAACCCCACAAAACCTCTATAAAGTAAAACTGCCAAATTGTTTTTTGCTTGCATTCACACCAGCAATGAATGAACATTCTAGTTGCTCTAATCGTTGCCAGCATCTGCTATTGTAACAATGACGACAACAACAACAAACATTCTAATAGATCTACAGTGATATCTCATTGTGTTTTAATTTGCATTAACTTGATTACTAATGCTATTGAGCATCTTTTTATATAATGCTTATGCTTTTAAAAAACAAAAGTGGATTTACACTGCATATACTGTTTGTAACCTACTTTTTATTTCCCACTTAACATGTGTCATTCATATTGTTCTATAATACAATCAACTATTTTGTCTGAAGTCTAAGTAAATTATTGGCTAGCAGATGTGAAAAATAGAGAATAAGTACTGTAATGTGATGCCACTTTCTCTAATTAAAAACAAATCTAGAATTCACATTTTGGTGCCAGAAGGACACCTAACCCTAAATCTTTCCCATTATTTGCTTTCCTTCTTGGAATCGCCTACAGATTATTATTTAGTGTCTAAATTCTCCATTTCCCTGATCTCTTGCCAGAATAGCCTTCGCTTGGAGATGGGGATGGCAGAGTAATCTGCTTCATAGTTCAATCTTTAAGTCTTCCTTCTCTTCCCTCCAATTCATCTCTCACTGTTTGATCAGCCTCTCCAAGAGGGAAGGGTTCGGAGAGATTATGCTCCTCTCCCCACAGTGTGGGAGACTTTCCTTACCTAGTGCCTTTTTAAAAAAAAAAAAAAAATTTAATTTAATTTAATTTTTGTGTGTTCCAAAATTCATTGTTTATGCACCACACCCAGTGCTCCATGCAATTCATGCCCTCCTTAATACCCACCACCAGGCTCACCCAATCCCCACCCCCCACCCCCCGCCAAAACCCTCAGTTTGTTTCTCAGAGACCACAGTCTCTCATGGTTTCTCTCCTCCTCCGATTTCCCCCAACTCACTTCTCCTCTCCTTCACCAAATGTCCTCCATGTTATTCCTTATGCTCCACAAATAAGTGAAACCATATGATAATTGACTCTCTCTCCTTGATTTATTTCAGTCAGCATAATCTCCTCCAGTCCCATTCATGTTGATACAAAAGTTGGGTATTCATCCGTTCTGATGGAGGCATAATACTCCATTGTATATATGGACCATATCTTCTTTATCCATTCATCTGTTGAAGGGCATCTTGATTCTTTCCACAGACTGGAGACTGTGGCCATTGCTGCTATGAACATTGCATAGCAAGTGTCTTTTAACTGAGATCTTAGAGAGAGTCTACTACCATGATGACTCCTAGTTCCCTGGGATCCACTGGACCTCTCAGGACCCAGTCACTAACTGCCCTGCTCTCAACCAGTTCCTATTTTATCATGGTTGTGTTAGTTTTCCAGAGTATGCCACAGCCTTCTGCTGGGGTTGATTTTGTCAGGTAATTTCTTCTAAAGTTACTTTTTTCCCTCACTATTTCCATGGGGTCTTCTGTTAAGCTGGATAGATTTCCTAGCACAAAACAAGTAGTCCAATTTACTGTTTTGTTCACCTCAACCAGATGGAAATTTGACATAGAAATTGGATCAATCAAAATAAGAGAATGACTTCTCAGAGTTGGGATTTTAAAGTCTCCTTCCCTGGGTATGTTTCCCTCTGGTAAGAGGCTGTTCATGGGCTTCTGTGCTCTCCCTTTTTCCAGAAGGCAGAAAGATCACTTGGGAAGGATCATGGTGAATGCCTGGCTATTAGGCCCCCACCTTCCCAAGTGATCTCTGACTCTGCTGGTGAAAAATAAGTTAAAGCCCTTCTTGTTTTGAATGGTGATTCTTCTCTCCCCTTTGAGGTGGAAGATTTGTGGAAGGCAAGTTTCTCTAGGAACTCATTTCTCCTCCATGTCTGTAAGTACTTTCTCCCACTCTTGAATAGATTCTCAACAGATTCTCTCTGCCTGGATGTTGACTCCACTTGGTCCTTTCCAATTGAGTTTCTATTGTCCAGAGTAGGCATTTCTGCCCCACTTTGGTGGAAGATTTGATGAGGACAAGCTAATCCACCATCTTATCCCTTAACTAGTGTTCAACCCAAAGCCCATCATATCAGAAGATGTGCTGAGAATGAGCTGGGATGTTGGTGAGATCAGAATCTGCCTCCCCTATTTAACATTCTCTTATGGACGTCTTGGCTGTATATTGCCATGCCTTCATTATCTCTCATTGTGTAATGAATTTTAGCAGCCTAAAACAACAAACATTATTATCTCACATAGTTTTTGAGGGTCAGGAATCTGGACTGACTTAGCTGGATGATTCTGGCTCAGGATCTTGTGTGAGGTTGCAGTTACAGTAACAGTCAGGGCTGTAGTTTCTGAAGACCTGACTGGAGCTATAGGATTTGCTTTCAGCCTCATTCCTGTAGCTGTTGACAAGTAGCTTCAGTTCCTTACCACATGGGCCACTCCATTGGGCTGCTCATGGCATGACTTCCCTCAGAGAAACTGATGAATGAGAGAGAGAAATAGAGATAAAGGAAGATAAAGACAGAGATAAGAAAGAAAGAAAGAAAGAAAGAAAGAAAGAAAGAAAGAAAGAAAGAGAGAAACTTCCCAAGATGGAAATCAAAATCTTTTCATAGGCTAATTTCAAAAGAAACATATCATTTTCTGTTGTGTGTTATGTGTCACACAGCCCAACTTGGGTGCATTGCAAGAGGGGACTACACAAAGGTGCGAGTACCAGAAAATGGGGCTCATTGGGGGCCATCTAGAGGCTACCTCCCAAATGCCAGCTACTCTTCCCGACTTTCAGCATTCTTAGAAACTTTGCCATAAAGGGCCAACCCTCATGAACTTCCTGCCAGTCAGTTCAACCTTTTTTCTGAGAGATCTCTCTTCACCTTATTACTTGGCTTTTTCCTTATCAACAAATATTTGCTGTTGACAATAAACATTCTAGTGTTATGGTAGATTTTTTTCTACTCTTTATTCCTAAATGTCTGCATTTAGTCATAAAGTAAAACTTACTCAAATGCAAAGTATCATGGATGCCCCAAGCTGGTCCCCAAATCTTCTCTGTGCTTATGTAACCTCACTGGCTTATGGAAACATCTCATTCATAGACAGGTTATGTGCTCCAATCCCACCTGGAGGGTAAAATCACTTTTCTTAATCTGGTAAAATTCAGCACCTTCTAAGGATCAATGCCCAGGGTTAAAGCAATGGGTCACACAGTTCTCCTTCTCCTTCTTGGGAGTGTCTTCCTGATTATTATTTTTTGCCACTACTCTGGTGTTAAAGCTTTGTGATAGCATCTCCCAAACTCTCACCCATTTCTTCTCTTTATAATTTCAAGGCCTAACAAATCTATAACCACCAAATAAGCTTTTATGGAAAGGTTGAGTACTTACAAAGAAAACTAACACAGACAGTAACAAATTTAGAAAATATCGCTAACAAGGTAGTTGAGAGACTTTCATCTTGTACTCTACTCTGAAGTTCTGGTCCTTCCTTCCTAGCTACTTGCCTGCATCCACCTGGAAAAGGCTTTTGTTAATTCCAGCTGGTAGGGCCCACTTCCCAAACACCTCGATTCCTATTGTCTAGCCAGAATGAAGACAGAGCTCTCTTTACCTACCTAGAAGTCACCCCTACAGTTTTTCTGCTTCTGGAGTTTTCTCTTCTCGTGAATGCATCACAAGAGACATTGTCTGCCCTTAAGAAAAAGATTTCTTCCAAAGCTGAAGAACTGTCCTTCTGCCTCTGTCAGCCTTAACCTGTTTGTCCTTTCTCAACAAGCACAGTGACCCAATATTTGCATATGTCATGCAGAAACTGGAAGTTGTTTTCTTAGAACTACCACCATGATCAATTATTTTAATTATTGATGTAATTTCAGCTCAACTCCATTCATGCTGAGAGGACAATTCCCAGAGTAAATTAGAAAACAGCTACAACAAATATTGACAGAAGATATTTTATATCATTTCTCCTACTACATTTAAGACAACATCCTAGATTCCAAATTAATTTCTAGCCACGTGGTTTAACTCTGGCTTATTTCCTTGGTTTGCACTAAGAATAGGAAAGGCATCTAGAACATTCAAAAGAGTTTGAAAGTTCTGGAGGACAGGCTCTAATCACAGGGACCCTTTGCTGTGAAGAGGAACCCTCAGGATGTTATCTTTCCTTTGTACAATACCTGTTACTCAAATCACATACGTAAACTGCATCAGTATTCCCTGTCCCTGGGATGGCAAGAGGATTTCTTATCAAGGGCCTGGAGTTTTGTACTGTGAGAAATGATAAGGTTGCATTTGTGATGAGTAGCAATGAGTCTCTATAATTGACCAGAAATTTCTGCAGTTGGCTCTTGGTGGTCTTGTGTAGATCAAGTGCCAACACGCTGTGCTCACCCAAAAACATTGTCTTGTTGGTGGGCTCTGGGATCTTGACCATCAGCCCATCTAAGCCAAATGTGCAAGATGCCCAATTCCAATTAGGAGAGAAAGTGTTTATTTATCTCCTCCTCCAGTCTGTGGAAGGTGGACTCAAGTAGTTTTTTTGTTTAACAAGGTCAACTAAAAGAGAAAAAAAAAAAAAAAAGAGGAAAAGCTAAAATTTTCTTACGTATGCCCCTTTTGGCAAATTTGCCTTTTAAACGGAACAGGTTTAAATCACATAGCTAAACTGAAAAGTTTAAAGGAATTTAGGAAGTTGCTACAAATATTCAACAACATTCACCAACATGAAACAAATTGTATTTGAAAAGAAGCTCAAGAGGACAATAGTTTCTCTTGAAGCAAAGGGGAGGGAAAAAACAACCCTCCTGATGTGACTTTATAAAACACCACACCAAATATTTTAGGCATTCATGAGAACTAGTTCTGGAAGCTTGTGTAAAGAAAAGACATATTCTTTTCCAGCACCCACATAGTTGTAACTACCCTCCCAACAGTCTCCAGAGTTCACATAATTGGCCCTAAGATTTTCAAATGATTTAGCCAAGTCCCTGGAGTAAAATATTTGCCATTTAAATGTTCACTGCTTCTTTCAATCATGCCTCCTTTTAAATATCTTACTCACTTCTTTGTCTAGTAATTCATTTACCAATTTGTGTAATCACTAAATTTTTCTCTTTTAGAATAACCAAATAGTTTCAGGGCAAAGAAGAATTTCTAGGATTTTGGATATGCTATATTATCAATATTAAGGATCTCTATGATGGTAAATATGGAGGATGGGAAGGAAGACATCTTTCTATACACTTGAAGATGGGAAGAAGTTACTAATACTTACTGCCATGTCAAGTCTCCCTTTAGGTAAGCAGCTAACATTGAAGTATTATAAGTGATTCAATCACACAATTTTTGAAACCAATAAATATTTGCTAAATATGTACTCTGGGGGTCCCTTTAGGTAACCAGCTAACATTGAAAGTATTATAAGTGATTCAATCACACAATTTTTGAAACCAATAAATATTTGCTAAATATGTACTCTGGGCATACAGTGGAGGCTATAAAGATTGATAAGAATCCCTGGGCAGGTAGGGCAGGTAGAATCCCTGCCCTAAAAAACTTGAAACCTCATGAAGAAGGTAGGCACATGAGTATAAGTTCCTCTTCTTCTGAGATAACAGAGTCATAATGAACTGAGGTTCAATGGCTATGTTTCCAACCCAAAAGAAACATGGTTTAGGTCTTTTTAATAGAGGATAAAGAATAATGTCTTCTCTAAAGGTGCTATTGAGATGGAAAAGGACTTGGCGTTTATACCTGGGACACAACAGTCATGCTTCATACATGCAGAGTATTTCAGTGTCTGAAGCATCACTCTGTTGGGTTATTATGATCCTGTTTTACACATAAAGAAATTGGATCTCATAAAGTTATATTATATTCCATTAAAGCCACATAATAAGTAAGAGTTAAAGCAGGGACTCAACCTCAAATGCTTGTACTCCAAGATCAGTTCCACCATATATCCAAGGAACTCTTCTCTATATTCATATAAGCATCTTCACTATCTAGGATAGTCCCACATGCAGGGGTTTATAACTCCACTAAGTCCATATACTAAATTTTCTCATGTCTCTTCTTAAGAGAAATGACTTTACAAAGTAATTACCCAAAGTTACCCAGTTGTTCTTCAGCTCCACTGAAGAGAGGAAGGGAAAGAAATGTCACAGAGAAGATGAGATTAGAAATAAGACTCGAGCCATTAAACACAACAGGTTACTGGTGATAGTTGTGCAATCTGCTCTAAAGGAATCTAAAAACAGGACAGATTCTCAGCTGCTCAGGGAAGTTTGAAAGCATAGTTCTGTCTGAAGGTCAGAGAGTTGTTCCAGTAATTTCAAAATCCCTGTAATTACACGATTTAGGAGAAATGGCCATAAAAAAACTCTTTTTTGTCCCAAGTGGAAGCGAAACATTGCATGTCTAGGTTGATATTCAATAATAAACAGAATAAACTTTACTTTGTAAGCTTTTAAAATAGACACATTTATCTCAAACTTCTTCCACTATTGTTAAATCCTAGAGTTGGAGACTTGTGACAAATAACCCAGGTTTTTCTATGTTGTAACAGCCAACTCCCCCAAGGAAAACACCTTTAATCTTCAAAAGACAAAAAGAGAAAGTGTTCAGATACAAAATTTTCACTAGCATTACTTATCACCTAGCAGACATAGCGAACCTACTATATTTAGAGTCTCTGCAAGACACCAGAGGAAATACAGAGAAGCGAAGGCACGATGCCTGTCATTGAGCCATGTAGCAATTTTATTGGGATCAAGTTTGATTCACCAAATGGCAAAGAACCTATGATACATTTGCAGTTCTAATTAAAACTCCCTGGAGTGGTGTCTTTAAGCCTAAACCCTAATTCATTTCCAGACAGCCCGCTGTCTTAGGGTGATCTGTAGATCTTCTGCAAAGACTGTGAAGAAAACCCTTGGTGATCAGATGTCTTGTACAAATATAATTTACAGATCCAATCAAAGCAACTCCATGGAAGGAGCCATGAAATGCTCTTAAACCCTATATTGTCCCTAGCACATATAGGCACCTGATAAACGTTGGTCCCCTCAGTAAAGGTGTTATGTCAGACACTGTGGAGGTGATAGAGGTAAGGAACACATGTCCTCCTCTCTGGAGGCTCATGTCTTGTGGGGACAGGGCACACAAATGACTATTAGGATAGACGTGCTTGCTTCAGATCCCTGAGCCATTCCCGACATGACCGCAGCAGAAGTCACGGGCACTGCATTCAAAGCAGTCATGAACCCCTGAACTTTGCTTATGTAATTCCTGTCTGCTCATCTTGCAACTGTCAACCTTGAACCTTCTCACACAGCCATGTATGTCATTTCTGATCCATTTGGCTTCACATCTTTGTCCTGCCCATTTGTGGAGCCTCCCTCGGACTGCTAACCTTGGTTAGAATGGCTCACCGTGGCAAGGACCCAGCAGACATTTAGGAGAAATGGCATGGTGATTAGTTTAAGAGCACAGACTCTTAACTATCTTTAACCATCTGTATTTGAAGATTGGCTCTGCTGCTTCTTAGCTTTTTATTTTTATCTTGGGCACATGATATAACTTGTTAGTGTTTCAGTTTCCTAACCTTCTGAATTAGGATTATAATAGTATCTAATTCATAGGTTGTTATAAGAACTGAGTTAATCCTTCCAAGCCCTTAGAAAGGTTCCTGACACCTGATTTCTGTATGAAATTAAAGTCACCTCCTGGTGGTGCCTCTTAGTGCTGTTTGACTAAATTGAAAACAATAGGCTCTATGGCTGCCTGGCCTGGCTGAGCACTACACAGCTCCGAGTGAGCAAAGGGAAGGAGATGGCCAAGTAAAGAATATGTAAGGAAGAGTCCAGTCTGAATGAAGCACTGGGCCCAGGGACCTGCATATGTAGTAGTGATTTTATTTATTTATTATTTTTGGAATATTTTATTTTATTTATTTGTCAGAGAGAGAGAGAGAGCATACAAGCAGGGGAGAGGCAGGCAGAGGGAGAAGCAGACTCCCCTCTGATCAGGGAGCCTGCTGCAGGACTCGATGGACCCCAGGACCCTGAGATCATGGCCTGAGCCAAAGGCAGATCATTACCTGAATGAGCCACCCAGGCATCCCTGTAGTAGTGATTTTAAAAGGTTGGAAGGACCAAGTTTTGATCCTTGAATACCAAGATGGGGTGCTTATAATCTCTTCTGTGTACCATGTGCCATCTCCCAGCACTATATCAGTGCTCTAGAAAGAATCCTAGTGATAGGAAGGAGGATGGATAGGAGGTTGGGAGATGATGCAGGCAAGAAAATATTTTTCAAAAAGTTGCAATGACATAGGTAAGCAATAATGCAACATGAAACTAAGATGTTGACAATGTCAGCAACATAGAGAAAATGCTAAGAAAGTAGATACTATTTGGGAGCAAACCAAAAAAAGTAAAGTATAGAAAAATTATTTGCATGTGTAATATATGTCAGGCCTGCACAAGGTGCTTTGTAAAACATTTAATTGATGCAACATCTAGTTGGGTAAATATGGATACTTGATTAATTCAGATTAAGAAATTCAGGGAGATTAAGCAATTAGCCTGAGATCACAGCTTTAGAAAGCAGCAGAAGAGGGATTCAACCCAAGTCAATTTGGTTCCAAAGTCTGGTCTTTTTTCACTGATTAAGCTCATGAAGGGAATGAAAAGAAGGAGCTGAATGTACTCCCAAATGTTCTGAGTGGTTGGAAATGCATTAATCTAGGCAAGAAAGTTTCAGAGATGAGAGGACTCCTTTTGCTTTGATTTTAAATTTTAAATTGTTTTAGGATATGGAGGCATAAAGCAGGCAGTTGGAAATTCAGGTGCTGAATGAGGAGAGAAGTCAGGATTGAAAACATAAGTATTCATTGTAGGGGGGTGGTGAAAGATTGGAAATGTAACTTTTGGAATCACGCGCAAAGAGTTATAAAGCCCTCAAAGGACAGCACAAAGAGAAAGCTGGATGAAGGGGATCCAGAAGACCCTTCACAACACTTCATTTACTGGAGAGAAGAGAAAAAGTAGTCTGTGAAGGATAGTGAGGTCAAAGGTCAGGGAAGGGAGACTGAGACTTCAGGGAAGAGAATTTCCATAGGGAGTAAGTAGACGGTCAACAGTGTCAGATGCTACTGAGGCCAGACAGGATAAGAACAGAGAAAAGGCCACTTTTCTCTGTTTGCGCAAGGCCACTGGGACCTATGGCAAAACCCTTTTAGGAGAGTGGAAGGAACAAAAAGGGTTTAAAAGTAAAGGTTTGGTAATACAAGAAGGAAAAGAGGTGGGACATTTGCACCAGGATGAGGAATATAGAATATGCTTGTAGGATGAGGAGAAGTCAAGCTAGCAAGGATGACTGAACCTTCAGGGAAGGATGACTGTAGGGAACAAGGCCATAGAGAAGATGGAAAGGATGAGAGCTTATGTAGGGGAGGAGCCTTCCCTGGAGGAAGTAAGTCCTCTTCTATTCGAAGATCCAAGGAAATTTGTGGTGAAGGCAGCATAGTGAAGGAAATCCATGTTGCCAGATCTCCGTTTCCTCAATAAAGTAGATGCAAATAATGGTCTGCTGATGTTGAAAGGCTGGAGGGACATCTAAGGTACATGAGAAGAGCAAATAACCCAAACCCTTCTCTTTTACCTTTTGCTGCCATATTGTTGAATGGTCCATGAAGACATGGTTTCTCATTTCCCTTTATTGACTTCTTGTTATCTTTTTTGGCCTCATGCATGAGATACAGTAGGTTTCCAGCTCTTTAAATGGTTCTCAGTTTTTCCTGGCACTTATGAAATATATTTAACATTCTACAAAAAAGACTGAAAATTTTGTAAGAGGACACCATTGTAGCAAAACGATAAATAAATAGATAGGTAAAATAAGACCTCATGACAACTCTTGTCACAGAAATACCCATGTGAAGAACCTGAAATAAGATTTTTGGCAGATACCTGAAAATAATAGTTAAATCACGTAAGCTTTGTCTTCGATGACCAATGACATCTTCTACATTTTCTAAGCATTATCTTAGGAAAATGGGAAACATATTTTTACTTTTAATGATTGTTCCTCGTACTTCATTTGCCCTATTTCAAGACAAGAAGAAACATCGGTATAGTGTAAGTAACAATAACATCACTGTTGATGATAACAATAAATAGAAACATTTCTAGTTCTTCCAAACTGTAGGTCAGGGACTGAACTTTATGTGGAATGGGATGAATTCCAGCCCAGCTCCTGCAGAGCACTCCCCCAGTCCTCCATTTTTCTAGAGATATGACTAGTCTCGGGGATTTCCTGCTTGTAGAGAAAGGGCTGGCATGGAGTGGCTCTGCTTCAACCCTCACAGCTCTCTGAGGAACACAGACGAGAGCAGAATCCGGAGAAAACATGCGAGGGGGACGGTGAACTGAAAACTTTCTGGATGATGAACTTGCAATGTGGCTAAATGCACTGATCAGAGTATCACTTCTCTCTGTTACCAGCTCAGCTCAAAGAGCTGAGACCCATTTGTCCTACAGAGAATTCCCCTATCAGGATGGGCATAGGAACTAGCCCAAGGCTAAGAGGAGGCACCCCGGGTTAGCCGCTCAGTTCCCTTAGTCATAGCAGAGGTTTAATCACATCTCACATTCACCTTTTCAAAACTTTTTCCCCTAAGAAGGAGGTCACATAGTTTTTAACTGTTTTACTAAGTGATAAGGTCTGTGTTATTTATTCACATAAATTAACTCGTCTCATATTAACAACTCTGAGCGGTAGTTTTTATTGGCTCAATTTTAGAAATGAAGATGCCATCTATCTGGGAAATAGTTTTCCCAAGATCATTCAGCTAGAAAAAAGTAGAGACTGTATATATATTTTGAATATAGACTGTATATATGCAAAGCTCATGGTCTTTAAGCCCTAGGAAGCCACGTATCCATGAACCCCCTCCCCTCACCCACATATATACTCTCCTTCGTCCAGACATAGAGTCTTATCCTTTCCCTTGGTTGAAAAAGAATCTTGCTTTTCAGTAAATTTGTGCTTAAAAAAGTAATGAAGATGAAAGCACCATAATTTTATTTCTGAAAAGTAATTACTGGTGTTAAAAATGCTCATTCTGTATTAAATGTTACAGGTCCAAACTACTTCGAACTATATATGTACTAATGCATTTTCAGAAAAATTTGAAACTACATATATAAACTGTGTCCACTGAAGTCTGGTTTCAACTTCAGGGCTCAGCCAAAATTTACTATTTGACTTCAGGTTCAGACTTAAACTGGGCTTCTGGAAAGTCGGAATAGCTGAATGCCTATGACATAATGTAGTATCAGTGATACAAACAAGTTACATTATTCAAATTAATATTAATATCTGAATATCCACTTTCAAATATAACTACGTGCTTACATATTATATATTTGTAACATAAGCTTTCTAGAAATGAGATTTTATTTGAAATTTATAATATATTTATTTATAGAAATATAATACTTGCAAGCATTTTAGAAAGTAGAGTAAAAGTTCACTTGTGTGCTTTGTTCATACTTTGTCAGTTGACACATAACTGCATTTTGACTATTCTGAGAATAAAATGCTGCAATAACTGATCATAATTGTAGGCTTACTAATTTTATGCACCCAAAATGGCCCTTAACTACTAAGAAATTTGAAAGAAAGATTGAGTTACTATAAATATAGGTCTATAATCCTTTGTCCCATATATCTTATAGAGTTCAGAAATATTCAGATTTCAGGAAGGTAATATATTACATGCACCAAATTTATTGACTCCTCTGGGGAGTGGGGGACTGGGAAACAAAAGAAAGAAACATATTATTGCATAGTAAACTGTATGAATATTTCTACTGAGTTTCACATCAGATCAGACAGATTTTGGGGCCAAGCTGTAAAATATTTTCATTTTTCAGAGCTTTTGGATTTTTTTAAAGGTTTATTTATTTAAGAGAAAGAGAGAGAATGTGTGCACTCATGGGAAGACAGAGGGAGAGTCTTAAGCAGACTCCCCGCTGAGCCCCCTCCCCAAAAGAGAGCCCTGCGTGGAGCCCCTGAGATCACAACCTGAGCCGGAACCAGGAGTCAGTCACCTAACTGACTGTGCCACCCAGGTGCCCTCCAGAGCTTTTGGGTTTTTAAACTGCAGGTAAAGGATAATGGACCTCTTTAGAAGAGACATTAACTAGATAACTTTAGGAAGGGTAACAAATGTTTTACAAATAAATGTTCAGAAACATAAAAGTTGTAATGTAAGACAGAAAAATAGAGATAGATATTGTTGACATCATACTGTAATGCTAATCTTGATAGTCTTTTTGTGAACTGAGATTCATAACATTAAACAACAATCATCTTTTAGAATAGTATTTAATTTTTAGCTAGTTGGTTCCATTTAGGCCATTTTCCAAGAAGGTCTCTATTTGGGATTTCTTTATACCTTGTGAGGATGAATTTTAAAAATTAATGTTACCATCTATAAATTCCACAAGGATAAAAAGTTCTAAAAGAATGTACAATAACATTCGTGCTGAAGATAAAATGTATGAAGGAAAGAAGATAATCTTAGAGAAAGATAAGGTACTCAAAACATACCCTGTACTCAGCACTCAAATTTCAAAACAATAGACTTTATAGGAATGTTTTAGTAAGATACTTTCTTCTGGTTTTGAGTCCATGAATTAAAAAAATTTAAACAAAAAACTTGTTTAAATGATCATTATAGTTTGCTAACTATGTAAAGATTGAGGATTTTCAGACTTAAATACACTGTGAGTCGTAGGTACAAATTTTCTTCTAGAAAACATGTTACTGAAAAACATCTTCTGCTTTGCACAAAAAAAAGTGAGTGATGTCACCCAAAATGGGGCATATTTCCAATGACACAAATGTAGGATCTAGAATAATCTAACAGATGACTATGCTAAGAAATTATTGTTCCTGACTGCAATATCAAACCTTGAAAACTAATCTAATTTTTAATAATAAAACTGTAAGCATGCAACTTTTTTTTTTTTTGAAAGGCTTTATTTTCAAGTAAGTTCTACACCCAAAGTGGGGCTTGAACTCATGACCCTAAGATCAAGCCTTGCATGCTCCACTGACTGAGCCAGCCAGGATCCCCAAGTATGCAACTCTTGATCTCAGGGTCATGAGTTCGAGCCCCACATTGGGCATACAGTTTACTTAAAATAATAATGATAATAATAATAAAATTGTAATAATAAAAAGGTTTTAAAAAGTAATACCCCAAATTTATTTTTTATCCTAATGATGATATGAGGCTTCAGCTTCACCAAATACTGATTTTAACACTTGGCCGCTTCTATATATTTGGTGATGTAAATGTATATATTATTGTTGTATAAATGTATGTTATTATTATCTTATAAACAGAATAGTATATAATATCTAAGTCACTCTTGTTATTTGGTTCATTACCTTTGCTGCCCAATTTGACTGTCTTAGCTAGTCTAGTAAAAAATATAATTTCAAACTGGAACTATAAAAAAACCAGAATAGTGACAAATTTTGATATTGTTACTGATGAAAAATCAACTACTATTTATCAAACTCTTATTATGTGTCATGCATTGATTGAGGTACCTTTAATCAATGGCTCTGGGAGAAAGGTGATGTTAATGAGAAAATTGCCCAGGTGAGAAAACAGGCTCAGATGGATTTAAATGATAAGTTTGAACCCCATTCTTTTTTACTTCAATTTTAAAAAATGAAAGACAAGGGTAAAACTCCTAATTATTATGGCTCTCATATGACAATCAAACCAAAGCAAATTTACAAATCAATGCCAAGTTAAACCAATACCATATAAATCTACAATATTAATATGATATTTGATGTTATTTTGTTGAAACTAAACTGTCAGGTTAAATAATGGAAAGACGTTTTGTGGATTTTACTCTACTTGTCTGCATGATTCCTTTGCTTTCCCACATGATTAATGCTCTAATGTATTACCATTAGACCTGCAATTAGCTTTTCTTTTTAATTTTTAACCTTCCTTTATTATTTTGTTCTGCTAATAATTTTAATAATGTCCTGCAAAACACAATCATTAGGACAATTTTGTAAAGTTTTTATAATTCTAACTATGCTAATGTTAATCAATTGTCATAAGTTGGAATGCATACAGACACATACGCGTCACACTCCCACTCTAGAATAATGAATTGTCAACTAGAGCAGAGTTTCTCTTAAGTTTAACAAGCCTGTCCACTATGCTCAAGGTAGTGATTCAATTTTCCTACCACTTTCCTCTATTCACATTACTGGGAAATCTTTGCTTGTGCAACACAGCATGATGTCATTTGGCTTGCTATGAACCCAATCATAAACAGAAATGTAAATGAGAACCCTGAAAACACATGACATCACTCAGATAGAAGGTAGTTGTCCCAATGATCCAGACATACATAACAAAAAGAAAGCACAAAATTAAAAAAAATTTCCAGACTCCCGAGAAAATAAGGACAGAAACGGAGGTGCCGTTAGAGGCTAGTAAATGTGCTGTAGGAAAAAACCTTTTCCATTGTTGAATAGGTTCGGGAAACTCATTATCATATTACAGGCTGTGAGATTTCTCATTAACTTTGTATCACTCAGTTCAAACCAGAATGCATTTTGGCAAAAGCCACTCTAAACAATACACAGGGTACTGAATCAATACAGGCTCCATAATACAAAGACTGATCTCAAAATATTGACCAACCAATTGTTTTTAGCTCAGACTTTCTGAAGTTTGTTTTTTGTTTGTTTGTTTTTTTATCGCAGCTCAGTCTTCAAAAGTCTATAGAAATCAGCTGTTTCTACTGCATTAAACACATAATAATAATATCCAGGTTCAACTCAACTCTCATTTCGAAGAAGAGAATTTCATCTTTTATTCTGAATTTGACCACAGTGCCTACCACAGTGTCTTGCTTGTTGTAAACACTTGCTAAATGTTTGATAGTTGGCTGCTGATGCAATTTCTCTAAGCCCCAGGTAAAATTCACAGGAGTAATTTTTGTTGATAATAACAAAGTCCATAGGGACTGAATCACATGAGCACCAATGTCAAAGGCGTGATATTGTCAGGAACCTTCAGCCCTGGTGATGTTGAATAAATATAAATAAATATTTACGATATATGCAGAAATAAAATATAGAGGACATTTTTATTTATGAGTATAACAAACAGGATTGGAAAGAACACAGGATGTATTTTTAGCCTGTGTTTTCCCTTCTTAGGAGACTAGATGGTTTGATGTTTCATGTTTTTAAAAAGATGTTTTTATTTCCTTTGAGATCTTTTATGAGTTTTTTCGGTTGGGAAAAACTGTTGCCTTCTGTGGCACATAGGTCTGTGGAAGCTGCTTGTGGATTTTGGCCCTGGGGATGTAGGCGTTATTGTGTATTTCTACGATAAATTTTCAGGGATATGTAACTTGCCTATAAAAATATGCCTGTGGGCTGAATCTTGGCAGTTAGCATTTTAGTAAGAGAATATATTTAGTAATATCTGAATGTCTAAACAACTAACACGTAGGTAAGCTATTTTTAAAAAACTGGGTGACAAAAAACATTGCCACCTTTTGAGTGTGTTTGGCTATAACTAAATATCAACTTCCAAATTTATTTTTTAAAAAACATTTGAGAAGTAAGGACTTGAGTTAGCCCTGCCTTGGGTCACCTCGTCACGAAAAACAAATAACCCAAATCCTTCATTTGGAAAATTCGTGACACCAAGTGGGACTTCTTGAGTCAATATTAACACACCTGGACTTAGGTCCTGGGGTTCAAATTTTGAGGGCTAGCAATGATTTGGGGTTCTCATTATGGTCTCCCTTTTTTTTTTTTCCCACTAATTCAGGTAGCTTAATAAGGGTGTGGAGAGTGTATTTATCACCCCTAGCTTTGTCCTGAAAGTACAAAGACAGTACAAAGTACGCAAAGACAGCACCTAAGAACTGGAGGACATTAGCTCTAACAGGTGTCTACACAGATGGCTGAAACAGAGGGAGCAGCATTGCAAACTAAGCCCTTTGTTCAGCGGGCTTGTTATGAATAGTTTATGGATGGGGACACAAATTAATTAACCTGCAAACTAAAACAGCCAAATGAGTGAATAATAAGTGCATTTGGAAGACAGATTGCTGTCCTTAAAAACTCCACGCTTTAGATCTGAGCTCTGGCATTGGTTCCCTAATCTCTTTTTGCCATCATACCCACATTTGTAAAATTGGGATTGTTTTGCAGGGTTGCAGGGTTGTTATAAAAATTAGACAAATACAAAATGCTCAAAAACTGGGGACTACATGATGAAAATGTCTTTATGGCCAAACTTGTCTGTTGGAGTTCCACAGCTAGAAAGCATTAAAGGAGTACTCAGAAGGCTGAGGTAGCCCACAGCAGCTGAGAAAGGCCTGGTCCTCGCAGAGGTGTGACCTGTGTGTGAGAGACTGTAGATGATGGATGAGGTGGGGAGGGAAGAAACTAGGTTTAGAAAGAAGCCTTCGGGGCGCCTGGGTGGCTCAGTTGGTTAAGCCACTGCCTTCAGCTCGGGTCATGGTCCCAGAGTCCTGGGATGGAGTCCCATATGGGGCTTCCCCTGCTCTGCAGGGAGCCTGCTTCTCCCTCTCCCTCAGCATCTCCCCCTCTCTCAGCCTCTCTCCCTGCTTGTGCTCTCTCTGTCAAATAAATAAAATCTTAAAAAAAATTAAAAAAATTTTTAAAAAGGAGTCTTTCTTTGATCTCACTTAGGACTACATGCTCAAGCCACATGGAAGGATCATAAATCCAAAATCTCTGCATTTTCATGGTCAAGTGGATAGTACATTGTTCTTAACTCTGTGTTTAAGCTGGATATGGTTATTATGACTGAAATGTTCTTTGACCAGAAATGAGAAATAACAGAGAAATCTGTTATTGGCCATATTTTCATACTTTGAAAAATATACCAGTTTATCTTCCAATCACATATTAAGTTGAGCATTGGCTTGGTGCTTTCACAGACATGATCTCATTACACCCTGACAGCAATGTTGACAAGTGTGCATTATTATTCTCACTTTAACTATGACAAAATAGGCTCAGAGCGCCCAGCAGAGCCAGGATTAGATCATGGGTGTTGTTTGCCTTTAAGTACACCTTGTTGCACATTCTGTAAATGTCCATATTTGTATCATATATCACAATGATTTTCTACTGCTGTTCTTAAATTTCAAAACAGTAATTGAGGTAGGGGCACCGGAGTAAGAAAATCAAAGTGTGGAGGGAGATGGGGAGCTCTTGGGGTGGAGGTGGGATTGAAATGGAGACTGGGGTGGGGGGCGCCTGGGTGGCTCAGTGGGTTAAAGCCTCTGCCTTCGGCTCTGGTCATGATCCCAGGGTCCTGGGATCGAGCCCCGCATCGGGCTCTCTGCTCCACTGGGAGCCTGCTTCCCTTCCTCTCTCTGCCTGCCTCTCTGCCTACTTGTGATCTCTGTCTGTCAAGTAAATAAATAAAATCTTAAAAAAAAAAAAATAAATGGAGACTGGGTATGGAGGAGACTATCAACCTTATTCTAAAATAATCCAATGTACTATTAATTCAAATATTTTAAGGTTCCCAGGGAGACCCCAGAAATATATTTGTTTCCTCAGTTTCTTACTGGATCTCACAGTTTAGGGGGTGGGAGGCAAAATTTGTTATCACATGGATTTCTATGATAACTCTTTTTGAGATAAGTGGCTGCTAAAACCCCACCTCTTCCAGCAAGCCTTCCAGGACTACCGCCAAGGATGTAATGACTGCCAGCAACTCCACCCAGGGTGGGCAGTAGTCAACTCCTGTGATTCCTTCCTTTGTCACTCTTCCTTCCTCAGGCCTGCTGACCTTTTGGTTTTTTCAGCAAGTCTTACCCTTTCATCCAACTTTGACAGTCACATTGTCTAGACTCCTTTTATAGTCTGCACAGTGTTACCTGCTTATTGGTCCACCTCATCTTGCAAAGCAGAACTTCCTGTTTACTTGAAGACTTAGGAAAGATCTTGAATATGAAAACTCATGAGTGTTTCCATTTCAAGGAGGGCAGCAAAGCTCCCAGGAGCCAGACCGGCTTGTCTTGAAGCTTTGGGATATTTTCTAGACTCCCCCTTTTGCACTTGGAATTGCCAGGTTCACTCTGAATGTGGTGTAGGTAGAAATTTTCAAAGATGACGAGTATCAGCACAGTGTCAACAAGAGCCTCAGCCTCTGGAGCCTGTGGTGTAGACTACCATAGTGTCAGTGTTCCCACCAGTGAGCAACAAGAGTGTTCAGACGATTGGTGAAGAAAGTTTAGAGCAGATTATAGAATAATTTAAGCATAATTTTAAGGCCTGTTTTATGGGCACCTGGGTGGCTCAGTTGGTTAAGTGACTGCCTTTGGCTCAGGTCATGATCCTAGGATTGTGGGATGGAGTCCGGCATCAGGCTTCCTGCTCAGCGGGGAGTCTGCTTCTCCCTCTCCTTCTGCTGCTGCCCCTGATTGTGGCCCCCCTCTCTCTCAAATGAATAAATAAAATCTTTTTTTTTAAAAGCCTATTTTGGGGCACCTGGGTGGCTCAGTGGGTTAAGCCTCTGCCTTCAGCTCAGGTCATGATCTCAGGGTCCTGGGATCGAGCAGTGCATAGGGCTCTCTGCTCAGCAGGGAACCTGCTTCCTCCTCTCTCTCTACCTGTCTCTCTGCCTACTTGTGATCTCTCTCTCTCTCTGTGTCAAATAAATAAATAAAATCTTTAAAAAAAAAGTCTATTTTACTTTATTACAAAAGGAATCCCTGTTCATTGTACCAGCTCTGTGAAAGGTAAACATTTTGATATGATTGACAATAAAGCAGATGCATTTCTTAGGTGGTTTGGGACCACTCTCCTTCCACAGCCTCTGCTCTCATTAAAAGACAAATGTGACAAAGGGTATCGAGAAGGTCCTTTTCGGGGCACCTGGGTGGCTCAGTGGGTTAAAGCCTCTGCTTTCAGCTCGGGTCATGGTCTCAGGGTCCTGGGATTGAGCCCCGCATCGGGCTCTCTGCTCAGCAGGGAGCCTGCTTCCTCCTCTCTCTCTCTCTCTGCCTGCCTCTCTGCCTACTTGTGATCTCTGTCTGTCAAATAAATAAATAAATAAAATCTTAAAAAAAAAAAAAAGAAGGTCCTTTTCTTTTCTCTCTTTTCTTAATTGCATCTTCCAGAGGAATGGCAGATCTAGCTTCTGGGCCATGTTCTATTATTATAAAGAGAGGGTTAAGTCTGTGAGTTTGCACAGCACTTGACCTAAGACCTGGTACACGTCAATTGTTCATTTTAAATAAAGGCCCATGGAGATGATCTGGAATATAAAGTCCTCCCAAGCTGTGATCCTAATGCTAAAACCACTAGAGAGGAAAGTTCAAGAGGGCTATCCAGTTGTTTGTTCATCTTCTACATGCAATGCCATCAGGTAGATTCTTGATGGAAACAGATACAAGAAATAGGCAAACTTTGGTTTCTGCCTTTATGGAATTTTTTTAAATAACAAAAAGACTGTTTGACATTTAGGTCATTTTCTACTAAAAATAATTCGGTGATGAAATCCCTGTGGTTAAATTCTTTTGCACATCTATAAATATTTCGTTGGGACACATTTTTAGAAGGGGATTTGTAAGGTGTCATTTGGTGATCTTAGAACTTAGGATAAAATAACCAGACAAATATGTTAGACATAGATAGAACTTAACGGATTATTATTTGTTATCTCTAGAGGTTGGATGGCTCTAAAACTATAAAAATTTATAAAAAGAATGCAAGCATTTGACTGAAAAGACATTTAAATATCTCAAAGTCCAAAGAAATACAAAAATCCAGTCCAATGAGGCATTTTCTTTCTTCCTTTTTTTTTTTTTAAGATTTTTATTTTTAAGTAGTCTCTGCACCCAACATGGAGCTCAAACTCACAATCCCAAGATCAAGTGTCATATGTTCTACCTACAGAGTCAGCCAGGTGCCCCCAATGAGGCATTTTCAAGAGTGGGTGTCACAAATTCTAATCTATCTTGAACATTAGGTCATAAAATGACTCAAATCTAAGGTCCTTTGCTAAATGTCCACCTTTTGTTTTAAATGATTACTTCTCTGTTTGAGGTTAAAAATGGGATTCAGTATGCTGGTATGCCCCATCAGTGTCATAAACAAGGACCGAGTATTGTCTTAGTCTGTACCATCTGGTCCTTATGAGGCTTCAGCAAGCTGAAGATACAATGTAAAAGTTACATGGGGAGGTAATCCCCAAACTATAAAGGATGACATAATAACTTCATTGGTGGCTAAGCATCTTTCAGTTCAAAGAATTAGAAAATTTTTCTTGGTATTAATATATTTTGTGTTAGGAAATCTGTGCATACTTTGTATTTTTGGTACTTTCAATGTTTGGAATTTGGCTAGTAGAGTCAACAGATCAGTTTTTAGTTACAGTTTAGAACATGCAATACATAAGGGATTTAGGCTTCCAATTTAAGCTAAAATCTTATTGAGTTGATACACCTATTAGGATAACTTAAGTTAAAGTTCATTGCACTTGTGAGTTTATTTTGTTAGATTTATGGTTTATTTGATACCAGGAAGATTTTGTTTGCTAAATCAGACAATTATAGCATGAAAAAAGAAAATGAATATTTTAAATTTGTAAATAGACTTTAAAATGTTCAAAAGCAACGATTTAACTGTAAGATCAAACATTGATGGTCTTTAAATATGATTGGAAGTATTTTTGGGTGTAGAATATTATTTTTAAACTTAATTTAACACTTTAATAAAAAAAACTACTGTCTAGAAGTTAGAAGTTAGAACTTTAATTTAAAAGTTCTCGGGGCACCTGGGTGGCTCAGTGGGTTGAGCCTCTGCCTTCGGCTCAGGCCATGGTCTCAGGGTCCTGGGATGGAGCCCCACATCAGGCTCTCTGCTCGGCGGGGAGCCTGCTTCCCCCTCTCTCTCTCTGCCTGCCTCTCTGCCTACTTGTGATCTCTGTCTGTCAAATGAATAAATAAAATCTTAAAAAAAAAAAAAGTTTTGAATCATCTTTACTACACACAAAATCCTTCAAAGATAAAAAAAAAAAAATCTGACCTTTAACACAGGATTAATACAAAACACAAGTCTAGTTATTTGGTAACTCTTGGGTTGTCTGTGTTTGAAGTTTTGAATTCTCTGCCCCTAATTAAGTTATCTCCACAATACGCATAGCATTATTCCCACAACACATTTTTTTTGAAAGTTTTTATTTATTTATCTGACAGAGAGAGAGAGATCACAAGTAGGCAGAGAGAGAGGCAGAGAGAGAGGAAGGGAAGCAGGCTCCCCGCCTAGCAGAGAGCCCGATGTGGGGCTCGATCCCAGGACCCCGGGATCATGACCTGAGACGAAGGCAGAGGCCTTAACCCACTGAGCCACCCAGGTGCCCCCCCACAACACATTTTTAATCTTTCTTTTCACTCTCTTATTTTATTCTTCTTATTCTGCCAAATTTTGAACAATCTTGGTCTAGGGCACACATTCTGACTTGCAAGCTGATTGGCATAATGCTTCTAGGGGATATAAATGCATGTTCAGAATTCAGAGATTCTAGAGAAATCTACCGGTTGTAAAGTTTTCATATTATTAGGTAGGAAAAAAAAAGAATTGGGATGACTTTATGAAAGAACCACAAAACTAATTAAGGGTTTGTGAAATAAGCCCCACGGGATAAAGTTTAAAGATCTGAAATATGTAAACTGGAGAAAACCAAAATGTCTAAACAAAGTGGGTTTAAATTCGCTTTGTAAATACTGGTTGGAGTCCTTCCAATATACTCCTCCCTTCCTCTCCCCACACGAAAGCAAATGAAGCTGAGATTTTTTTTTTTTTAATTCATCAGGTAGTCTATTAAGTACAGAATTTGAAAGTCTTTCAATACAGGAAGAGATAGTCTATGAATTACATGCTAAACACGTTTTCTTTCCATTAGAGATAGTATTAAACAGAATTCGCTTTAACTACAGAAAGAAGATTATAGGTTGACATGAAAAAAAGCTTTAGATCTCAAGATATCATTGTACAAATAATATAATATCTTGTTTTTCTGGAAAAACAATGAAAATAAATAGAAACCATTTTTTTTCTTTTTTTGTTTTTAACAGTGTGATTATTTGCTTATAATGGAAAATTTAGTTTATATTTTGTACAGATTTATGAAATGATAATGCTCTACTACTCTAAATTCTACCTATAATGATCAGTATTACTGTTTCTCAATAACATTAAGCCATGACCTATGCTTTCAAAGGCACTATTTCCTCCTTAAAATATCTGATACCAAGAAAGTGATCTCAGGATGGATTCTCCACTTAATTTACAAGTTATTTAAAAGAATGTTAAATTAAATTTGCATGTACCTGGATATTAATTGTTGGTTACACTTTTTTAAGAGTTCTTATTGCTATTTCAGAAAGCATAGCAAATATGAGCTGTTGGAGTTCTCCTTTCATAAAGATAGTAGCATATTTTTTACCTAAAACTCTCTCATTTTAAATAGTTTTCTGGTATTGGAAAATAATGTGTTTTCTTTCTTTACTGGTAAAAAAAAAAGAAGGCTATCCATATGACTCTATTTTAACTAACCAAACTTTATGATAAGTTCATTAACATTCTTTTTGTTCACTTGTTTGTTATTCGCCCAAACAATTGATTTTTATGATGCTTTAATGTCAAATAATGTGGGGAGTCTGGCTGGCTCAGTCAATAGAGCATGTGATTTTTGATCTTGGGATTTTGAGTTCAAGCCCCATATCGGGTGCAGGGTTTACTTTAAAAATTTAAATAAAATAATGACAACTAATATGATTGTAAATATGTCAAATTATCATATTCCATGAACTTTCTGTCATACATTTTAAACCCTTTAGTATAAGTCTGTATTTGCAAATGGCTTACTGTAGTGTCTAACATATTTCATATGCTAAGTATTGACAAAAATTCTGAAAACTCAACCAAAAGATCTAATCAACAAATTCCTTAAAGTTGCAGGATACAAATTTAGCATACAAAACTCAATAGCATTTCTATACACTAGCAGTGAATTTTCTGAAAAATAAATAAAACAATTGATCCCATTTACAATATCTTTAAAAAAAAAACTTTTTAAAAGGTTTTATTTATTCATTTGAGAGAGAGACTGGGCGAGAGACAGCACACAAGCAGGGGGAGAGGGACAGGGAGAAGCAGACTCTTCACTGAGCAGGAAGCCCAACGTGGGGCTTGATCCCAGGATCCCAGGATCCCAGGACCCTGAGATCTTGACCTGAGCCGAAGGCAGACACTCAACCAACTGAGCCAGGCAGGTGCCCCACATTTACAATACCTTAAAAACAATGAAATACTTAGGAATGAATTGAACCAACACCATTCTTGGATGAGCAGAGATGACCAGTAAAAGGTGCTGAGGAAACCTCACAGAGTAGAAGCAGAAGGAAAGGAAGGGAGGGTAAGTAGCCCTGGGGCAAGTTAGGTCCTAGACAAAATTTTAAAGATGTCAAATTCAGTCGTCTAGTTATTCCAACTTCCCTACCTCCCATTCAGGCCTCAGGAAACTAGCTCCTCAGAATTCTCACTGTCACAATCCCTGCTCTGAACCACACTTGTCTTTCTCTAACCAACCTGTCTCTGGCCCTCAGGGCTTTGTTTTTGATGAAATAAAAATCTGTTCATCTGACAAGGCAGTACTTATTAGGTTGCTAATAGGTACCCCTTGGCTAAAGTGATCTTTGCCAAATAGCACATTGACTTTATAATCAGTTTCTCCTGAGTATTTAAAACTTCACTGAGAGAAATTACTTCAATAATAAAACTCTCTGGTACTTTGTTAGGTCTGGGTGGGTAAAGCAGATTTGATGGGGGTGGGGGTCCTAAATACTCCATGTATATTCATTCATTCAGTAAATAATTACTAAGCATCTCCTGTGTTCCAGACACTGTTCTAGGCATGATGACATCAGAGAGGAAGAAGATATGTGATGTCCCTTTCTCATAGGATTCTGTTTTAGTGGGATTTAGGGGAGACAACTGTAATTTCATATGGTGACATGTGCTATGAAGAAAACACAAAATGGTGATGAGATAGAGTGACTGGGTGAGGTTGGGCAAGATAGGGGGTGTGGGTGGGAATGGTGGGGGGCATGCGTCCTTCTTCTGGATTGGGCAGTCTTGGGGCTCATCTCTGAGGACGTAACACTTGAGCTGAGAATATGAGTAATACGGAACTAGCAGGTAAGCATTTGAGGCCAGAGAGTTTTCCAGGAAAATCTTCCAGTGAGATTGGATGGTCCGCATAAATTCAACTGAAGAATACTAGTAATCCTGGCAATACTGGGCTCTCATTGTCGCTACAGGTTCTAGAAAACCAGGAAATTCAGACCAAATTTCTTTTTAGATTTCAATCTTCTAGTCAATTAGAAAAGTCATACTTGGCTCATATAAGCTTCTAATTATTCATTTATTCATTAGTTCTTCAATATTTATTCAATAAATATCTATTATCTACCATGTGCCAAATGATACAGCAGGAACCAAACAGATAAAAAATCCACATCCAGGGGCTCCTAGGTGACTCAGTTGGTTAAACATCTGCCTTTAGCTAAGGTCATGATCTTAGGGTCCTAGGTTTGAGTCCCACGTGGGGCTCCCTGCTCTGTGGGGAGCCTGCTTCTGCCTCTCCCCTCTGATTGTGCTCTTTCTCTCACTCTCTCAAATAAATAATTAAAATCTTTTTTAAAAATCCACATCCATATGGAGTTTGCATTCTAGTGGGAGAGAGATACAATAAAGAAAATACCCTATTTCATGAAACCTCAGATGCACAGTTTCTCACGTTTCAACATTTCTGAAATTGTAATGTGGCTTATTCAACACCATCTTACATTTATAATTGGCAGCTGTTTTTCTTTCTTAGAGATACAAAAAATAATACTGCATCTTATAATCAAAGTCATCTTAGATTCGATGAATTACATTTAATAAAAAATAAGTGCATAGTTAGTGCTAAGTACAAAATAGAAAAGTAAAGCAAGAAGGGAGAGGTAGAGTGCTGGTGATGTTGGGAGGCAGAGGAGAAATTGCAGTGTTAGATGGGAAGGTCTCATTCAGGTGACATTCATGTACTGACTTGAGGATGGTGAGGAACCTGAGGGATGGGGAGCCATGGGGTCATCTAGGTAGAGATATCCAGATAGAGAACTGCAAGTGCAAAGGTCCTGAGGTAGGAGCTTGCCAGGTGTGCTTAAAAACGACAAGGAAAGATCTGTGATTGTGACAGAGTGAGCAAAGGAGGCAGCGGTTCAAAGAGGTAATGGAGTGCCAGTTATGAATGGCTTTGTCAATTGATTTGGTGTTGATGGAGAAGGAGACTGCAGGAAAGGATTTGAGGAAAAAATATGAAGAAAACCAACACGGGGCATGTTGGGAAATGTCAAGCAGTCAGTTTATCCTTGTGTCTAGACTCAAGAGAGGTCCATGTTGGAGGTATAAATTTGGAATATATATACATGGTTTATAAATTTGGGATAAGAACGCTAAGGATTGAGCTGGAGGGAGGAGTGGTACTCCAGCATTTGTCTGTGAACCAAACAGGAAGCTTGTTCTCAAAGACGAAGGAACCTTACTCACAAGAGAGTAAGATTTCCTAGTTCCAACCCAATTAATTTAAAAGACCCTGTGGGATACATTGAACTATACTGAATGCATTTTTATCACAGTGGATGACAGGAAAGGTGGTTATTCCTTGGGGAGCAGTGTTTTGATCTTTTTTGCATGTTCCAGATACCTTCCAGTACTAATATATTTCAAAATTGAGCACAGTTGTGCCATACATATCATTCAACTAGATTTTTCCCATTCCTTGAGAGGTTACAAATAACAATACCAATTTCCTTACTCTTAAAATAGGAACATAATAACTACATCACAAGATTGATGAAATAAAGAAATAAACAAAGCATCTGGGAGCACACTGGCAATCCACAGGTGCTTATTTCTTTATTTTTTTTTTCCAGGAACAGCCTTGAAGACTTGAAGATATACATTTTTTTAAAATCCACTGGACCAGAGTGTAAAGATATGTTCCAGGAAACTACCCAATGGTACCTACAATTATAAAAAATGAATGTGCGGGGATATTCCAAGATTATCTTGGAATCATATGAAAAGATTAAATGCACCATCTTTCCCCCTTTTGCAATGTATAAGGAACGACTGTAATGCTTTTCATCATTGAGACCACTCTATATAGCTTAAACTGTATCAACAATATTATTTGCTATTTATCTTAATTTTAAAGACCGGTACTAAAAATCTAGGCTTCTAGAAGCAAGAGAACTTTCTAACATGGCTGCTTCATCATACCTATGACATAGTACTGCGTATCCATTGGTCAATAGATTAATGTAATGGATGTCCATGTATTTCTTTAACAACTATTTTTTTTAGGGACTTAATATGTACTGGGTAGTGCAGTACCACTGGAAATCCATCGGTGAATAAGATAGCACTTGTGCTGTCAAAAAGATTCATGGAAAGAGTAAAGTGGAGAATGAGAAATTTTACATTAAGACTAAGTTCAATGCATGATGGGAAGACAAGAGCATCAGGATTTTCCCCCAAATCTTTCATAACTCGCTGGTAATTTCATTTACTGGAGGTCTAGCTTCTAATGTCACAATTCTACTTCACGAGTAGCAGATGATTTCAAATATAGCTTTGAAACAGACTACCTCATTAGTGTCTTAAAGTTCTCCTTTTCCTTTCTACAACCAGAAGTGTGAATACGAATGCCTGATTCTAACCCAAGTGTGGTCAGCCACTATGAGAATAGGTATTATAGCCATTTTGCAAGTCAAGCTTGAATCACAGTTTCAATGAGCAAATTATCTCTCTGCAGATCTTTCTGTAAAGGTGCAAGAGTATAAATGTCTTGGCTAAATAACACCAATGCTGTTTTCCTGCAGGGAAATCAGACCTCATAAAAGTATTTTGATTTTCTTCCCGGAGTATTTACATTCAGTAGTTCCTGGAAGCAAAATCTCCCCGTGGAGGTAGTTCTTGTGTGTGATAACTTCTTAAGCCACTTCACAGTGTTGTTTTTTTTTTTCCTCTCAAGTTTCAAAGTAGATTACTAGCCTCCCTCAACACTTATCAAGTGCTTACGTGTCCTGGGCTATAGGGGTGAGGAACTGGATTGTGTTCACGTCCCAGCCTTGCACCTCTCTTTCTGGACATTGTGAATTCTCTTTAATCAACTTTCAACCACAGAGGTCTCTGTGATATTTGTTCATGGAGGTTTACCATTTGATGCTCACCAAGACAAAAAAAAAAACAACCCATAATTAAAATTCAACAATATCCTGAACCACCTAGAAATGACCCATACATAGGGAGAAACAATTCTATTCAAAATTCCTTGCTTATCCACTAACAAGTAACTTCAGAAAACATCCCTAAAAAAGGCTGACAATTTCTTTTCTTTTTTTTTTTTTTTTTGAAAATGTTAAGAAATTCAATGAGGTTGAATCGGGGGCAAGATACTGAGGAAATTATTCATGGTTTAAAAATTTGTCCTTTTAAAAAAAATTTAGAAATATATATTCCATTTTAGTGGGAAAGAATTATTACAGGTTTTGCCTAAAATAAAAAAATCTCTTTTAAAGCTTATATGGTGAGTAAAAATTAATCTCATACAGTTCTCAGTTAAAAATATATCACACTCAAATTCAAATTCCCATCCTTCTTGTTGCCTCTGTAGACCCCAGTGTATGAGGGCTTATACAGATACATATTTTCAAGCAAATTTGAGATTTGTTGAGAAGGACATATACCTACAGTTTTATTAATAAAGATAAAGCATGTACCAATTAGGTCAATTAGTGAAGGCCCTAGGTCCTCAGACTTAACAAATGAGTTGTATTGCATGAATCTCTTTTCATCTCTCTCTGATTAGATTGTCAGTTACTAGAGATCAGGTATTAAGTATTCACAGACCCGACACCTAAAGGAATTTCAACAAATAATTCTTGAGCTGGATTCTCAAATGGGCCCTAAAGACAATTAGACTATGGATAAATAAGAATTGGGATAAAAGTTAAAAATAAACTTTCAATTCTGGTCATGTATTTCTTTAAGATATTTCATGCCCTGGCACTGTATATAGAATTGCTAAGATAATAGTAGGTAGAAGGTGAGGCCAATTCCCAGAGCGGTCACACATTTTATGAGCAAACTAGTCTGAGAGGAGATTTTCTTCCCTGTTTTTTCTTGGTTGTTGTTATTTCTAGTATCTGCAATTAAAGGAACGGAACTGCTGCATCCAACAATTTTCAGGGCTTATTGTCTGTTTAAAGCCAAATATAGCAAGATTCCCAGAGCAGTGGATTCTTATAATGGCTTTGCTTCTTTACCTTCTCAACAGCTGTGTGTCCGTGTGTGTGTCTGTCTGTGTGTGTGTGTGTGTGTGTGTGTGCGCACTTTTTAATATCATTACCTACCTATTTAAAGAGGAAAACTTCTGAGAAAAATCACCAGAGAACTGAGTTTAGCCTGCTCTGACAAACTAAAAATACGAAAACAAAAAACCAGTTTCAGCAAATCATCTCTTACCTCACTTTACAAACACTTGATCCATTTGCAAAATCACAAACTTTTAACTTAAAAGTTGTCTTTCCCGGGGCGCCTGGGTGGCTCAGTGGGTTAAGCCACTGCCTTCGGCTCAGGTCATGATCTCAGAATCCTGGGATCGAGCCCCGCATCATCGGGCTCTCTGCTCAGTGGGGAGCCTGCTTCCTCCTCTCTCTCTGCCTGCCTCTCTGCCTGCTTGTGATCTCTCTGTCAAATAAATAAATAAAATCTTTAAAAAAAAAAAAGTTGTCTTTCCCTAAAAAATGCATACTATGAAAGGGAAGAATAATAAAGTTATATCATTAATGCAAAGCCAGAGTTTGTACCAGATTGTAATAAGGTTTCTAGGGTCCTTATTAATGCATGTGAGCTAATATCATTCAGAATGTCTCCCTTTAAAATGTTGGGTTCATTCTAACCTCTTTTCACAAAGGACAATCCTGGGCATAAGGAAGAGAACAGTCTTTCAAAACAGCATCTTTTCCAGTTGTCTTTCCTTCAGTTAATCAATGAAGGCCTTAACTATTTATTGAATGCTTAGTAAGTATCCCCTACACTAGGAGATAAAAAGATGAATAAAACTTAAGTCTGTCTCTTTAGGGAGAGTGACAACAATACATAGGCCAGGCACACTGTGGGGAGCCATGTAACCTGTCTGGGGATGCAGGGGAAGGTTTTCCACAAGTGTCTTTTCCCTGGAGCTGGGAGCGGGAGTCAGTGTGCGGTGGAAGCAGGGAAGAGGAGAGGTGGAAGGAGGGCCCTTCATTTCAGGCAGGGTGGAACCACAGGAATAAAGGCAAGAGGCACTGAAGGACCACCTATGTTTGACAAGTGGGGAGGCATGTGGAAGGCTCAGAGGGTGGAGAAGTAAATAGCGTGTGGATTCTGAAGGCCTGAAGAAGGAATATGGGCTTTGTTCTCTAGACCTGAGATGGCTGCGTCTCTAACTGCTGTGTATGTACTCACCTAGTGGCATTTGAGGCTTTAGGATAAACATAGCGTGGCTTCCTGGAGTACCAATTTAAGGTGAAGATTTGGGGATGGAAAAACCATCATTTTTATACAAAAATAACCATGTATATATTGTAAAGGAGAAAGCAACATTTTCTGTTTGGCGCAGTTGCCTAGGGCTTTGCCCTAGAGCCTCAGATCTGCTCTCCTTCCAATTTCTCTACTAATGTCTGGGCAGTGCTGGGATTTGCTCTCCTTCCAACTCCTCTACTAATGTCTGGGAAGTGCTGGGAAGTCATCAGTTAGCTGGTATAGACCCCCAACCTGAGTAGAGCCACCCAATCCAGATCAGGAGGCTAGCACCTTCAGACTGGCTCCCCTCCCCCGCTAAAGAAAGCTACCCCTCCATGTTAGGTGCCATCCTTCCAAGCTTT
Source organism: Lontra canadensis (assembly GCF_010015895.1). Taxonomy (NCBI): domain Eukaryota; kingdom Metazoa; phylum Chordata; class Mammalia; order Carnivora; family Mustelidae; genus Lontra; species Lontra canadensis. The sequence goes on along the minus strand of NW_022631003.1, from coordinate 32,693,617 downwards.
GTCCCTTCTCAGGTGTGTATTTGAGTAGGAATTCCAAGTTTAGGTGGAAAGATGATAATGATAGCATCATTTATTAAGACCACTACGTGCATGTCATGCTCTGAATCTACACTATGACATTAAACTCTTAATCTGCTAGAAACTGGGCTTGTTTTGCACAGGAGAAAACGGAGACCTAAGAGCACGTAGTTTGGAATGTTGGGGTCAGAACTTGAAGTCAGGTCTATCTGACCCCAAAGCTCCTTTTCTAAGTACTTTCCTTTATCCAGCTCTGCTTGGAAAAAGAGTGGTTGACAGAATTGTCAGCCATGTCTGTGGTGAGTCCTGATGTTCAAAAGAGCAGACTTGGACACAGTGTCCTAAATCCACAGAGACAAAGCCATGCCCAGGTATAGGCCTGCCCACTGTGCACTTGCAGAATCTTCATCCCCGGTTGCCAGACCTCTTTCAAGGCCACAGAACCAAAAACAAACAGGGGGTGGGGGGGGGATTGCTAAAATGCGGATGCCTCAGGCGGGGGTGGGGTACTCTCTCTGCCTCTGTGCCCAAACAGAAGGAGAGCACCCAGTACTAGTCTCACACCTGCCCGTGAGAACTCAGACCCAAACCAGAGCTACTGTAAGCATTCTCCTTCATCACTCCTTAGGTATTCCTGACCACTGCATGTAAGTGAAGGCGGGGTTTGTTGGCAAATTTGTATAAATTGGCACCTCATTTCCTAGTTGATCATTGTTTTTCTTACATTTTGTACTCACCCCGTTATAGAAAGTTCTTTTTTTTTTTTTCAATCTAGCAAAGCATTAATTCACCAGAAACTTTTAAATTGTTTTTATGGAAGCTTGCAGATCATTTTATTTTTATTTATTTATTTTTGAAGGTTTATTTATTTGTTTTAGAGGGGAGGGGCAGGGGAAGAGGTAGAGAGAGAGAATCTCAAGCAGATGCCCAGCTGAGCACAGAACCCACCTTGGGGTTGGATCCCAGGACCCCAAATCATGATTTAAGCCAAGTCAAGAGTCAACAGCTCCACCGACCGAAACCCCCAGGCGCCCTGCAGATCATTTTACAAAATAGACATTTTCAGAATCCTACCTGCTCTTATATACTTGGGGGGGAAATTAGTACTTAAAGGGCAGGAAATTAAATATAAAGTTACAAGCCTAGTTGCAGGACTTTCGTCTACCTGAAGAGTAACATGTGAAATTCATTTAGTGTTGATTCTGGGTCCTGGCCTCAGGGATACTGATTTAGTCCTTCTGGAGGGTCCATGAAGGGGCAGAGTTAACAAGCCATCAGGAGATTCTGAAGCAGATCACATTCTTGCGAAATACTGTCTGAGCTACTGTTCTGGAATACTATATAATCACTTTGCTTGTTTTCCAACTTTTCCAGTTTTGAGATTGTATTATTTTTGTAATCAGAACCAAACATCTAGTTTTAACAAAAAGAAAATGATTCCAGCTGCCGCCTTAAGCTACCATAAATACTTTGCAAAACTTCCAACATATCCATGATTTCTTGCTGAATTTTAGTCTCTAAAAAATATGCAACTGGGCATTAAGAATTCTCTGTCAGTGGGCACCTGGGTGGCTCAGTTGGTTAAGGGATTGCCTTTGGTTCAGGTCATGATCCCAGAGTCCATGATAGAGTCCCACATCGGGCTCCCAGCCCCACAGAGAGTCTGCTTCTCCCTCTGACCTTCTCCCCTCTCATGCTCTCTCTCACTGTCTCTCTCAAATAAATAAATAAAATTAAAAAAAAAAATTCTCCATTGGTGCTCATTCTCTTTCTCCAACCTCCAAGAAGATTGAATTAATTGAGCCAGGCTCTTAATGCACAATTACAATAATGAAAAGGAAAAAAGAAAAAAAAGACATACAACTGATAAACGCATCAATCCTGTGAAGTAAGGATTATAATGAAACCATTAAATTTTAACTTATTAGCAATTAAATAGCAATGTCGTATAAATGCTTCATCAAGAAGTAGGGACAGAACGCCTTATAGAGAAGAGCTAGGAAGGGGAAGAATGTCTGCTGTGCCAACTAGGACACAGATCCCACAGGTCAGAATGGGCTGAGCTTGCTTTTTTCCCATGCCTTTACACCTCTGAGCTTTACCAGGCATACCCCAGGGGTCCTGTGCATTATGGGTCTCTGGTTCCCAGGTTAAGAAATCCTGGACCAGCCTGTTTAGGGAGTTTGGGAACTTGCCTCATCATCCAGGTATTTGCTGTCCTGTCAGGATAAGAAACTATTTTGAGAAGAGTAGGGCCAGCTTCAGGGACTCCTTCGAGAGACTCAGTTCTACATGGGTTACCAGAGGTATGAGCAGAGTCAGAGGACAACTTGAAATCCAGGTAAAATACTGTATTAGACTTTCACATCCATAATCTAATTTCATCCCAACTTGAAATTATCCTACGTTTTAGAGATGAGGTTCAGAGAGGGTAAGCAACCCTCCCAAATTCACACAGCCAGTAAGTGGTACATCTGGTTTCAAATGAAATTTTGTCTGACTTTCAAGCCCAGAATACCTCATGTCTGGGGTGGAGGGTGGGGGGAGGTTCACATAAGGAACCCTAAGAAAGATCTTGCAAGCCACGAAAAATAATCTGAAAATATTACAATCTCTGAGGCCAGCGTAGCACTGTAGGGGGCAAATGAGAGACTGTGGAGAAATTAAGAAATGATGATGCATGCTATGAGGTACATTTCAATGTTTTGTTTACTTTTGGACACTATGGAGCATATTTGAAAGGACAGCTTGGGGGTGCCTGGTTGGCTCAGTAGTTTAAGTGTCTGCCTTCAGCTCAGGTCATGATCCCAGGATCCTGGGATCGAGTCCCACATTGGGCTCCTTGCTCAGCAGGAAGCCTGCTTCTCCCTCTACCTGCCACTCCCCCTGCTTATGCTCTCTCTCTCTGACAAATAAATAAATAAAATCTTTCAAAAAAAAAAAAAAAAAGGATAGCTTGCATCTATAAAAGCTAGGATAGAAAATTCATTAAGGGAAGGAAAGAGATGTTTATGCAACTAGATTCTAAGTAGAACTAGATAATCAACAGCATCAGCAGCTTAATTAATAGATGATGACAAAGGGCATATTTTCAATTAAGAAGAACACTTATTCAAGATCAGCTTAACTGAAACATGTTCTGCAAAGCTGAAAAAGATTATTTAACTGTGATCCTATCTTATTCATTGAAAGCTTAATGTACTAGGAAAGATTTGTTCCATTTTGTTTCAGTTCAAGTCAGAAGCCTATAAAATTTTTTGTTAGATAAGCAACGAAGAGACATGAAATATGTCACGGAAAGGCTTCTCTGCTGTCAGCCCAGCCCAAATTGCATTGCCCTCTTTTGTTTTCCTCAGAATGCTTGGTATTACCTGCAGTTACCTTAATTTATATACTACTTGTGTGTTTTGTACACTGTCTACTAGAACATGATTTCCGCAAGAGCTGTCACCGTACACCCGGTCATACATCTGTGCCTGGCACATGGGAGGAGCTGGTTGCGAATTTGTTCAAGAAATGAACAAGACAGGGGCACCTGGGTGGCTCAGTGGGTTAAAGCCTCTGCCTTCGGCTCAGGTCATGATCCCAGGATCCTGGGATCGAGCCCCGCATCCGGTTCTTTACTCAGTGGGGAACCTGCTTCCTCCTCTCTCTCTGCCTGCCTCTCTGCCTACTTGTGATCTCCGTCTGTCAAATAAATAAATAAAATCTTTAAAAAAAAAATGAACAAGACAGTCAAAGCACTTGCAGGAGGGATTTAAAAAAATTGTATCTGTCTAAGTTTATGTTTTGGATCTGGTAGCAGAAGAAGAATCTAGCTGCATCTGTAAGTGTTACCTCATTATTTGGATTGTAGTTACTATCCTGTATTTTTTTTAAAGATTGCTTTGAAAAGGTATAAATTTTATATAAAGTAGAAAGATACATTACATAGAAAAGCCAATATTTATTGTGTGATTGCTCTGTGCCAGACACATATTAGCACATAGCTAATATTGGCACATAGCACATATTAGCAACTAAATGCCACACCACCATGAGCTAGGGCAGTATTTTTATCTTCTAAATTTTACAGATGCTAAAATTAAAGCACTGGGAGATAAGGCAGCTTACCAGAGTCGTCCAGCAGAGAGGTTGTGGAATTGGGATTCAGACCTGAGCCATCACACTCTGGAATCTAGAGTCTCAATCACTACCTCCTACTGGCTCTCTGCTATATATATCATTGTTACGCATGGATTTTTTTTTTTTTTTTTTGCATAAACATGGCAGGAATCATTACACATTTAGAAAAAAAAATTTTTTTTAATTCTATGAGGGTCCTGACATTGAGTGCAAACACTGGTCTAAAAAGTAGACGTGACCCCATAGATTGCATATTAGTCACAGGGAGGAAACCCTGTAACTATGCAGGAGAGAAAAAGACTGCACCCTGACTAGATAACCAAAATTAGATCGCCCCTGAGAGGAGGTGGCACCATGGGTCCACCATGGATACCTAGAGAAGGATGTCACATCAGTTATGTAATGATACACAACCTGAATCTAATCATGAAGAAACATCAAACAAGCCCAAGCAGAGGAATATCTCATAAAGCAAAAGCTATAAAACAAAAATGTCAATGCCGTGAGAGACAAAAGAAGGCTGAGAACCTGGTTCAGATTAAAGGAGAATAAAGAAGAAATGGCAATGAAGTCTACTGCATGATCCCAGACAAAATCCTGTATCAAAGAGAGAAAATGTGATACATTATTGAATAAATTGACAAAATTCAAACACGGACTACAGATTTAAGTATTCTAGTAATATTGAATTTCTTCCATCTAATTACTGTATTGTGATTATAGAAAGAGTATTCCTGTGCTTTGGAAATATACACCGAAGAGGAAAGGGATAAAGGGGCATGTTGTGTGCTCTTAACTGGTTAAAAAAATAATAAAGAGCGATTGTGTCTGTAGCGAGTTTTTAAAAATTGGTGAATTTGTCTAAGTTGTATATGGGACTTATTTGTATGACTCTTGAAAATTTTGGTAAATTTTAATTATTTCAAAGGAAAAAATTTGAAGTTAAAAAGAATCATTTAATAATTTAAATCTACATTTAATAATAATAGTAATTTAAAGTTAAAAAAGGAAAAAAATGCTTCAAAGAGGCATTCAGTTCATTATTTGATATAACTGATTTATCTAGACTGTATTTTAAGGAAGCATCCATCCAAACTAGGACACGGTTTGAATTGTTGGATGCTTTACCATGCTTCTGTCACAGGAACCACTATGTTGTCATTAATTATGACCACTTATTATTGGCATTCAATTTCTCACTTGTCAAACAGTGAGATGTTTGCGTGGTATCCCGTGTGCCTTAAAGATTCTCTGATAGACATGCCTAGAATCACCTCAAACAACTGGTATCTTGTAGTGAGGTAGAGAGAGACTAAAAGGTCCCGGGCAAAGGTTAACAAACCTTGAGCTGAACCCTGAGAGAGATCGGTGAGGCTTTACTAGATCTCTAATTAACAAATTAAGATATGGAGGAAAGAATGTTAAGTAGGTGGCCAAAATTAGGTATTCGAATGAAATAAGGAAAAAGGGAGTTTAGAGCATGGGTAATAATAAGAAGAGGGGGAATGCATTTTTGTTACATTGTTATGTAATAATTGGTATGTGAGGACTTTGGATTACTCAAGTGTACAGTACACATTGATTCCCAACATTTATACAGTTTGTGTAAGCAAGTTTGTTCCTTTTTTATGTTACAGTAATGTTTAAAAACTCCCCATTTTGATAGAGCTCTTTTTTTTTTTTTTTAACTAGCTGTTTTGGTAAAGGGGTAATTTCAACTGAGTGTCCAGGAACTCCCCCCAGAATCCTTTTTATCTTGAGTTGACTACTGTTTGAAGACAGCCACTTAATTTTATGTGATGGTGATTATTACTGACAAGTAGAATTTTCAAGACCTCCCCCGTACATATAGTCACAAATGGAAAATAATCTTGTACCAAGTCATTCAGATGCGTTCTCAAAAGACTGTCTGCAAGTTTGTTTACATCAGTGATTCCAGCCACCTAAACGAGCAATTCTGCTGCTGAACGGCTAATCTGTCCAAGTGCAGTACAATTCAACTTAGCTCTCAGAATCTATAAGGCAAAACTTGATTCCACTAAAATTTATAGACATAAATCAGCTAATTACATCTTCCAGAGCCTTGAAGATGAAATAAAGTCATAACATAGCTTATCGCTAATGTTGATAGAGGAAAGCAAGGTGTTTCTCTAAGAACTTAGAAACTAGAAACTATTAGATTAGAACTTAGAAATTAGGAAACTGTTTTCCTAATATAAAGGACAAGTGATAGTAGTGATATGTAAGAGTAACTCGAGAGAGTGCTGGCAATCGAGAATGGAGTTTGTTGGGGGAAATGTACAAAACAAACCTTACTCAAGGCATTTTAAGTATTATTTGAGGAAGGTATGAATGGATGTGATTATGATAGAGGAAGACAAAATATTAACAACCATATAGATAAAATGAATGAAAAAAGACTTCATTTACAAGAACAGAAGGAGCCTTGGAAAGGGGAGTCCAACAAGCAATAATGCGGCACCTTCGTTAGGAAAGACTTCGTGCCCTTGGTGAGGGACAAGTGTGCTTCATGAGCCTCACCTGGACCTGGATGCAATCCCCCTCAAGACTGGCTTGCTCCTGCATTCCCTTTCTTTTCCTCCATAAGCTCCCTCCTGCATTTGGTTGCTCCAAAGGAGAGAAGGCACTGAGCAAATGAACTGAAGATTGTTCCATTTGTCAGCTACATTTCTCATTTAAATGAAGAATTTGTCGCTCTGTTAACACGGCAATCTCTTGTCAGTTTAGTTAGCAATATTAGACTCCTTGTTCCCTGGTCACCGAGCTGACTCTTTAAAGCTGGAGACCAGTTCTCTGTAAAACAATGACCATGCCCAGGCACTGCTAGATGAAAGGAGCTGCATCCCCAACAGCTCTCCCTAAATGACAGTTCTCTCTTTAAACCCTCAATCTGTAATCATTGGGACATGTTATCATTCTGCTAATTAACTATAATTAATTTTATAGACTTAGTTCCACATCCTATTGGTTTTAATATTATTTCAAAATAAAAACCTGAAGCAACTAAAGCATTACATCATCAACATGCTATGTAGTATCTCCTTCTCACAGCTGGCTGGATGGAACAAAGCAGGAAGGAAGCCTGAGGGGTCTGGGTGAGAGTCAGGGGAGTCCCGAACAGGCTCCATGCAGGTTAAGCCCTGGTTTACAGGTTGTACTTCAAAGGACCTGGGACATATTCAGAAGACCATCAGGCAGCATAGAATGAGCAAGGCAAAGAGACCCAAGAGAGGGGCGCCTGGGTGGTCCAGTCGGCTAAGTGTCTGCCTTCGGCTCAGGTCATGATCCCAGGGTCCTGGGATGGAGCCCCACATGAGGCTCCCTGATCAGCAGGGAGCCTACTTCTCCTTCTCCCTCTGCTGCTCCCCCTGATTCTGCTGGTGCGCGGGCGCTCTCTCTCTCTGTCAAAGAAATAAATTTTAAAAAGAGAGAGAGAGATACCCAAGAGAGTGTGAACTCCCTCTTTCCCCATCCATGGGAAGGAAGATCTATTAGGACTGCCTGAAACCTTTACTTTAGCAAGTGCTCAGCCAACCATTAATTTTCCTGATCTCTCTGTCTTCCCAATCCTATAGTTTGCTCTTTAAACCCTATTATCCTGCAGGGATGTAAGGCTATCTCACAACAGAATAATATAAATACTATTCAGCTAATATCTATTGAAGGCCTACCACATGCCAGGAGCTCTACCTCAGAGTCATCTTATGTAACCTACACAAGTTTGCGAATTAGTTAATTGCTGCTGTTATAGAATATATATATATATATATATTCATATGTATATATAATATATATGTGTATATATGTATGTATGTGTATTTAATATATTTAAATTTATTTTTATACACTTAAATATACATGTATATGTTTACACACTAGTGTGGAAATTGAAGTCTATGAAGGTTAGGTAAGAAAGGTCAAAATTCACACTGCTAATAGGTGGAACAGGATTGAAATTTACATCCTTCTCACTGTACCACGTGACAAGAGCACATTTGGGCAAATCCTTAGCCAACTAGTATTCACCTTAACTTGGACCTAGGCCAGTTTCGAAGCAGCTTGGTTTAGATGTACAAAAGTTCCTTTGAAATTTCAGGGATGAATCAGCTTTTCATACCTAGCTACAGAAATTGGGAATTATTATTTAATTACTGTTATTATTAATCGTTATTTTGCCTGAATATTCAAGCAGGACAAACATAATGAATTGCTCTTTTTTATATTTATTTTCATATTGGTTTTTACTTTCTTAGTGCCTTTATACTTAATGTCATATTCTTCTAAACACTTATGACAGATATAGCCAATCCACATCCTTTCAAATATTCTCAATTATGAATACTACTTACACATTGAAAATTTTAGTTTCCTTCAGGAGAAAGCTCTTCACTGACAAAAGACTGTAGTGTCCCTGAAGGGCAATTGGAATTTTTACTGAAGGACTCAAAAGTCTAGAAGAACACAGACCAACCACATTTTGTACCCTATAAAGGATCTGGAACAAACTGGTGTTCCGTAAATACAAAATAATGTACCAATTGAATTTAAGTTACTGTTCATCATTTCAGGCTAATTTTATACCTTAATAGAATGGATATTATATTCATAACAGTACAAAGAAAATGATTAAAATTGCTACTTGTAGATTGTGGTTCTAAGATATTGGAGCCTTCCTCATGCCCTGTGGTGTATTTAAAACATTAATAGCATTAGTATTATTACTCTCATTTTTGAATAAGAAAAGGCAAGCAGATAGATAGTTGTTTTTCCAAGGTAATCAATGACTGTGGATCAATTAACAGCTTCTAGTTTAGTCAACTTGTACTTTAACTGTTATGTTCTAATTTTTTGTTTTCCAAGAGAAATGTATTTTCACTTATTCTTCACATCACTGCAGATAGGAAGATGTCTAGGAAAACTTAAGAGAGTATTTTGCAATGCTGATTTGAAGGGGTGCAATGTTCATAACAGCATTATCAACAATAGCCAAATTATGAAAAGAGCACAATATCCACTAACTGATGAATGGATTAGGAAGATATGGTATATATACACAATGAAATATTATTGCTCAATCAAAAAGAATGAAATCTTGCCATTTGCAACAAAATGTATGGAACTACAGTGTATTATGATAAGCAAACAATGTCAGAGAAAGACAAATACCATACACTTTCACTCATATGTGGAATTTTAAGAAACAAAACAGATGAACATCGGGGAAGGGAAGGAAAAATAAAATAAGATAAAAACAGAGAGGGAGGCAAACCATAAGAGACTCTTAATTATACAGAACAAACTGAGGGTTGCTGGATGGGAGGTGGGTGGGAGAATGGGTCAAGTGGGTGATGAGCATTAAGGAGGGCACTTGTCAGGATGAGTACTGGGTGTATTATGTAAGTGATTAATCAGTAAATTTTATTCCTGAGACCAATACTACAGTATATGTTAACAAACTTGAATTTAAATTTTAAAAAAAGTACTTTGCATTGGTAGTAATCAAACCAGATGATTTCTGAGGTTTCTTATAAATTTGATATTACTTTAGGTAGAAAGCATTTAATATTAAAATTAAATAAGGATATAATATAAATATTGTTAATATCTTTTCCAAGTGTTAACCTATGTGTTATAAAATATATTGAACAATATAGAATTGTGATAGACACAAAAATTGAGCATCTACCACCCTATTTATGGTAATGACTTCCACAGTGACCCTGTCAAGCCAGTTTCTCTCCCTTTTGAAGAACAATTCCTTTTTTTTTTTCCACTCTAGACATTGCTTCTAGACAGGAATGGCCATGTTCTTATATGCCTGCCCATCCCTGGCTACAGGATAAAGAGGGTATGTGAACCAATTTGGGCAATGACAGTACCTTCATTATGGACCCCAGTAATTGGTGCAGGAACAGGCATGTGACCCAAGCCTGGCCAATCAGAATCCTTCCCTGAGATTCTTGCTAATTCAAGATGAGGAAGGAAGAACTTTCTGGGAAGATGTGGCCTAGCATCTGCCAGCGATGGCCTTGTCCCCACAGGGTGAAAAAAACAAGCCTGCAGTTCAAGAGGAATATAGCTGAGGTCCAGAAAACAAAAAACAAAAAACAAAAAACAAACAAACAAAAAAAACCCAGCAGAAATTGTTTATGGCACTAAGATCCTTGACTCTAGATATTCTTCAGGCCAGCAGCACACATGGCCTTCCTACATTTGGGAACATGATCCAATAAACTCCTTCTTTGTTTATGCTAGCTCAAATAGAGTTTCTATCATTTGCAGCACTACCCCCCCCATCCTCCGCCCCGAAAAAATCGGATTAGTACAATTAATGTGTAAAGTTGAAAGCGGAACAATCTCCCAACCCCATCTCCAGAGGTTCTGGTCAGGGCTTGTGGATGTAAGTTCAGAAACCCAATTTGATCTGTCTTAGACAAATAGGGGTATTTATTTGCTCATATGACAGAGCTTTGGCAGGCAAGTTGCATGAACTAGCCCTCTGGACTCGATACCAGGAGCTCATGACCAACTCTGTATCATTCCTGCTTTTCTCTGAATGTTAACTTCATTCTCTCAGACAGGTTCTTTTCTGCTTGGAATGGAATTGGCCACCAACAGCTCAAGAATCATTTTGTGACCAGAGAGGGAAGAGGCCTTTCTCCTCCTGTTAAAAGAGGTTAGTTAGAAAAGCAGAGTGGCCAGAGGCTCTCGGGGAGCACAAGTGACAAAGTCCTGCAGGCAGAGAGAGAGAGAGAGAGATGAAAAGATGGTGGTAGTTTCCATTTAGAACCGCAGACAAGTGCAAGAGGAGTGCCTTCTCAGAGAGAGAAGGTTACTGTTTCCAGAAAAGAAACGTGTAAAGCAGATAACCGTTACTGATCACATGTCTTCCTTTAACAGTTTGGTGCAGACCTTCCATACTTCTGTCCCTTGTGAGTAAAATTAAGAAAACAGGAAAATTCCAGTGTATCTACTTATGTGAGATGCATCCCAATATTTAAAACAAAGCACAGCAAGAAACAGATTTCTCTGTGAAAACGAGACATGCCATATTGTATCTTGTGTTAATATGAAAGGACAAAATTTCCCTGTTCCTAATTGGTGGCATTCTACTTTCTTTCAGGAGAAACAGAAAAGCAGAATTTCCCAAAAGAACTCAGAGGTGCGGGCATAATTCTGCTTAACTTTTGGCAAGAGAACATCATTCTGAAAATATACTACAAAAATATCCTTTTTTTTTTTTAATTTTTAAAGATTCTATGTATTTATTTGAGAGACAGAGAGAGCACAAGCAGGGCAGGGGAGAGGCAGAGGGAGAAGGACAAGCAGACTCCCTGGAGACCATGGAACCAGACTCAGGACTCAATCCCAGGATCCCAAGACCATAACTGGAGCAGAAGTCAGACGCTTAACCCTCTAGCCACCCAGGAGACTCCCAAAGACATCCTTCTGATAAAATCCTGAGACTTCTCTATCGCTACTGCTACATCCCCTAAGATACGCTCCTCGCCTGGTTGTGGGCATTGAGCACATTCTTAATAAATAGATGATTAACTGCTTTGGAATCTAAAATCAGTACGTATTTTCATCAAGCCTCTGCTGTTCTCTATCTGTAATATTACATGTAAATATTTATATTTATATTTGAGAAGGAGTTAATGGTTTTGGAGTTTGGTAATGTTTAAAAATTATCTGCACGACTTTCTACCTTGAGCTGTGGCAGCCAACCTCCGAGAAGGGCCCCGGGGATTCTCACCTCTGTGGTGTTCATGCCCTTGCATAATCTTCTCCCACAATGAATCAAGACTGCTTTGTGTGACCAATAAAGTAAGACAGAGGTAATGGTTTCCGAGGCTAGGTGACTCCGCAGCTGTGCCTTGTGCACTCATATTATTCACTCTGGGAGAAGTCAGAGGCCGTGTCATGGATATTCAAACAGCTCTGTGGAGAGGCATATGTGGAAAGAAACTAATGCCTCCTGCCAATAGCCACACCAACGTGCCAGCCGTGCGAGGGGGCCACCTTTTTAGCCCCAGTGAAGCCTTTACATGAGGTCAGTCTCAGTAGGCATCTGAGAAAATGTCTCAAGAACACTGAGCCTGAACCACCCTGCCCAGCCTTTCCCTGATTCCGGCCTGTGGATGAATACTGTGGAAAATAAGAAATATTTTTTTGTTTTAAGCTGCTAAATTTTGGAGAGTTATTTGTTACAGAGCAATAAATAACTAATATGTAAACAAATAAAAATTAATTTAACAAATATATCTCAGTACGCTTAACAGCAACATTTTCTTCTGAAATTCTAAGTCAATTTTGAGATGTCAAATTAGACCACATTACCACAAATGGAATGTTTTCTGGTTCCTTCTTCCTGTTGAAGCTACTATTCTGAGAAAGGCATATCTCTAAGGCACTAATAATTGAACATCTGTCTTCAGCCAATGAGATCTTTGTTGCAAAGAAAATTAGTAAAAACTAGAAAACTAGTAAAGACTAGAAAACCAGTAGTAAAAATTCAGGCAACAGCTGAGGTCACTAGTGAAAGAATACAAAGTAGCAGTTGGGCAATATCCCCCCACCCCACCCAACAGGTTTTCCTTTAAATACTAAATAGACCTGCACCTTAAAAAACAAAAAGAAAAAGAAAACAAAACAAAACAAAAAAACATTTAACAAAAGTCCTGCTGTTCATATATTTTGGAATTTTTTTTTCTTGTTTACTTTCACTAAGTAACTTGTTTAGAAAGTGCACGCTACTGAAATATTTTTAGTTATATAAACTCCTTGTTAATTGCTAAAGGAAGGGGTTTTTGGAAACACACATGCTAATATTTGCCTTCCTGAACACCAACTGTCCTTTAGCTACATGTTCAAAAGATTCAAAGAAAGAGCTTTAAATATTGCAGAGAAGGGAGAATGAGAAAAAACTATTTTTCTAAAAAAAGAATTATTTTTAGAAAAATTCAAATTGATCTAGGCATTGTAACAAAAGTGACAATGAATTGTATTTAAGTTCATGTCTAAAATTACAGAATTTAACATGACTACATACGAAAATAGTGTTCCTTTTTAGCTGCAGGGTTAAAAAAAAAAAAACAAAAACCAACCCTACCTAGTTAAAAATCATTGTCATTCAGAAAGTAGATTAGTGGTTGCCTAGGGCTAGAGGTGCAAGGGATGAGGAGTGACAGCTAGTGGGTTCAAGTGTTCTTTTTTTGAGTGATGAAAATATTCTAAAATTAAATTATGATGATGGTCCTACAGCTCTGTAAACTTACTAAAAAAACGAATTTCATACTAGAAATACAAATCATATCACAATAAGACTGTTCTTAAAAATTGTCATTGATGACTGAAAATATTCAGTTAAAGTATTAGCAATATGCAAATGTCACCAAAAGAAGGGTCCCGCTCAAGTGTTGTTTTCCTCCTACTTCTGAGCTGTTAGATGTGCATAACTAAAGCTGAAATCAAATTATAAGATGCTCCAATGGTACACTAAAAAAACCTAACAAGAATCACATTTAAGAGGCTTTATTTAATCTTGGAGACAAGCTTCACCTTGTGCTCTGACAATGAATTGGATAGACTTTGAACTTGCTTTCAGAACTGAAGAGGTAATAGCTACAGTTGTTTGCAGTTACTATCAAGGCAAATGCATGGTGCAAAACTGAAACTCTTACAAGTGAAAAAGGCACACTTATCATAGACGTTACTATAACCACAACAAAGCATGCCAGATATTTTGCATTTTAATTCTTTCAAAGGGTTACAAAGAAATTGTTTTCCTATGGGTTACCTTACATATATGGAACAGTTGTGAGCTCTAAAGTATGCAAGTCTATTTTTGTTTGTTTGTTTATTTTAGTTTTTTACTCCTGGCACTGCAACAACCACCAAATAATCTTATTAATTAGATTTTGTTGACTGCCTATAATATAAAAGATTTTTGAGGGGGAAAGTTTTAGTTCTTAAGCAAAAGGCCAAAGATAATTAAAGGTACTGACTGTATCTATACATTTACAAATTAATTAAAAGTTGATTCAGTATCCTAGGCCAAACTGTATATTTCATTTAAAAAAATATAGAATGTATAATGAAAATATATTTAAAACAAAATATAATACTTATGATAAAAAAAAAAAAGCCAGAAAGAAAAGACTGTTACTGCATGATTCCATTTATATCATGTTCTAGAAAAGCAAAATGAAAGGACAGAAAACAGATCAGCGCTTCCCAGGAGATACGGGAGAAGGGGCAATGAGTACAAACGTGCACGAGGGAACTTTCTGGGCTGATGGAAATGTTCTGTATTTTGATTGTGGTTACATGACTTTGTGCATTTGTCAAATTCAGTGAACTGTAATTAAAAGGGATGAATTTTAACATAAGTATAATTCAAAATCTGACATAAATAAATATATTAGAAAAAGTAGATTTAATTACATATTTTGACCAGAGTATGTTGTTAGAGTTGACTAAATAATGCTGAGAATACAGTATGATATCAAACAAAGGTTCAACGTATCGTTACTGGAGGTTTTATGACTTCCCCCAAATTTTTACCTTCATTGTAGAAAATTTGATGAGAAAAAGTTGTTAAAATCAGTCTGAATAGAAACTCTTTAAGGTGAAATTAGTTCCTATAATGTAGATGATCAGTGGTTTTACAGGGTACTTACTTTCACCATCACCCGATTATTATTTATTAATTAATAACTTACTGCAGTCCTCTATTCGTCTATTGCTCTCATTATTATAACTACTTAATGAGCTATAGTTCATTGAAGGCCTACTAAATGCCAGCCATTCTCTCACCTCTCTCTCCGTTCTCTTTTTAAAAATGAATTCATTTGACTTAGTACCCTTGATGTAGACACTTCTTTACTGTTTGCTGAGGTAATAGACATATCCACATTATAATTTTCTCCATATATGTATATATATATGACCTTGGCACACATATAATAAAATCAGAGAGATTTGAACCTAGTTTTCTTTTAATTGGAAAAATGTATCTTTTCATGTTTATTTCTATTTTGTCCTATTATGTGACTTGTTTGGTGAAAGGGGCAATGTAGTATGTGTCTTCATTTGCCATCTCTACTGTACTGCCCTAAATGGAACGCACGCAGCATGTGCTCATATGTTGTTGCACAAGGACAAAACTGAGCCACCAAGTCACCACAGAGAATTGTATGCTATAGTATACTTAGTCTGACCTCAAAATCTTTTTGGAGATATATTTATATTAAGAGTTGCTGAGAACAGCTTCTCCCTACATCGATAACAAAACTGATTTATAATTAACCCTTGAAAGTCATGGTCATTTTATTTAAAAAAAAAAAAAAAAGCATTTCCACTTGTTACTCAAAGCTTGGAGGCAGAACTTCGTTCCATTCCAATGAACTGAAGACACCACTCGACTCTGGGTGTGATGGCTTTTCTGGTTAGTGTTGGACATATTTTCCATCACCCTTCTAATGTGACTCCCTATTCTGCACAGGTTCCCGGCTTCCTTGCCGCTGGGTCCCAGAGCCGACTTAAGATCAACCAAAGAGATGCACTTCCGGGAGGACAAGCGCTACTACCTCGGCCTCTGCTGGCAGGCACAAGTGTGCGGGTGTTGGGCTTTACTGTCAGACCTTTCCTCCAGCACCCTGCTGTCTGGTCTCTAGCTTCATGGGTGCGGGGCACAGGTTTGCTGGTTTGGATAGAAACGAGTGTGAAATGCTTCTGAAGCCCGCAGTGTAGCGCTCGGTTTCTGATCGTGGGGTTAATGGTGCAGCTCCGGAGCCTGCAACTTCCGGGGTTAGAGAAGAGGCAATGGCTTCCTTGGTGGTCAGTTCTGTGGAGTGGTTTTGTGAATTGTTTTAAAAGCTAAACCTTGAGGGCTGTTTCTTCAGCCATTTCAAAGATCTAAGTCATTTAATACTCCCTAATAAATCCTTTCCTGCTTCAATAAGCTTGCGGAGATTTTATTCTCTGCAAATGAAACCTGACCAATAGAGAAATGAAATGGATTGTAGTCATCTGTGGACAAAAATTAAATGGATGATAGCACTATACTGTCAATCAATACAATGACCAAAATGACTTCCGAGCCTCACTAAAAGGAATGAATTTACATTGTAAGTTTAGATGGAGATTCTTTGTCTATCTGTAATCTATGAACCCCAAAGCGAAGGCTCCGTGTTGTATACACATTGAACATTGCCCGAAATAAGAAAGTATTGATCAGGACCTGTTGACTTATGATAATTTTCTTTTGATAACACTCTTTCAAACTGATTTTAGACATGATTAATTAGAAATGGCAGGGAGGGAAATAAGTGGGTCATGTTTTTGAATGGAAACTTTTCAAAAATATGCTAATTTTGTGAAAATCTACTGATTTTATTTAGTTATGAAAAGTCTCAAGGAAAGCCTGTGAGAAGTCAATGTGCTCCCCAAAAGAGGAGACCCCCAAGTATTTGAGGGTACTGGATTAAAAGGGGAGACCCTTCATGAAAAGTTTTGCTTGGAGGTCTAAAATTATACACAGGATATATGTAAAATTTTACTATGAAACCATTTACTTAATTGGTGTTAGACAACTTATTGAAGAAAATTTTGAACTTTTAGAAGGAAAAAAAGCCTTAATATGTAGACTAGACTAAGTAGATGATCATCTACTTCGAAGGATATTTCGCTTGAATGGTAGAGTCACCATAACAATTTTCATGATGCTTTAACTTCAAATAATTACAAGGAAGTCTTACAGTACCACTTAGGTTTTCAAGTTATAACATTATATCATTGTGAATGTGTCGGCAATATAGAACTGCTACTTGAAATGTGCTGATATGATCCTACAGTATACTAACTAAAATATGACACACAAAAACCATGAAGAAATTTATATATATATATATATGTATATATATGTATACATATATATATATATATATTTAGTCAAACCCATATTAGAAACTTATATCTAGTCCAAGGCTTCATTTTTTTTTTTTTTTAAGAATGTGCAGAAACTAGAAAGGGAACAGAGCATAGTACAAAGACTGATTAAGAAGCTAGAAAATAGGGCATAAAAATGGTAAGGAAGGGAACTGGTTTTATTTAGCCTTAAGAAGGCTAAATGGTTTTAATGGGTAACTTAGCATTCTTGGCTATAAAAATAAAATATAGACAACTTACAGGTAAAAGTCCTAACCATCCAGACAGTAATGGCATAGAATTAAAGAAATAGGAACTCAAGGTTTGCCACAACAGTCACATAATTGAGAGCTGGTTCTACCTTTTTTTTTTTTTTTTTAAGATTTTATTTATTTATTTGACAGACAGAGATCACAAGTAGGCTGAGAGGCAGGCAGAGAGAGAGAGGTGGAAGCAGTCTCCCCACTGAGCAGAGAGCCCGATGCGGGGCTCGATCCCAGGACCCTGGGATTATGACCTGAGCCGAAGGCAGAGGCTTTAACCCACTGAGCCACCCAGGCGCCCTGGTTCTACCTTTTGATTCTAAAATAGCTAACCAGATAACTGAATCCCCACAATGTAAAAATGCCAGGAAAATGACAGAACTTTGGTGGTGTCTGAGGATTGCTGGATTAATATTTAAATAATTCATGATGAGAAGAAATACTCCCACTATTATTTCTTATGGGGAATACCATTAATGGGGAGGCCAGCATGCTGTAGCAGTTGCAGATATTTTCACATAGGCATCAAGCTTGCTGGCATAAGCAAGTTCCAGCAAGTTTTATGAATAATTGTAGAGGACATACTTAACATGTACTGACAGATTTGAATCTCCAGTAGTAACACTTATTCTTAAACCTAGGCTCCACGCCAACAGGGAAAAAACAAACCATTGGCTCTTGCCTCCCTGTCTACTTTCTGCGAGGAGCCTGCCTTGTCATAAACTCAGTGTTTTAAAGAATGACCTTGGTCATTAGGCTGGTTTCTAATAGAAAGCAGGCTAGGATTAAAGATGGCCAAACAACAGAAGGCTGTTATCAAATGCCACTAATCACTTGTTTTGAAATGTTTTTGAAATATTTTGATAATAAAATGAGGGTCCTCAGTTCCCACCCTGCAAGTCCCCTCCCTTCTGCCCTCCAAAAGAAAGCATGAATGATTGCCAGAACAATGCCATAGATCTTGGACCACCCCGGGGGCCGTATATATCAAGGGATAGACCTGCGGTTCTCTAGAGAGTCATGATTCGGAATCCTTGTGGGAAGATGTGGGAGGAATCTGGAAGGGAGAGAGTGAGGAGTAGAAAATGGTGTTGCCAGAGAGCTTCCGGATGTTTTTTGCCAACAGATATAACCTTGATGCTTTAACTCTGCCTCTTAAAGAAGCTTAGAATTCCAAGTAAAAAGCAAAAAGCAAAAAAAAAGTGTGAAGAAATGTCTCTTTAGTTCAAAAGAATAACAGAATGCACAATTATCCAGTGATTTTGAAATAGTTCCAGGATTCTGTTTGGATAAGCAGGCAAAATGAGAGTGTCATATGTTCCCTGTCGTGGAAAAACCTGCGGCTTATTTGCTGCTCTATAGGCCTCACTCTGGAGAAGTACTCCCTCCCCAGCTCCATGGGACCTTGATAGGACAGCCAATTTCACAGCTCTGCCTGACCCACCACAGGCCTGAGAATCAGAGGAACCCCTTCCCTGAGCATGGGGGTTAGTCCAAGGTGGCTATGGGTCTAAACCAAGCCTTGGAAATTAGCGTGGGTTTTGGAGAAGAGCGGCCACCTCTTCTTCTGGGACAACAAGCTAGCAAAGTCCATGCAAACCTAGGATGGTGGAAGACCGCCTTCCTTGCCGCCAGGAGATAGCCTGCAAGAGAATGTGTCCTAAGCAGAGCTGGAGCAGAGAGATCAAGAGGAGAAACACTCCTGTAGTGATGTTTGAGCCTATCCAGCAATGGTGAAACAAACCAACCCCTGGACTTTTTATGTGAAGGGAGCCATAAGCTTCTTTTTTCCTTGGCCTATGTGTACTTAAAATTCTGTCATTTCTACCCAGAGTCCTGACTATTACACTCCTGTTTGCAGATTGGGAAACAGAAGCATGATAATTGTTAAAATCTATAGTGAACAAAATATGAGAAAATCCATCAAAATGTTCACTACTCTGTAAACAACTGGATATACATGGACACAATGACACTATCACAATTTTATTTATTTGCACTTAAACACTTTAGAGTTTGTGAGGTTTTATAGTACAGAGGTGAAGGGCATGGGTTTGGAGTCAGCCCCAAATCCCAGTCCCAGCTCACACTTATTGGTTGAGAGGCCTAGGTAGGGAGAAGATGGACCAGACCCCCTATGCATCAGTTTCCTTATCTGTAAAAAAGGAAGAAGAATAATTCCAACCTCATAAAATTATCGTAAGGATTAAATGAGGTAGGGTATGTAATTTGTTGTGTGCAAAGTCTATGTAAACCATATAGTGAGTGGTATTTGGTAAGGATTCAATAACTTTCTCCTGTTTTCCTAATGTTAGTTCACACCAACATTATAAATGAGACCTAGGGAAAGGTTCAAGTACTGGGCAGGGGCAGAAATTCTGTGCATTTCAGAGCGCAGAGATTTCTTCCCCTATGTTAAAAGATACAGTTAAAAGCTGTTCTGAACACTTGTTAGAACTGTTCTTTTAAAGAAATTTTTACCTACCAATCCTGTGTATACATAACAATACTACAATGGTGGAGTTCTTCTTCTTCTTCTTCTTATTTTTTTTTTTTAGGATTTATCTATTTATTATTTGGGATGGGGGAGGGAGAGAGAGAATCCCAAGCAGACTCCCTGCTAAGCAGGGAACTCAATGCAGGGTTTGAGCTCACAATCCTGAGATCATGATCTAAGCCAAAATCAAGAGTCAGATGCTTAATCTTAACAGACTGAGCCACCCAGGTGCCCCAGTGAGGGAGTTTTTAGAAGTTATATTATTTGTGTCCTTCTCTGTCTCCACTCCCTCATCCTCCTCACCCCTACCATCTTCCTGGTTTCCTAATCTCGGATTCTGACTCTACCACCCCACCTCAATCTGGCAAGATAGCCAGGAGGAATCAATCTACTCTTTCTCCTTTACCTTCATGCTTTGCTCATTTGCGGTTTATGCTCAGATCTATTGTCTTACCTTCCTGCTCTTCCCACAGAAGGCAAGCTACCTTTCTCAGGCTCCCTTGGCAACCAGCTCCTAGTCAGGCTTGGCCAGTGGAGAGAACAGGGCCAGGGGAGGGCATTTCTTTCCTCTGACTGTATCTCTTTCATGGTGCAGCTCCCTCTAGGCAAACACAGCTCCTGGACTCTAGTGACACAACCTGACCTGACTCTTTGGTCGCTCCAGTCTTAGGGGCAGTAATCCTGCTCTTCCTAATTGCAGGGTTTCCAATGGTTTCCTACTTACTAACCCTTTCATTTTTCTAACACCTTCAAAAATAGTTCCCCATGTTAAATTTCTTCCATGAAACTCACTGACATGGATTCTGCTTTCCTAAGAAGATGCCGACCGCTGGAGTCCTCTATATCTAATTAGGGACTGTACCTTGCCGATTTGTATCTGTTTCTCTTCATCCCTTTCTCACTGCCCTAATTCGGGCCATCATCTCTCACCTGGACTAATTTAATGTCCCCATTTCTAGTCTCTTGATCTTTAATCCAGTTCCCTATAAAGACCTTTTCCACATGATGCCAAAGCCAGCTGTCTAAAATACAATCTCCTTACTGTGACCTTGTTACTAACCTTCTTAAAAACCCCTTCAGTGGCTCTTTATCTCATACAAGAGCTCTGAGCTCCTTGGCATAACAAAGCTTTTCTTCTCTTTTTTTAAAAGATTTTATTTATTTATTTGACAGAGAGAGAGACAGATCACAAGCAGGCAGGAAGCAGGCAGAGAGAGGGAGAAGCAGGCTCCCTGCTGAGCAGAGAGCCCGATGTGGGGCTCGATTCCAGGACCCTGGGATCATGACCCGAGCTGAAGGCAGAGGCCCAACCCACTGAGCCATCCAGGTGCCCATCAAAGCTTTTCATAACCTATCTCTTTACCCCTGCCAACTGCATCTCTGACTTCCCAGTGTTCTAGTAACACCAAGTTGCTTATAATATGGGCTCACACACACATTCACATCTATGTACACACAACTCCTTATACAGAAACATTCTGTTCTACCTCTCTGGTTTTAGATTGTTTCCTTCTGATCTGGCTGACTAACGCTTCCTTCAAAACTCAGTTCAAAGATGTCTCCTCCAGGAAATTTCTGTGATGATCCAGCCTGGACTTCCTCTGAGCTTGAGTAGCATCTAGTGATTACTTTTATGAGTGTAGTGACCATATTTTATTAACGTACCCTGCTTACACGTCTTTTTTACCCACATGGAGTTCCTCAAGGGCCTTGACCATGCCTTCCTCATTCGTCTGTTTCTGTACTTCCTATCAAGGGATATTGGTTGAACTGAACTGAACTATAGCCTCAGCGGTCCAAATTAGGAACTTGTGAATCATCCTTAATATCCTTCTCCTTTACTCCTATATCCAGTTGGTGAACTGGTCTTAACTGTATCTCAGAAATTACTCTGATATCTTGATCCTTCTCTCTCACCACAGAGCTATGGCCTCAATCTTCCAAGTCAAGGTTGTTAAGCTTTCTTCACTGATTCCATGGTAAGAAATGCATTTTGCATTCTGACCCAGGATATGCGTTCTGAAGTTCACATTTTTAATAAAATCATTTCTAAGATATCATTTGTAACCTAGAGGAAACTTAATCAAGATTTAAACCTAATTAATTAACCACTCATCCCCCCATCCTCATTTATTTTCCAGGTCATAAATCCTATATATTAAATGCCCTCAAACTGTCATGCTTTCTACCCAAAGTAATGGTGCCTATGTTGAAACATAGGCACTTAAACATGCTAAGTTTTAAGTAAATCCACTTTGTTCTTTCTGAAGTTTATTTAAATCTATTGTAGAAGTGAATTTATTAAAAATTCAAATGGCCTGGAAAGTTATGCACAAGTAAATAAAAAAATTTTTAGGAAGCATTGACCTTTATTACATGAGATTCTGATATTTTTCTATTCAAATCTATTTTTTCTAAATATAGGTTGTGACCCACTAATTATTTCAAGATCCACTTATGGGTGGCAACACACAGTTTGAAAACCAATATTGTAGGCTTTCATGATCGTTTGCTTGACCTACTGCAATTATTTCTAACTCACCTCCTTGTCTCCAGGCTGGTCTCCATGCAGCTACCTTTCTAAAAGAGACAAGTCTAACCATGTTACTTTCCTTCTAGATAAAACATGTTCTGGGAAGCTGACTCCCCACTACCTATAGAATAAAATCCCTATTCCTTAGCACGGCACATCAAGTCCTCCAGCTTCACTTTTCACCCTGTTTTCTACCCACTGCTGTCACACTTTCTATCACAACACCTTTTACCTTTCCCCTGGTAGATACATTCCTAGCGCAATCCTTCACCACTGCTGTTCCCTCTACTTGACGTGCCCTTCCCCTTCTTATGTTTATCTTACTTTATTTTTCAAGGCCTAAGCATTAAGGTCAATATTTCTCTATGTCTCCCTCACCTGCCCCTTACCTCTAAGAGGCCAGCAGTTTAATAGCCTCCCCATCTGTGTTCCCATTTGACAATATGGACATTACCATTATTGCTTTCTGTCAGGCTTCAGATGTGTCTATGTCACCTTTCTGATAGGAGCCTCTTGAGACCAGAATATTTGTGCTATTAGAAGAGATCATGACCATAAAGCATTTGCGAAAGATGTTGGCAGGATCAATAAAGATAAATTCCTTTTCCTTTTCATTCATCTTTGTGTCTTATCATTTACCACATGGTGATCAATAAATGTGTCCTAAGCTTCATTTACTTATTAATTTTTTTTTCAGTAGGCTCCACACTCAGCTTGGGGTTTGAACACACAACCCTGAGATCGAGAGTCACATGCTCTACCAAATGAACCAGAGGCCCTAAGCTTCATTTTAGCAAGTGGAAGGAAAGACAATCCAGATCTACCCAACGTCTATTACATCCGGGTGGCTCAATATACATATTTTATCTAATTCTCACATCCCCAATCATATAAGTACTTCCTTCCAGAGTATTTTTCTACTCTGTGCCTCACACTGTGCCAGACATGAAGAAGATAAAGATGGACAAGACAGATACCACCCCTTTCCCTGTGGCACTGCCAATCTAATGTAGCCATTCTCAACCTTTCCTCCATCCTGACTTGGGGGCCACAGCGTAACATCATCAGTGCCATGGGCTCACTGTGGTGTGATTTTCAGCTCAGAACACACTCATGGCAGACAGGGAGTGGGGAGGGGTGGATGGGATTTTGGGATGCTGGCTGGCAAAGCACTCTGAATGATTCTGATGTATTTCCCTTCCACATGAATAAGAACACAGATTCAGCCAAGTTTAAAGGCATTTAGCATATAGTGTATAGATGCTGTGATGGAAAAGCAGCTCACTGAGCAAGCTCAGGAGCACCTACAGTGCAGGTGAGTGGAGGTCAGAGAGTTGTGGAGAAAGGAGCATACAGTGAGAACTGAGAGTAGTAGGAGCTGTTAGAAGAAGGGAAGAGGATGGGATGACATGGTATGGCAGCATCCTAGGAGTAGCTTATGCTAAAGCTCAGAAAAACAGTGGAAGAATTTGGTGTCATTAGAATTAAAAAAATTTAAGAATGGCTGAAGGGTGGAGTGCAAGCAAGAGGAACAACTCAAGACCTAGGTCTGGACCTAGTCCCAAGGGGCTTTGTAACCCATGCCCTGCTCATTCTAAGGGCAGCGGAAGCCACTGAAGGGGACTGATGAAGGGTATACGGCTGCACAGCAAAGGAGGTTTGGTAGACAGAAGGCAGCTTACAGCTTGACCCACGGCAGGAGTCGGCCATTAATTGCATGTACTGTTTAAGGGGAAGAGGAATTAGCTAGGTTTTAACTTTAACACCGGGGTTGTGATATACAAAGGCACGGCAGACCTTTTATCATAAATGTTTGGGAGACAGACCATGGCCAGCTCAGTTTGGAACATTTAAGTTTGAGGTGCCCAACTGGGGACTTGTATATATATAGTTAGATACACAGACCTAGAGCTCAGAAAAAAGACACGGGCAAGAGAGGAGGACTCCAAAATGTAGCCCGGGGCCTGGGTAAAATCTAGGGGGAGTGTGTTGAGTGAGACGAGATTATGCTGAGACAGGAATTTTGATCTTTTAATAGCAGGATTTAAAGAACTAGAGTAGGAAGATGAGGCAGCAGAGGAGACTGTGAGGAGCAAAGCTGTCTAGCTGCGGATGTGTAGCAGGTTACCTTCCATTTCACAGATGAGGAAACTGGGTCTCACATTGCACGTGTCTAAGGCCTTCCAGCTGGGATGCAGCAGAATTTGAGTTTCAACCTCCATCAGCTGTTTGGCTTTCAAGTCATTCATTTCTATTACAGGCATACCTTGTTTTATTACACTTCGCTTTATTGCACTTGCCAAATACTGCATTTTTTACAAATTGGAGGTTTGTACCTCCCTGCATCAAGCAAGTCCCTTGGCACCGTTTTTCCAACAGCGTACACTCACTTCATGCCTATGTGTCACATTTTCATTAGTTCTTGCAATATTTCAAACTTTTTAATGATTGTGTTTATGATCATCTGTGATCAACTGATTACGACTTGCTGAAAGCTCAGATGATAGTAAGCATTTTCAACAATAAAGTATTTATTTTATTGAGTAATATTTACACCCAGTATGGGGCTCGAACTCACAACCCTGAGATCAAGAGTTGTGTGCTCCTCTACTGACTGAGCCAGCCAGGCGCCCCAGCAATAAAGTATTTTAAAATTAAGGTGTTAAATGTAAAAACATTGCTGTTTAGACATAATGCTATTGCACACTTAATAGACTAGAGTTTAGTGCAAACATAACTTGTATATACACTGGGAAACCAAAAAAATTCATCTGACCTGCTTTATTATGACGTTTGCTTTATTGCAGTAATCTGGAGCTCAATCTGCAGTATCTTCCAGGTACACCTGTGTACACAGTTGTGATTGTATGAACAGGTACAACCTCGTCCCTCTAAACCTTTCCTCATTTGGATTTTCCTTCCCAGACACTAATCACAATCTTCCAAAAGCACAATTTCCTTTCCCTGCTCTCTCTGTCACCAATATACTAGTGAAGAGGGAGAAGGCAACCAATGGAGGAAACAAAGACGGGACTCCTCTGATCCTGAATTAGGCTATCTGCTCATTCTGAACACGGCCTCCATTCTAATTTACATGGCAATCTCACGCAGTTCTTTAGGTTCCCTATATGCTTAATGGGGAGAAAAGGATTTCACATTATCCAGCAGCCTGAGCTAAGAATGAGACATTATATAAAGTTAATCATTAAACAGCTTATAAGATACTGTTGCAAACAGTGCAATGAGAAAAATTAGCTTAAGTAACTTGGGTTTTCCCAACAGTCTTTTACATAAAAGGACTAAATTAGCTAAACCTGCCACCTGACACCCACCACGTTTAATCAAGACTAGGTCTGGGTTGTTTTGTTGTTGTTGTTGTTCAGTGATCTTTACTTCCAACATGGGGCTAGAACCCATGACCCTGAGATCAAGAGTCACATGCCGAGCTAAGCCAGCCAGTTGCCCCACGACCAGGACTAGGTTTATTGTCGTTCACAGGATATCAGGGATGAATAAAAGCCCTTGCCTTCTTGGTGTGAGGCGAGGTGAGCCTGGAAGCTTCCCAGACCACAGTCGTCTCCCTTCCCCCATATAGTTGGCACAGAGAGGTTAACTGTGGGCTTGGAGTTAGACTGCCGAGCGTTCCCATCCCCAGAGCGAGTGGACCTAATTCTTGGAATCAGTTTTCTTATCTGTAAAATGGGGATAATAATACTCACCTCATCCAACTCTTGCGAGATAAAGTCTGACAAAGTACTCAGCAAGCTGCAGAGAACAGAACAGTCAATAATCATTAGCTATTGTCACCACCTTTTTTGTGTTAAGCTTTGCCCAGGGGTGGAGTGGGGCAGGAGCCTGGAACTGGTTGCTAAGGTTACCTTGTTATGACCCTGAACTGGGGAGGGAAGGAGCAGCAGAGCAAGTGAGGCTAGTGTCAGACTTAACATTCCAAGAGGCAAAAACGTACTAATTCGCAATACACTCTTACTTCGTGTCCCTCAAGAGATTTCTAGGGGCACCGGGGTGGCTCAGTGAGTTAAGCCTCTGCTTTCGGCTCAGGTCATGATCTCAGGGTCCTGGGATCAAGCCCCGCATCTGGCTCTCTCCTCAGCGGGGAGCCTGCTTCCTCCAATCTCTCTCTGTCTGCCTCTCTGCCTACTTGTGATCTGTCAAATAAATAAATAAACTCTCAAAAAAAAAAAAAAAAAAAAAAGATTTCTAGAGCAGTGGCAGGGCCCCAGAAGATGGGCCCCCGGCAGACAACAGGTTTCTTGCGACCAGGTCCTTTGCTACTGAGAAATAAGATCTCTGACAAGGTGTGGAGAGTTCATCCATTTCTACCCTGTTGAAGTCTCAACATACACCACCTGCTTTCCTGGGGTGGACGTGAGCTCGTGCTGAACTGAGGAGAGCAGCTGAGCACTCCGTGCGGGCCCCCCACCCCCTCCTGGAATTTAGGAAATCCATCTAAGCGCCGGGCCGTCTTTGAAAGGAATTAGCTGTGGCTTCTAAGGAGCTTGCTGGGGAAGGCGACGTGTAGCAGCTCAGGGCACCCAGGCAGAGTCCCCAAACGCCCCCCACCTCCGCCTCCCCGCCTTTGCGTGAAGCCCCTCAGAGCCACATAGCGGGGCACCCAGTGCCCCAGCCCGTGGCCCTCGAAACCTTTCCAAGAAATAAAGGGGGAAACTGGGGAGAGGAAGAAAGGCAGCCCTGCAGATGCAAGGGCTGCAATGTGGGTCTCTTCCCTTCTCTGACGTAATGCCAGTTTCCTGCTTTCGCATTGCAGTGTGCAGTTTGCTGGCTGGGAAGTCTCTAGATCAATCGACCGAAAGCCAAGATAATCACGGCCACTATCTTGCAATTTATTTTCCACGAATACACTTGAACTGGTCCACTGACCCCGCCCCCAAATTCCAGGACTTTTGGCTTTTCAGGACGTATTGTTCTCCCCTCCCCCCAGGAAGGCCGCCTCTACGGCGCAGAGCCCAGGTCCAGGAAACGGCACCCGTTGGTGGCTCAAATGTGGGGCCGGGGCGGGGTCGGTTCAGACGTTCTGCCCCCTTCTCGTCCCCTAGCTTTTGAGAGATTCCACATCCCTTGCTTTGTTTGGAGTAAAACTGTTTCCGAAACTGCAGCATTTCCTCCCCCTCTCCAGAAACCAAGGCTGGGAAGTGGGTAAAAACCACCGTGGAACGTGCTCGGACGCTCTCTCACGTCCCACACCCCCACTGGGAAGGGACCAGCAGCGACCTCTCGTCCACCTCACGCGCGCCGGGCTAAAGGCACCTCAACAGACTCCGCCGCCAACGCCGCCCAGCCCTGCCGGGGGAGACTCCCAAGGGCTCTTTAAATACGATCTATAAATACTACGGGCTCAGGGCGCGCGCGTCAGGGCAGCCTCGGCTTCCCATTGGCTGTCGTAATCTTACTTATTTGCATAGCCGGATTGCTCAACCGGGCGGCGACCTCTGCCTAACGCGCCCCTCCTCCTCAGCGGGTGGCGCGGAGCCGCGCGGGTGGGCGGGGCCAGCGGAGCGGTGGCCGCGCGGCCGGGCTACCGGTACAGAGCTGCTGTGGCGTCCAGAGTCCCTAGAACTAGAGCACTTTTTGTCTTGAGTCATGCAACTGCCCGGCGGGTTGCCAGTTGTTTCTCAGAAGGATCAGTTTTGGGAAACCGAAAGCCGGCCTTTTTAGGCTGGATTTTTTTTTTCTTTCTAGAGAAAGAAAAGGCACGAAGTTAAAGAGTTTTAACCCGAGCAAACGCTTCAGGGTGGCTTGCAGAGGCACCACGTGAGTGCTGGACACGCATTTGGAGTCCTGGCCAATGACTTGCGACTTCGGGTGTTCAAAAATGGCTTTTGCATGATCACTAGTAAGACCTCATTAGCCTGAAAACGAAACAAGGAGGGTTCAGAAAATGCAAGATGTAGGATTCCTCCTAGTTTAAATCTTAAGTTTTTAAAAAATGCGCCAATTAGCTAATAAAAAGCGGCGATGCGGAAACTTTCCCCATGGCAGTTCTCACAGAAGAGAATCTCTTGTAGTAATTGACAATGTGCAGCAACTTGACCCTGCAAGGAGCTGATTCGTTCTGGGGAGAGAGCTGGTGGTGGGGAAGGTCAGAGGGGGAGGAAGAAGAGACCATAATTTGAAACCCAGGAAGCCATCCGATGTTGTGAGTGTAGAGAGGCACAGGAAATTCTGTCCAGAAAAAGCCATAGATCATGCGAGAAATATGCAGATATTGTCATATTAATAATCGGGTGTTACAGAAATCATTTCTCTCTTCAGGATGTGAACTGAGAACAGAGACTTTCCGCTGTTCCTTCCAAACATCTTAGGTAGAATCTATCATACAGTAAATTCTTTACATTTCAGTGAACTAAATATGGTGACTTAATTCCTTCATTTTATTTTTAAAATGTTCTGCCCGTAAAGTGCATACAACACATTCTAAAGTTCCAAACCTTCCTGTAGCAATATCCGGGGATGACTGCTGGAAGTATATGTTGGTGTCTTAACACCTATTTGGTCCTCAGTATTAGCGGAATGAATTAATTACACAAATACATTTATTCGGAAGAGACTAAGCATGGGCTAACATTAAAGATCTCATTAAGTGATATTTCATAAACGTTCCACTTTGACATCCTTCTCCCCTAAATAAAACTCAGAGCCCAAACATACTCTTACTGAAAAAAATACCTAACCACAGTTCCTTGGATTCTGGCGAATGTCACCCTTAAAAGCTTTTAAAAAAGAATTTCGGATTCTTACAGAAGAGCGCCCCCTGCTGCCAAATGGTTTATGGGCAGCGCGCCTGAAAAGTACTGAAAAGTACTATGGGGTGTGCCCATAGTACTAGGAGTCAGTCTATGCTTTAAAATCCGTATTGGAACAAAAGATGGATTGCTTTACAATTATTATTCTCTCCGTTAACAGGTACTAGTGTCAGGAAAAAAAAGTGCCTTAATCATTGAAATACTTTTTCCAATAATTTTAGTATGAATCGTCAAAGTTGATTTGGATACAGTCTACTTTCAATTATCTTACACCAGCCTTTCTCAACTTGTTTCCCTCCGTCTTAATTAGTGTTGCTAATTTCCCAGGTTAGATATGGATGCATTTACAATCTTTGCCTTCTTGGTCATCATTTTTTCAATATAAAAACTGTCATTTTATTGTAGCATCTGTATATATATTGCATTTATACAGTATTTTCCCTCAAGTTTTTTTAAATGGCATGTATTTTTTTTGCTAATTCATTTATTGGTTTCCTTGTTAATATGCCCAAATGAAAAACGATTTTTAAAAAGCCCCCAAGTAACTGTGTAAGTTGAAAACTGCACACCTCAGCTGCTACTTCCATTGGCTCTCATTTTTTAGAGCTGCTCATCTTGAGGAAAGAACTACAATCAGAGGTTAGCTGCTGGTACAGCTTTGAGTCAGTAGGAGGTAAGAGGATAACTGGTAAACCACAAATGAAGAGATAAGGGAGGTGTCTGTCTCCCGCTGTAAATGCTAATATGGGCATTTCAGCTGTGTTCTTCACAATAAGCACTTTACCACCCTTTATGGAAACATAGAGATAATGATCACGGATTATTCTGTGGTTCTCAATTCTCTCTCAGTTGCAGAGGCAGAAATGGAAATAGAGTTTATTATTATGCTGAAAAATGTATTTAGAAAAAGCTCAAGTACTCTCCAGTGCTGGAGAGAGACTTTGTATGTAAGCCTGGGGCAAACAATCCAGAACGTTTGCAGGAGAGCCAAGTACTCCAGCTGCTCTGTGAGTTGGGCTCCCTTTTCCCAGCTAATGGTGCAGGAACCATATTTTTTTTTTCACACGGATGGCCCTGTGGTCACCACACCTCAAGCCAGTTCTAAAGGTAGAAAATGGATGTGGGTGCCATAGGAATATTCCTGGCAATATGTTTGCCTTCCTCCCCATTTATTTAGTGATAATTACAAAGTGTCCTCTCTATAGAAGTTCACATCTCTATCATGCACACGTAGTTGGTAAAAATGTCAAGGCTTAAGGGCAGATTGGCTACAGGACAAAAGATTTATGAACTGGCCCAGCTTCACTGCAGTTAGGTCAGCACATCCCTGAGATTCTGGCGTGGTTAATGAATTAATCTGCAGTGGAGTACAATGCTGACTTCTCTGATCCATGGACTGAGGGATGGTCTCAAAACTGTACTGCCGGTGCCCTTGCTCACTGACAGGGAGATTATATGACCACATGACATGAGTATGGGAGTATGTGCATTCACTATTGATGACAGTGTGAAATCCATGCTTATTAAACTTGGGTTGTCTTTCCATATTGACATGTGACTCGAGTTTTGTATATGTTGTCTTCTTAGGAGCCCATAAATTCTAGTTAAAGTCAAAATTACTTTTGTTTTTATAAAAAAGAATTTACCAGAAAATCCAGTTGACTTTTACAGTTACTCTTTCAAAATTGTGCTTCCTCGTTCAAACACAACTTCCTTTAAGTAATTTTGCTCTGTATGTCAGATGGCCTGAAGAGTACTATTAGTTAGGACTACCATTTAATGAGATTTTAGTGTCTACCAAGGACCATACCCAGGTTTCTTGTAATCCTTATCGTAAAAGGTTAGCACTGTTGCTATTTGTGTTTTACAGATGAGGTAACTGATATTCAGGGAGGTTACATAAGTTGCTCAAAGTTATGTTCAGAGCTAGCCTTCAAACAAGACCATCTACTCCAGGTCAAACCCTCAGAAAATATTGCAAATATATAAACTTAAAAATAAAAGTCATGGGAGCCTGGGTGGCTCAGTGGGTTGAGCCTCTGCCTTCGGCTCAGGTCATGGTCTCAGGGTCCTGGGATCAATTCCCACATCGGGCTCTCTGCTCAGCAGGGAGCCTGCTCCCCCCCACCCCCACCGCCCCTCTCTGCGGGCCTCTCTGCCTGCTTGTGATCTCTCTCTCTGTCAAATAAATAAATAAAATCTTTAAAAAAAATAAATAAATAAAAGTCATAGGGCCAATACTAACCACTTCTTAGAGTATGAGAGAGCAGTACTTCCCAAATTATGTATCAGAGATTGTTAGTTCCATGTGATATGTATGAATGGCATAAATAAAAAAGAAAGGTTCTACGATCCAGTAAGTTTTGGAAGTGATGGTTTGAACAGATACTGTTTCAGCTATAGAACTGTACAACGTTTGTGAGAGCCATTCATATTGTAGTCATCATGGATTTATATAGTTGTTACAACAGTTTTCCAGGAGATGGCAAAAATGTGTCTTGAGTAGGGGAATGTTCTGTTTTGGACAATGGTGCCATTTGGACTCTCACTGGGGTCAGAGGTGAGAATAGTATGAAATGCCTGACACCTGGATATGGTCCCATTTTTTATATATTGCCAACATCATCACTTTCTAGTGTTTTTTACATTGGTATATTATTTATATCTGGTAGATTTTAAAAAGAGCTAATTATTTTTAGGGTTTTAAATGCCTTATGCTATTACTTCTTACACCTAAAAGATATGTTTGGAACACTAAAAGATTTTCTTGCTGGTATGAGACTTCCCATTGTGTTCTAAGAACGCTGGAATAATGAAATGTAAAATTATTTTCAAAATCAGGTAGGAATAGGTAGTTGGTTTAAGTAAAAATAGTTGGAATTTGTGATGAATGTGCTAATACATATGCATAAAATACATTTGTTTAAACTTCTTGAAGGGAGAGGCTGTTTTTATTTCCTTATCCTTGCCGAATGCCTGGCCCATAGGAGGCGTTCATGTATGTATTAAATGTTTACTGAGTACTTTCTTTGTACCAGGCATGGTTCTGTCCTGGACACTAGAGATAAACGTGAAAAAGTGGGTTTTTGTCCTCAGGGAGCTTACATTTTATTGGAGAGAAATATACAATAAGTGGAGAGAAGTAAAGCCACGTGGAGGGTACTGTGCAGTGAAAACTTGTAGGGTCAAGGGATCAAAGTTTTCAGTGAGGCTAAAGAATTTTTGAAATGGAGGGGTGCCTGGGTGGCTCAGTGGGTTAAAGCCTCTGCCTTCGGCTCAGGTCATGATCCCAGGGTTCTGGGATCAAGCCCGGCATCGGGCTCTCTGCGTAGCGGGGAGCCTGCTTCCCCTCTCTCTCTGCCTACCTCTCTGACTACTTGTGATCTCTGTCAAATACATAAATAAAATCTTAAAAAAAAAAAAAAAAGAAATTTTGAAATGGAGTCTAAGTAAAGGCATTGGGAGGGATCTTTTTGGGAGGTGGTGTAATGACTGGTAACACTGAGGAGAAGTTACAACTTTAGAAGTGAGAGGGTTAGGTGGAGGATGAAAGGATTCCTGGAGAGGAGGCCAGGTTTCTGAGCAGGCTTGATGCTGAATGGGACAGCGCCTTGGTGTTGCAGTCATTGGGAATGGTGACTGGAACAGAGAAGACAGGAGGGGAGGGGTAGACACTCGTTACATTGCATGGGATAACTTCATAAAAGCTGGAGTTTTTCAGGAACAAAAGAAGGGAAATTACTTGAAAGGGCAATTTATATAAATTCAGGTCAAAGGTAAAGGTGAGAGATTAGTCAGGCAGACATGTTCCCAGGAGTAGCCAGATTCCACTCAGCCAAGACTGTGATGAAAACACGTATTTGTTAAATGAATAAGAATTAAATCTTCATAGAAACTGAATTATTTTGAACAGTTTTTAACTTAGCCTTTTAAATTAATTTACATTTAAAGTAATGCATATTCCAATTCCTCTTGATTTTTTCATTCTTGTTTCAATATACTAAGGGTCAAAGTTGGAAGTGGAGGAGAGTCTTCTGAATTTAAGAGTAGTGTTGAGAGGGCAACAATCATGTTTTTACTTCATGCACTTCAGGATTTTAAAATTTATTACAAGTACATAGCCCTTTTTTAATAATATGAAGGTGAAAATAAAGTATGTTTCTTTACCATAAATATCTGAAAATCAGGCCATCAAAAATTAAAATGGATATCTTGAACAACTTCCCTTTCATTGCTGAGCTAGGATAATTTCAGAAAAGAAAATTCATCAATACATTTTTTAAGATTGTTCTGCTATCTCCATTCCTCTACCCAAACAGAGATTGTGGTTGGATTTTCTCCAAACGACTGAGTAGTTTCTCTCTTCTCTTTGTGAAACAAGGAGCTCTAAATACCTTTCATATCATATACAGGCTCTGGTGGATGTTTACGCATGTTAAGGAAGTGTACAAAGGGGTTCTGAGGAGAAAAAACTGTTTTCTCTGTTTCCTATTTTCCAAGTAATTGACCCACTTTTGTATTGTGCCAGTGAGCTCTAGCAGATCTTTTTTATGTTTTGTTTTTCCAGCGTTATTGAGACATAATTGACAAACAAAAATTGTACATAAATAAGATGTACAATGTGATACTTTGATGTGTGTGTGCTGTGAAATGATTACCACACTGAGGTGAGTTAACACATCCTTCGCCTCACATAGTTGTCATGTGTACGAATGTGCTGAGAACTTAAAAAATCTACTGTCCTAGCAATTTTCAAGTACACAATACACTATTATTCACCGTAGTCACTGTACTATATGATAGATCCTCAGAACTTAATCTTATAAAAAGTCTTGTGTTAAAATAGAACTACCGTATGATCTAGCAATTCTACTACTGGGTATATATCTGAATGAAATGAAATCACTATCTGTAAGAGTTATCTGTACCCTTGGTGCGGCTGGGTGGCTCAGTCAGCAAAGTGCCTTCAGCTCAGGTCATGATCCTGGAGTCCAGGGATCAAGCCCCCTGGGTGGGGCTCCCTGCTCAGTGGGGAGCCTGCTTCTGCCCCTTATCCTGCTCCTTCTTTCTCTTCCTCTCTCTCTCTCTCTCTAGCTCACTCCCTCTAATAAATAAAGTCTAAAAAAAAAAAAAAAAGACTTATCTGTACCCTCATGTTTATTGCGGCATTATTTATAATAGCCAAAACATGGAAACGACTTAAGTGTTCAACAATGAATGAATGGATAAAGAAAATATGGTGATATATATACAGTGAAGTAGTCAGCCATAAAAAGAAGGTTGCCATTTGTGACAATATGCATGAAACCCGAGAACATTATGTTAAGTGAAATAAGCAGGGAGGGGTACCTGGGTGGCTCAGTCATTAAGTGGCTGCCTTCAGCCCTTCAGCTCAGGCTGTGATCCCCGGGGTCCTGGGATCAAGCCCAGCTTCAGGCTCCCTGCCTAGCACTTCTCCCTCTCCCACTCCCCCCTACTTGTGTTCCCTCTCTAGCTGTCTCTCTCTATCTCTCTCTCTGTCAAATAAATAAGCAAATAAAATATCAAAAAGAAAAGAAAAGAAAAGAAAGAAGTCAGGGAAAGACAACTACCGCATGATCTATGAAATCTTAGGATGAATAATTTGATAATACTTTAGGCTGAATATTGCCTCCTCTTGGGTTATACCTTATCAACAATAGGTAAAAACATGCCTATTTAATAAAAAATAATAACAAAAATGAGCATACACTATGTGTAAGACATTATGCTAAGAGCTTACCTTAGAAAATCTCATTTGATCCTTGTGACACCTCAGTGAGGTAGGTGCTATTGTTATCTACTTGCAGAAGAAGGAACTGAGGCACAGAGAGAATAAGCAGTCTCTACTGGGAACCATTAGGCTTTATCTCCTCTGTTTAGGTTATTCAATAGACATTTTAATTTTTGTTATGTTTTAAAGCTGAGATTGTCATTAGAACTGGAAATTTCTCTGAAAGGGCTTTTCCCTAAAAGGGAAAATGTAGGGTAGAAGTTTCAAATTTCCATAAAAGATCATCTCAAAATAACTATATAGTGATCATAATAAATGATGTTTTTTATAGTGTAGTGAGTGCGATTCATGATATTGTTTTATGTGACTTGAATCCAGAAGTGTTAAGAGTAACTGAGACTCTTTGGGGGAGGGGAAGAAGACAGGAAAAAGAAAAAAGAAAGAGCATATTAAAAATCCCCAGTGATTTTGAGCAACATATGTGTATCAGAATTCTGGCAGAAAATCGGCAGCATACTCAGCTGGGATTGTCTTCCCCCTAGCTTTATTGAAGTATAACTGACAAATAAAAATTTTACCTATTTAGGGCATATGGTGTGATGGTTTCATATACATACATATTGGGAAATGACTGCCACAATCAAGCCAATAACGTATCCATCACCTCACAAAGTCATGATGTGTGTGTGGTGTGTGTGTGTCTGTGGTTGAGAACATTTAAGATCAGTTTTCTTAGCAAATTTCAACGATGTAATAGAGTATCACTAACTATAAACACCATGCTATACATTAGATCTTCAGAACTTACTCATCTTGCATAACCACAGAATTTTTTAAAAAGTAGTGTTTATTAAAATGATTATTTACAGAGATGTGAATGGCTTAAAGGAATAAGGGACTCCACAGGAGATGTTCAGGCATCAGGGATTAGTAACAGCAGAAAGACATTACCTTCATAAATCTGAGGGGTGGGAGAGTAAAGGGTGTTATCAGAGCTGATGAGAGTGGTGATCTTGGACAGGACATCTAACAAGAGGTATGGCTGGTGAAGGACCAGCCACGGCCAGAAGGGGTGAGATGACGTATAAGCAGGAGGAATCAACACTGCCAACTAAAAGCGGAAGGGCAAGCGACTGCGGTAGGGCTGAGGGTTTCCTATCACAGAGATTCTTCTTCTGGAGCACAGAGCAGGACGGAGAATAGATCTGGGAAGAAAAGTGAGAGAAAAGGCCATTAATTTATTAAGAATAGACCTAGGAGTGATAAGTTAGAGCCCGTTACGTTTCCATTATTTAGTAGGAACAAAGCTGCATCTACTAAATGGCAAAAACCTTAGAAAATAACTGAGATCTATAGAACATGGTTTTAGAGCTGAACTATTGTGAGAGACACTTTGGTATATAAGTCACCAGTTAGTCAGCTTGGCCTGCCATAGCAGCATACCATATTCGGTGGCTCAAACAACAGGGATTTATTTTCTCACAGTTCTGGAGGCTAGAAGTGCCAGATCAGGGTGCTAGTTCGGTCGGCTCTGGGGAAATCCCTTCTCCTGGCTTGTAGAGGGCTGCCTACTTGCTGATGCTCACCTGACCTCTTTTTCTGTGCGTGCTTTGGGTGGGGGCAGTGAGGAAAGAGACAGAGAGGAGGAGAATCCGAGAGAGAGTGCTCTTCCTCTTCTTATCAGGACTCATCAAATGGGATTAGGACTTTACCCTCCTAACCTCATCAAACTCTAATTACTCCCTAATTACTCCTCAAAGGTCCCATCTCTAAATAACCTCACATTGGGGCTTATGGCTTCAAGATATGAATTTGGGGAGAGCACAATTCAATCGATAGCAGTTGGGATCTCATTCCCTCCTTTAATATTAAAAAAAAAAAAAAAAAAAAAAAAAAAAAGCTAAGTGTGCCTGAATGCCTCAGTCAGTTAAGCAGCTGCTTTTGGGCTCAGTTCATGATCCCAGCACGCTGGGATCAAGTCTCACATCGGGCTCCTTGCTAGGTGGGGAGCCTGCTTCTCCCTCTTCCTGCTGCTCTACCTGCTTGTGTACACACTCTCTCTGTCAAATCAATAAATAAAATCTTTTTTAAAAAAGTTAAGAATTTGTTTTCTGATATTTCCTTTTAAACTTTTTATTGGGAATCATTTTAAACTTTAAAAAAGTTGCAAATAAAAGATAAGGAGTTCTGAGAACCCCTTCACCTGGCTTCCCCTAATGTTAATAATTCATATAACCACTGTATAATCATCAAAACTGGGAAACTACCATTACTATAATACTATTAGCTAAACTTATTCAAACTGAACCACTTCTTCCCCTAATGTCCTTTTTTAAATTCCAGGATTCCATACCAAATTTAGTTGTCTCCTTAGTTTTCTTCAATGACAATTCTTCTTTTTTCCTTGTCTTTAATGATCTTGACATGCTGATAAGTACCGGTCAGTTACTTTGATCTCTTATTTTGGGTTTATTTGATATTTTCTCAAGATTAGATTGAGATTGTACATTTTTAACATGAATACCCCAAAAGTGACCTTGTATTTTTCTCTTGTGTATCATTTCAGGGGACACATAATATCAATATGTCTTTAACTGGTGAGCTTACCCTTGATCACTTGGTTAAGGTGTGTTTCCTGGCTCCAAGAAATGTTAGTTACTATTTTTACCTTTCTAGGTAAATATCCTTGAGGAAATCAGTCTCTGATTCTTGATTGTTTAGTGATAACTTAAAACAGAAGTAGGAAGGGAAGGAAACTTTCTGCCCACAATATTATATGTACTTTCACTCTGAGACACACAGAATGTGAGACAGAGTAATATGAAATTATTATTCCTATTTTATTTATTTATATATTTTTTAAAGTAAGCTTTACAACCAACGTAGGGCTTGAACTCACAATCCTGAGATCAAGAGTCACATGCTATACTTACTGAGCCAGCCAGGAGCCCCTATTCTTCCTATTTTAAAGAGAAACCGGGGGAGCCTGAGTGGCTCAGTTGGTTGAGCGACTGCCTTTGGCTCAGGTCATGATCCTGGAGTCTCAGGATCGGGTCCCACATCAGGCTCCATGTTTGGTGGGGAGTCTGCTTCTCCCTCTGAGCTTCTCCTCTCTCATGCTCCCTATTTTTTTTTCTCTCTCTCTCATTCTCTCTCAGAGAAATAAATAAATTCTTAAAAAAGAGAGAGAGAGAGATTGAAATCAGCATCTTTTATAGTTTAAGGGACTTGGCCAAGGTTACAGAGCTACACCTCCGTTTGCTCATTTTCAGAAACTTATTGGCTATTCAGAAGAACTGATTATAAATATAATCACACAGGGATGCCTGGGTGGCTCAAGTGGGTTAAGCCGCTGCCTTCGGCTCAGGTCATGATCTCAGGATCCTGGGATTGAGTCCCGCATGGGGCTCTCTGCTCAGTGGGGAGCCTGCTTCCCTCTCTCTCTCTCTGCCTGCCTCTGTCTACTATGATCTCTCTCTGTCAAATAAATAAAAAAAAATCATTAAAAAAATAAATAAATATAATCACACAGTTTGTGACAAGAGAATCCCAAATTCACATTTATTTAATGATGGAAGAAATTGTTTCACTGATTTTCAAGTGCCTGCAATGTGCTAAAATTTATACAGTCTTTAAAAGCAAGTGATAGCTCAGTCTGAGGTACTAATTTAAAACCATTGCACATCTCCAAAACTCATTTAAGAAACCAAGTACTTAATTAAATGTTCAATCAGATTATTTAAGTGCTTGTTAAAAATTGTGCTGTGGTTTAGGCAAGAATGATAGAGAAATACCCTTTGAAAATGTTGTGTCCTGATTTTTGGAACCAACCAGAGATCATTAACTGCAGATAAGTAATGATAAAATGAATAACTATAATGATGACAGCAATTTTTGAGCTATTTAAGTTAAGAATTTATCAATTAAATCATTGCGAATACATTCTGAATACATGTTAAATTTGAGTGAAGGTGGAAAATGGCACATTATCTAAATTATATTGTTATTGACAGATGACTGTGTAACATTTCCCAGAACGGGTAAGGAACGGGTAAGGAACCAAGCCTCCTGCTGTGTCCTGTGCCTGGGGCCACCAGGGGACTAACCCATTACTACGCAGGACTCCTCAATTCCACAGGGTAAGTCGGTCAAACGCGCCCTCCTTTGTCCTTGGAAACCTATTTAATTGCCTCCCTATCTTCCTCCTCCTCCTGCTATCCACCCCTAGCCCAGAATTTTTAGCACCAGACACAAAAACAGAAGTGCTTAAGGCAGGGAGGGGAGGGCCACTCCCCGTAGCTCTTGCACTCCTTGTAATGTTCCCGTTGGGGGTGGGGATGGGGCCAGAGTAGCCAGATACCAGAATGCAATGCCCTGCCCCCCAGCATCTCAGGCCTCGGGAAAGCTGGGGGTGAGGGTGAGCGATTATCGTGGCTTCATGTGAAGAAATTTTTAAGTTTGCTGTAGTTCCATTTATCTATTTTTTGCACTTGTAGCCGATGCTTTTAGAATCATATCTGAAGAAATCATTGTCATGTCCAATGTGCTGAAGACTTCTATCTTTTTTTCTAAGAATTTTATTGTCTTAGATCTTATGTTTAGGTCTTTAATCCATTTTGAGTTCATTTTTGTATATGATGTAAGATAATGGTTATTCTTTTGCATGCAAATATCCAGTTTTCCCAACACCATTTGTTAAAGAGATTGTCCTTTCCTCTTTGTGTAGTTTGACACCTTGAAAAATCACTTGTTGGTATACAAAAGAATAATTATTATATAAGGTAAAAAGTAAAAAGGCAGCTTCTATATTTAGGAAGATGGCATGGACATCCTTTTCCCTCTTTCTCCCACTGTGTATGATTGAAATCCTTGGATATCATATATAAAACAAACATAAGGATGTGAAAGATAGAGATAAGAAGGCAGACTTACTAGGGGACTTAGACCCCAAGGAACAACATAGTGGTAAGTATTCTGGGTTTTCTTTTTGTTTCATGTATCTTAGACTTGGAATTGAAAAAAACTGGCAACCCAGGAACAGTGAATATCAACACACACAAAAAAACAACTTTGACAAAAGCCTGTTTTCTCCAGCCAAAGGATCAGGAAAGGGATAGATAGCCTAGCAAGATTTAGAAAATAACCACTCTCCTGTAACTAAATACTACTTTGCTTATGCCAACCAAAGGCTTAGTGGGGGAATCTAGCTTTCTAGACTCACCAAGCTGTGACTTTCATCCTTGCTTGTTTGAAGTAAGGTAACTTCCCTACCCCTTGCAGTTTCAATGGAAACTGGACTTCAACTCCTTCCTGGAAATAAAGGTCTCCCCGACCCCTTTCCACTGGGTTAGTGTTCAGAAGACCTATTACAGAGTCAGGACTTTCACCATCACACAATAATAATAAGACCACAGCCTGTGATGCTATTGGAGATCACTTAGGGAGTTGGAACTCTTAAAATACACAAACGGCCACAACTCACCCAAAATGAAATAATTTGAATAGCCTTAAAATTTTAAGTAAATTGTTCTTGTAATTGAAAAACTCCCAACAAAGATATATCCAGGCTTGGATAGTTTCATTGGGGAATTCTATCAAATTTTCAAAAAGGAAAAATTAACACAAGTCATGAACTTCATCCAAAAAAAAAAAAAAAAGAGGAGAGAATACCTCCCAATTCATTTTATGAAACTAATATTACCTTAACACCAAACCCAGACAAAGTGACAGACACAAAAATGAAAGGTACAGACCAATGTCCCTCATGAATATAAAAGCAAAATCCTTAAAATATTAGCTAATTAGAATTCAGCAATATATAAAAGCAATTACATACTATGACCAAGTGGGTTTATTTCAGGGAAACAAGGCTGGTTCAATATTGAAAAGTCAAGCAATACAATCCATAATTTTAACATGGTAAAAAAGAAAATCACATCATTTTATCAATCAACACAGAAAAGTGATTTTGCAAAATTCAAAACCCATTCATGATACACACACACACACACACAAACACACTCAAAAAAATGGGTGTAGAGAGGAAGGTCCTCTATTTGATTACAAACATCTAAACAAAGCCTACAGCTAACATTATACTTAATAGTGGAAGAGTGAATGCTTTCCTCTGTAAGATGGGGAAAAAAGCCAAGATGTCTAGTGTTACCGTTCTTATCCAAGATACTGCTAGAAGTTCTAACCAGTGCAAAAGACAAGAAAAGGAAATAAAAGACATACACTTTAGACAAGAAGAAATAAAACTGTCCCTATTTGTAGATGACATGACTATCTACATATAAAATCCCAAGGAATCTTCAAAACAACTCCTATAACTAATAAGTGAGTTTAGCAAGGTCACAAGAGATAAGAAAAACATAAAAACATTGTTAGTCTATAAAAATACAACTGATTTTTAAATGTTTATCTTATATCCTACACAATACTGATGAAAGAAATGAAAGATCCAAATGGAGAAACATACTGTGATCATGGATTAGAAGAGCTAACATAGTGAAGATATTGATTCTCCCTAAAGTAATACATAGATTTAAAACAATTCATATAGGGGATCCTGGGTAGCTCAATTAGTTAAGCAACTGCCTTTGGCTCAGGTCACGATCCTGGAGTCTGGATTGAGTCCCACATCAGGCTCCCTGCTTGACAGGGAGTCTGCTTCTCCCTCTGACCTCTTTTCTCTCATGCTCTCTCTCTCTCATTCTGTCTCTCTCTCAAATAAATAAATAAAATCTTTAAAAAATAAATATAACAATTCATACAAAAATTTCTAATGAATTCTTAAAGGTTTATACAAATTGTTCTAAAATTTATATGGAAAAGCAAAGGAATAATAATTAGCTGAAACAATTTTGAAAAAGAAGAATAAAGTGGAGGAAATCAGTCTACTTGATTTTGAAACTTATTATATACCTACAGTAATCAAGACTCTGTGGAGGGATAGATACATAGATCAAAGGAACAGAAAAAGAAAACTAGAAAGTGCCTCACTGATTTTTAAAAAATGTGAAAAAGCAATTGGATTACGGAAAGATAGCCTTCTCAACAAATGCTACTGGACGATTGGACATCCATAGGCAAAAAAAAAAAAAAGAGAGAGAGAGAGAGAGAGACTTGATTGTCTCACACCTTACACACACCTTTATTTTCAGGAGAAAATAAAAGATCTTTGTGATCAAAGAGCCCTTAGCTCTTAAGTCTTTGGTTAGGCAAAGAGTTCTTAGGCTTGAAACCCAAAGTAAAATTTATAAAAAGAAAAATTGATAAAAGGGACATCATTAAGGTGAAAAACTTTTACTCTTCCAAAGACCTTATTTTGTAAAAAAAAATTTTTTGAGACTGAGAGCACACACACATGAGTGAGCTAGGTGTGGGGGAGGGGCAGAGGGTGAGAGAGAAAATCTCAAGCAGGATCCATGCCCAATGTAGGCCTTGATCTCAAGACCCTGGGATCACAACCCAAGCTAAAATCAAGAGTTGGACATTTAACTGACTGAGCCACCCAGGTTCCCCCGAAAAAGACCTTACTAAGAAGGTGAGTAAAGAATAAACACTCCAACAAGACATGAAGAGAGATATCCCTGAAGAGGACATACAGATGATAAATAAGCACATTTAAAAATGGTCAACATCTTTTGCCATTATGGAAATGCAAATTAAATCCACAATGACATATTATTACACACCTATAAGAATGGTTGAAATAAAAAAATAGAAAATGCCAAGTAACTGGATTACTCATACATTGTTGGTAGAAATATAAAATGATATATTTATATTTACCCTGGAAAACAATGTGGCAGTGTTTTAAAAAACTAAACATGCAATGATTGTATGACCCACAAATTGTAGTTGTGGGCATTTATCCCAGAATAAGAAGTTATGTTTACATGAAAACCTTAGACAGATGTTTATTATAGGAGCTTTATTCGTAACAGTCTAAAACTGGAAAATACTTAAAGATATCTTTCCACAGGTGAAAGTTTAAACTGTGGTATCTCCATACCATAGAATATTACTCAGAAACGAAAAGCAATGAACTAGTAATACATGCATTAGCTTGGATGAAAATCTAGAGAATTAAGTGAGTGAAATGAAGCTATATCCCAAGGTTACTTACTGTTGGATTCCATTTGTACAAAATTTTTGAAGTGACAAAATTATAGAAATGGAGTAAAGATTAGTGTTTGCCAGGGATTAAGGAGGATAAGGGGGTGGGAGAGAAATACATGTGGTGGGATGCCTGGGTGGCTCAGTGGGTTAAACCTCTGCCTTCAGCTCAGGTCGTGATCTCAGGGTCCTGGGATTGAGCCCTGCATCCTGCTCTCTGCTCAGCGGGGAGCCTGCTTCCTCCTCTCTCTCTCTGCCTGCCTCTCTGCCTACTTGTGATCTGTCAAATAAAAAAATAAAATCTTTAAAAAACAACAACAACAAAAAAAAACCACACAAAAAAAACTAAAAAGTGAAAGCACCTCCTTTGCGCTCCAATTTCACCCTTTCTCCAAATTTAACCACCATTTAACATTTTGGTAAATTATTTTCTGAAGGGTGTGTTAGAACAAAATCCAGATTTCAGGTAAGGATTCCATGGCTTTTTTAGGCTATGTTTTACCTATTGGTCTGAAATGCTCACCTTTTCCACTTAGTAATCTCCTCTGGATGGTATATATTCCTATGTTATTATAGCTCCCTCTCTTTTTTATGATTTTAGGGTGGTCCATTATAGAGATATAGGATTCCATTTCCACTATCGATGGATTTTTTTTGGTTGTTATGGGTCGAATGGTGTCCTCCCCCAACCAGAAGATACATGGAAATCCCAACCACCAGTACCTTAGAATGTGACCCTATTTGGTTATAGAGTCTTTACAGAGGTAATCAAGTGAAAATGAGGTTACTGGGATAGGTCCTAACCCAACATCACTAGTGTCATTATAAAAAAGAGGAAATTTGGACACAGAGACACATGTACAGAGGGAAGATGATATGAAACACAGGGAGAACACCATGTGAAGAGGGAGGGTTGGAATACTGTATGAACAAGGAATTCTAGTGATGGCTAGCAGGCCACCAGAAGTTAGGAAGAGTCAGAGGATTCCCTTACAGGTTTCAGAGGAAAGCAGGGTCCTGATCATACCTTGATATCAGACTTCTAGCTTCCAGAACTGTGAGATAATACATTTCTGTTCTTGAAGGTAACCGTGTGGTTCCTTGTTATAGCAGCTCTAGGAAACTAATACAATGTTGTTCCTTTTTTTTGTTTCTATTATAAACTGCTGCAATGAACATTCTTACACACATTCTTATTATTTCTGTAGGATGGAGGCAATTTATGAATCATAGTATATTATATAATACATATTAATATGTATATTAGTCTTATCATGCTGACATAACAAAAATATCATAGAGTGGGTACTTAAACAATAGAATTCTAATTTTCACAGTTCTAGAGGCTGGAAAGTCCAGACCCACAGGGGCAGGGTCCTTCATTTTGGACCCACGGACATGGTGGTCCCATCCCTAAAGCTCTACTGGCCAAGGCTGGCTTTCAAGGCTCCAGGGAACCCCAAGCCCATGGCTCTGCAGGGTAGCCACACTCCTAAGACTTCAGGCAGAGGCCATCTGGCCTCCTGACCAAAGTGGTGGCCTCAGTCTTTGGGAAGAGAAGAAGTAACCCTGATGATCTTTGAATTGCCTTTGGGGTCGTTCTTCCCTTTTCTTGAAGACCAGTGGACGTTCTTAGTGGAATAGCTCTATGGTGTGGTTCTATAGGATCTAGGAAGTCTGACAACCTTCCTTCATCCTGTTTTGTTTTCTTCTGTCCACATT
Source organism: Lontra canadensis (assembly GCF_010015895.1). NCBI lineage: Eukaryota > Metazoa > Chordata > Mammalia > Carnivora > Mustelidae > Lontra > Lontra canadensis. The sequence goes on along the minus strand of NW_022631003.1, from coordinate 32,648,850 downwards.
GGTCCCTGCTGCCAATGTTTCTGCCAGTAAAAATCCCATTTCGATTCCTGGCTTCTGCTGAGATGGCTGATTAAATCCATGAGTCACACCCATGATCTTTTTATCTAATAGTTATTCAGTCATACCCTTAGATTCTGTTCAGAACAACTGCTCTCTTTTTTTGCAATATGGATAGACTGAATTTTCTAAAGCCCTAGATTCCTTCTTCAATTCATCTCCTCCTTTTTGCATTTTACTATAAGCAGTCAGGAGAACCAAGTTGCTCCTTCAACACTGTTTAGAAACCTCATTGGCTAAATAGCCAGTTTCATGGCTTATAAATTCTTTGTCCTACAAAACACAAAACACAATTCAGACAAATTTTTTGTCCCATTGTAACAAGGGTCTCTTTTCCTGTAGCTCCTCAATAAGGAAGCTGTTCCTCATTCCATCTAAGACCTTACCAGAATGGCCTTTAATGTCTATCAACATTCTGTTGACCAGTATTTATGTATTCTCTAAGAATAGGGAAGCTTTCTCTCTCACTCTCCTCTTGTCCTTCTGAGCTGCCTTCAATGTCTCTAGCTTTAGTATGTGCTTCAAAACTCTTCCAGCCTCTACCTGTTATGCAGTTCCAAAGCTGCTTCCCCATTTTTAGGTGTGACAGTAGCATCCCACTCGTGGTACCAAAATCTATCTTAGTCAGCTTGGGCTCCATAACAAAATACCATAGAATAGGAGACGTAAGCCACAGAAATCTAATTCTCCCAGTCCTGGAGGCTGGGAAATCCAATGTCAAGGTGCCAGCCAGTTTGGTTCCAGGAAAGGGTCCTCTTCCTGGCTTTCAGATGGGCTGTTTTTGTGCTATGTCCTCATGTGGTAGAAAGAGAGGCAGCAAGCTCCCTGGTATCTCTCCTTAAAGAAGAATAATCCTAGCAGATTCAGACCTTACCCTAACGACCTCATCTAACCCTAATTGCCTCCCAAAGGTTCCATTTCCAAATACTATCACAATGGGGGTTAGGGCTTCAACATATGAATTTCAGGGGCATATAATTCAGCCATAGCCATATGTATGTAACCCTGTCAACATTATTGTAATGGGTGAAACCAGAAGAAATTTCATGTTTTTGTTTGTCAAGGCTGTAATTACAGGCTCCATAGGAAGCCTCTTCTTTATATGGCAATTAGTTTACCACCCGAATATTTTAATTATGTGTGAATGGGACGTTATTGCTTATCCATTACATTGACGTCTTAGAGAATAGCCACACCTTGGTAGTACCCAGCTCTTGGACTCCTTCTCCTAGCCTGATCTTCTATGCCCTTTTTCTTGGCCCTTCACAAGTCCTCCTTCCTCACTGCTTCCTTCCCTATCCTCACAGAAATGTCAAAACTTGTTTTCTGAACAGACTATAGTGTCAATGATATACACATTGTTAATGATGTAACCAAATGTGCCTTTTCCTTCATACGATTTACTTTTTAAGTCTGGGATTTTAAGCGTTAATAAGCAGAAAAAGGGAGGGTTTGGAAAAATGAAGGACCACTAGGTACATTTAAAAACGAGATGGACAGAACCTCTAGTCCTAGGCTAGCTTGATTAGCATGGTACTTCCTGCCTTCCCTCCATTGCTGAACATTTAGGCTATACACGATACAATGTACTTAAGGTGGTTGCCCAACCTCTAGGCACTTGTGAGCTCCCCACTGTCTCAGTTCAGCAGAAAGGAGAAGAGGATAGTTCAACATGGAGAAGGTGAGTGGACAAGTGGCTGAGAAACTTACCTATTTCTCATCTCATGCTAAATCTTTATTCCCCTGCCACTCTTTGGATATGTAGTAGGCAACACATATGGCTTGCGTATGGAGAAAATTCTTGGAGGATAAGCTACAAAAAGACGTTGTAGTCCAAACTCAGCTTCAAAGAAGTCCTCACATCTTTTCTTTCCTTTCCTCTCAGCCCAACCCCTCTCTTCTAAGAGTTTCTCATCTGCTTCTCTTTCCTTAAGTTTTTTCATTCACTGCTGACAACATAAACTATAAATTTAGTAAGGGTTTCGTTGAACTTTGGAGTAAAACTAAAGCACAGCTGTTTCCTTTCTCTTGTGCTTTTTTTCTCCTCCCCATCATTTTTTCCTTTAGGTTTACACATGTAATATTTTTAAAAAATAGCCAAATATCTGTATTTTATAACCAGAATTGGTTTTTGAAAACATCAGTCTCATTTTTCATTATTAAAGCCCTGTTCTAGGACTCTACTACTCACTGTTAAATATTAAGAAAAAAGATTGTTGGACTGTTTTGAATGGGAGTATAGCTGTGGCAGGTTTTGTGTTTTTTGGTTTTTTTTGTTTTGTTTTTTTCCTTCTCTTTGCACACACCTCAGGAAGGAAAATACAGAAACACCCTTTAGACTACCCTCTTGAGAAGTACTCTTCAGGCTCAGAATAACCTCAAACAAGTAAAGCCTTTGTGTTTAGCAGAGAGTGGGTCTGGAGGAGAAGAGGATGTTTAAAAAGACACAGAACATTGGGCTCTTCTCAGAAAGATATTCTGTGCTGTTAGTGTCTCTAAAAGCTGTTTACCAAGGGAAAGGATCGTAGAAAATGTACTCATTACAGGGGTTGTTTGAATCTCTAAATCTGACTTCAGTCTCTAAGTTGAATGGCTTGTGTAAATAAAACTAAACTTACCTCAGATTTCTGTATGCAACATTTTTCCTTCCTTTTCTACTGTGGTTGGCACTCTAGTTTGGGATGAGCTTGTAAGTGAAGTACTAGTTATGTAGACAGTAAAAGCTTCTGGACTGGACCAGGGCTTTTGTATTCCCAGATTCATCCATTCACAATAAACATTCACTTGGGGAAGCAGCATACATTTTTGATGTTTTGATATTTGTTCTTTTTGGGAAAGACCTTATTCCCGTGGAATATTGGGCTCTACTCATCATGGAATTTTTATACTTGTAATTATCTATTATAAATTTTCTAACTTCCTGCCTTGTCATGATTTCAGATTCAGTCTGTCTAAAACCAAATTTATTAGCTTCCTCTGGTTCCTCACAAAATTTCTTCATTGACTGAGAAGAAAATGGAGTGCTTTCTTTCTTCTAGACACCGGGTTAGGTGCTAGGACTATAGTGGCGAATGACTTGGTAAGTGTCAGCTCTGATCGAGTTTATATTCTAACAGGAGAGATTGGAGAGTAAGCAATAATTATCTTAATGACTGTGCAATTACAGTTGAGACACATGCTATAAAGGAGATGCGCAGGTGCCATGAGTGAGTTTAACTGGGGAAATTTGTCCTGATCTGGGGAGTCAGGAAAACTTCATTAAGGAAGGAACATCTGAGCTGAGCTCTAAAAATGACTAGATGTTCTTTGATGGAGATACTATGGTTGTGTCCAGGGGAATCAAAGGCCAGTGGAAAGGACCTGAATTGTGAGGAAGCATGATGTGTTAACAAACAAACAAAACCCAAAGAACAACAACAACAACAACAATAGCTAGGGTTTTTGGAAAAAAGATTGAAGAGAAAGTGACATAAAATTTACTCTAGTGAGGTAGACTTAGAACATAAAGGCATTTCAGCCTTGTGGAAGATTTTAAATTTTATTCTAAGTGTAATAGAAAGCTGTGGAAAGATCTGAAGCCAGAGATTTAGATTTAACTTAAAAAGAATAAAACAGGGGGGTGCATCTGGCTGGTTCAGTTGGTAGAGCATCCGATTCTTTCTCTCAGGGTCGTGAGTTTGAGCCCTATGTTGGACGTAGAGATTACTTAAAGTAAAATGGCTGACTGCTATGAGGAGAATGGAAGTGAACTCGTATAGTTAGAATTTTTGTTCATCTAACACACTATCCCTTTCCCTCTGCTTCCTGTAACAGAAACTTTCTGCTTGTGGGGATCTCTTTCCATGCGATTTGAGTAGAGTTGACTCACCCTCATCCCTCATCACAGGGATGGGCACATAGTCCATTTAAAATAAAAGTAATCAGAGTTCCCTGTTCTTTTGGCCTCACTGTTTGGTTCAGGGATGGGCACATGACTCAAGTGGGACTAATCAATATTGTCTCCAGGACTTCTGCTCAAACTCTCAGGAAAGAGATAATCCCTGTCTCTCTGGGACTACTATCTATAAGGACAGGTCAGATCCTCAAGGAAAAGATTAGCAGCCCCTCCATCATTTTTTGTTTTTTAATCCGATATGTCATTTGCAAATATCTTCTATTCCATTGGTTGCCTTTTAGTTTCACGGATTGTTCCCTTCACCGTGCAGAGGCTCCTTATCTTGATGAGGTCCCAATAGTTTATTTTTGCTTTTGTTTCCTTTGCCTCCCTTGCCTCCAGAGACGTGCTTAGTAAGAAGTTACTGAAACTGAGGTCAAAGAGGTTGCTGCTGTTTTAATTTTTCTTGAGTAAATACCTATGAGTTAGATTGTTGGTTTACCTTTATTTTTCTCTCTTTGTAAGAAATTGGCAAACTGTATATAAAGTTTAAGAAGAGTAAGTATAAAGAGTAAAAGTATAACTCCAAATTACGTATAACTGGTGTTATACTTCCCCAGCATGTGAGCGATCAAGTTACTTCCACATTCTTGTCAATACTTGGTATTGTTATTCTTTCTAATTTTAGCTACCCCAGCACCTTTATGGTGGTTATCTCTTATTGCGGTTAATTTGCATTTTCCTAAATTTGCATTTTCCGGATAACTAATGATGTTGAGCATTTTGTGAGGTGCTTATTTGCTATTTATATGGATTCTTTGGAGAGGCGTGCAGATCCTTTTGTTAAAAAACACCTTTTTTATTTTGAAATAATTGTAGGCTTTCAGGAAGTCGCAAAAGTAGTGTGAGTCCTATGTACCCCTCACCCAGCCTTGTAGTGGCGACGTCTTATGATGCTGCAGGACAGACCCAAACCAGGACGTTCACATTGATATTACTGTTAACAGACTTTATTCAGTTTGGCTTTTCATAAAACCTGCTTTTTTTAAGAGGAGGGGTGTGTGTGGATGTGTGTGTAGGCATGAGTGTGAAGTTCTATGTGCTCTTACCCCATGCAGGGATTCCTGTAATCACCACCACAATCAAGGTACAGAACTGTTCTGTCACTATGAAAGAACTCCCTCATGCACTTTGTCTTTACCCACCATTCCATCCTTTGTCCCTGTCGTCCAGCAACGAGTCTGTTCTCTAGCTTCCTACTGTTATCATTCTGAGAATATTATATAAGTAGAATCCTACAGCATGCAACCCTTTGAGAGGGGCTTTTTCACTCAGCATAATTCATCTCAGAGGGGTGACTGGGTGGCTCAGTGGGTTAAAGCCTCTGCCTTCAGCTCAGGTCATGATCCCCGGGGTCCAGGGATCAAGCCCTGCATTGGGCTCTCTGCTCAGCGGGAAGCCTGCTTCCCTTCCTCTGTCCCTCTGGCTGCCTCTGCCTACTTGTTATCTCTGTCTGTCAAATAAATACATAAAAATCTTAAAAAAAAAAATTCACCTCAGATTCCCTCAATTCGTGCCTATCAATGGGCGGTTCTAGTTTACTGCTCTGGAGTATCACTTAGAATGATGGATGTACCACAGTTTTAACATTCACTCATTGAAAAGCCACTTGGGTTGTTCCAGTGTTTAGCTTCTTATAAAGCTGTTATGAACATTCATGTGCAAGTCTTTATGTAAACATAGGTTTTCTTTTGTATACATGCCCTAGGGTGCAATTTCTCGGTTGCATGGTAAGTACATGTCTAATTTCACAAGAAACTACCAAACTTTTCCAGAATGGCTCTACCATTTTACAGTCCTAATAGCAATGTATAAGAAATGCAGTTTCTCTTCATCTTTGCCAGCATTTGATATTGTCACCTTTTAAAAAATTTTTTTAGGGGCGCCTGGGTGGCTCAGTTGGTTGAGTGACTGCCTTTCGGCTCAGGTCATGATCCCAGACTTCCAGGATGGAGTCCTGCATTGGGCTCCCAGCTCCTCTGACCTTCTCCTCTCTCATTCTCTCTTTCACTCATTCTCTCTCAAATAAATAAATAAAATCTTGAAAAAAAATTTTTTTTTAGTTGGTTTAATAGGTAGGTAGTGATACTGCCCATGTTTTGAATTGGATTGTCTTATTATTGACTTATAGTAGTTCTTTACACATCCTGAGTATGTCTTCTATGAGATATATATTTTACAAACACTTTTCCCGGTTTGTGATTTGCCTATTTAATTTCTTAGTATATTTTAAATAACAAGGTTTCTAATTTTGATAAAGTCCAATTTACCAATTTTAAAATTCTTTTTTTTCATGCTTTTTTGTGTCATACTTAAGAAACATCTGTTTAAACCAAAGTCAAATGATAGTCTCCTACTTTTCTTCTTATACTCAAGTAATCTTTGTTTTTATCTGTGGGTCTATGATTCATTTTGAGTTCATTTTTACATACGGTATAAAGTAAGAGTTGGGGTTTATATTTGTACCATGTGGATATCTAATTGTTTCATTGTCATTTGTTAGGGATTAGCCTTTCCACACACAATTACTTTGGAAACTAACTTAAAAATTAACTATATATGTAGAAGTCAATTTCTAGACTTTCTATTCTGTTTTATTGATCTATATATCTTTTTTCTTTCCTTTTTTTTTTTTTTTTAAAGAGAGCGTGAATGGTGCTGGGTAGGGAAGGCAAGAGGTGGAAATCTTAAGCAGACCACATGCTAACCATGGAGCCCAATACGAGGTTTGACACATGGCTCAATCCCGCGACCCTGAGATCATGACCTGAGCTGAAATCAAGAGTTGGATGCTTAACTGACTGAGCTACCCAGGTGCCCCAACGGTCTATGTGTCTTCCTTATGCCAACACCACACTGTCTTGATTATTCTAGCTTTATAGTATGTCTTAGATTCATGCAGTAGGAACACTCCAACTTTGTTGTTTTCAAAGTTGTCTTGGCCAAGTTCTTTTGCATTTCCATATACATCAGCTAAGATTTTGACTGACATTGCATTACATTTACAAATCAATTTGGAGAGATTTGACACATCAACAATATTGTGTCTTCCAATTCATGAACATGATATGTCTTTCAATTTAAGTAGGTCTTATTTAATTTTTTAAGAAATATTTTATGGTTTTCTTATCAGTGTCAGTTTCTTACCAGTGCCAATCTTTTTTCTATTGATTCCCAAGTATTTCATATTTTTAATACTGTTGTAAATACTTAATAAAGTTATGCCTACTCACAGTTTTTGTTTCTTTTTGAATCAGTTTTGGTAATATGAGTTTTTCAAGGAATTTGCCCATTTTATATAAGTTGTTTGTTGCCAAAAGTTTTGTATAATTTTTCCTTTATTACCTTATTAAGGTCTGTAGGATATGTAGTGAGTTTCCTGTTTTATTTCTGATACAGTTACTTTCTCTTATTAATGTATTTATTTTTAAGATTTTATTTATTTATTCCATCAGAGAGAGCACGAGCCTGGGGAGAGACAGGCAGAGGGAGAAGCAGGCTCCCCACTGGGCAAGGAGCCTGATGTGGGTCTTAATCCCAGAATCCTAGGATCATGCCCCGAGCTGAAGGCAAATGCTTAAACCGCACCCCCTGCCCCCCACATCCCTCTGATACAGCTAATTTCTGTGTTGTCTGTCATATGTCTGTGTTGTCTGTTTCTTTCTCGATCAACCTAGTAGGAGATTTGTAAGTTTCATTTTTCTTGTCAAAAAACCACCTTTCCCAATTTGTGGTCTATATTTAATTGCCTTTACCTACTGTTCATTCTATTTCATTCATTTAATTTTTCCTCATTTATTTCCTTTTACTATGGTTTTAGTTGTCTGTCTTTCTTGCAAGGTTGCTCTTAGAACATCATTATGAACCTTCCTTCTGTCCTACGATTTTCAAAAATTGAAATATAATTCCCGTACCATAAAATTTACCGTTTTGAAGTATATGAATTGGTAGCTTTTAGTATATTCACAAAATTATGCAGCCATCCACATAATCTAATTCCAGAATATTTCACCACTCCAAGAGTCCCCGTACCTATCAGCAGCCATTTTCCATGCCACCTTTCCTCTAGCCACTGCCGCCACTCATTAGCTGTACAACATTTTGTTTGCCATTCACCAGTTAGTGGCATTTTGATTGTATCCTCTTTTTGACTATTACAAATAATGTTTCTATGAACATTCATGTACAAGTTTTTGTTTGAATATATGTTTTAACTCTTCTGGGTACATACTTAAGAGTAGAATTGCTGGGCTATATGGTAATTCGATATTTAGCTTTTTGGGGAACCAAACTATTTTTCCCGCAGTGGCTGCACTATTTACAGTCCCACTAATGATATATAAGGGTTTTAATTCATCTACATCCTCTCCAACTCTTGTTATTTACAATTTTTTTATGGCCATCTGAATGCATGTGAAGTGATATCTCATTGTGATTTTGATTTTCATTTCCCTAATGATTAACGATGTTGACTGTCTTTCCGCTTACTCAAAGGATGGTCAGCTTTGTTCTATTCAAGCTTTCAGTTGTTTGGATGAGGCACACCTACCTTAGAGAGAGCAATCTGCTCCACTCAGTCTACTGATTTAAATGTTAATCACAGGGGCGGCTGGGTGGCTCAGTGGGTTAAACCTCTGCCTTGGGCTCAGGTCCTGGTCCCAGGATCCTGGGATCAGAGTCCTGCATTTGGCTCTCTGCTCAGCAGGGAGCCTGCTTCTTCCTCTCTCTCTCTGCCTGCCTCTCTGCCTACTTGTGATCTCTGTCTGTCAAAGAAATAAATAAAATCTTTAAAAAAAAAAAAAAAAAGTTAATCGCATCCCCAAGCACCTTCATCAAACTCTGAGAATAATCTTTGGCCAAATATCTGGGCACTCTGTGACTCAGTCAAGGTGACATATGAAATTAACCACATATCCACCTTCAAGGTTGAGAGGATTTAAGTTCTACCTCCTGGATTAGAGAATATCTACAGATACTATTTGGAAATTCTTCTGTAAAGAAGATTTATCTCCTTTTCCCCATTGAGTGGGTTTTTGTTCCTCACAACCAATCAAATGTGCCCTCAAACAGTAGGCCTAAAAGCCATGAAGAGGGTAAATATCCCTTAGGTATGGTATTTCAATTTAAATTTAAGTAATAGAAATATTTCTTTATTTAGAACCTTCCCTCAGTATTTAATGTCTATCTGGCTGACTTTTGGTGAACTGAACCTCCCGCAATGGTATCTTTAATAGCTTTGCAAACCAAAGTCCAAAAGGATTCAGGACCTCGTGCAGAAGTCTGCAGCCGGTTATGTGCGGTGCTCATTTCAGGACTGAGGTTTTTGCATTTTGCTGTTTTCATCCCCTCCTTCATGGCAAGAATCTTATACATTCTGGTTTATAAGGGCAGCCTGTCTATTTTTAAAATTATTCTGGGACACATCTGAAAAGCCATAAAGTGAGATAAAAAAAAAAAAATAAAACCTCTGTTTCGCATTTGTCTTGGCAGCTTGGAGAGAACATATTTTTCTGGGCATGTTTGGAAATGGATGATAGTTTTTGATTCTTATCCATATCCTCCAAGCTTTCTTTGGGACACTTCAGAGATTATGTTTGGGATTCAGAAAAGTATAATGTCATTTTATTTTTCAAATCCTCAGGGTGTTAGGAGTTTTAGGCCTTATTTTCCTGTCTGCCCTTTCATTATAGCTATTATTTTTTATATATAATATTCATAATTCATTTTGTTGAAGAAGATATTTCATTTTATGCCAATAAATATGTATGACTATTGGAAGAGAAAAAAGTGTCTGAGATGTGAGCGCTGGCAGGAATTATAAGGCATAGTACAGTAAAATAGAATGTGGAGATTATGTCATTGTGCTCCTCTGCGTAAACTATATGATTGAGAAGAAAATCTTCCCCTGAAATTCATCTTGGAAACCTCTTCAAAAGCATGTTGGAAATGGATGATAAAATTGAGAGGACATAGTTTATTTTATTTGGAAAATCATAATCCCTTGTGAGAGATCTGGGTAAGTAGACTTCAGAGTTTTGGCTTTGTTCAAGATTCCTTGACTCATTGGGTGGCTTGAAAAATTGATTTAATTCACTTGAATTCACTACCCTTGAAAATTAGAATAGTCATAGCTTATAACACTGTACTTGGCACGGGCAGTTAATTATAATTAATAACTCGTGTTTATTGTATGATTACCATGTGCTAGACTACATGCTATACCTATAATTCATTTAATCTTCTCCATACTCTGGGAAGTATGTACAATTATTGTTTCTATTTTATAGATAAGAAAACTGTGGTAGGAGTTTTTCAGTGTATTATAATCATATGTTTACATGTTGGTCTTTTCCTTTGGACCTGAATTTATGAAGGTAGATACTGAACTCCCATAACATCTGTCTCCCATGGTTAGCATAAACTCCGGTTCATAGGGAATCAATAAATATGATCTAATCTGTGTTTCAGGAAGCCACTGTGTGTAGGATGAATAGAAGTGTGGAAAGATGAGATAAGAAAAGAGCTGAGGCTATTTCAATTGTTTAGACAAAATCAAATAAGAACGTGTATTTGGATAACATACATAGAAAAAGAAAGGTGAGGAGACATGAAAAGATACATAATTAGTAAGTGATAATTTTTTAAAAATTTATTTGAGAGAGAGAGAGAGTGCACACATGTAAGCTGGGGGGAGGGTCACAGAGAGGGACAAGCAGACTCCACGCTGAGCATGGAGCCCAACATGGGGCTCCATCTTACATCCCTGAGATCATGACCGTGAGATCATGACCTGAGCTGAAATCAAGAATTGGCTATTTAAGCAACTGAGACACCCAGGTGCTGCAGTATGTAGTAAAAGATTTTAAGTAAAAGTAGCAAGAATATGTATATCAATTAATAAAAGATCATTGAATGTTAGTGCTTTGAGTGGTGATTTGAAGGAGAAATATGGTAAACAGTAAGAGGATAATACAAGCTGCATTTGCTAATATATAAATGATTTTTAACAGCTATTTAAGAGTCTAATTTCAACATCTGTATTTATGGCTATTGATTGACTATCTTTTCTCTTGAGAAATGTCAAGATTTTCCTGATTCTTTACATGTTGAATGGTTTGGGATTTGATCCAGGACATTTTGAATATTATGCTATAGGACTCTAGGTCTTGTTTAAATCCTATGGAGAATGTTTGTTTATTCATTTGTTTTAGTAGGCAATCAAGCAGTTTAGGTCTGGTTGCAGTTCTCTATTCTGCCTTCTGTTAGCTGTGATTCCAAAGTCAGTTCTTCTTTAAAAGCTTTTGCTCTGCTGCTTGGGTCTGTCCCGTGCCTGATCACACTCAGAGGGCAGCGTGAGACTCAGGTAGCAGTCCACCCTGCAGATCAGTTCTCAGTGCCTTCTGAAAGCTGATTAGGGTTGGGATCCGTGCATGTGCAGCTCAGAGATGGACACAGGAGTTCATATATAGTTTTATGATCACTTTCTTGAACTTCCTTCTCTTCATGAGAATCTTTCCCGCTCCTAGGCACCCCCTTCCTGGTCTTTTCACTGACAGCTGCAACTTGAGTTTCCCTGGTTGTGCACTTTCTGCAACTGTGTCTGGTACTGGGACCAAGTAGCAAGAAGGTCAGAGAGAAAAGAGCACCAGGGATTTCTCTCACACTTTTGGATCTAGAGTTCATCTGGCCAGGAAGAAGGGCTCCTTTCCTTCTGAGTTTTAGGTATTTGCTCAGCTATTGTTACTTCTGTGCCAAACCTGGGACAAGAGAGAGGGGGAAAAAAAACAACCCAGAGGATTTCCCCCAATTTTTCTGACCCATAATAGGCCATTTCCTGCTCCTCAGCAGAAAGAGAAGGCTTCTCTCAGAACACTTTCTGTAGGCACCTGTTACATGTTTCTGGATCTCAGGTTGCCCTTGAGTCCAGACTGGGAGAAAGTAGATTTAAAGTAAAGGGAAACTGACTCCCAGTTTAGCGGTTCTCAGAGACCTATTTGTCTTCCCCAATAAACTTGCTACAGTTTCCTTTTCAAAGTCCTCAGGTAGCTGCTCTATACATGGTCTTCAAGGGTTTTAAGTTGCATTCAGTAGGAGAGACAGTGTGAGGTATGCTTTCTCCATCTTCTTTGGAAAGTAGAGAGTGCTTCTTTGCTTTTAAATATTTTAATGTAGTATTTCTTAAGATGGACTTTCTCTCAAGATGATGCTGTAATCAAAATCAAGAAACTTAGCATTCTTATAATACTATTATCTAACCCATAGTCAATATTCAAATTTCATCAGTTGCCCCAATAATTTCCTTTATAGTCATTCTTTTCCCTAATCAAGGATCTATTTAAGGATCATGTATTGAATTTAGTTGTCTTGTCTCTTTATTCTCTTTTAATCTGGTACACTTCTTTTGCCTTTCTTTATTATGACCTTGACATTTGAAAGAGTATAGAGCAGTTATTTTGTGTGATATCCTTAAATTTGTGTGTTTGATTTTCCTAATGTTTAGATTAAAGTTAGCTCTTATGGGCAGAAATGCCACACATGAGTTTTTTTGTTTTTTTGTTTGTTTTTAATGAACATGACAGGAGGTACATGATGTCTATTTTGTACCATTAGAGGGTTGTTATCTTTGGTCACTTGGTTAAGATGTTGCTTAATGGTTTTCTCTATTGTGAAGTAACTATTTTTTGTGAGGATTTTTAAGGGCTGGAGTTTGATAATGATTATGAGATTATAAGGAAAACTCTAGATTAGTGTTGTCCAGTAGAACGCTTTGCAATAATGCAATGATCAGTTCTGCACTGTTCAATATGGTAGCCATTGCCACATGTGGCTACTGAGCATTTGAAATGTGGCTAGCACAACTGAGGAAATTTAAAGAATGCAATTTGAATTAGAAAAAATTCCAGACAATACCCTATCCTACCATATCCTAAAGAGTTTATTGTTTGTTTGTTGTTTTAATATATCCTGGTTTTCTGAAATGCTCTGTATAAAAAGAAGAGTACAATGGTCAAATAAGTTAGAGATCATTCTAGAGGGCATACTTTGAGAAACACAAGTGCTATATACTGCCCTCTTGGGATCTAAACATTGTTTTTTCATTTGGCCTAGTGCTAAGTGTAGGTGAAATTGTCAGCTAATTATTCTGTGAGTCCCTACAAAACTTCTTAACTGGTTTGCCTAAAAATGACTTGCTGAACAACACAACCAAGTCAGTGGCAAAGGTGGGATTTATACCTAAGCTGTTATCTGACTCCAAAAGCAAAAGTATTTCTGGTACACCAGAAATGATAATGGAGAAAGTGCTATTTTCAGATTGCCTCATGACATTTTGTCTAAGGTTGATGAGGGATGAGTTCCTCAAAGACATGTTACTTCCTGTTTGGATTACGTGTTAGCAATGCAAAAACAGGAAATGCTTAGTATTCGCAGAATGTGGTCATCTCAGTCTTTCGAAGGGAATTAATATTAATATTAATGGCCCTTGTCTACTCACAGCATAGCTATCTGTGGATGTGTTTCTATTTAACTAGATGAAATCCCAGAACAGAGTAGTAGGTTAATGCCTTAGTCAAAGTCGCTCGGAGCAAATATTCTCATTCAAATATAGTTATCACGAAAGGGCCTAAGTGTCTCTCAAAATTGCACGCAGAATCAGTTGCTGAAGGGAATGTAGGATGGGTAGAAAGTCGGAGGGAAGGAGGATTGGAGGGGAGAGAAAGCATAACAATATGCAGAGAAAAAGAAGTCTTGAGCCAGAGACTAGGGCCAGCAATTGGCTGGTTTGAATTAGAGAGGAGTGAGTAGTATACATTGTCTTCTTCTTTTCCTTCGGTAGAAGTTCCTTTGGGAAGCTCTTTGCTGAGCCAGGTTGGAGAAATTTCATTCCTGGAACTGTTGTTTTTACTGGCTTGCCCCAGCGGTTGAGAGCTGTAGTTTGAAGATTTTTTTAAGCAAAGGAGCTTTGTCTGGTTGATGAGTTCAAAATTCAGATACAATCTTGAAAGTAGTAACGAGTCATTGTTGTTGAGTGAAGCTATAATTCTTGAAGGTAATTAGGTTTAAAAGCAGAAGTATTTTGGGAGATTGATTTCATCCTCAATAAAAATACGTTTTACTTTCCTTTAAGGTACGTAGTAGAAGCTGTGACCCAGAAGTGCCCCCATAAGACATTACAGATGGCTATTTTCATGTGCTGCTTGGCATATGTTCAGGAAACCACAGGGGAAAATTGGCTCTGAAACGCTTGGGCTTTAAGGTATACTCTGCGATACTTTGTAAGGCTTCATTTTCTTGCCAAATATAACATTCAGTTACCAACTGGAAGTGTAAAAGTTCATATTTTCATGAAAATCTTACCAATGAGTTTAACAGGCCTGCTTAATTAGGTTTCGTTTTTTCCCATCCTTCAGTGGCTACTTAATTTACCACTAGAGGGCATTGTTGGCAGTGCTATCAAGGGAAAGCAAAACAAAGAGAATCCTGCCTAAATTTATTGAGACCTTTTTCAGTCTTCATTTCAGCCACTAAGAAATAATGTACATTCAAAGGTTACTTTACTTGCTATTTTGTTCATACTCCAGATACTTAACTTCTAGACTTTTGTGGGGTGCGTTAATTTAATAAAAGATAAATCATTGCAAAGTTTTGTTCTGGATTTCTAACAAATTCTAAATCTAGAATCAGCCTCCCGCCGCAGCCCCCCCTCCCCCATAATATTGTACATTCTTGCAATCCTCTTTTGGAATGTTATTGAGCACCTGGGGACTCATTATTTTTTATTTCCTAAATCATGAAACAATTCTATTTTCCAAATCACACTTTCCTGATGTTTGTCAGAGGAGCTTGGAGTGGGAAAGGGCCCATTTGTTGTAATAGATGAAGTCTCTTATATACTGACGGGCTGTCTACAATCTAAAAATGATAAGAGATGTTCTTTCCATTTGGGGATAGCTATATTATTTATTGGATACTTTTTATGTAAGAGAAAAGTTTGCCTTTTGGGAATTTATTGTATTAGATAATATCCTTTACTTGCAAATAATGTTAACGAAATCAGTCATGCTTGGGCAGAAAAAGCAGACGGGGTGTGGGGGAATTTATTGTCAGGAAACCGAGATGGCTCATGGGCTGTGGCTAACACAAAGTCTGGAAACTAGAGATTTGTCGGGACACACTGAGTCTTCTGTGACTGCTCCTCTCTTGGTCATTACTTCACTCTTTTCTCTGCATATCAGTACTCTCTGCTTCTCATATTCTCATGGCAAAATATACCATTTGAATGAACAAACATGACAAAAGATCTTTTGTTACCTAAGAGCAGGCCATTCCAGGATTCTATGAAGCCTACTACCTCTGGATGATACAATATGTGAAATGATCTGTGGTTCCCACAATTATGGGCTCCCTTCTACATTGCCTTCATGGTGTAGAAGGTATCCCAGTTGGATGCGTTGTTTGGATTTTCAGGCCTAAGGTCGAGGCGCTGCACAAACCCTTGAATGTGATGCTGAAGGAGGCTCTGTAGGCAGGAAAGGCAAACATATATCTGAAATTATGTATCTATCCCTGTGAAGGTAAGCTGCTGGCCTTTTCAAGATGGAGAGGATTCCTGTAGCTAACTTGCTACTAAGTGGCTAGTTGATGTCTGCAAGAATGATGCCATTTTGGGAGTTCCGTGTTGGTCTCTGTTGCTGACAAGTTAGATATTCAAAGTCAGCAGAAGCTATCTGGCATTGGAAAGCAGGGTATATGCTCTCAGGCTCATACATAGCTTCTGTTTCTCCAACCACGTCCACTCTGTTCATGTGTCCATCAGACCTTCTCTGGGTGACTAATGACAAGACTGGCTATAAGGTCAAGCGGCTAGTCATTTGTTTCCTTGTGTTAAGGGCTTTTTTCCCATGGTAGATGCTTTCTTGTCAGTATCCAAATGCAATACACAAGCCTCACACTTCATCCTGTCATCTTTGTATGTCTCTTCACAGACCTCCTTGTCTCTGATCTTCCAGTTCTTTTCCTTCCAGTTTTCTAACCAGATAACCAAGTTATTGGTCACTGCCTAGGAATTTATATATATTCTCACCGTGGGTCACTTCTCCTTCCATCCAAGTGAATGACCAATTATACTGCTTACAGATCTACCACTGGGAAGATTTCTCTCTCAGCTCTCTTTCCAAGTCTAGCATAGAGGTGCTCAAGTTTTAGTTTGCATTAGAAATATATATGGAATCCTTTTTAAAACACTGATTGCTGGGCTCAACAGCAAGAGTTTTTGAAATGTAGATCTGGGATAAGAATCAAGACTGCACTTCTAACAAGTTTCTAGGTGATGTGGATATAACTGGTCTGGAGACTATATTTTGGAAATCATTGTTCTAGAGATTATAATATGCATCCTTAATTTACCACCATCTTTGAGGACTATTTTACCATTTAATGAACAATGTAAAAAAATCTCTAAATTTTCCCTTATTTAAAATGGACTTTTTTTTTTCTCTCTTCACTTTGTATTTTATGTCTATCTATATTAAAACTTCACCACATGTTGTTGTTTTTATTATTTTGTTGCTTTAAATAGTCACTAGTCTAAAAAGTTTTAAAAGAATTAGTCTTTTACACTTATCCATATCTGGAGCTCTTTGCTCTTTCTTAAAACAATTCCACATTTCCATTTGGGATAATTTCCTTCCATGCTGAAGAGCTTCTTTTAGCTTAATGTTAAATATAGATATATGTAATATTGTAGATATGCTGGTGAAAAATTTCCTCACTTTAGGTTTATCTGAAAATGTCTTTATTTCACATTCACTTCTGAAAGATATTTTTACTAGGTAAAGAATCCTAAGTTGGCAGTTTTCTTTTACTTTTTTTCCAGCACTTAAAAGATGTCACTTCATTGTCTTTTGGTTTTATAACTAATTGTTCCTTTGAAGATGTGTCATTTTTCTCTGGCTACTTTAAAAACTTTCTTCTATCTTTAGTCTTAAGCGGTTACCTATACTGTTCTTAGGAGTTTTTTCTTTGTTTTTATCCTATTTGGGATTCACTGAACTTTTTGTATCTGTGGTGGTCTTTCATCAGCTTTGGGAAACTCTCTCTTCAAATATTTATTTTCCCCATTCTTTCTCTCCTCTTCTTCCAGGACTGTAATCACACATTTGTTAGACTATTTGACTATATATATATATATATATATATTTTTTTTTTTTAACATTCCTTTTCCTATCCATGCTTCAGTTTGAAGAATTTATTTTGAGCTGTCTTGGGATTCACTGACTCATTCCATAAAATTATAATTTCATATACTGGACAGTTCTAACAAGTTCATTTGATACTTTGTAGAGATTCCATTTCTCTGCTTAAATTCTTCATGTTTTTATCCATTTTGTCCATCCTTTCCTCTATTTTATTTGGTATATTTATATAATAGTTATTTTGATATGTCAGTTAATTCCAACCTCTGAAACATCCACAGATTTGCTTCTATTATTTTCTTGATTGCAAATCACATTTTCCTGCTCCTCTGCATGTCCTTTTTAATTTTTAATTTTTATTAAAATTTTATATTGGACATTGTATAAAGAGATCTTAGATACTGACAGAGAGATATTTCTCTTGAAGTAGGGCACACTTGTTTCCGTATCAGTCAGCAAGGCTGAGGGACTAGCCACTTCACTTTTGTCAGGAATTGAGTTGGGGTGGGAATGAGTTATAGTTTTAGTTTGCTGTAGTTCCCATCTGGTTTCAAATGTATTGAGAGTGAAATCTGTTCTGTGTTTAATACAGCCTGTTCCCTATCTCCTTGGGATTTAATCACATTGGGACTATGGAGATTTCTCCCTTTACCTTTTCAACCTAGGGTTGCAGCTTCACAAACTGCCCATCATTCATCAACTACTTGGGTAAAGACTGATTGGTGGGGCGTACTGCTTATATATTTTTGGTGGGGGGCTCCTCTAGACTCTAGGATATCACTCATGCTCATGTGGGTATTTTAGACTCTGTTAGATTCACTTTTCCCTCAGAAAAAGAGTTCCTCTTCTCATGGCGAAACTCAATCACCTACCTAGCCCAAGCTCAGCCAATGCTATCAGGGAGGAAGTGACTCTTCCCAATCTGGAATTTAAGTCCTTTCGACTTCTTTGCATCCATTTACTTGTTTGTTTAGTTTTTCAATTTCCCTACTTGTTAGAGTGAAAATTATGGTCTGCTACAGACTTTTATGTTACAACCTAAAACAAAACTCATCTAAAGTAATCATAATCCCTATGAAAACCAGGCATATTAGATATCTTTATCTTTTTTTAAAGATTAATGTGTAGCTTAGAGAAGACCGCTTGCCTAACATTATCCAATTTACGTGTAACAGCATCAGAATTTCAATGCAGGTTGAACTTTCCATGCCAACAGAACATGTGCCCACCTCCCTTCCCCCGCTTGCCATTCTTCTCCTCCCATTATTGTTGCACTACTGTAAGGTGACTCAAAAAAACAAAAAATGTTTTGTGGTCAAACCAATCTAAGAAATGCTGTAGGCTATCTCCCTCTCCTAAGATTAATGATCTTCACCAGCATATTAAAAGTCCTATAGTAAAGAACTTGCTTAATGCAATGTTTTCCAAACTTATTTGACCTCAGCACTTTCCCCCACCTCAGCAAGTACTATCTATTAACACTCCACAGAACTAGAATTATGTGAAGTACATTTTGTGCAAAATAGCATTACATTAGTCTGCCTCCCAGATTCTGCTGGTTATGTCATCCTAAAAGGTCATTTATGCATTATTTTATAAGACTTCACCAAAGCATTTGACAAAAGGCTACAGTGTCAAATTTTATTAATTTTATTATTCCCTATAGAGGAAACACACATTTAACTGAATAACTGGAATAAATTTCCTTTAAGTCATGATTTAAAAAAAAATAAAATGGTAAATATGAGGGAATAAACAGAATTAGAATTAAAAAATATTGTTTTGTTTAGAATATATTCTTACCTGAATTATGAAGCAAGTTGTTCTATCCACACCAGTAATGAGTCATTTTGCCGCATATAAAAATGCTACTTTAGAAGTATTTTATATCAAAATGATAAGGAAGTTCAGCAGCTGAGAAACTTATAGCTGTCTAGACAGAGATCATAAAAATAGAAGTATTTTTTCCATAGGGTAGATTTATGGAATATTACTATCTTGCCTTATAATATTTTCCTGTGGATTTAACAGTAAAAGTTGAACTAAAACTTATAAAATATATTTGTTGCAGGAAATGGTTTAGAGTGTGTTAATTTGGTTAAGACTCATGATATAAAATTTCTTATGAACTAAAAATCAAATTGGCGTCTACTGGATTTTCTGGAATATCCATCAAATTCCAGATTAAATGAATGTCCATCTTTTTTGAGACAGGGGCCCTCTGCATGGTTTGAAAGCATCATGACCGTGATCTGCTAAGTGGAGAAGTTCAGTGTGTTAGACTCAAATGCCCCAGCGCAGGAGGGTATGCTCCTGACCCTGAATACCACATGTTTACTGAGAAACCTGTGACTACTCTTCACCAAAAAAATCACACTTCATTTATGTCCCAGTATTATGTGAATAAATGCTGAATACTGGTTCGTCTTACAGGGAATACAAAAAATACGTTTACCTCAGAAGAATATAGTGATCCTTCACATACTCTTAATCTCAGTTTAATCAATTATCAACTCTTGGCTAGTTTTATCTATACCTCTTCCCACTTCCTTTCACCCCCTCTCTCTTCCTCCCCGCCGTTGGATTATTTTAAGGCAAATTTTGGCTATCTTATTTTGGGATGACTCTCTAAGGGTGTTTTTCCCCCCACCTTGTTTTTTTCTTAATAAATCTTTTATTTTGGAAGCATTTTAGGTTTGCACAAAATTTGCAAAGATAGTGCAGGTAATTTCCATATACTCGATTCCCAGTTTCCTGTACTAGTAATATTTGACATTAGTATGGTATATTAGTCACAAGTACTGAATTAATACTAACACATTTTTATTAACTAAAATGTTTATTCAGAGTTCCCTAGGTTCTGCCTTATGCCTATTTCCGGTTCTAGGATTCGATCCAGAACATTAAATTTAATTACCATTGTCATACTGATGTCTCAAACTTAAATTCATTACCACATAGATCATTTTCTGCCTTTCCCCTTCACAACTTCTCCTCCAACAGTGAGAATCCTGGCTCCTACCACCTGTCATCCATTTACACAATTATTTAATTCCAGTATATAAATATAGGGGTTTCCAAATTGTTAACCCAGACTCCATGGGAAATAACTTCATCAATTAAAACATAGTTCTCATGTGCAGTTTCTTTTGTTTCTAGTCTCACAGACTCTGCTCATTTCTGAAGTTATTTAGGTCAGCACCTCATTCTTCTACCCATCTAAGAATTTCTAAAATCCAAAATAGCACAAAAACTATAATAATAAAATAAAACACCCATAAAACCATTCCCATCTCCCCCAAATTAATAACTCCTAAATATCATCAAATATTTAGTCAGAGTTCACATTTTCTTCTATTATCCAATAAATGTTTTATTTTATTGATTCCTTGTCTGAGTCACAATATAAACAAGTCTCATCCATTGAATTTGGCAGCTATAGCTCGTTTCATTTGATCGATAGGTTTTCTGCTTTCATTTTTTAAAAAAGATTTTATTTATTTATTTGAGGGGGGAGGGGCAGAGGGAGAAGCAATCTTCCCACTGAGCAAGAAGACTCCAAGACTCAATTCCAGGCTCCTGGGATCATGACCTGAGCAGAAGGCAGATGGTTAACCCATTGAGTCACCCAGACACCTCTCTGCTCTCATTTTTATGTTGCCATTTATTTTTTTGGGGAAAAAAAAGGGGTTTGTTTGTTCTACAGAATTTTTAATATTCTGATTTTGCTAGTATTTAATATCTTACTTCCTCTGTATTTCCTATAATTTGATGTTTCTGTTATTTGTAGTTCTTGTAGTCTTTTATTTAGATCCAGAAGCTTGAGCAGATTTGATGGGAGGAAGAGGCTAACATTTCATAAGCATTGTTGAGTATGTCAGCACATAGTACCTACGTATCTTTCTTTTTGTGATGCTAAGACTGTTAATAGTTATCTATTATAAAGTTCACCATCAGCATTTTACATAATCATTTTAGGGGTCATTGATGAATATTGCTTACATTCATTTTCCATCAGGGCTTAGAAAATAGTGATATTCTAATTGAGTCACTTTTTTGCATTTATGCTTTTTATGCATTTAATGGGTGAAATTTATTCAACCATTGATTTCCATGAAATATAGTTTATGCAGGCATTCCTGATTCTTTCTCTTTATTTGGTTTTCAACATAATAAATTGACCCTCTAGCAATCCTTCAAGGTGACCAATTAGGTTAAAGATTTTTAGTATTATTATGAATTCATGATTTTTACATCAATTGTTATTAATTATGAAAATTAATTTTGATACTCAAATTTTCTCTTTGTTGATCCATTGGAGACTCATCAATTGGCTGTGTCTTTTTGACTTGAATCTGTTCTTGGTAGTTTCTTTGATTTGATTCCAAGCTCATCTTGCATATAAAATTTCCTGCCTTAGACCTGGATATGCCATTTTTCAAAGATTCCTGGCTCCTTTTAGTAGGAAATAGTGCTTAGAGATCTTGGCTCTAGGATGATACATTGCCTAGTTGGTCATTATTTTTAGGTCTTTTCAATGGGCATAACTAGGAGATGTATACTCGCAAAAGAAAAAAAATACATCATGGGTTTATACTGATGTTTTCTTTCCTTTTTTTTTTTTTTTAAGATTTTATTTATTTATTTGACAGAGAGATCACAAGTAGGCAGAGAGGGAGGGGGAAGCAGGCTTCCTGTTGAGCAGAGAGCCCAATGAGGGGCTCTATCCCAGGACCCTGAGATCATGACCTGAGCCAAAGGCAGAGGCTTAACCCACTGAGTCAGTCAGGCGCCCCTAATACTGATGTTTTCAATTTGAATTTAGCACAATATGGTTTTTACCTAGCTTCCTTTATTTTATAATTATATTTCTTGTGCTAAAAACCTTGATTCCAAGTGAAAATAATGTAATTTTATTATTTGAAAGGAGAAAGACCCAAAAGAAAACATACTCTGTGATTTCATTTATGCAAAGTTCAAAAAACAGGAACAGTAGCTTATAGTATTCCAAAATTAATGCTTGGGGGGAACACTACAGAGAAAAACAGACATGATTATCATAGTCAGGTTGGTAGCTATTTTTTTTTTAAATTTTTTTTAAGATTTTTATTTATTTATTTATTTGTCAGAGAGAGAGAGAGAGAGAGAGAGAGAGAGACAGCACAAGCAGGCAGAGGCAGAGAGAGAGAAGCAGGCTCCCCACTGAGCAAGGAGCCCGATGCAGGACTCGATCCCAGGACCCTGGGATCATGACCTGAGCTGAAGGCAGAGGCTTAACCAACTGAGCCACCCAGGCGTCCCTATTTTTTTTTTTTATAGATTTTATTTATTTATTTGACAGACAAGAGATCACAATTAAGCAGAGAGGCAGGCAGAGAGAGAGGAAGGGAAGCAGGATTTCTGCTCAGCAGAGAGCCTGATGCAGGGCTCAATCCCAGGACTCTGGGATCATGACCTGAGCCAAAGGCAGAGGCTTTAACCCACTGAGCCACCCAGGTGCCCCTGGTAGCTATTTTTAGAAGAAGAGGGGGGTTGGACTTGGGGAGAAGCACTTGAAGAGCTTTTGGCTTGCAGGTAATGTTTTCTTCTTGACTTGGGTAATGATTACAGGGTTGTCCATTTTAAAATAGTTCTCAAATTGATCATATATGCTTTATGATTTTTTCTCTCTGTTGTATTTTCCCTCCACCCCCTTTTTTAAAAGTGACAACACAAAACAAAACAAAAAAATAAAACAAAATGGACAGATTGACAAAATCATGTCTCCTGATTTCTTCTGAGAAGTCACAGTTGTTTAGAATCTGTGTCTAGCTCTGAGAGGGAGAACTGTCCCAGGCCCATAGCAGAACTGAACTGAAAGGTGGTAACAGTAATCATTGAAAAGAAAGCGCCCACTGCAGCCTAAGAATCATAATCTATTCATTTATTCAGTCGTCAATAAACATTCATTGAGCTCTTCTTATGTGGTGGACACTGGTGCAGGCACTGGTAGTAATTAGATGAATGAAATAGGGTGTTTGCTCTGGGAGGGGGCTGGGGCCAGTAATACCTAAATAAATCAGTACAATAAAACCTGGATTCTAGGACAAATGTCTATAGCATTTGGTGGCGGAAATGGGTAGAGATTCAAATAAAGGTAACAAAGATTCGAATTTTTTTTAAACCAGATGGAAATATTACACAGGAAATGAAGAATTCGTAAAAATCTTTACAAGTTAAGGAGCTCAAGATGTCTTCACAGAAGGACTATTGATATTTAAAACCTGTTTCCTATGGGGCACCTGGCTGTCTCAGTCCAAAGAGCATATGACTCTTGATCTCAGGATCATGAGTTTGAACCCTATGTTGGGTGTACAGATTACTTAGAAATAAACTTAAAAAAACAAAACAAAACAACAAAACAAAGCTGTTTCCTATGATGGCTTGAACAATAAGACTGAAAGCAGTTAGGATCTGAAGTTTCAGAAAATGGGAAACTTAGTTTATGTATGCATCTCAGTATAGTTTGGAAGGTTCTGAGTGGAGGAAGGCACTTCTGATATATTCAGTTTATAAGTGCCAAGGGGAAGCTAGTATTTCCTCATTCCCGGCAAGAAAAATCTGATGCTAGAACCCGCATTAGTTATTTAAGGTGAGAATGATGGCTTTTAAGAGGAACATTTAGAGTTACTACGCTGCTATAACAGTATCGCTTGAGAGCTGGGTTTGAGTGCTAGGTAGCACTGAGTAACAATATACCTCCTTTCTAGGAAGACTAAGTACTTTTTCTGATGTGTCACTTAGCTCGTGAGTGATAAGGCTGGAGACACGCCATAGGCCTCTGGACTATGGATTTTGTGTCTTTCCTACCAGAACCTGATACCACCCTGCAATTTTTTTGTGCCCTTCAGCATTAGGTCAAAAGACACCATAACATTTTATTTGGTAACTTAGAAAGATAGAGAAGATGTTTATTTACCAAGTCAGGGAAGCTTTGCTAAGAACCAGCTTTGCCTCCTCAAGAGAAGAGGTGGCCCATGCTCCTTGGTTAAGAAGACAGTTTCTGTCGCTGGGGGTCCCTGGGCAGCTCCTTGTTGATTCAGTCCCATGTGATGAATGGGGCAGTGAAGCACTTACTTAGCTGTTTTTCAAATCTGGCTAAGAAAAAATGATGAGTGAAGTAAAAGAACTGCGTGTCTGGCCTTTATAAAATGAAAGCGTTCCAGATTCTGTCTTAGCACTTCATCTTGTTTCCATCCCTTTCTACTCCAGACCCGGTACCTGCAGCTGAGAGACTGATTTTTCATCTCCCAGGTTCCATTTCCAGCAGCGTTTTGGACTCAATTTAAGTAATGATAGCGAGATGGATTCATGTGAGATTTAGAAGGTAAAGGAAGGTTTTCAGGCACCGATGGCAGGTGTGTGAACTTCAGCAGACATGGGTTTTTAGAGTTAATTCCCTTCCCCGCAGTTACCCTCCTCCGCTGCAGGCAGCTCGGACTTTCAGCAGTGATTTTCTGCCATTTCTGGACCACTGGGCAGCAGCACGGGCTTCCTGATTCTCTGGACCGAAACTCTAGCTAAACACTAAAAGCTAGTGGTCCCTCACTCCCTGTAATTTTTGCTCCTAGCTTTTTCAGTCATCTTGAAAACATCTGATTCTATGTATTAATTCTTTTTGCGTGAAATATATAAAATAGATTCTGTTTTACTGACTGAACTCTAATTTAAAAAGTTGTAACCCTATGATCCAGCAATTGCACCACTAGGTTTTTACACAAAGAATACAAAAACCCTAGTTCAAAGGGATACATGCACCTTGATATCTAGAACAGCATTATCAGTGAGAGCCAATGTATGGAAACAACCCAAGTGCCCATTGACTGATGAATGGATAAAGAAGATGTGGTATATATCTACACACACACACACACACACACACACACACACACACAGGAATATTATTCAGCCATAACAAAGAATGAAATCTTGCCATTTGCAAGGTCGAACATGGATGGAGCTAGAGAGCATTATGCTAAGCAAAATAAGTCAGAAAGACAAATACCATATAATTTCATATATGTGGAATTTAAGAAACAAAAAACATAGGGGAAAACAGAGAGAGGCAAACCAAGAAACAGACTCTTAACTATAGAGAACAAACTGATGGTTACCAGAGGGGAGGTGGGGGGGTGTGGGTGAAACAGGTGATGGGGAGTAAGGAGGGCACTTGCTGTGACGAGCACTGGGTGTTGCATGGAAGTGTTGAATCACTATATTGTACACCTGAAACTAGTATTACACTGTATGTTTACTGACTAGAATTAAAATAAAAACAAAAAAAGTTGTAATCAGAGTGTCTATGTCCGAAGTTCAAATGGTAGGACCAGTGTATGTCTCTGATAACAAAGACAAGGGGAAGATACAAATCAAGTTGTATAACAGGAGAAAAAAAATCATGTTTTTATTTAAAGATGAAAAAAAACTCAGAAATGTCATAACTACCAATATTTTCCTTTGTCTTTTTTGAACCTAAAGTCTACTTTAATCTTTATCACTTCCCCTCACCCGACACTGCTGAGATCATTTCCCATTCCCTTTTTCCTTTCTCAGAGTAACCACTATATTGGACTTGTTTATATGCTTCTAATTGATATTTTAAATATAAATATGTAGATATATTTTACACATCAAAAAAACAGCATCATATGTACATATTCTCCATTTTGCATATTTTCCTCAACAATACATAGATCTAGTTCAATTGCTTCAATTGCTTCACAGTAATTTCTGATAACTGATTATTCCACATTGTATTACTATGTTCCCTATTAGATTGTTTCCAACTTTTACGTTATCATTGAAACAATGATATAAACTCCTTTTGTTTTGAATGCTTTCTGAACTTTGAATTTTAGGGAAGCTAAGACAACATAAATATTTTAAAAAAAATATCTTCTCACTCTTTGGCATTTTCTTATAAGAGAACTACTTAATGGTTATATGTTCCATACATTCTAAAAACTGAGCAAAGTCTGATTTTAAAATGATCAAACAAAAGAGATAGTTGAGAGGAACAAGCTTTCCTTAGATTCTCCATCCCTTCTGACTCTGTGAAATCATGGAGACAGAAAAGAACTGTCAGTGTTAATAATTATTCATGAGTCTCTTGGCTTTTAATTTGTGCCACTGCAGTATTTGCTTTAATGTACCTTGTTGGGTCCCCATCAAAGAGTAGCAACATGAAATGCCTTGCCTCATTTGGACATCCATAACTTTTTTTTTTTTTTTGGACATCCATACCCTTTGCTTGGGCTTAAAGTCAGTCTCTTGCTCCCTGACAATTTCCTTCACAGTGCAGAAATCAATGCTGGAGCGCAAAATCTAGTAAGCGTGACAATGATCCTTAGCAACTATCTGGTGTAACCCTTAACAAGAGTATTTAGTCTTTCACTTGAAAGGCATGTTTCATGCAGACAGATATGCTTTGCAGAGATAAAATTCTAAGAGGGCTGAAATGAGTCATAGTAGTTGATTAGTCTATGACGGTGATGAGTCACAAGAACCAAAACATTTTGCAAAGTGCTTGGCAGATGACCAAATGCTCTGGCTTGAACCACTGAGATATGACATTTTGGAAAATGGGAAGAAAACTGTGATATCTTACTATCTCCCCATGGAACATGTTTGTCAGCTGCTTAGAGTCTTATTTTCGTTTTTGCACATATTGCTCCCTTGACTTGAACACCCACTCTAACGCTACAGCTCTGACTTGCAAATTCTTATTACTCATTTTTTTAAAAAAGATTTTATTTGTTTATTTGAGAGAGACAGAGATAGCGAAAACAAGCACAAGTGGGAGGAGAGGGAGAAGCAGACTCCCGGCTGAGCAGGAAGGCCAATACAGGGTTTGATCCCAGAATCCTGGGATCATAACCTGAGCCAAAGGCAGACGCTTAACTCACTGAACCACCCAGGCAGCCTCCACCCCCATTATTCATTTTTTAAGATCCACCTCAGACCTGAAGTTTTCCTGAGGCACAATTACTCACTGCCATCGCTGAGCCCCACAGCTGTTGGTTTCTACTGTTATTAGACCATCTGTCACGTGATATGGTAATCTACCTGTCCCTATTTATCTTCTTCATCATTCTTCTGGAGCAGAGACTTTGTCTTTATTGCTATTTTGTACTTAGCTCTTGTAGCACAAGGTAGAGTTCAACTCACTTTTGTTTCTTTGTTAAGTGGGTGTGTTTCTGTTTATGTAGGCACTATGAGATGCTAACAGTGTTGTTCCAATGGTAACAGTTACTGTTTCTTCTGTGTTGGGCACTGTCTTAAGCGTCTTAAGTGCTTTTGTTGTATTATTTCATTTAATCTTCTAACACCATCTAGAAAGTAAGTACTTTTATAGATAAGGATGCTGAAGCATGGAGAGGTTAAGTAACTTTTCCTAAGTCACACAGCTACTAAGTGTGGAGTTAGGATTTACAGTCAAGCATCCTGACAGCAGAGGCTGCATGCTTAGGCACTGTGCTATATTGCCTGTATTTCATCCTAGGAAGAGAATCTAAAGATAATTTTAATGGAAAATAATATAATTTTATTAAAGGAAAAGAAGAATGGCAGTCACCAAAAGAAAATGTCTCAGGATTAAGTTGAAGGCGGTATTTGATTGAGTCAGAGCTATTTCTATTTGCCTTGAGGGAGTCTCTGATATACTGTGTAGTAAAGTAAGGAAACCAAATTGTAGAGTAACTACATAGTGTGATTCCCTGAAATTAGGAGAAACTAATGGAACACAGCCTGGAGCTCTTCCTTTCGCAAAACATACTTGCAGGCCAGGCTGAAAACGTTATGACACAGAAAGGGACTAAAGCAGGAAGGTGAGCGTATTAATTTCCCTCTTTTTTGGTATTAGTTCACTGCAACATTATTTCATTATTTCAGTGGCGACATGTCACTTTTTAATATTTTAAGGTGAATTTAGAGGAAAAAAAATGATTGAAGATTAATAAAGCTTCTAGTAGGTAATTTCAGAGGGGATGTGCCAAGTCACACCTGGTAGGCAAAGTTGACTTAATTCAAAGCAGTTTTCATGAAACCCTCACACTAGAAGTGGTAGGTCCACTGTTAAGGGCTGTAAGAAATGAAGAAACTGTGACCTGAGGCTGGTGGACCAGGCCTAGTGGGGTGTCCCATAATCACTGATCTATCTCCCCAACTCACTTTGCCCCACTTGCTCACCAGGCCTTGGCCACATGTCACGACCTGCTATCCCAGCCTTCCTGGGAGGGCTCCTCATGCATCCCTGTCTGATCAAATGTCTGGCAAAGGTTCTGGCTCTTGCTGCCATTTCCAGGTTCAGAGGAAGTCCGTGCTCTGGGACAGGAGATTTGGCTTCCCCAGCAGCGGCACCACAGGGCTGGGAGCATAGCCCAAGTGTATGGAGAGCAGCGCATTTGAATAGGAAATAGAAGAGAGCCAGAACTTAAGCCTTTTCTCACCACCCCCCCCACCGCCCCGGCCCCATCAACTCTTCTGAGGCTCAACGGTTCCAAATGGCCTTCTTGGAGATGTCCATGTGGTCAAGCAATGGGTAGGTCCTCTTGTGAAGCCACAGCCACCACCTTCTGTTTGTTTTCTCTCCTTCACCATCTCCCTCACCCTCTTCCCTCACTCCTGCTGTTCTGCGAACAAGAGTGGTACCGTATACACTTGCCATCATGCTTTGTTTTCTAGGGGACCGGGGCCAAGGTATGGTGGGATATCCAGGTTTAGAAATGCTGGCACCTGATATTATAAATGGTGCTTTAGACCAAATTTGGGAAGCACTGTTTGATGTTTGAGTGCTTGACCTCTAGGCTTTGAAAAACCTACAGGATTTTAAAAAAAACCTCTCTTTGGTCTGATACAAGAAAATTCTAGGCTAGACATAATTATTCAGGAAAAACAAATTTTCTCTAGATTATATAGAAAAGAATTGGGATCTTTGTGGAGCAGAATTATGTGAATGACATTTGTTTAAACACCTTGATTCTTTTATTATTATTTTATTTTTGTCTGTCTTCACTAATAGGATAGATCTCTTGAATTAGTTATGGCCAAGTAAAAAAATACCAGCAAATGTTTTGCATTTTGACCAATTGTAAATGTGTAGTTAAAAAAAAAAATCTAAATAAAAGTAATATATGCTTATCTGGAAATGTGATATAGTTCCTTATGAAAATTAAGAATTGGTGATAATCCTATCATACGAATGTAGTGGTGTGAACATTTTGTTATATGTCTGATAGGGTATGTACATATTTCACATATAGTTTTATTTATATATTATACATTGGTATACATAATATAGTTATATGTACCATGTGTACATGTAGAATATTTTTTCAAATATACTGTATTAATATTTGTATACATTTTATAAAATCTGAACATATTTTATATTTGATTTAGAATCTTACATTTAACAATATATTATAAATATTTCTTAAGTTATCAAGTATTCTGAAACATGCATTTTTATGGAGATATTCAGTATTTCCCTGTGTACATAGGCCAGAGTTTATACCTAACCAAATACTTTGCTGTTGGACATCTGTTGGATGTTTTAGATAAGGCTTCTTGTAGAAGTTTCCCTTTTCCTTGTCAAAAGTATTATAGAATTTAGAGGGATAGAAAAGGCTTTGAGGGATGGTCTAGTTCACACCTCTATTATTCTTTAATCATCCTTATAAGTGGGACTGAGACTAAAAATTATAGAAGGGATTTATTCTCTTCCATTTTCTTTTATTCCTCTTCTTGCTCAGGTGCCCAAAGCTGTCAGCCTCACTCACTCTCTCTCTGTGTTGTCCAAAGAAATTAACAAAGCTTCATCTCTCTGGTTTTAATAATCAAGCAGTAACAACAATAACATGTAGGACATCAGGGCCTTACAATGTACCAGGTTCTAGCCTAAATATTGCATTCATTTTAACTTACTTAATTCTCATAGAACCTTCTGAGGTAGATACCCTTACTGTCCTCCAGTTACAGATAAGATGGAAACAGCGAGTGGTTTGGTAATTATTTACATTCACGCAGAGGTAGTAAGTGGTGGAGCCAAGATTTGAGCCTGGGCAACCAAATTCTAGAATTTGAGCTCTAACCCCTATGCTGTTATAGAGGATCCAAGAATAAAGGTGGCAAGGAAGTTTCATTCTGAGCTCTACTTGCAATCCCTGGGAATGGCTGCCTGGAACGATGTATTGAGATGGATTTGGAAGGTATATCTGGTTTTAGAAGGGAAAAGCACCATGATGTACGAATAATGTCTCCCTCATGTGAAAGTGGGGAATGATTGCATATTTCCCATCTTTGCCTTTTGGTTTTCATTATGCTAGAATTAGGGATACAGGGATAAAGCTCTAGAGATAAAACAAAAAAAATCAGTAGGTGGAATAGAGTTAACCTATTTACTGTTTCTGCAGGAGGGAGATGAGAGGGCAGAGGTTAGGGCTGTTACAGGTCTTGGAAATCACACTTTTGGTCTATCCCCTTCCTGTCCACTGGTATAGTGCCAATGACTCCATATGCATTTCAAGACTGCTACTTTCATATTTGTTAAAAAAAATTGCCTCTTTCATTCTGTTTGTCCTCAGTTGAAATAAAAACGGAGAACGATGGGAAGCACAAAGAGTTTGGAGACAGAGATATGGGCTTGTATTTTTGGCTCCATAGAATTAACTGTTTTCTTGTGTAGCACTTACTAAACCTCCCCTAACCTCAATTTTCTCATCTGGAAAGACAATTCTTACTTTTTAAATTGTCATGGAAATTAAATCAGATAATTGTATAGAAGATGCCTTATATGCTGAAGGTGAATGTTTCCTCCCTCATTCTTTCATACTAATTCATATACTGTATCCTTTCATATTCATTTTTCCTTTACTTCTGATGGAGGCCATTTACTAAGATGTTTAACAGCTTCATTTTTTTTTTTTTTTTTGGTTATATGGAAATATTCCGACCAAGCTTTTTGTTATGGAGATCTCAGAAATTAACACTCAACTGAAGATCTGACTAGTGCTTGGCGACTGCACACAATTGTATAATGGATTAGTTTAGTGCTTGCTTGCCCATGAATTATATTTTAAGAGGTATTATAGAAAGCCCATCACTCTCTCCTACCTTCATAGTGCCACCATTTTCCAAATCACCCAAGGCAGAAACTCAGGGGCTGTCATATTCACTTGCTTTTGTTTTGGATAACCTCTATGATACAATAATTGTTTCTTCAGCAGTGCCTGCTCTGATGTCCATCTCATTTGTGCAGGCAACTTTTTTTTTTTTTTTTAAGATTTATTATTTATTTGAGAGAGAGCACATGCACACAAGGTGGGGGGCATGGCAGAGGGAGAGGGAGAAGCAGGCTCCAGGCTGAGCAGGGAGCCTGATGTAAGACTCCGGGATCATGAGCTGAGCCAAAGGCATACCCTTAACCGACTGAGCCACCCAGGTGTCCCTGTGCAAGCAACTGTGCATACCTTTTAGAAGGACCTATCTGAGGGGCTAGCCCTTGGCTGCCTGCCACCTTGGAACTTGGCTTTGGAATGTTTCCCACATTGATAAGGCTATTTTGACCACTGGGGACCCTGCTGTACCAGTTTGCCTCAACCTAGATTAATTGTTCAAATGATATATCTATAGTGAGCACCAGTCTTCCCACTGAGAGTCTGGAATTTTGGCAGTTGTAGAGTGTGCCAAGCCCCAGACTTTTGAGTCTTCTGGTAGACTTCCCTGGGAAGAAACATTGAATTTTGTTGGGAGGAAGGAGCATGTTCTGTGTGACTATTCCTCTACTCCTTACCCACTCCAGCCCTCTGGGGTCAGCCCTTTGGAAGTCTGTGCCTGAATTCCCGCAGCCTCCACCTAATCTGTCTTCTTCCCTTGCAGGGCTGCTAAGTATGGTTGTGCTGTGATAGGCTCTAGCTGTGATTACTCTCCCACTGTGGTAATGAGCCCTCTGAGCCATGCTGGTGAGCAATCCAACTTGTGGGTGGGCTTGGGACACCCAAACAACCATCCGTTCTACTTTTCATGCCTTGAAGTCGAATTTGAATCTTTTTCATATCATCCATGTCTTAACAAGCTCAGTCTTTTCTCTACCTTCTTGAACATATGGAATACATTTATTATCATTATTTTAATGTCCTTATCTATTAATTCTATCATCTGTGTCATTTCTGGGACTGTTTCCCTTGCATGATTATTTTGTTCTTCTCATCAGGGATTGTATTTACCTGCCTTTTGGCAAACTTAGTAATTTTTTATTGGATGCCAGATATGAATTTTATGTCTTTGCTTATTGGATAATATTCCTTTAGATATTCTTGTGGCTTTTTCTGCAGTTAAAATACTTGAACATACTCCACTCCAAAACTGCTAGAACTTGTACAGGATATAAAATCAATGCACAGAAATCAGTTGCATTTCTCTACACCAACAAGAAGACAGAAGAAAGAGAAATTAAGAAGTCAATTCCATTTACAATTGCACCCAAAATTATAAGATACCTAGGGATAAACCTAACCAAAGAGACTAAGAATCTATACACAGAAAACTATAAAGTACTCATGAAAGAAATTGAGGAAGACACAAAGAAATGGAAAAATGTTCCATGCTCCTGGATTGGAAGAATAATTGTGAAAATGTCTATGCTACCTAAAGCAAACTACACATTTAATGCAATTCCTATCAAAGTACCATCCATTTTTTTCAAAGAAATAGAACAAATAATCCTAAAATTTATATGGAACCAGAAAAGACCTCGAATAGCCAAAGGAATATTGAAAAAGAAAGTCAAAGTTGGCATCACAATCCCAGACTTCAAGCTCTATTACAAAGCTGTCATCATCAAGACAGCATGGTACTGGCACAAAAACAGACACATAGATCAATGGAACAGAATAGAGAGCCCAGAAATAGACCCTCAACTCTATGGTCAACTAATCTTCGACAAAGCAGGAAAGAATGTCCAATGGAAAAAAGATAGCCTCTTCAATAAATGGTGTTGGGAAAATTGGACAGCCACATGCAGAATAATGAAATTGGATCATTTCCTTACACCACACACGAAAATAGACTCAAAATGGATGAAGGACCTTAATGTGAGAAAGGAATCCATCAAAATCCTTGAGGAGAACACAGGCAGCAACCTCTTCGACCTCAGCCGCAGCAACGTCTTCCTAGGAACATCGCCAAAGGCAAGGGAAGCAAGGGCAAAAATGAACTATTGGGATTTTATCAAGATCAAAAGCTTTTGCACAGCAAAGGAAACAGTTCACAAAACCAAAAGACAACTGACAGAATGGGAGAAGATATTTGCAAACGACATATCAGATAAAGGGCTAGTGTCCAAAATCTATAAAGAACTTATCAAACTCAACACCCAAAGAACAAATAATCCAATCAAGAAATGGGCAGAAGACATGAACAGACATTTCTGCAAAGAAGACATCCAGATGGCCAACAGACACATGAAAAAGTGCTCCATATCACTCGGCATCATGGAAATACAAATCAAAACCACAATGAGATACCACCTCACACCAGTCAGAATGGCTAAAATTAACAAGTCAGGAAATGACAGATGCTGGCGAGGATGCGGAGGAAGGGGAACCCTCCTACACTATTGGTGGGAATGCAAGCTGGTGCAACCACTCTGGAAAACACCATGGAGGTTCCTCAAAATGTTGAAAATAGAACTACCCTATGACTCAGCAATTGCACTACTGGGTATTTACCCTAAGGATATAAACGTAGTGATCCGAAGGGGCACGTGCACCCGAATGTTTATAGCAGCAATGTCTACAATAGCCAAACTATAGAAAGAACCTAGATGTCCATCAACAGATGAATGGATAAAGAAGAGGTGGTATATATACACAATGGAACACTATGCAGCCATCAAAAGAAATGAAATCTTGCCATTTACAACGACATGGGTGGAACTAGAGGGTATCATGCTTAGCGAAATAAGTCAATCGGAGAAAGACAACTATCATATGATCTCCTTGATATGAGGGAGAGGAGATGCAACATGGGGGTTTAGGGGGGTAGGAGAAGAGTAAATGAAACAAGTTGGGATTGGGAGGGAGACAAACCATAAGTGACTCTTAATCTCACAAAACAAACTGAGGGTTGATGGGGGGAGGGGGGTTGGGAGGGGTGGGGTTATGGACATTGGGGAGGGTATGTGCTATGGTGAGTGCTGTGAAGTGTGTAAACCTGGCGATTCACAGACCTGTACCCCTGGGGATAAAAATATATTATATGTTTATAAAAAATAAAAAAAAAAAAACTTGAACATAGTCTTAAAAAAAAATACTTGAACATAGTTTGATCCTTTGGAGGCTGTCTTTTGAGGCTTGTTTGCTGGGACCAAAGCAGTCTATAGGCCCACAGCAAAGGCAGTGAGTGCCCTTCTGAGTTGCCTATCTGATGCCCTGCACATTACATTTTCCACTCTGCCTTGTGGAAACACAAAGCACTCCCAAGTCCTGTGTGAGCCCCAGGAATTGTCCTGTTTCTTGAGGTGGTCCTTTCTTGGCTGTGGTGGTTTCTTCACATGCACTCACTGAACAGTATTTAGTTTAAGATGCCAGAGGAATCCTCAAGAAATTTCTAGAAATTTCTCTTTGTGAGGTTCCTTCCTCTCCATTCAGCTCTCTCCTCTCTTGTAGCTGCTTTGGCTTCCCCAAATTCTCCACTCGGTCTCCTCAACTCAGGGAGACTGCTGGGCTTTGTTTGGGTGCTGAGGCCTGGAAACTAGGCGGTGAGTTAGGGCTATCACGGGGCTTGCTTGTTTGTTTTTCTTTTCTGCAGGGTCACATCTCTCTACTGTTTGTTGTCTATTATCTAAAAACCGCTGTTTCGTATATTTTGTTCATTTCTGTTTAGTTTTTAAGGTCATAGATCTAGCCTGTTATTCCTTCATGGTCAGAAGTGGATCTCCATCTTTCCACACTATTCTTTGAATCATGAAGGAAAGAGCCTTTACTCCTCTTGGAACAATGGCTGGCACACAGTAGAGAGTCAAACATTAGCTGCTGAATGACTAAGTCATTGAATAACTGGTCTCCCCAAATTTACTATAAAGTTAAAGACACAGTATTATTGTTCATTCACCAGATTAGACACTTCTTAGTGAAATGTTGAACAATTGTATCGAGATCTATGCAGGTTTCAGGTAAAATCCCTGCTCTGGGATTTAGTAGCTCTCTGACTTTATGACTTTTTCCCTTCTGAGGATAACAAGTGGCTTATTGGGCAGGCAGGAGAATTCACCAAGAGGTGGTGTGAGTAAAGTACACAGTAAGTTCTGTGTGAAGGTGGGAGCCTGTGTTATTCTTAGTGTATTGAAAGGGTGACCTTGCATTGATATAAGACTTTGTGTGCTTTCCCTCTCTGAATGTTACATAATCCTAACAATATATTTTCTCCCAAATAGTTACCTAGGTTTAATAAAAAGCAAACACGTTTCTTATGAAAGAAGAAAAAAAATGAAACGAGCTAATATTTGAGTATCTGGAGACTTGAGAGCAGAGCTCTGCTTCATGAAGGGCTCCTGAACATCACACTCTATTTCTGGCTTTGAACAACATCAGGCTTGCATGATAGACTTTGTCTCTCAAGTTTTTAACTTGCTCTTCATCTACCTGTGTATGCTGAAAGCTATTTTTTGCAGACTCCCTTTGTACTCACCTTCTGTGATATAAGGCCTAAAATTAATATGATGTGCTGCCCTGACAGCTGGTACAAATGGGAAGGGCTTGAATGGCTGAATCCCCACTCTGCTCTCACGGATAAGGCTCCCTCGCCAAACCACCTTCCTTATCAAGGGGACCAGACACAGTTTCTGCTTATCCCTCACTAATGGGTTTTAGTTTCTTGCCAGCCTGTGGAATTATTCAAACAACGCAATCATATCTGAACCAGAGGGCACCTCATCCTCTTGACTCTACAAAGCCTGACTCCCACAGCCCCTGGCTGTTCCCAGGCATCCGAGGGCAACCTCCATATGGCCTGCAGGGGGCACTGTGATCCCCTTCTCCAGGCTGTGAGGGTGTGTGTGACTAAGAAGCTGCTTTTGATCTCATTTGTCCGATGTTAGCCGTCAGGTGTTTGGCCATCTTCAGAACCCTAGGATGGGAATCTTCCTCTTGACAGTGGTGTGACTAGGCAGTGACTACACCACCATCCATGACACCCACCTACTCCTCCTGTCCTTAGCTTTCTAGGCTAGTGGGGATGTGTGGAGGCAGTGCGTCAGGATCCACTCCAATGAGCAGAGAGATCTGGGTCTGAGAGGAGAAGGAAAGGGCAGGGAGAAGGAAGGCATTCAAAAGTATGCTTGCTAACCCTTGGAAGACTCTGGGAACTTGTGACACTAGTTCCCATAAGAGGACGGGGTTGGAGGGGAAAGGAGCCAAACCCAGCTTTTCCTGCTTGGGCTCTGAGCAGTGCGGACTCTCCCGAAGCCTGGCAGAGGATGACAGAGTGTGGCAGGCTAGGGTGTTCTTCCTCAGCACTCTTGTCTTCCCTTCATCCTCACCCAAGATGGGGAACAAGTCTTCTAACCTGATTACATAGCCAAATTGTGGTAGGAGAGGTCCGTAATAGGAAGAGGAAGATTTGCTTGCCTAATAACTTCTTTGGTCAAGAGTGTCCCTGAGAATGTTGGAAATTGGGAACTGTTACATCCCAAAATGGAACCAGGAGTAATGGTCTGATTGGTTTTGGAGAGGTGGTAGCTGGGAAGAATGGACAAGACTTAAAGTTAAAACGAGGATAGAAAAGGAGAAAGTGTTACTACAGTGTTTGTTCTGCTGGGACTGACATATTTCAGGTTATAAAACATAGTTCCCACCAAACTTTTATGTAATAATAATATAATTAGATGAAAGAAGAAGAAATGTATGATGTAGTTCTGACTATAGTTTAATCCCCCACAAAATTCCTAGTGTTAAACCCATTAAGTTAAATCAGTTAGGGAGCCAGAAGTTAATTTGAGTTGAAAGGAGATTTGATGAATCGGAACATTTTCCATAGGCAGCGGATTTAAAAATCTTCCTGCTAGCTGGTAATTCGTATGGTTGTTTTAGTGGTGAAGATGTCTTTCCACATTGGCTGAATCAGAGTGGTCTCTCCTAAGACAGTGAGATAAAGAATCCTACCTTCTATAGTCATTGAACAGTCTAGGGACAGCACAAATCATGCAGAAGCACTTGCTTACAGACTTATCTCATTTATTCCCCATCACAGCCCTATAAGGTGGTGGCTGTGTGACATTGGGCCAAGTTACTTAACTTCTCTGAGTCCCATCTATAGAGTGGGAGGGGTCACAATACCTATCTCCTAGAGTTTTTGTGAAAATTAAGTGATAGGATTAATGTAAAGCACTTAGCTCAGTTCCTAGCCTACATTAAGTGTGAAAAGTAGCAGAATATGCTGCCCCAAAATATGCCTCTTCGACATTAGGGTTATTTTGAGAAACTGCAGACGCAGGGGAAACTGAAAACAGACTAGACAGGAAATTTACATTAGAAAGGGGCCTGTACCAGGAAGAGAGCTACTACCAGACAGAACTTTTTTACTGGAGAGATTTATCTGCATGGCAGAGCAGACTTTGTTTACCAAACATTTTCTATTCTTCTCTTTGAAGCCCTGGTCCTCAGTCCCTTTCCTTGGCTCAGGAGGCTGTGTAAGCAACCCTCAATTGTCTGGCCACCTTTCTAAAGCTCATCTTTGTGGAGCTCTTGCATATGTGAACCTATAATGTTTCCCCCCCACCCGCCTTCTGTTTTTCTTTTATTACAAGGGTGTTGTCTCAGCCACGAATGTAGAAGGATAGAAGTAAAATTATTTTCCTTCCCCTACAACTGTTCAAAGTATTAGCTGCTAAAAATCATGCTATTTTTATCTGTGACTGTCCAAGGAAAGTGTTTACAGACGGCGGATGTGAAAAATACTTGAAATTTTCAAAGCACTCAGAACATCAAACATTCTATCCCCAGGCGGGCATCGGAGCGCAGGCTGGGAGCAGTGCTGGAGGCAGGCCTGTTTCAGCCAGTCCCTGCCTCGGACCGCCAGGCACGTTTGCACCTTCTGGCCTGAGGCGGACAGTAGGCAGTGTGGTGTACGGTACAGGACTGCGGCTGCTGTGGACTGTGGGGCTAGACTGCTTGTATTCTAATCCTAGTCCTGCCAGTTAGTAGCTGGGTGACCTTGGGAGGACAGTGAACCTCTCTGTACCTCACTTTGTCATCTGTAAACTGAGAACAGCAGCACTTACCTCAAAGGGTCGTCATGGGGATTAAAGGAGCCAAGGGATGTTGGTGTACCTGGCACGCTTCAGCACTAATGATTGATAGCTGGGACCCCAGGATGAGGAATATTCCAGTAGGGGACTACTTGAAGTAGGACCTAATGCAAAATACAAATAAGGGGTCACCCCGGAGTTCTGACCTCCCTCATGTGGAGAAGTCTGAAGAGAATGCTTTGGGTGACTCCACAGCTCCCGCAGACTGAGTATTGTCCACGAGGCACTGTGCTCAAGCACTTTTCTGGTGTGAACTTATTTCATCTTCCTAATAATGCCATTTGGTAGGCACTGTTGCTCTCCCTATTTGACAGATGAGGAATGGAGGTACATAGAAGCTAAACACCCACTGTTCCAAGCAGTAGGCAGGACTGTGTTGAAGGGCCATATGGAAATGGTTGGGGGGTGAGTTCACTCATCCCTAACATTCACATGTAGGCACTGGGCTTAGAGCAGGGGACAGCAGCCTGGTCTGGGAGGAGAGAGGGGATATGCTAACCCTTTGCAAACACCCTTGTTTACAGAGGGTAGAAGCCACTGCCATAAGGAAACCACTTCCCTGCACCTAGTAGCAGACGCTGTGGCAGAGGAATGCTTTCCTAAAACTCAGATACCTGGCGTTCGTGCAATCTGAAAAAACAAAACAAAACAAAACAAAAAAAACAAAAACCAAAACAAGAGAGGAATGGTATGGCTTTGTGGGGTAACATGACTCAGCACAACACTGAGGTGAGGCAGAGATGCTTTCTGGCCAGAAATACCCATCCTGCCACCTGTTCTAAAAACTCTCTTTCCAGAATTCCCTGGGAAGAACATAGGGAACACGTTAAACTGTCTTCAGGTAACATAAATTACCGGCCAATCCCAGGGAGTTGCTGTTTTACGTGTATTTGACAAAAAGATTGAATTTAATGTCATCCTCCTGAGAGCAAGAAAGGGAAAACGAATGCGAAGCTGAATGGTGTGTTTGAGGGTGATACCGGGTGGGAGTAAGGAAGGTGGTGGCGAGCAGAGGGGATCTGAGAGAGAATCTGGGCACCCAGAAGTAATTCTGCCGGCTTCCAGTTTCTCTTAAGCCACCCTTGGAAATGCCAGTCAGGAGGACCTCATGTGATTCTTTGGCAGGGATGTTGTAGAACGCCTACCCTTGGGAGAAGGCAGACAGGAGTATTGTCTCTTTCAACTTTAAAAACACTTTCTTTTTTTTTTTTTTTTTTAAGATTTAATTTATTCATTTGACAGACAGAGATCACAAGCAGGCAGAGAGGCAGGCAGAAAGAGAGAGAAAGGAAAGCAGGCTCCCCACTGAACAGAGAGCGTGACGCGGGGCTCTACCCCAGGACCCTGAGATCATGACCTGAGCGGAAGGCAGAGGCTTAACCCACTGAGCCACCCCGGCGCCCCAACACTTTATTTTCTATTCAGCGGCAGCCCTATGACAATTGAAATTCCCGTCAGTCAAGCAGACATTAAGTGGCTTCTTATATAAATACTTACAGAGTTCTGTTTGCAAGGCTCTTTGAAAAGCGTTCTGTTTCTTGTAAGTTCTTTGAAGTTTTCTATTGGCTCCTGCAAGTGTTGCAGATCTGGCCACAGATGGACATACTCCTGCGCCAATGAACTCCACGATAATAAAGTTAGGTGAAAGAGGATAGGCTCAGAATTCACTACTGGAGCAGCCCCCTCAAAAAGGTCATCCTCAAGTAGTGTGAATGGGAAATTGCTTTTTCTGTTGCTTATTGTTCTCATTTAGAATAGAGATTTTGAAAATTTCTTTTTAAATTTTAAAGCTTTTGAAAAATTTAAGGATATGGATAAATTGAAGAATTCAAATCAAAGAAGTTGAAAATAACTTGTACTTAAAATACTGAAACAGTTTCCATTAATAGTTTTTACTCAGAATGTACCTGTATCTCTATCTTTGTTTGCCTCTACTGATCGATCGATCAGTCTGCCTATGGCCACAATAATATTTTGAGATATCAGCAAATTTTTATTGTAAATTTTATTGAATTATAATATGCATGTAGAAAAGTGCATGAATCACAAGTGTACTGTTGCACAAATCAATGTGTCATTTTAAACTGAATACACCTATGTGCCTAATACTAGATCAAGAAACAGAAAGTTACCAGAAGTGGTGTGTATTCCCTCAGCCTTTACTTAAACCCTGAGGCCCTTCCTCTATCTTAAGCTAGAGTTTTCCAACTTCATGTCCTAGGGAAGGGAGGTCTCAGTATATCAGAGAAAAAAAAAAAAAAAGAACTTTATTTTTTGACAGAGATCCAAGAATGAGAGATTTGAAAGAATGTGAATCAGTCCTAACTGATTTTTCTAACCACAAGCCTAGATAAAGGATTCTGGGTGGGGGGGGGGGGGGGGGGGGGGGGGGGGGGGAGGAGAGAAGACATGAAATAAGCAAATAAAGCAAAGACTTTGGTGGGTCTCCCAGAAGGGAAATTGGCCCTGGCCGAAGATCAGAAACTCTATGAAAGAAACTATGGATAGGAACTTTAATTCACATGGAAATGTTTCCAGATCCAGTAGCACCCGACTTTCTATATAGTGAAGTCCTGAAGCCTTCCTGTTCAATTCAACTAAAGTAGCCCCCATGTGCCGTTTCTCAGTGTAATCGTCCCTGTCCTAATACGCACATCCCAGACACGCGGGGGACCCATGCAGATGGTCCCTGGTCCTTACTTTCACAAACGTGGGTGTGGGTGTAGGTTTTTGTCTTGACCATGCCCATGGTGCCCAAACTCGTCTGTGCATCAGAGTTACCCAGCATCCTTGTGAAATATACAGACGTCTTGCATATTTAAGACCCACCACTAAATTTAATGAGGCTTGACAATGTGCATGTTGATCAGCTCTACAAGTGATTATTATGCAACTTGCCTGGCTTCCACTGGAGGACTGGATTTGGGAAGTTGCTCTTCCAGTGGCCTGGGAACTATACCATTTTATCAGGATAAAAATTCAGGGCCACGTGACTGTGTGACCCGCAGAGCCCTTGTAGAAGTTGTTAGTGGGAGGGGAGCACTTCAAGTAGTAAGGTGTCTCTCCCGCCCCTCATCCAGCAAGACCAACCCCTCTTACCCCAATGTACCTGCATAAAGAATTACAACATTAAGAAAGGTTGGCAGATCACTCTCTATGCTACAGTAGCGACCATTATCAACCACATCTTTGCTTTGTTATTTATCAACAGAGGAATTTATGTGAAGATAAGAGGACCCCTGGAAAGAGGCCAAAGTCCTCTCCTCATTCCCTGAAGAAGTGGTGGTGTAGTTGTGACACTGCTGATCAGGCTCTCCTGGCACGAGGGCCGGGTCTGCAAGCCTCCTGACGCTCCCAAGAGACGCTGCCGTGGACCGCATTATGTCCTTCTTGCTAGAGGGTCCTCTGGGCCTGGCTCTGGTGGCTTTTAGAGCTCTGTTGTCAATTATTAAAAGCATGGCAAGGGTGCAGAAAACATTCATAATCATAAAATAATAAATAATAATAATAACGAATTTTAAAAGCCAAGCCTATAGCACATTAATTTTTTTAACCCCTTTAGATGAGCTGAAGTGAAAGCTCTAGTAGGGGAGGGAAGAAAAAAATAAAGCGAAAGCTCCAAGTGTAATAACCCACACTAGGATAATACATGAACCACTGATCAGTCACAACTAGCATATGTACCGCAGAAGTCAGGACCTGTCACCACCGACTGGGACTACTTGTTTAGGGCTGCTGCTGATTAGAATGGAGTCTTGGCCAGTGGAAGCAAATTTTAAAAAATGGATAAAAAAAGACACCAGATAGAGAGAAATTTAGAATTTGAGACCCGCTGCCCTCCCCGTGCCCCCCCCCCTCCCTGAAAGGCAATACTGGAGAAGTTAGAGAAGATACAAAAATACAAAAGGAACTCAGAGGGACCACGTGATTCCCATTCAAAAATGAGACTATCCAGGAAAAACAAAGGATGGAGAAGAGGTGATCTTTGTGTCCCTCAAAATCCTGGTGCTGGCCACACTGTAGGATGGTGAATGTTTTAACTGCTTATTTAGATTCAGGAAGTAAGGATGGGAAAAAAATCGGAATTAGGTGGTGTTGATTTCGAGTTGCTTTTCTCCAAGTCAATTTCTTATTTCAGTATATCTTATATATGCAAAGGTACAAAATCATAAATTTATAGTCAGGTGAATTTTTACCAGGTGTGAGAACAAGATGAATTATTAGTTCCCCAGAAGGCCCATTTTGCTTTCTCCTGGTCACTGGCTCCCATGAAGGAAATCACCATCCTAACTGCTACCATGGGGAATTAGTTTTGCCTACTTCTGAACTTTACATACATGGACTCATATGCCATATACTCTTTTGTGTCTGGCTTCTTTTACTGTGTTTGTGAGTTCATCTATGTATTTGTGTGTAGCTGTTCATTTTCATTACTATGTAGTGTCCCATCCCCTAAACATACCATAAGTACCATAGATTTTCTATTTTGTTGCCAGACTATTTAAGGTTCTCTACAATTCTTGGCTATTACAAACAATGCTGCTATGAACTCGTTTGTGTGTTTTTAAAATTATCTTTGACATTACTATAAAAGGAATTCAACTGTTTTTATTTAGGAAGAAAGTGTTTAACATATGGCAAAATATTTTCTTGGTACTAAAAGTTATACTCCACTACCATTTAATTTTTACATAAAAGTAAAATATTGTAAGCATACATTATCGATGGCACACACCACTACCTCCTCTTTTACTTTTCAATAGTGGGAGAAAACTGCAAACACATGGTTACAGTATTAAGTATCAAGAAAGTACATTTATGGGTAAGTCTCCTTCGGTTGAAAAGAATTTAAATTTTTTATTTTTAAAAAAGATTTTATTTATTTATTTATTTTAGGTTTGGGGGGAGAGGGAGAGAGAGAAAGAGAGAGAACGAGCAAGTAAGCATGAGCAGGGGGAGAGGCACAGGGAAAGGAAGAGGGAGAGAGAGAATCTCAAACAGACTCTACACTGAGCACAGAGCCTGACTTGGGGCTCAAGCTCACGACCCTGAGATCATGACCTGAGCCAAAATCAAGAGCCAGACCCTTAACCAACTAAGTTAACCCAGGTACCCTAAGAAAGGAAATTTATAATGGAGTTTTCTGCTTTTCATTGTAGACCATAATCTGGGTGTTCTTTTCCTGATAAAAAATCCTTTCTTTCTTTCTTTCTTTTTCTTTCTTTCTTTCTTTCTTTCTTTCTTTCTTTCTTTCTTTCTTTCAAGATTTTATTTGTTGTTTGACACAGAGAACATGAACAAGAGGAGAGACAGAGAGAGAGGGAGAAGTTGGCTGTCTGCTGAGCAGGGAGCCTGATGCAGGGTTCGAATCCAGGACTCTGGGAATCATGACCTGAGCCCAAGGCAGCCGCTTAACCAACTAAACCACCCAGGTGTCCCCCTGGTAAGAAATCCTTACGCCAGTCCATAATATTTTGTAATCTTACGTTAAAAGTTCATTTAAAACTGCTGTTTCCCCATGAATGTGTTCTAATTCTAATTGGTCTTGGTGAGGGTTTGGTGGGTGAGCCCAGCTCACTGTTGTTCTCCTGTGTACTCCACGACGTCCATGTTGTCTCTGTGTATCAGTTAGGATCATGTTCAGCTCCACATTGAAGCAAAACAGTATGAAAGAAGACAAAATGACAGTGACTTAAGCTTGATAGAGTTTATTTTCTCTCAGTCTGGGGATATCTTTAAGACAGGATTGGTGATCCTTATCTGTTATCTTTTATCCTAAGCACATGACTTCCATTCCAGTGGTCACCTCATGCGTGGTTCAATAGGGCTGCTAGTGATTCAGCTGAAAGCTGGTCTATGTTATAG
This sequence comes from Lontra canadensis, assembly GCF_010015895.1. Lineage (NCBI taxonomy): Eukaryota > Metazoa > Chordata > Mammalia > Carnivora > Mustelidae > Lontra > Lontra canadensis. Next base: position 32,604,458 of record NW_022631003.1, on the reverse strand, counting down.
GGAACAAGGAGGAGGAGGAGAAGAAGGAGAACGACGACAAGGAGGAGGAGAGGAGGAAGAAATTCTTTAACAGGTAGGGGTGCCTGGGTGGTTCAGTTGTTTAAGTGGCTGCCTTTGGCTCAGGTCATGATGCCAGGGTGCTGGCATTGAGCCCTGCATTGGGCTCCCTGCTCAGGGGGAGCCTGCTTCTCCCTTTCCCTCTGTCCCCCAATTGTGTTCTTGCTTACTCTGCTCTCTCTCTCTCTCTCAAATAAATGAGCAAAAAATCCAAAAAATCCAAAAAAGAAAGGAAAGAAAAAGAAATTTTGAATAGTTAGATTTCTCAAGACTTCTTTTATATCAAAACTTAAGAAACAGCTTACTCAGTAAGGTCAGCAGATACATACTTAAGTCACCAACATATATTAATATGTTGTCTCTTCTGATATGCACATGTGCATGCAGACACACACACACACACACCCTCGAACAATACACGGGTTAGGGGCGCTGAGCCCCGATGCAGTTGAAAATCTGAATATATTTTGACTCCCCCAAAACTTTACTAATAGCCTACTGTTGACTGAAAGCCTTACCGATAAGTTGATTAACACACATTTTATGTTATATGTACTATATAGTGTATTCTCACAATAAAGTAAGCTACAGAAAAGGAAATGTTATTAAGGAAATCATAAGGAAGAGAAAATACATTTACAGTACTGGTCTGTATTTATTGAAAAAAATCTGTTATAAGTGAATCTGTGCAGTTTAAACCTGTGTTGCTCAAAGGTCAGAATATATATATATATATACACACACACACATACATACATATCTCAAGATACAAAAAAAGTTGAAAATAAATTCATCTGGGTTTTCATTTAAAGGCTGTAAGTCAAGCAATACTTATTTTTTTTTTCCTGAAACTCAAATCTCTTCAGCAGTATTTTTCTTTGAGGTAAGGGAAAACAGCCAATTGTGGATGATTAGATAAAAGTGAAACAATTTGCAAAACAGTTCAGAATATTTATGAAAACAAAAGGGAGACAAAAACAAACAATAAAAAAAGAATTCTGCATACTTTAAACTTCAGGCTAGAAAATGGCTGTCGTCAGCAGTATGTGTTTGATAGTTAGGAGGTAAAGTGATTAATTGGCTGAGTTTGATAAGAATTAACAGAAGATATGTTGAGACCTAATAACTTAACATTTCATATGAATTCAGAACTACACTAGCCTCAACAGCTTTCATTATCTTTAATTTTACATTTCCTAGTAATTATATTTTTTTATAGTTGTCAGAGATCATTAATCTTGGAAGTTCTAAGACAATCTACTTTCATGAGGAAAAAAAAAAAAAAATTAAAGCCCAGAACTTAACACAAATCTGTCACAGTAAGACATTATTAATACTTATCTGTTGACTCACTATACTTTTTGAGAATGATTTAGGAGTGTCTCTTTTCCTTATTGAAAAAACAAACAAACAGTTAAATTCTGGATGGATCCTTTGCTAATGTTCCCAGCGAGAATCAGTAATAAAATGTAAGAGATAAAAGACAAGTCTTTCCTTCTAAAATGAAGAAAAAGGAAGTGAAATTTCTCACATTTTCAATTTTCTCAGAAGACTCACTTCTCATGTCTCTCAACTCCTATCCCCCAGAGCCTAGCTGGGTGATGGTGTTTATTATGCTCAGCCCCCTCACTTGAAAAGGCACAGGACCAGGAAACAGCTGTTCACAATTAAATTAATTATCATTTGTCAACGGCATTCTGAACGTCGTTCTGAGGCCTAGAAATTCTGTGTTCACAGAAGAGAAGGTTGCCAGGCCACAGCGCATTTCAGAATGTGCATTCACTTACATAAACCATTTCATTTGGTAAAGCATCTTTAAGGTTTTCAAAGCAGTGACAATATCTTTGTAAAAACTATTGTCACATAATCCACTAACATTTCTCTCTTAACTTTAGAGGGTTTGCTCATCATTTATCTAAGAATTTTTTATTCCCCTTGGATTTTGACACCACACTTAAAAATCTAAGACAAGTAGCAGAGAATAAAATGGGTATAAGAAATATCAGTGTAGTCCTTTAAAAATGAATAGCTAATAGTTGAAGCTAAAGTTTCTGGGGTAGTAACCCCACAAAACTTATGAATTAGGATTCTAGCCCTTTAATCCCTTTGTTAAAATATTTCTTTGCTGAAATAAATAATCTGGAGAACTAAAAAGGACTTGGAAGACCAAGAGCTTTAACTGTACTGATTAACCTTAAGGATTGTGTCTATTCATGCAAAGCAAAGTTCAACCAGAAAGGGGATTAATCTCAAATTTGCCAGGTAACTGACAGAGAAAAGCAAATATATTTAAGTTACCTGGATAGTTACTTTTGAGTTTTTCTTGTGGAACTTCTTTTTTTTTTTTTTAAAGAAATACAAGAATTTTTTGAAGTTCAGATTGGGGGAATTAAATTTAGAAAATATTCATATTTTATTCAACTACAGTTTTCATTAAAGTTAAATTCTTTTCTCTAAATTATTTTTATTTTTAAAATAAATATGTCTATTAGCATATTTGGACACCAAGTAAATAAGACAACATGTAGAAATAATAATACTCATGAATGTGTTTCTTGAAGCATTGCTTACAACAAGAAATATTTGAGAAATGATTTGAATGCCCTGAGATGGATAGATAAATATATTATGAGACTTCACCCACTGGTCATTTTAAGTAGTTATAAAGACTATGAGACAACATCTACCCTGCTTATGATAAAATTACATAAGAAAATCCAATGATATTATTGAAAAACAAAAGGAAGAAAAAAACAGAATATAAAGGTTGTATGTACCAATTTCAAATGTACTTATTTCTATAGCTTTCAGTATCTTTATGACATGGCCATAAATTTATTAGTATAATTTGAAAGTATGTATTAGATCTATTTTTATAGCAAAGAGAGATTGTAAAAATGTTGCTTGATAAAATCTAAAGTTAAACCAGGAAGTTTAGTTTTTTTGGAAACTATTTGAGTTTAAATTAAAAAACAAAAAACAGAAAAAACAGTTCAACAAATATCCTTTTGAGCTTCCTGCTCCCTCACCCAATTCAGCTCCCCCTACTTGTTGGGCATTTAAAAGTTTTTTTTTCTTTTCTTCTCTTCTCTTTTCTTTCTTTCTTTCTTTCTTTCTCTCTCTCTCTCTCTCTTTCGCTTTCTCTTCCCCCTTCCCTCCCTCCCTTCCTTCCTTTTTTAGTGGAAACAAACGTGGGGCTTGAACTCACATCCCTGAGATCAAGAACCCCTGACCTGAGATCAAGAGCTGGGCACTTATCTTACTGAGCCACCCAGGTGTCCCTAAAAGTTTATAGGCCCCTAAAAACCTAGAATATGTAATTTATTCTTATTTAACCCTATTTCATATTTCTACATCCTATTTCTCTCCCTTTGCTAGCAAACCAAACTACAACTAGAAAAGAAGCACTATAGATAAGGACAGACATCTATAGTGGTTTTTTGCTGATTGTAAAAGAACTAGCAAAAATGCCATTTGGCACTTTCAAGGAGGATTTACTCATATTTGTAAAGTTTTCCTAACATAAGTGAAATTTAAACCATAATACTTCCTTCAAAGATATCATTATTGAAACACATGGCAATTACAAACCTTAAGGAACAAAAGTAGCAATCTATTATCTAAGTGGAATGGGTAAGTTCACAAAAGTTAAAAATGAAGCATTTACGGTTAAGGTGTGGCCAAAAGGAAACCTTCTTTAATAGGGGATATGGAAGGGAGTTTGAAGGATGAAAATTAATTTTAAAATTTTTGTGACTAGCTTACGTTCAGAACTAAAGCCTTTCTTTTCTCTTTATTTTTGCACTGTTAAACAATTTTGCTTTTTCTTCTGGAGATACAGGGTCATCAACATCTTCTTATGCTGAATTAGCAGGCCTGGTTGAATACAGAACTTAATCAGGAAGTATTTGTAAAGCTTCTGTGATCCGAATAAATACTTGGTTCTCTAATTAGTGCTTCTCTAACACTGATGTGCATACTAACCACCTAGGGATAAGAAGTACATCTAGAGTTGATTCTAAGGTGATGAGTTTCTTTCTTTTTTTTCTTTAAAGATTTTATTTATTTATTTGACAGACAGAGATCACAAGTAGGCAGAGAGGCAGGCAGGGGTGGGGAAGCAGGCTCCCTGCTGAGCAGAGAGCCCCATGCGGGGCTCGATCCTAGGACCCTGAGATCATGACCTGAGCGGAAGGCAGAGGCTTAACCCACTGAGCCACCCAGGTGCCCCTAAGGTGATGAGTTTCTAATAAATTTCCAGGTGATTCAGTGCAATTATTTACAGACTAATCTTTGACTAGCACCACTGCAGAATACCAGAAGGCAAAGTTGCATGCCTTTGTAGAAAGTGAAACAGAAGCAGACAGTTGACAGACATAAGCCAAAGAGTATGTGGCCAGATGTAAATAAAGGAACTGCAGTTGAGCTCTAGTTGACTGCCGGTGTTGGGCGCCAGTGTTGACCAAGGATAAAATGAGAGCTATCTAGTTCAATGGCTTGCACAAGGGAGGTGTTCAATAACTGGTTTTTCCTCTTTCTACAAAAATAATTGCCAAATGAAACTGCCAGCAAACATGTCTCAATAATAGTTCGGTATTTTATACTGATAAAATCAAATGCTGATTAGAGAATGATGGGCCAATGGGTATAATACAGAGTGCTTATGACATTACTTAATAAATTTGAAATCAGGGATTGTTTTTGAAAGAAGATTGACTTATTTAGCAACTACAACAAAAAAACCTAGAAAGATTTAATTTTCCATAAGAGAAGTAATAGGAAAGTCAATCAGAGAATTAGAACTGGACTAGGAAGCTAAGGAAATGGAGCTAAGAAGGAAGCTTGGTGAAGCAACAGGCTTTTGTGGGAGCAATGTCCTTGAGAAGCTCCCAGAGGTGGTATGATATTGTGCTTTATAATAAGAAATATATATTTGATCTTCATCTCCATACCTGGCACAGAGCTCCCCAACCCATGTAATTTTCTGTGATGAGAGCTTTTGTTATGTTAATAAGTGACTTTTGGAAAACATCCAAGGATGGGGGCTGGTTGCCAGGGGAGCCAACCTTGTGATTAGAAGATTTAGTTTCACCCCCGCCCCCCACCACTGCTGAGGGAGGAGAGCAGGTGCTGAATTAATTACCATTGGCCAATCATTCCTCTCTGAAATGAAGCCCCCATAACTACCCAAAAGGATGGGATTTGAAGAGCTTCCTGGTTGGTGAATATGTGAAGATACAAGGAGAGTAGTATGCTGTAGGAGCGGGCATAGAAGATCTGCCCCCTCACCCCATACTTTACCCTATACATCTCTTCCATCTGGTTTTTCTCAAGTTATATCCTTTTGTAATAAACTGGTAATCTAGTAAGTCAAATGCTTTTCTGAGTTCTGCAAGTTGCTTTAGTGAATTAATCTAACTCAAGGAAGGGGTTGTTGGAACCTCTGATCTATACCAGTAGGTCAGAAGAACAGGTGACAACTTGAATTTGTGAGGAGGCATCTAAAATGGTGGTGGCTGGTGGGCAGTCAGGTGGGACTAAACACTTAACCTGTGGGACCTGATGCTATCTCAAGGTAGATAGTATTAGAACTGAGTTAAATTGTAGGATACCCTTGGAGAATTGCTTGGTGTGGGGAAAAAACTCACACATTGTAACTGGGTGCAGAATCTTTTTAAAAAAATAATGTTTAGGTGCCTGGGTGGCTCAACTGGTAAAGTGTCTGCCTTTGGCTCTGGTCATGATCCCAGGGTCCTGGGATCAAGCCCCACATCCAGCTCCTTGCTCAGTGGAGAGCCTGCTTTTCCCTCTGCCTGCTCCTCCCCCTGCTTGTGCATGCTCTATCTCTGACAAATAAATAAAATCTTAAAAAAAAAAAATGTCTACACTCACGACTCTTAGATCGAGAGTCAGATGCTCCACTGACTGAGCCAACCAGGTGTCCCTGGGTGCAGGAATGCCCCTAAAACTTCAGAACATACATGATAAATGTTCAGTTCTAACTTCTTTGCTGTGCTGTAGACTAAGTGATATAAATCCTTTCTACTGCCCCAATATAATGTGTGCTGGACACATGCAGCCTTATGCAGGAAGTACTTTGGGATGTGGAGGATTCTGGTGGTATGCAGCCTGATTCTGGTAGTGTCCAGTAATGTTCAGCTTGAGGGAAAGGACGTGGAGAAGGTAAGACTAGAACAGTGCATGGAGAATTCCACAGGAGGTAATCAGCAACCAGGGGGAACAAAGTCCCTAAACAATTAACAACCAAACTCCCAAGAGATGGGGGTTTCCCATGATGGGGTCAAGAGGAGTCCTTGGGAACATTTAAGGAATTGACAATTTACATAAAAATAAAATTCTAATTGAGACAGTAATATGCAAATAAATACAGAAGAGAGAAACATAATGTGACCAGAAATCAACCAGAAGATTTAACACACTTTAGATTTCACTTCAGATTTCAAACTGCAGGGAGTAAGCACTATTGTTGGACCTTGAGCCATAATATATGAGCTAATTTTCACTTTGGCAAGACTAATAGTACAGGTTTAAAAAAATATAGTTCATTCTTAACACCATTTTGCTTTATTTTTTATTTTTTTGATAAAAGGTTAGTATCTATTTTTTTAATTCAATTAATTAACATAGTGTATTATAAGTTTCAGAGATAGAGCTCAGTGATTCATTAATCTTATATAAAACCCAGTGCTCATTACATCATGTGTCCTTCTTAATCTCCATCACCCAGTTACCTCCTCCCCCACTCCAGCACCTCAGTTTGTTTCCTATGGTTAAAAGTCTCTTGTGGTTTGTCACTCTGATTTTGTTTTGTTTTATTTTCCCCTTCCTTCCCCTATGATTCTCTATTTTGTTTCTTAAATTCCACATATGAGTGAGATCTTATGATAACTGTCTTTCTCTGATTGACTTATTTTTGCTTAGCATAATACCCTCTAGTTCCATCCATGTTGTTGCAGATGGAAAGATTTCTTCTTTTAAAAGATTTTATTTATTTGACAGAGAGTGAGATCACAAGTAAGCAGAGGCAGGCAGCGGGGGTGTGTGTGTGTGTGCGAGAAGCAGGCCCCCTACTGAGGAGAGAGCCTGATATGGGGCTCGATCTCAGGACTCTGAGACCTGAGCCAAAGGCAGAGGCTTAACCCACCGAGCCACCCAGGCACCCCAAGATTCATTTTCTGATGGCTGTATAATATTCCATTGTATATGTATACCATATCTTCATTATCCATTCCATCTTTCGATGGATATCTGGGCTCTTTCCATAGTTTGGCTATTGTGAACATTGCTGCTATAAGTATTGGGGTGCCCCTTTGGATGACTGCATTTGTATCTTTGGGGTAAGTACCCAGTAGTGCAATTGCTGGGTTGTAGGGTAGCTCTATTTTCAACTTTTTGAGGAACCTCCATACTGTTGGCTGCACCAACTTGTGTTCCTATCAAAAGTATATCCTTTCTCTGTATCCTCACCAACATCTGTTGTTTCCTTTGTTAATTTTAGCCATTCTGGCTGGTGCGAGGTGGTATCTCATTGTGGTTTTGATTTGTGTTTCCCTGATGCGAAGTGATATGGAGCATTTTTCACGTATCTGTTGGCCATTTAGATGTCTTCTTTGGAGAAATGTCTGTTCATGACTTCATCCCATTTTTTGATTGGATTATTTGTTCTTTGGGTGTTGAGTTTGATAAGTTCTTTATAGATTTTGGGTGCTAGCCTTTTATCTGATAAGACATTTGCAAACATCTTCTTCCATTCTGTCAGTTATCTTTTGGTTTTGTCCACTGTTTCCTTTGCTGTGTAAAAGCTTTTTATTTTGATGAAGTCCTAGTAGTTCATTTTTGCCTTTGTTTTCCTTGCCTTTGGAGACGGGTGTTTGGAGACGGGTCTGGCAGGAAGTTGCTGTGGCTAAGGTCAAAGAGGTTGCTGCCTGTGTTCTCCTCTAGGATTTTGATGGATTCCTGTCTCATATTTAGGTCTTTCATCCATTTGGAGTCTATTTTTGTGTATGGTGTAAGGAAGTGGTACAGTTTCATTCTTCTGCATGTGGCTGTCCAATTTTCCCAACACCATTTGTTGAAGAGACTTTTTTCCAATGGGTATTTTTCCTGCTTTGTTGAAGATGACGATAGAGTTGAGGATCCATTTCTGGGTTCTCTATTCTGTTCCATTAGTCTATGTGTCTGTTTTTGTTATTAGCACATTTTTCAGAAGTCTTTTAAAATTAGAATTGTTTTTCCATCCCTCATGAAGTTTTTACCTGAAAATTCTGTAACATAGTTTTAAAATAATTCAAGCCAACTTTTCAATTTAGGTTCATAGCTCCAATCTTTCCCCTTAATAGAATACCTTCCTTAATTCCCGAGACAGTTTCTTAAAGATGATGATTTCCCAGTAGCATGTTTTCTCGAAGAAGATTTGACAACATACCATTATTAGCTTGGTAACATGAGTTAATTGTACAGATTGATATTGGCTTAACATTAAATTCCTGAAGGATAGGGAATCCATCACACAAATCATGGCTGCCTTCTGTAAGTATTTATTTGTATGCTTTGTTCTAACAGTAGATGATGGAGGTAAGGAGAATTTTAAGAAGCTTATCCTGACAGTAAAGACAGACTTACTCTGAAGCCAAAGCTAGATGAAATCAAACACTGCACTTGCTCAATGACTTTTAGGTTTTGTAACTATGTGTGTGTAGCTAGAAATGCTCTGCTTCATATTTTTTTTTTCCATTGAGAATTTTTTTTTATTTCAAAGCAAGTCTTTTTTTTTCTTTTTAAAGATTTTATTTATTTGACAGAGATCACAAGTAAGCCAAGAGGCAGGCAGAGACAGAGAGAGGGGGAAACAGCCTCCCCACTGAGCAAAGAGCCTGATGTGGGGCTTGATCCCAGTATTCTGGGATCATGACCTGAGCCGGAGGCAGAGGCTTTAATCCACTGAGCCACCCAGGTGCCCCTAAAGCAAGTATTATAAAAAGTACGTTTGGAAAAGTTTTCTCAGAAAAAAAGGCCACCATATTATAGTGGAGCAAATTCTCTCTCCATCTCTCACTTTTTCATGTACTGACAGATTCCAAAAAACAAGTCCGGAATTACTATTTCCTTTCTATAATGTTCAAATACTTGGCCTCAGAACACAAAGCTCAGGATTGTCTCCATCTACCTTCTTAGTCTGATCTTATTTTTCGTTTCTTTCCATATTCTATACACACCAGTATAAATGGTCATTTCTCAAAACTACCTGGTGCATTCCATTTACTTCCTGCATGTGCTGATTAACTTTGTTTCTCCATTTGCCTGAAGCATCTTCATTCTTCTCTTAAAATCAGCTCCATGGCACCTATCTGGAATTCTTCATTCTCTAAGAACTCACAGGATGTTTTGTTTAGCTTTACTGTAGTATGTCTTTGATTTGTTGTTGTTATAAGCATGTTTCCCACTGGTATATGAACACCATAAAACCATGAATCATGTATTTTTAAAATTCCAGTGCTTAGCATATAAAGGATGCTCAGTAAATATTTGGTGATTAAGAATGCATGACAAGGGGCGCCTTGGGGGCTCAGTGGGTTAAGCCACTGCCTTCAGCTCAGGTCATGATCCTAGGGTCCTGGGATCGAGCCCCGCATTTGGCTCTCTGCTCCACGGGGATCCTGCTTCCTCCTCTCTCTCTGCCTGCTTCTCTATCTACTTGTGATCTCTCTCTCTGTCAAATAAATAAATAAAGTCTTAAAAAAAAAAAGAAAAGAATGCATGACAGGGAAAAATAATCTTGCAAAATGCAAACTAGCCAGACAACTACCAGGCCTTCAAGATATATCTTCAGTTAATCTACATAGATTTTGGTCATTTAAAGAGAGAAACATGGAGGGGTCCTAGAAAGGTGGTTCAAGAAATTAAGAGGTAATTTACAATCTCTACAGCCCATTATTGTTTCAGGGCAATATTTCAAACAGATTTTCCTTTTTTAATTAAACTCACAATATACCCTAAGTAAAGATGAGGATGTCACAGTTTCTTGCCCGTTCTGTTGTGATTCTTTGAAATATCAGGATTCAGATGGTTCAGGAGAAATACTTTATTTTCCAAGATTGGGGCAGACATTACCACTTGAGATTAAAAAGACAAGATCAAATTAAAAAGAAGTACGTGTTTTCATGGTGATTTACAAATAGTGCTGGTTTTAAAACAGGGCCACAAAATTCTTAGGCTTCCTATAGAAAAGTGATGTATATGTCCCCTCCCCTGAAATATAGGCTCTATAACTTTTTGACTAATAGGACATGGCAGAATGATGCCATTTTCAGCAGTTTTATGTTTTCTCATACTGTGGTAAAATATGAACTACAGGCTGGTAGTTTCATGGCATTCAGCCTACTGAAATGGTCCTTAGCATAAGAAAAGTAAAATATTAGGAAAGTGAAACTCTAAAAATGAAACCAAATTTCTACTCATATCTAGTTTGTCTTGTAATGTATTCCAAATAGCATGTCTATGTCATGAATATGTCTATATAGATATATTTAAAACAAGTATTTTTGTAAACATAAATGAGTGGTAACCATTTTTATTATCTAAGTGCAAAGTTATATTGCTGCTAAACATTTAAAACTTGCTCAGATGGTTAGATTCTAATGACTGCTCTACTTGGACTTGGGATAAACTCTAGCCTTGATACTGATCTGAAAATTTGGATTCCTCTTCAAAGCTCATTGGCAATTAACCAAAACCCCTTCATCATCAGAACAGTGTTTACCTTTTCACAATTTCTTTCATTATTTCCTGCCAAAATCATAAAATGTGTGTGTGTGTGTGTGTGTGTGTGTGTGTGTGTGTGTGTATGGGGAGAATGTGCTGGGGTAGGGCTTAAAATTAAGTTCACCTATCTTGGAGGATATTTAGCAGTAGGTAGGGTTTTGGATTTCTTTTTCATTGTAATTCATGTAGTTTATCCATCTGTAGATAAATCTGTTTCCCTAAATGGTGAATATTGTTTAGCAATGCTCATTATTCAAATGCTTTATGAAGTAATCCTCATAATTCCTATAAAGTAATTACAAACAGGGTGGTGCTGCTGACTTGCAGAAGGCAATAATGAAGTGGCAAATTTCTGGACCTAGATAAAGCTCACTGCTATGTAAGGCTGCTGAAGCCTACATGATCAATGTTGTCACTTTCACTCATAGAAACCTAGGAAAATAAAATGCTCCAAACCCACATTCTTTCTTTGCAATCCCTGAATAGGCTTGCCTGAGCATTTTGGCAGTTAATGATTTATACCAGCAAAGGTGGGTTTATCTTCCCCCATCGATACCATTCTAGAGAGAAACTGACAGTTCTTAAATAGGAAAATAGTTGGGGCATTGTGCTAGAACACTCTGTGGTGACTTAACTGACAAAGAATCTACTACAAATCCCAGTACTGAGCATTTATTTCTCTTTCTTGCAGGGGCAAAAGGTTATACACTTTTAAAAGTGCACTTCACAAAAGTAAGCAATACTTAAAAGTGCTGTATTTTTGACCACCCATAGAGGAAATGATCTTAAAGAAGAGCTCAGAGGAGATATTATGTTGATGAAGTGTCAATGAATTAGGAGTATATAGATGAAATTCTTCTGAAACTACACAATCTTTAAGGAAAACTATTTGAGCTGAAACATGTTTTGCATTAGAAAATCTTTGCTCATACGAAGGAAATAATTGAAAACACCTGAAGCTTACATGCCACTTCTTTCATGTATTTCTATCCAAGTCTTTGAGGAAAGGAGGTTGGAAGTCTAATATGGGTGAGATAGCTTATTGGCTATAGTTATCAGAGACCTTTTGGTTTTATGTTTATACTCCCAATGTGAACATGATAATCACAAAGGGAGACAGCTGGAAGAAACTGTAAACCATGAATTAAGTTAACTTTTATTGTATACTCTCTGATGCCCTTGTAGTCTCCTCATAATGCCATGACTACAGAGTTTCCATGGTAACCATGAAAAAGACAGCACAGCCTACATATTTAGCCAACATATGATTGATTCAAAGATCATATTTAATGGTTCAAAGTAGTATAAGGTATTATTGATAATTTTCCAAAAATGTTCAAGTCTATTCCTAATGTCCAAAGAATGAGAAACTATTGTGATCAGTGTGGCCTGGTAACAAGAAAATATTTATTTTGTATCACTACGCAGGGGTTAATGTGAATCCCTTTTGTATTATGTCTTCTCAGATGCTTTACACTGGCATATGATGTTTACTTTTTGCCTTGGAAATACTAATAAAATACTTTGTTAAAGGCATTTTAAAATCATTTTAACTATTTTTAAGTGGACAATTCAGTAGCATTGAGTACACTCACAGTATTGTGCAACCATCATCACTATTTCTAGAACTTTTTCATCATCCCAAATATAGATTCTACACCTATTAAATAATAACTCCCCATTCCCTCCTTCCTCCAGTCCCTTGTAAATTGTATTATATTTGCCACTTTTATAAATTTGCATATTCTGTGTACCTCAGATAAATGGAATCATAGAATATTTGTCCTTTGTGTCTGGCTTATTTCACTTAGCGTTAACATTTTTAAGGTTTACCCATGTTGTAGCATATATTAGAATTTCATCTTTTAATGAATGAATAATATTGTTATATTGTATATACCACCTTTAAATAATTCATTCATCTGTTGATGGACACTTGCGTTGTTTCCACCTTTTGACTATTGTGAATAATGCTGCTATGAACATTGGTATCCCAGTATATGTTTGAGTCCCTTGGTATATGACTTTTAAAAAATGAAGTATTTTTAGTTTTTGGTGTTTGGATGTAATAAAACAAAATTCAGTGTCACCACTGGATGGGTTTTTAGGTTATTTTGCTTTTCTTTATTTTTTTTAAACAGATACTGGGAAAATTCCTTACTTTTCTCACTCTTCACATTTCAGGACTGTATGTGCCCCATCTTTCTTCATATGCCATATAAATACACATAAATCAATGTAAGTTAAATTAAGTAGGTTTACATGGTATAGATTGGATGCATTTCTCAGAGACTGAAGCAATCATACCTTCTGACTATGCAGAGTCAACACTACAAATGAGCAAATTTCATTATTTTTCAAATTCTATACTTGTGATGGGTATAGAATAAGATTGTTAAAGAATAAGGAATAAGAATGGTTGAAAAACAAGTGCTCTACCAGATAATTTAGTTGAAACATTCTTGGCATTTCGCATCCATGGGATTTTGTACATAATACTGCAGCTAGAAGACACTATTTTTGATGAATCTGAGGTAAGTGTAGGTAATTTGAAGAACTCCCAACTAGTTACAACATGGAAGCTTCAACTACTACTTCCAGTCATTAGAAAGCTCAATTAATCCATGTTTTAATGAGATAGACCAGATTGCAAGTGTAAAGAATCAGACAGACCACGGGTTCAGAATTCCTGAAACATGCTCTTGGAAAATTCTTCTGCTGACATGGTGGAATAGTAGACATAACAGCTTGGGCAGGTTAGAACAGAAATTAGTGGTGGGGGAACATCATGTGTATAAAGTGAAGACTGGGGTGGTTTTCCTTTTGACCCGTGTTTCTCTTCTTAACAGCCTAGAAAACAAATGGTTTAACTTGACCACAAACTCTTATTTCTTTCTTTAAGAAATGGTTACTGTAAAGTCTGGAAGAATTATTTTTTCAAAAAGAAACCGTTTTCTTGCTTGCAGCTGGCCTCCTGTGCTTTGCAGAAGGCTGGCTGTGACATGTTGGGCATTCTTGTATTCTCTAGATTTGGATGTTATTGTCCTGAACAAAAAATAAAAGGGCAATGCATGGTGAAATATAACACAGACTGTTAATATGCTGAAATCATTATAGAATATAAAGTTGAGATGTTTAGAATTTTTCCTTTGTCTTAATCTTAAATTAAGATTATAGCGGGAAAATAGCAGACCATGAACATAGTCATGGGTGAAGGACAATAATAGGGAGGAAATTATTCTGTGATACCTCAGCCTTTGCCAAGATGAAAGGACTATTCATTTTTTTCTCTTTTCTAAATCAACTCTGCAACGTGTGTGCTTGTTTAGTTTTAATGATGATTTAGGATGTAGAGGGCTCTTTGATTGTTAAGCAGAATAGCTATTTCATTAGCTGGTCATGGATATCGTTTACTTCTGGTCTTAAATATGAAGATAGAAATTGTTTTGAAGCAACCAGTCTAATGACTCATTTTGAAATGTTCATGCCCTTCATTTCCTTCTTGATAGTACTTGAACAGTACTTAACTATCTTTTCCATTAAATGTCTAAGATGTTCCCTGGAGTTAAAACATACCAGGTAATACACATAAAAATGTAATAAAAAGAGGAATGTTTCCTTTCTCTTTGTGTGCAACTGCTTGAGTCTTCTTCAGGGATCTGAGCAGGAGAACATGCAGTCTGAGATGTTTATGTTCTATGCTTCCTTTACAGAAATGGAACTGGAGACCTTTGCACAGGCATCTAGTTTTCTTTAAACTCTGGGACACCTCTGATCTCACATGGCAGAGAGTCTAGATTGCAGGTTTTTTGTTTTTTGTTTTTTACTCCTCCCTTACAACCTAATTGTGACACTGTGAGGTTAGGCTGGGGAGAGAGAGAACAGTGTGGCTGAAAAACTTTGAAGGAAGGATGTTGGGGGAAACAATATTCATAAAATTTCAACTGATGAATTTTGGAAACATAGCACTTTGAGGGCTGAGAGGAGAAATATATTAATAAATAAATGGCAGGAATATATAGCAAAATATAGATAAAAAATTTTGACACCAGAAAATTTAACCATTAGACTTTCAAGCTTCTTTAGGAAGGTTTCATATCAAAGAGTATTAAATACTTTCTGGGCTGTTAAATACTGACTCATTGCTCACAAAAAGTGGCCCCAAGAGGAGAAATTGTTATGGAAGGTTCTTGTCAGGGTCCCAAAAAAGTTTCCTTGGAGGACTAGAAGGACACCTCATGTTTGGGTTGTCCAGTTTGGGCCATTCAGAGCCCTAAGTGATGTGTGAACACAGCTTAGTACATGGAAGGACTTTATCACCAGTACTCTGTTAAGAATGCCTCTTAGGTATAAGCACTTTGACCAATTATGAATTTAATATCTTGTGTTTGGAGTTTTGGTGCTTTCTTCCCAGGTCCTAAGCAATCGGATACTCTTGAGGACAATGCTGGTGATAGGTAACAAATCCTACTTCTGCCCCTCCTCTTTCTTCCCTCTTTATTCTCTATCCTAGATTCTTCCATGTCTCTTAGCAAGTCTGAGAGTTCCTAGGGCGTGTGGCAGACATAGGAAAATTGCCTGGCCTTTCTAGTTCTCTAACTCTAACTCACAGAAATTTCTCTTGTTTTTTTTGTTTTTTTTTTTTTTATTTGGTGGCTTCTGTGGCATCACCCACCTACATTGCCCATTAGTCATACAGTAAAACTCCCACACAATCCTTGCAAAGTACTGAGCAAGAACATTTGAGAACTGTGACTCCAAGTAAAACTGCATGGTTTTAATCAGTTGTAGCACAGAGATGTGATTAGCAGTCAAAGAGCCCTGAAAACAACTTTACTTTGCTGTTTGTACCAATAATTAGCACTCTGTTAAATTAGCAGTTTTGGAAATAAGACCTGCATCTTTTTTGTTGTATGGAGCAGTCGAGATTCTCATGATAGCCAACTCCTTTTTTTGTGAATAAAAATGTCTCTTTTCTATTCCTACTTCTTAATATGTGTTATTTTTCCTTTGAGACAAGTTGGTGGGCAATAAGATAAAGATAACATTGGGGGAGGGTGTGAGGGGCAGAAGAAGAGAGAGAGACAGAATCCTAAGCAGCCCCATCCTGACATGGGGCTCAACCTCCCAACCCTGAGATCATGACCTGAGCTGAAATCATGAGTCAGACACTTTACCAACCGAGCCACCCAGACACCCCAAGACAAAGACAATCTTAATGCTGGCTTGCTAGGATTCTAGTCTTAGCTCTGTCACTTACTATCTAAGTGACTTTAGGCAAATCACTGAATCTCTCTGAGCTAAAGTGTTTTCAACCATAAAAGGGAGATAATATCAGCCTTACCTACTTCATAGGCTTAAACAAGATAATGTGAAAACCATGAAATGCTATATGAGTGTATAGCATTATAAATCACCAGAGAAAGGTCATGAATATAAAAGAGAACTAAAAGATGACTTAGATTCTGAACAATTTTCCATGAGTAGACATGCTAGACTCAGAGCTGACTACCATATAAGTTATTCACTGACAGATAAAATTTATTTTATTTTTTAAATTTTTTTAAAGATTTTATTTATTTATTTGACAGACAGAGATCACAAGTAGGCAGAGAGGCAGGCAGAGAGAGACAAGGAAGAAGGCTCCCTGCTGAGCAGAGAGCGGGGCTCGATCCAAGGACCCTGGGATCATGACCTGAGCTGAAGGCAGAGGCTTTAACCCACTGAGCCACCCAGGTGCCCCTGACAGATAAAATTTTGTTCCCAATAAAGTCTTCAGAAATATTCTGAGGCCACATTGATGGTCAACCCTAAATATACCACCAGATGGGGGTGGAGGCTCTGAGAAGACAGAAGTAAGGCATCTTAAGCCATCTGGAACTTTTCAAAACAGGGAAACAGGGTGGGTTAAAAAAAAAAAAATCAAACATACCGAAGAATCTCCTACAGAGGGGAATCAATGAACAAATTTGTGACCATGGAAATTAAGCAAAATTATAATCAAAGAAGACAAACAAAAGCTAAAGCTAAAAAGCTTTGCCAAAATTATGTTATCCAATATCCAATGAGAGGATTCAAAACATTTTTTTTCCAACCAAACCCAACAACAAAAAATTCCCTGTTTTTATATATAATAACATGTCCCCTTTCCAGTATAATTTCTTCCTGGCTACAGAAATGAAAGGTAATTGAATTGTAGAAGTGCTGGCTGCCAGTGTCTGGGGTGGATTGCAGATCCCCTTCTTTGCACTTCGACTACACTCGGCTTGCTCATGGTTATCCTACCCGGAGGAAATGCGTCCCAGTGAAGGTAGACCTCTGAGAGCAGGAATTACATCAGTGGACTACAGCTGGATTCTCTAGTTCTTTACAGTTGAAAGACCTTAGATTTCATTTTGGCTCTGTGGTTGATTATGAGGTAAATTTTGGTTAACTTGTCTCTACAGACTTCAGTTTCTTTTGCTGTAAAATGATGTGGTTGAATAAAATCTCTTTACATTCCCAATGTCCTATAGGAAAGAATAAAGCTTCTCAGAAGAACAGGGAGTCTGTGGCCATCACATTTTTATAAAGTTGGAAGCTCAAGGGTAATGATATGACAAATATAGAGAGTGGACTTTAACAGTAGGTGACATTCAGAAAAGTAGAAGATGAGGATTAGGGAAAATCTAGGGAGAGACAAACTGAAAGAAATTGGGACAAATGGGCAATCTAAGAAAAACTTCAAGGTTGGTACACAGAAGTAAGGGGCACCATGAAAGGCCAACAGTGTGTTTGGAGTGGTAAAATTAAGTCATTTCTGCCAGTGGAGTCTAGCACATTAACAAGTTAGGGATCAGGTGGCTATAGCTTTATTCTTAAACCAAGGAATAAATCTAAAGCCTACTCAGGAAAAAGAGTAAGAAAACATGTAAATAGATCAGTTATGGACTAGGGCAACAAAGGATGTAAACTAGAGAAGGATAGTAAACAAAAGGAATCCTTGACCAAAAAAATCACTGTGTCATCAGCTCTTTCGGGAATAGTCTGAACACAACCACTAATGAAACAGAAAGCCATTGAGATCTTCCTCAGTCACTTAGATGTTAATAAAATGAAGCAGATGAAGTAATATAGGAAGTGACTGCTTAAATGATGCGGGTCATTTATCAACTGAGTAGCAGAGGTCAGATTTCCTAATTCTCCCTTTCATTGCTATGTAAGAGATACACAATGACAGAGCATCTGCAGTCTCTTTAACTGGAATAATTTCTGTTAAACTGTTAATAATGTGTTGCTCATAAAAACTAAAATGTATTGGTATAGTTGCAGAATTGTTTTTGGGCATTTGACTCAATTAGACTCGGGAGTCTAATTGCTCTTACTTATCCACCAAAAGGATAGCATGAGGATATAGGGCAAAAAGTAAAGATGTGGTATTTCTTTCTTTCCGTTCTTGGACAGTTTGTCATACAACAAAGGAAGACAAAAACTGATGGATCCAAAAGCAACATAAATATTTAACAGAAAATTAATGACTACAGAACATATGAGAACAATCTATGTACTGATGACTCTGAAAGATATATGTGGAAATTATTTTAGTTTTCATTTTTCAGCAGAGAAGGCAAATTTGCAATACTGCTGCTTACCTTTAAAAAAGTTGAGTTGATTGTCTACTTGCTTTTGTAACTCAGATGTCCTATTTTTCTTGGTCCCTGTGAAGTACCCCCAAAGAAGAGAGATTGAGAATCCAATATTCCAAGCATTGAGTTTTTCACATTAAAACAAACTCTGAGATAGACTATGAACAAAATAACTTTCTTTGATTTGAAGGAGATGTCTAAGGTTTAAGGACATTTATTTAATGGTAGCTTTAAACAAGGGGTTTAAAAACCACTTGATAAGTAATATTTGACTATTAAGTTCAACTTTTCAGTGCATCATTTCTAAAAGAAACTTATATTTCAAGACATAATTAATCAAAACTTTGAGAGAAGAAATATCAATCTGAAATATATATATATTTAAAAACCGAGGCTGCAGGGTAACTTTACCAGTCTTTAAAATCCCTTAACTTCTCTATTTTCTACACTTACAGCTGCCGTAAGGATGAAGCAGTTAGTGAAGGGAGGCGGCATCAGGAGGGATGCGTGAGATGGTGTGTGGACTTCTAGAAGCAGATGCTTAGCCTGCCAGTTTAGTCACCTTCACCCTGGTGATGAATGAGGTGACAAATATGGTGGCCTCCCTCACTCCTGTATGCTTAGGCAGGGGTTGAAAGTCACTTTATTTAAATATAATTTCTACACAGAAAACTAGAGTATCAAATTGAAATAGTGCTCAGTCAAATAATGTGAAATACAAATGACTTCTAGCCCAGAAATGAGATGTGGTTTTCTCCCTTTTAAAATAAAAGATAAGAAGGCAAAATAATATTCTAGGTGTAGACAATAACAAGTTCCTCTGGAAAAAACAACTACAGGAAAAGCGACTCAGTCATACCTAACCCTTTCTGTTTCTCTGAAAGTGCAGAAGAATTATCAAGTTACATTGCCAGTATTTGATTACAAAGAAATAATATCCAGAGGCTGGATGTGAAGATGTAATCTGAAAGAAAGATGAACAAAATTGCAGGGTGTTTCTGGTTTAAACACACTGATTCTCTTTGTCACTAATGGGTTTCTGAATCCAATGAATCAGCGTGATATTTGGCTCATCACAGTGTAAACTTTCTGAATAGTAAGTTATGGACCTGGAGTATAAATAGGCTTCTAAGATATTTTCCATACTAGAGACAGTGGCTCAGATATAATAAGAATCTAGCTCATCACTTCTCATCTTCTGGTACAATGTGTTGTCATGAAGCAAACCTTGTAACTATTTTCTGAATGTCCTTCCAAACTCAGTAGCCTGAAGATGTAGGCCTTTGCATTGCACCCTGAAAGCTTGTTCTTCAGGAAGCAAAGTACTGTGTTTTATTAAAAAAAAAAAAATTATTTATGTGAGAGAGAGAGGGTAGAGGGAGAGAGAGAGAATCTCAAGCAGATTCCCTGCTGAGTATAGAGCCCCACGCGGGTCTCCACCCGAGATCATGACCCTTGCCAAAACCAAGAGTCAGGTGCTTAACAGACTGAGCCACCCAGGTGCCCCCCCAAATACTGTATTTTAGAGCTAAAAACACTTATAAGATAATAAGAAAATTCCCACCCATAATTTCTTGAAATTTAATGATAGAATTGTTAATAGCAGTGGTGTTTGTTTCCATTTTGTTAGGTGATGGCAATTTCTTAATGGTGATTTAAACCTGACGCATTCAACCCTGGTAACTTTAATCTTAGAATACTCTGACTTCCTGAAATAGTATTGCTTACTTGTGTGAAGAATAGGTTAATTAATGACATATATTTCCACAAATGAGATTATAATTGTTCTTAAGTAAAGGTAAATGAAAATACTTCTGTTTTGTAATGTTGAATTGTTTTGAAACAAGAGATCTAGTCATGAAATTACTCAATTATTCTGTTATTAGGGCTAATATCTTGGAATTCTTTGTATGATCATTAAAAAAACTTTTATTTCACCTATAAGAACAGACATGTAAATGGTTTTAATTATCTATTTTATAGAAAAAAGTCTTGTAGGAATACGGTGATGTTACAATTTAAATTTTCTGAAAGCAAGCAACAGTAGAGAAAAATCATTACCCTGGAATACATGATGTAATTTTCCTTTATAAAAAAGTTCCTGATATTTTGGTGCTATTATTTTGATAACAAAAAGTGGACAGAAACTCTTGACAGTTTTCAGTGTTGCTTCAACTATTTTCTACTCGGTCTGATTATAAGAGGTTCACATAATTGCCCTGTTCTATTCTAAAAGATTCTAAAGGATAGTCAGATTCTCCCCTATATATTGGTTCATACAATTTTTTTTAAAATTTTTATTTCTTTTCAGCATAACAGTATTCATTGTTTTTGCACCACACCCAGTGCTCCATGCAGTCCGTGCCCTCTCTAATACCCACCACCTGGTTCCCCCAACCTCCCACCCCCCGCCCCTTCAAAACCCTCAGATTGTTTTTCAGAGTCCATAGTCTCTCATGGTACACCTCCCCTTCCAATTTCCCTCAACTCCCTTCTCCTCTCCATCTCCCCTTGTCCTCCATGTTATTTGTTATGCTCCACAAATAAGTGAAACCATATGATAATTGACTCTCTCTGCTTGACTTATTTCACTCAGCATAATCTCTTCCAGTCCCGTCCATGTTGCTACAAAGTTGGGTATTCATCTTTTCTGATGGAGGCATAATACTCCATAGTGTATATGGACCACATCTTCCTTATCCATTCGTCCGTTGAAGGGTATCTTGGTTCTTTCCACAGTTTGGCGACCATGGCCATTGCTGCTATAAACATTGGGGTACAGATGGCCCTTCTTTTCACTACATCTGTATCTTTGGGGTAAATACCCAGTAGTGCAATTGCAGGGTCATAGGGAAGCTCTATTTTTAATTTCTTGAGGAATCTCCACACTGTTTTCCAAAGTGGCTGCACCAACTTGCATTCCCATCAACAGTGTAAGAGGGTTCCCCTTTCTCCACATCCTCTCCAACACACGTTTTTTCCTGTCTTGCTAATTTTGGCCATTCTAACTGGTGTAAGGTGGTATCTCAATGTGGTTTTAATTTGAATCTCCCTGATGGCTAGTGATGATGAACATTTTTTCATGTGTGGTTCATACAATTTCTAATTATATTATTGATTAGTACTGTCATACACACACACACACACACACACATACATATGTACATATAAGTAAGGTAAAAATCACAGAGATGTGACATTCAACTTTCCAAATTTATAATCTGATAAATGTAAATACTGCAACACAGGTATAAACATCAATAAAGAGAACAAAGTACTTACATGAAGGATACTTAAAGACAATTTATTTCAAACTTATATATATATATATATATCTTTTTTTTTAAGATTTATTTATTTATTTATTTGACAGAGATCACAAGTAGGCAGAGAGGCAGGCAGAGAGAGAGGGGGGAAGCCGGCTCTCTGCCAAGCAGAAAGCCCGATGCGGGGGTTGATCGCAGGACCCTGGGATCACGACCTGAGCCGAAGGCAGAAGTTTTAACCCAATGAGCCACCCAGGTGCCCCTCAAACTTATATTTTTTTCCTTTTGTCACTGTTATGGATTGGAAACATGTTCTATGGAAAAAAATACCTTGATCCCAGCCAGATAAGCCAGACCTATTGGACTGTAATGAGTACTTGGTCACAGTCCAACTAAAGTTAAATTCCATAAATGTGATCTTAAGATGTACAGAGTGTACAGTAGTAAGGTTTTAAAAGTTTAATTCTTACATGTTATCTAAGATCTGGTCCCATTTGTTTATAACAGATAAACTTTTATTGTGTGTCTCTGCAGCCTTCAGAAACAAGGAAACATTATTATTATTGTTTTTATAATTATAATAATATTATTATGATCATCATTATTATAACATTTGTATGGAAGACAGTAGCAGTTGTAGAGTGTACAATTAAAACGAACCCCACTAAAGGGTGCAATATGGACCACAGATGATAGGTAAAGTGTATCAGACAGCATTCAAATAAAATACATTAAACAGCACATGCACACTGTCAGCTTAAAACAATGTCGGTTGGATACTACCTTCACTTTACTTCCTGCCATTTAACTTGAATTACAGAAGACTGACAAAGTTGTCCACAATCTGTAAACTAACCCCAGCAGGAAGAAAGCTAATTCTCTCTAGACCTAGAAGGAACAGTGGTAACACGATGCAAACGCGTCTGCTTTGTCAAAGGTTAGCCTTCCTAAGAGCACCTCCTTTGTGCAGCACTCAGGTCTTGCCTCTGTGCGCTAATAGCGCCAAGGGCACACCACATTCTATCAGATGTCTATCTTATTGATTTTCTTCAAATTTTTATTGTCAAAAATTTGAAATATAAAGAAAACATGAAAGCAAAATACAACCAAATCCATATATCTATCACCTAGATTCAATAGTTAATATTTTGCCACATTTGCATTATTTATTTATTTATGCTTATATCACCAAACCATTGAAAAGTAAGATTTCTGTATGAATCTAAGAACGACCAATATAACCACAACACAAACAACACAATTAGCAACCCAAGGAAAGAAAAATGGTTTGTCAATATCTAATATTCATTCTATATTTAAATGTACTTAATTGTCTTTTCTAGCTGTGACTTTTGTGTGTTTCAACCAATAGTTTAAGTGAAACTAAATGGTAGTGATATGGTGTGGGCCATCTGGTTTAGAAACAATTTAACAATGGCTTAAACAAAATTATTTCTCTTTCATTTAGTTTGGAGATGTGCTGATAAAGGGCATTTAATGTGGCTTTTCCATCCTGACATCCAACACACAGTTTTACCTCTGATTTGAAAGATGGCAGCTGCAACCAGTTATTATGGCACAGAGGAGACACAGGGAAGTACAACTCCAAGGGCACAATCCAGATGTTGTATACATAATTTCTGTTCACATTTTGCTCTACAGAATGTCGACACATAGGTGCTTTCTAGCTGCAGCAGAGGCTGGGTTAAAAAGGCAAAGCTGTCATCATCAAGACAGTATGGTACTGGCACAAAAGCAGACACATAGATCAATGGAACAGAATAGAGAGCCCAGAAATAGACCCTCAACTCTATGGTCAACTAATCTTTGACAAAGCAGGAAAGAATGTCCAATGGAAAAAAGACAGCCTCTTCAACAAATGGTGTTGGGAAAATTGGACAGCCACATGCAGAAAAATGAAAGTGGACCATTTCCTTACACCATAGACGAAAAAATAGACTCAAGATGGATGAAGGACCTCAATGTGAGAAAGGAATCCATTAAAATCCTTGAGGAGAACACAGGCAGCAACCTCTTCGACCTCAGCCGCAGCAACTTCTTCCTAGAATGTCGCCAAAGGCAAGGGAAGCAAGAGCAAAAATGAACTATTGGGACTTCATCAAGATCAAAAGCTTTTGCACAGCAAAGGAAACAGTTAACAAAACCAAAAGACAACTGACCAAATGGAAGAAGATATTTGCAAACGACATATCAGATAAAGGGCTAGTGTCCAAAATCTACAAAGAGCTTAGCAAACTCAACACCCAAAGAACAAATAATCCATCAAGAAATGGGCAGAGGACATCAACAGACATTTCCGCAAAGACATCCAGATGGCCAGCAGACACATGGAAAAGTGCTCCATATCACTCGGCATCAGGGAAATACAAGTCAAAACCACAGTGAGATACCTCCTCATAACAGTCAGAATGGCTAAAATTAACAAGTCAGGAAATGACAGATGCTGGCGAGGATGCAGAGACAGGGGAACCCTCCTACACTGTTGGTGGGAATGCAGGCTGTTGCAACCACTCTGGAAAGCAGCATGGAGGTTCCTCAAAAAGTTGAAAATAGAACTACCCTATGACCCAGCAATTGCACTACTGGGTATTTACCCTAAAGATACAAACGTAGTGATCTGAAGGAGCACATGCACCTGAATGTTTATAGCTGTAATGTCCACAATAGCCAAACTATGGAAAGAACCTAGATGTCCATCAACAGATGAATGGATAAAGAAGAGGTGATATATATATATCATATATATATATGTATATATATATATCATATATATATATAATGAAATACTATGCAGCCATCAAAAGAAATGAAATCTTGCCATTTGCGACAACGTGGATAGAAGTAGAGGGTATTATGCTTAGCTAAATAAGTCAGTCAGAGAAAGACAACTATCATATGATCTCCCTGATATGAGGAAGTGGAGATGCAACATGGGGGGTTTACAGGGTAGGAAAAGAATAAATGAAACAAGACGGGCTCAGGAGGGAGACAAACTATAAGGGACTCTTAATGTCACAAAACAAACTGAGGGTGGCTGGGGGAAGGGGATTAGGGAGAGGGTGGTGGGGTTATGGACATTAGGGAGGGTATGTGCTATGGTGAGTGCTGTGAAGTGTGTAAACCTGGTGATTCACAGACCTGTACCCCTGGGGCTAATAATATATTATATGTTTATAAAAAAATTTTTAAAAAATTTTAAAAAAGGCTTTTTTCTTGGTGGCCATAGTCTACCTTTCCCTGGACCTGTACATCTTCTATCTGAAGGAACATGGTCTAGTGGCAGTAATTAACCATCTTTGCCAAAGATATTCCTAGAAATAACTAAGCTATGACAAATTGTATTAAAATTAATTCCCTATACATAACAATATGATGATAGGCTTAGACTTATTTCAGGTAAGACTATTTTTCCTCCTATACTAAATAAGTTTTGTGTTATTAATACTCATTTTGAGTTCATTATCTGTGAGTGATACATATAAACACTATTCAGATTAAGAAGTGGAGTATTATTAGTATTGAGATGCAGTTTTGTGCAACTTCCATTTACTACTTCCCTTCTCCTCTGAGAGATAACTACTGTGATCTTTAACACAATGGTTTAATTTTGTATGTTTTTGAATTTTATATAAATAGAATCATACAACATATATTCCTTTTTTGTCAGACGTTTTTTGCCCAATATTGTATTTATGAGATGCACTGATGTTAATTCATGTGGCAGGTAGTTCATCCACTTTCATTGCTTATGGGGTTGTATCAATGTATCATTATTTATCCATTATATTGTCAATGAATAATTGGATTGCTTTATAGCTTTTGGCTATTACAAATGCGGTTGTTATGATCATTATTCTATTTGTATTTTTTTGTTATACATATGTATATATTTGTTAGGCATATGTAATTCCTGGATATAAGGTAATAGGATATTTGTGTATCTTTTTTTTTTTTTTTTGCCTTATTGAACTCAGACTTCTAGTGTAATGTTGAATAGAAGTTGTCATAAAGAAAATTCTTGTCTTTATCTGGATCTCAAGGAGGAAACTTCCTTAACTTCAAATTTGCTTTAGGAGTTTTGTACATGACACTTGTCAGATTAAGAAAATTCTTCCTAGTCCTAATTCTCTAAGGTTCTCCTTCATAGGTGGGTACTGAATTTTATCAAATGCTTTTTCTATATTTTTGAGATGGTTGTATAATTTTTCTCTTTTTTCAGTTAAAATGATAAGTTTACTTGATTAATTTTCAAAGCTCAAACCAACCTTGCATTCTTGAAATAAACCCACTTTGTGATATATTACCCCCAAATAATCCATGTGTCAAAGAAAATATCACATTGGAAATTAGAGTATATGATGAATGACAATGAAACTATGATGTATATCAGATCATAATCATAAACATGACATTCTTAAACCATTCTTTTAGTGTCTATCTTAGATTACAAAACATGCATCCTTGATTTACTAAAGACTAATATAAACTGTAACTTTTACAACTTATTCGACACAACGTGTAATTTAGAGCACTTTAACTCCAATTACTCCCCTCCCAACTTATGTGTTATTGCTATTGTTATGGGTTAAATTGTGTCCCCCAGAAAGACATGTTGAAGTCCTAACCCCTGGAACCTGTGCATGTGACCTTATTTAGAAATAGGGTCCTTGCAAATGTAGTGAAGTAATATGAGGTCATACTAGATTAGTATCCTTTTAATGATTAGTGTCTTTATAAGAAGGGGAAAATACAGACACAGATATGTAGGAGAAAAGGCCACTAAAAAATGGAGGTGGGTTTGGACTGATGTATCTAGAAGCCAAGGAACACCAAGGTTTGTCAGCTAAGAGGGAAGGAAGGATAATCCTCTAGAGCTTTCAGACAGTATAGCCTTTACCAACACCTTGACTTCAGACTTCTGGTCTCTAGAATTGTGAGAGAATACATTTCTGTTGTTTTAAGCCACCAAATTTGTGGTACTTTGTTACAGTAGTCCTGGGAAACTAACACAGTTGTCGTGTACTTAAATTCTATATAAATTTTAGTCTCTATAAGAACATACTGGCATTGTTTGTATAGTGAATATTCATTTATGTTGTTTGACTCTTTCCATTTTTCTTCATTTCTTCCTAGTTCTCTATGCCTTCTAGGATTGTTTTTTTTCTTCTTGGAGTACTTCTATCAGTATTTCCTTACTGTGGGTTTGCTGTTGGTGAATTCTCTTAGTTCTGTTTGCCTGGAAATGCCTTTATTTTACCTTCACTTTCTGAAGTGTATTTTTGATAGGCATATAATTCTAGGTTAGTGGTTCTTTTAGCATCTAGCACCTTGAAGATATCATTCCATCATCTTCTGACTTCTGTTATTTGGTTTTATGAAGTTTTACTATAATATACATTGGTGGTGCTCCCTTTGGCTTTGTGTTACTTGGGATTTGCTTTTCTTGGTTTTGTGACTTGGTGTCTTTCATCAATTTTTTGACAATTTTTGTCATTATTTCTTTACATATTACTTATGCCCAAATATTTCTCTTCTTTACCTTGTGGAACATAAATTATAGCTTTATTAGAACTACTTGTTCCCAATCTCTTTTTATAACCTGCTTTGTTTTTACTTTCTTTTGCTTTCCCTTCCCTTCCTAAATTTTGGAATACTTTATACTCCACAAAATTTTCAGCATTGCTTCTAAAATTTTCTCTAAAATATGTATCTAACTCTATGAGATGCTAGCTTAAAAACTTTCACTATCTCCTTTTCCATCTGACCTTCAGCAAACATTTATTAAACAACTATTATGGGGGACATCTGGGTGGCTCAGTGGGTTAAAGCCTCTGCCTTTGGCTCAGGTCATGATCCCAGGGTCCTGGGGTCGAGCCCCACATCAGGCTCTCTGCTCAGCAGGGAGCCTGCTTCCTCCTCTCTCTCTGCTTGCCTCTCTGCCTACTTGTGATCTCTGTCAAATAAATAAATAAATAAAATCTTTAAAACAACAACAATAATAACAAAAAACTATTATGGGTCGTGCACTGAGTTTAGTGCAGGAGACAAAAAGGGGAGCAGTGTAAAAGCTATTTCTATCCCTTCAGAGCATATAGTCTGGGAATAGAGAAAATTTTTAATAGAGTGCAATAAGTGCTTTATATGATAGGGGAAGTATAGAATGTTAAGAGAATACATATCAGGAACAAAAAACTCATTTGGTGGAGGCCAGAAGATGGACTCTTTGGAGGTAGTGATGTATAAGTGGAAATGTTAAGAATGATTAAGATTTATCCATGTGAAGAAATGGGTGACAGAACATGTGAAGGCCTAGAGGTAGTTATGGTATGCTGGAGGAATTAAAAGAACTTCAAGACGGTTGAGGTATAGAATACAAGATGAATGTTTAATGAGATAGGTTGGGCCAGGCTACAAGCTACACAAAAAATTTCATGGGTTTGAGTTTCATCATGATGATAATGGGAGAAAAAATGAAAACATTTAAGCAAGGAAATGAAAATGATAAATAAACAAGATTTTATTTTGTTTATTTTATTTATTTTATTTTGTTTATTTTGATAAATAAACAAGATTTTGTGATTAATTATAGGTGGGAGTTGAGAAAAGGAAAGGAATAGAGAAAGATTCTCACGTCCTAGGGTTTCTGAATGGCATTTGCTGAGATATAGAGCAAATGTGGAATGACGGAGTTTGAGGGAGTGACGATGATAAGATAAATTTTGTAAATATTAGGAATGAGATACTCATGGGGTCATCTAAGAAATTATAGGCAATTGGCCTCACGATTCAGGAATTCAGAATAGAGGGTTGGGCTAAAGATACAGATTTTAGAATCTTTCCTACTCCATTTCATTTTCCCATATTGTTTTCAAAGTTCTTTTTCAAAAATAGATTTACCTCTATGAGATACCTGCTTATAAGCCATCAGTGTCTCCTCCTAGCTACGTGACACAGTCTAACTCTACAATACATAATGGTGTGCAAAAACCTTTAAAATTTTGTACCCACCAAACTTTCCAGACTAACATCTCAACATATATTTCAGTTGGATACAATTTCTCACTGTTCTCTAGACATAGAATTTATTTTTATCTCCATATGCTTTTAAAATATGCTGTTTCTTTTATTCAGAATGCTTTGTCCACTTTCTTTTCAACCTGAATAACTTCTATTCATCCTTCAATATCATAGTTCAAATACATCTCCTCTGAGTTGCCTTTTCAGTTGCTCTCATGTCACCTTATAAATGTTTCTAAAACAATGTTTTTCAAAGAGCAGATCCTGTCCCATTTATTGGTTATGAAATAAAGTTAGAGGGTCATGACAGGTACTTAAAATGAAATAGAAAGAGTAGGAAATACAGACAGTTCAAAAATAAGTATTGCCTCTTGAAACTTTTGTTTCAGTTACATATGTATATGTGTATATGTATATTGAATAATCATATAGACCATATTTCTTACTGTGGTTTATGGTCAAAAATATTTGGAAGTCATTATTCTACCACTTTTGTTGCTTTGCTAGTTGTCTTTCTCCCTAGAAGGAGGATACCTTATTTGTTTTTGTGTCTCTCATATTTAGCACTGTGATATATTATAGGCACTCAATCATTTTTGAATAAATTGCTTATGGTAGAAAATGTTTTGCATAGTTGTCTATGTTCTCTCCCTCTTTTTTTGTTCAGCGTTCCTTCAATTCTTCTGTTAAGGTCAAGAAATAGTTTAAATTTGTTGATAGCATATCTTGAATATGTATTCATATTAAAAGGAATAATATGTTCTAGGTTTGGAAGATATATTAGAAGTTATGGATAAATTTTCTAGGCTTCAACAGTTCAAAGTGGAAAAATTTCAGAATTTCAGGTTAGATTTGAGCTGAACAACAACACAATACAAAACGCCACCACCACCATCAACACCCAAGTTCATGCTTCAGGGAGAGAGGGAGGAGACAAGGACCATAGAAAGAACTACAGGAGATTCTGCTTCTTTTCTTTTTTCTTTCTTTTTTTTTTTATTAACCTTTTCAGTTGGGGGAGTAGACAGAGGAGTGTCTTTTGCAACTTTCTGTATTTTATAGCATTAAAAAAATTTCAAAGAAGGAAAATTTTTTAACTTATTACTAACTTTCTTTTTCTGTGAAGTGGGAATAATAATGGGACTTACAATGAGATGAAAATATTTTAATATCTGTCATCAGATTTCTCTTAAGATAGGAGATTGACAATCTTTTGATAAAAGTTGTGGTGATGTCTGAAGTTATGGGGTAAGTGTGCTTCTAACAGAGAAAATGAGAGCAATTACGGCAAGAGATTTGGTTGTTCATGGAAGGAAGGGCCAGTGGATGCCCTCTCCCACTTGGTAGGATTGCTGAAAGGACTCTTCAGGAGAATCTATCCACAATTTTTGGCTTTTTTTTTTTTTTTTTGTAGGGGGCTATGATGAAACCCTTTTTCATAACTCCATAATTATCAGGAGTACTTTCTTTTTATAAGTGTGTGTGTGTGTGTGTGTGTGTGTGTGTGTGTGTGTGTTTTAGTTTGTTGTGAACATTCAGTGTGGAAGCACGAACTTCATATCTTATTAAATCCTTTCATAATGTGTAGGCTTTAACTAACTTAACTGCAGCTTTTGTGCATTTTGTGATTTCTATCATATTAGATAAAATTTCTATCATATTAGATAAAATTTCCATATATTTTAGAAGTTCAGAACACTCCCTCAAGTTTCTGCTAATTACAATGGGGTTAATTCTCAGCAGATCAAGCTATAAGTGGTAACTTTGGCAAACATCCTGCTATTATTGTTTTAGAAGCATTCTCATGTACGAACAGGTCAAAGATGGTCATGCTCACTGGAACCATATATATTCCGTAATATACCAGAGAACCTAATCAATCTAATAACATAAGAAAATGGTAAAGGACTTCTGAGGAAGATGGCAGAGTAGGAGGATCCTAAGCTTACCTCGTCCCATAGATAGAACTAGATAACACCTACATCACTGCAAATTACAAGAAGACAGCCTAAAGACTGGCAGAACAAACTCCCCACAGCTAAATGTAGAGAAGAGGCCACATCATAAAGGGTAGGAAGGACAGAGACATGGTTGGGAGCCAAAGAGACCCACAGGACTTTCTCAGGAAGGGAGGGATGCCACCACTGTAAGAGAGGGGGAGAGGACCAGACCCCATACCAGGCACCTCAGGCACAGGGAACACACACAGAGAAGAATCCCTATAACATTTGGCTTTGAAAACAACAGGGGTCTAATAATCAGGGGCCTAATACCTGGAACTTAAGAAATCAGTGGCTCAACCCTAGGATAGCTGGGAGGGTAGAGTTCCTGCCCTTATAGTGACAGCATAACAAGCAGCCTTGCTAAATTACAGCATAGAAGCAACAGTTTGAAAAATTCCTGGAATGATACAAGGAGATTTGTTTGCTAATCTCAGAGCGTGTGCTGGAGAGGCAGGGATCTTTGGGAGATTACTGCAAGAGCAAAAGAGCTGGGGGTGCCATTTCCTTCCCCTGCATCCCAGCCTAAATATATGGATGCCTGTGGGAATGAGTGCAGTGCCAACATTCTCCACCTAACCTGCTAAAAGCATACCCCACTCCTGCACTCTTCTGTGGACCTGCCCATGCACCCAGCCTTTGCAGGAGTTCTCCAAAGTGGCCAACAGTCTCCTACCATAGCAGAGACAGCATTGTGAACATTGCATGTCAGTCTCCTGTGAACTTTTTCGGATCTACCCCCTTCAACCTGGTGAGCCTTGGCAGTTTTCCTGGGTGGCTGCAAGGGCTATCCCACAGCAGACCAGCATGACCCTTGCCAGCACATCAGTTCACCCCCATGTTTTCCTGTGGACTTCCTTCATCCAATATGCCCTTGGCTAGAGCCCATCCAAAATGGTACAAACAGCCCCAGCAGGGACCAGGACCACTGCAGTGTGACTCTTACTGGAGAGAGAAAGATAATGAGAGAAACCACTCCAAATGAATCCCCACAGTGGGCTGGGGTTAAATATCAGGCCTAACTACAGGCCCTGACCACCAGGAAAACCTTCTCAGGGAGCAATACAAAAGAAAGCTCAAAAGCAGTAAAATGAAGTATATCTATAAAGATCAGATAAGGGATTAACAAAATAAAAGGATGGAAAATATAACACTATATACCTAAAGTATGTTAGGGGAAGGAGTAAAGAATGTGTTGAGAATTAAGCCACCATCAATTTAATATAAACTGCTATATGTATAAGATGGTATATATAAACCTAATAGTAACTACAAATCAAAACCCACTCATAAATATGGAAAAAATAAGGAGAAAGGAGTCCAAGCATATCACTAAAAATACAGAAAAATGTACTATGCAGCCATCAAAAGAAATGAAATCTTGCCATTTGCGACGACGTGGATGGAACTAGAGGGTATCATGCTTAGCGAAATAAGTCAATCGGAGAAAGACAACTATCATATGATCTCCTTGATATGAGGGAGAGGAGATGCAAAATGGGGGTTAAGGGGATAGGAGAAGAGTAAATGAAGCAAGATGGGATTGGGAGGGAGATAAACCATAAGTGACTCTTAATCTCACAAAACAAACTGAGGGTTGCTGGGGGGAAGGGGTAGGGAGTGGGTGGTTGGGTTATGGACATTGGGGAGGGTATGTGCTATGGTGAGTGCAGTGAAGTGTGTAAACCTGGTGATTCACAGACCTGTACCCCTGGGGAAAAAATATATTATATGTTTATAAAAAATAAAATTAAAAAAAAACAGAAAAATGTGAGAGGAGAGAGAAAGAGAAGAAGGGAAGAGATAATTACAAAACAACCATAAAACATGTAACAAAATGGCAATAAGTACACATACCTATCACTAATTACTCTGAATGTGAATGGACTAAATGCTCTAGTCAAAAGACTATATAGAGTGACGGTATGGATAAAAAGCAAGACCTACTTATATGCTGCCTACAAGAGACTCATTTCAGACCTTAAAGACACACGCAGATTGAAAGTGAAGGGACTGAAAAAGCATTTATTACGCAAATGGAGGTGAAAAGACATCTGGGGGAGCAATACATATCAGAAAAAGTAGCCTTTAAAACAAAGACCATAACAACAGACAAAGGAAGACACTATGTAATTGTAAAGGGAATAATCTGACAAGAAGATATAACAATTGTAAATACTTCCACACCAACATGAGAACAGTCAAATACACAGAGCACCGAATAATACACATAAAGGAAGCAACTGATGGTGATACAATCATAGTAGAGGACTTTAACACCTTACTTACCTGATAAAGGGTATCCAAAATCCATAAGAACTTTTAAAACTCAACACCCAAAAAAATAACAATCCAGTTTAAAAAAATGGGCAGAAGACATGAATAGATATTTTCCCAAAGAAGACATCCAGATGGCCAGCAGACACATGAAAAGATGCTCAACATCTCTCAGCATCAGGGGAATACAAATCAAAACTACAATGAGACATCACCTCACACCCACCAAAGTGACTAAAATTAACTACATAGGAAACAACACGTGTTAGCAAGGATGTGGAGAAAGGGGAATCCTCTTACACTGTTGGTGGGAATGCAAACTTATGCAGCTACTCTGGAAAACAGTATGGAGTTTCCTCACAAAGCTAAAAATGAACTACGTTACATTCCACAATTGCTCTACTGAGTATTTACCAAGGGATACAAAAATACTGATTTGAAGGGATACATGCACCCTGATGTTTATAGCGGCGTTACCAACAATAGCCAAAAAATGGAAAGAGCTCAAATGCCCATTGACTGATGAGTGGATAAAGAAGTTGTTTATATATGCAATCAAATATTACTCAGCCATAAAAATAATAAAATCTGACCATTTGCAAAGAAGTGGATGGAGCTGGAGAGTGTAATGCTAAGTGAAATAAGTGATTTCACTCATATGTGGAATTTAAGAAACAAAACAGATGAGCATAAGGGAAAAAAGAGAGGCAAACTGGAAAATGGACTCTAAACTATAGAGAACAAACTGATGGTTATTGGAAGGGAGGTGTCAGGGGAATGAGTTAAATGCGTGTTGGGTACTAAGGAGGGCACTTGCTGTGATGCGCACTGGGTGTTATGAATAAGTGATGAATCACTAAATTCTACACGACACTAATATTACACTGTACGTTAACTAACTGGAACTTAAATCCAAACAACAACAACAACAACAACAACAAAAAAAACCTGATACAATTGAACACGAAAGGAACAAATAATCCAATTGAGAAATGGACAGGGGACCGGAATAGATATTTTTCCAAAGAATACATACAGATGGCCATTAGACACATGAAAAGATGCTAAACGTGACTCATTATCAGGGAAATGCAAAATCAAATCCACAATGAAATATCACCTTACATCTGTCAGAATGGCTAAAATAAAAAAGACAAAAAATAACAAGTGTTGGTGAAGATGTGGAGAAAAAGGAACACTTGTGCACTGTTGGTGGGAATGCAAATTGGTGCAGCTGCTGTGGAAAACAGTATGGAAGTTCCTCAAAAAATAGAATTACCATATGATCCAGTAATTTCACTACTGGATATTTGCCCAAATAAAATGAAAAAACTAATTAAAAGAGATATGCACCCCTATGTTTACTGTAGCATTTTTTACAGTAGCCAAGATATGGAAGCAACCCAAGTGTCCATCCATAGATGATTAAATAAAGAAGCGGTATGTGTATGTGTGTATTTGTGTGTGTGTGTATAATGGAATATTATTCAACCTTAAAATGGATGACATCTGACCATTTGCAACAACATGGATGTATCTAGAGGATATAATGTTAAGTGAAATAAGTCTGTCAGAGAAAGATAAATATCATATGATTTTATTCACAAGTACAATTTAAGAAATAAAACATGTGTACAAAGAATAAAAGAGACAAAAAGAAGCTTTAAAAAATTATTATAATACCAGTATAGTTAACATACAGTGTGGTATTAGTTTCAGATGTACAATATAGTGATTCAGTAGTTCAATATATTACTCAGTGTTTATCCAGGAAAATGTAGTCTTAATCTCCTTTACCAATTTCACCCATCCCCCCATCCAACTTCCCTCTGGTAACCATCTGTTAGTTCTCTATAGTTAAGAGTCTGTTTCTCAGCTTGTCCTTTCCCTTTTTTTCATTTGTTTTGTTCCTTTTTCTTCACATCCTTGCCAACACTTGTTTCTTGAATTTTGATTTTAGACATTCTGACAGGTATGCAGTGATATCTCTTTGTGGTTTTGATATGCATTTCCCTGATGATGAGTGAAGTTGAGCATCTTTTCATGCTGCCTATCTGTATGTCTTCGTTAGGGTAATGTCTGTTCATAAACAGACTCTTAAATTTAGAGAACCAACTATTGGTTGCCAGGGGGGAGGTTGTTGGGGGAGGGATGGATGAAAAAGGTGAGGGGGATTATGAGTACATTTATCATGTTGGGCACTGAGTAATGCACAGATACTTAAATAATTATTTTATATATCTGAAACTAATATAACACTTTATGTTAATTGTAGTTGAATAAAAAATTAAGAAAAAGAAAATTTGAAGTCAAATTTCTTTGGGAAACAAGTTGTTTAGAATGGGTAAAATAGCGAAAACTATCATTAAATGAGGAAAAACAATTCACATACTTCTTGTGAGTCTCAAATCTAAGTTGTAATGTACTAAAGGTGTGTATCTGTGTGTATTATACATAAGATTATACATATAAATTATTGCTGAAAGAACTCTTTAAATTTCAGGCCAAATCTCTTACTTGACAGATGAAGAAACTAAAGCACAAAGATATAGGGTATTTAATTTTATGAAATAGAATATATTCAGGACTTTACATCATTTTCAACATTTCACTTCTAAAAGTTACTATTTTGGGAGTGCACCTCCAATTATGTGTTGGTCTACTTACACAGTGGTTTTCATACTGTGGTATAGAATTTTATGATTCCAGAGAGGTGCCTCAAAGATCACAGGGAAGGAGGGAGGGATGAAGCAAGGAAAGACGGGATGGAAAAAAGGTGTAGTGAGGAGTGAGAATTGCTACCCTTCCTTCAACTTTGACAGGCTTGCTTATATCTGTCCTATATATTGGGTCTGTCCAAGATGTCATTTAAAAAAGCATCCCTCTACTAAATAAAAGCTGCAAATCATTATAGCTTGAACAGGATATAGCACCTGTATGAAACAGACTTTCTCCACAGCTTAGAATCTCACACTGTGTTTTAATTAGTATCTTGTAA
Organism: Lontra canadensis; assembly: GCF_010015895.1. NCBI lineage: Eukaryota > Metazoa > Chordata > Mammalia > Carnivora > Mustelidae > Lontra > Lontra canadensis. The sequence continues at coordinate 32,568,415 of NW_022631003.1, read as the reverse complement.
ACATTTGGGGGGGCACCTGATGAACCTCATGAACTCTTTTCCCAGGAAGTAACATATAGGTACACATTTTGTACACATTTATGTACCTAAAACAGCAGTTTAGGGACTTCCTGAAATCCATTCACAGATCCTGGCTTAATAACACAACTCTGAGAACCTTAGATGACTTAAATAAGAAACTTCTTGTTGAAAAAGAGTTAAGAATTTGGGATTAAATTAGAATGTGTTTGGAAAAGATGGCTTTATCTTTAAGGACAGCATAACTTTGTAGGGAAAGTTTTTCCTGCCTAATAAAAAACAAATTACTTTTTAAAAATTATGTTGTTAGCCACTGTATAGTACATAATTAATTTTTGATGTACTTTTGACCAGACTTCAAGGATCCTATGTACTCTTGCTTGCCACACTATTCTTTTGATTCATTGATTCATTCCACAGATACTTACCAAGAACAGTAGAAGACACTATGCTAAAGCAAATGTAAGTGAATGATTTCAGATATTTGCTTTAGAAGCCATCTATATTTAAAGATATGAATAGCTTTTAGTTTTTAGAGAATTTAACCACTTAATCCATTTCACCAGATCTCCCACCTTCACTCCCTCCTACTCTCTTGTCCTCCCTCACCACACCGCCTCCCCCCCCCCCCCCCCCCCCCCATCCCTTAACTCTCCACTGGAATGAGTATCCCTTTGACTTACCTGGGCTCGATCAGGCCTGGATGACTTAGGCCTTCGGTGTCTGTCTAAGCCGCTTCCAGCCACACACGTACTGCAAGTTTCAATCAGAGGACTGTAGGGGTGTGCAGGGGCACTGGGACTGTGGCACCAAGGGCTGCTATTGGGAAAGGGGCTTGGTCGGTTTTCAATTTCTCTGTTAAGGAAAAAAAAAATTGAGCCAAAAGTAAACCCAAAATATCTTATATAGTGGAATTAGCAATGAAGGTTCAATAAAAGCGAAAGCATGTTTTAAGACCAGAGAATATGGCTTTTCTTGACTTTTGAGCAGCACTTTTGTCAACATCAGAAGTATTTGCCTAGATAAGTGTGACATAAATTCTGCACTTTTCGCTGCAAGCCAGCTCTTGATCCAAGATGAAATTTCTAGATGATGCACGTCTTCCTCCTCCTAAGCACTGCTAAAGACAAGGTGATAATTTTCTCTCTTCACCTCTCCATAACCCTGCCTCTAACAGCAGTGCCACTAAGAAGTGAAATGGCCAGAGGGGTGTTGATATTGCCTAGTGGAAGTCACCAGCCTCTACTGTCCCATGACAATAACCCTGCTTGCTCTGTTTTTCATAAAACACAAAAAGTATGGTCCTATTTGAAGTAGGATTTTTTTATTTGAATTACCTATTCATCATATATCTATTTGTCATCTAGTCATTCCTACTTCTTCAGTTACTAATTGTGGGAAGGAATCAATTAAAAAAAAAAGCCAAGTAAATTTTACCTTCTAAGAAAAACTTTAACTTGCTCCATCTGACATTTTGAATTATCTTTATTACATTTATCTTGTTTTTCTTTAGTTGTAGTTACAGCTGCTGGCCAACTAAACATGTGTCTTTGAGATGTTGGACTTACAACTGAGCGTCTGTCAAATTCAATGTCAGTCTCTAATTTCTCCCACGCTTGCTTCCAGTGAATAGGAGTGTACCAGGCAACAGCCTAACAAAAATGATTCATTAGTATCAAATACCAATGCAGTTAGGTAGATTTTTTAAATGTCATAGGCTTATTGCAATAACATTTCGAAGTCAAACAGTTTAATGTCACTTACCTACTGTGTGTGAATTAGGAACACAATGAGGAGTAAGACATCCTGGACTTAGTTTCCAGTTTCAAAAATTGTAAGGGGCGTAACCTCAGGCAGATTAGTCATTTACTGTATTGGACTGTGTCCTCATATGTGAAAAGGGGAGGGTGATAGTAGGGAATTGCTGTATGAGGGTGTTGTGAGATTCGGCTAAACTACTAAAATTCATAACTTTGAAGAACTATGCAAAAAGTAGTTGTAATGTTATCATTAAAATTTAAATATTTAAGATATTACACATATGTGTATGTTTATATATAGGTCTTATTTGAAATGGGGAAATGGGCAGTAGAACTAGAGATGTGGAGAGGAAACCACATTTTTTTGAGCTAGAATCCTAGCTGGAACTATTAAGGAAACTAACTAGACTCTGAGTTTCCTGAAGAGAGAAACCATGCAATAGTTGTGCTCTTTTCCCTCCAGCACATAGCATAATGCTTGGCAGATACTAAACATATGTAAATTTTCCCCATATGAATTCATTGGTCAGTTTCACTCTTTTACTAGCAAATAAAATTACTTATGTTTACACCACCCTGCAAAAATAATCCGATCCTTTATGTGCAAAGTAGTTCAAACCAGAGTAAAAAGTGTAGTATAAGTATAAAGACTAGGGGCGCCTGGGTGGCTCAGTGGGTTAAGCCTCTGCCTTCGGCTCGGGTCATGATCTCAGGGTCCTGGGATCGAGCCCCGCATCGGGCTCTCTGCTCAGCGAGGAGCCTGCTTCCTCCCCTCTCTCTCTGCCTGTCTCTCTGCCTACTTGTGATCTCTGTCTGTCAAATAAATAAGTACAAAGACTAATCCTGTTCCAGGGAATGACAACTTACTCAAATGGGCATTCCAGGAGCTTAGGGATCTTGTCTGTCTGGTTCAACATACAGTGCCTGGGAACAGTGTGTATACAAAGTAGAAACCCAGAACATGAATAAATGCATGGATAAATGTGATGAAAAGTCTGAAATAAGAATGCCTTAATCTTAGTTTTGTCAATGATTTTTTATGAGCCTGAGTAAATAATTTAGATTATATCACCTTATTTTTCCAACAGTGAAAATCATTAGAAGTATTATAAAATTCATCTTGAGCCCACTAAAAGATCTAAAGGTGAGTAAAGGCCTCAAAATTACAACTAATGAGTGTTCTAATGACAACTACTGTTCTTACAGAAAGACATTAAATGGCTCTTAATAAATTAGCAAGTCTACTCTAAAGGAAAAGTCAAACGAAGCATGAGGTATAATGTAGCAAGCAAGACAATCAGAAAGATAGATTCCAATCAACATATTATCTGGATTAGTAGTTATAGGACATAGTAAGTAAGACTGGAGGTAAGAAAATAAAGGGCAGGTATTCAAGAAAAATCAAAAGAATGGCTTTGAAAAAGGAATAACTTTTTGTTGTAAACAAAGATATCTTTCAACTTTATTAGTGTGTCTTTGGGCATCTATTTATGCTAATATTATGCTAAGGAAAAGATAGAATGAAACTATAAAATTGTCAAATATTGGGAATGAGTTATCCAAAATAATTACTAATACACTTAATTTTATAGTGAATAACGTATAGTTGTTACAAATTAGACTATAGATCCTTTCAATAATAGTCTCTTAAGAGCAGATATCATGTCCTATTCTACATTATTATATTATAGTCATTGGAATAGAGAATAATCTCAACAAATAATTGAGAGGTGCACAAAGGAATAGAAGAGATGTCTACATAGTACACTCCTTTATTATTCCACTCTTCAACCTAAATATCATAAATAAAATCCATCCTTGACTCTGGAATTTAAAGTAACTTCTTAGAAATATTGGCCATGAAAATTATTTTTGCCAGATTATAAGTAGCTCTTTGGCACTTGGGCCCTGGGAACAGGGTGCTGTTGATTTGCCTGACATGTTATTGCAGTTAGTGATGGTTTTATCTAAGCTATTAAGGATGGAAAATACTTGAGTCAGCTAAGAGGAGAAGGAGAACATAAGGACAGCTATCCATTCTTCTTTCAAAACCCATTGTTAAGAATAGGACACTGACTTCACCATTAGGTTTGCACAAAATCGTTGTACAGTTTGGGCTTGTTCTAAACTTGTTTTGTTCTCTCCAAAGAAAATCTGATGGTGGCTGATGCTTTGCTTCAGATACAGCTGCCCACACCTGTAAAAAAATGGTTTGTTAGTGACAAATGACCTTTGAGTTCCATGGAGTTTTGTATATGTCAGAGGGTCATTGCAATGTATCATTCTGCACAGATGAGGTTTTAAAATATGACTGTACAATATATAATATCAAGCTGTGTGACTCCAATCAGTTACTGTACATGGCATAAAGGAAATTACAAGAAAGAGAGGAAACCTTCCAGCATCAGCAAATTACCTGTTCTCTAAGCAAACAATCTCTTTGCTTTTCTTTTAAGGATTATGCTTGTTTACTTTTAGGAAACTAGGTATTTTATTTTAATAGTTGAATAATAAAAACAAAAAGTATTCAGAGCACCTGGGTGGCACAGTTGATTACTTCAATTACCTCACTGACTCTTGGTTTCACTCAGGTCATGATCTCAGTGTTGTGAAAGTGAGCTCTGCACTTAGCGTGGAGTCTGCTTAAGACTCTCTCTCCCTCTTATTATGCTTAGCGAAATAAGTCAATCAGAGAAAGACAACTATCATATGATCTCCCTGATATAAAGAAGTGGAGATGCAATGTGGGGGGGTTGGGAGGTAGGAAAAGAAAAAATGAAAGAAGGTGGGATTGGGAGGGAGACAAACCAAAAAAGACTTAATCTCAAAAAACAGACTGAGGGTTGCTGGGGGGAGGGGGGACGGGAAAGGGGGGTGGGGATATGGACATTGGGGAGGGTATGTGCTATGATGAGTGCTGTGAAATGTGTAAACCTGGCGATTCACAGACCTGTACCCCTGGGGATAAAAATACATTATATGTTTATTAAAAAAATAAATTTTTTTAAAAAGACTGACTATCCCTCTGTTCCTTCTCCCACCCACTGCTCTCTCTCTCTCTCTCAAATAAATAAATAAATAAATATTTAAAAATCCCAAAAGGTATTGTACACAGATTGAGAAAAGCCATGGAAATTTACTTACGGGTATTAATTTACATTCAGGGGTGGACGAAGTGGGACAAGTAACTAACAACAACAAGAAATCACATTTTACCTAGTAATCGAGTGATGAAGAAACTGGTGCTAAGCAAGTCTGGCTGGGTGAAATATTTTTTCCTATAAAATTCTAGTTCATAACATTTATATTTTATACTCACTGTTACTGTGCAATTGGCCTGCATTGTGATATTTGGAAGGAAGCGGTAAAAAGAGACTGTTTGTCCATTCACATTTTGCTGGAGAATATGACCTCCAATCTCCAATTCTTTGTCAAGGGAAGAGTTAATGAGTTTCACAAATAAACCCTTGACATTCACTTCAGCTATTTTAATGTCTCCAAGAGCACTAAAAAATAAAGCACAAAACAGATAATCATGTCAAAAAATGGGCAGAAGACATAACAGACACTTCTCCAATGAAAACATACAAATGGCTATCAGACACAGGAAAAAATGTTCATCATCACTAGCCATCAGGGAGATTCCAATCAAAACTACATTGAGATACCACCTTACACCAGTTAGAATGGCCAAAATTAACAAGACAGGAAACAACGTGTGTTGGAGAGCATGTGGTGAAAGGGGAACCCTCTTAACACTGTTGGTGGGAATGCAAGTTGGTGCAGCCACTTTGGAGAACAGTGTGGAGATTCCTTAAGAAATTAAAGATAGAGCTTCTGTATGATCCTGCAATTGCACTACTGGGTATTTACCCCAAAGATACAGACGTAGTGAAAGAGGGGCCATCTGTACCCCAATGTTCATAGCAGCAATGGCCACGGTCACCAAACCGTGGAAAGAACCAAGATGCCCTTCAACTGATGAATGGATAAGGAAGATGTGGTCCATATACACTATGGAGTATTATGCCTCCATCAGAAAGGATGAATACCCAACTTTTGTATCAACATAGATGGGACTGGAAGAGATTATGCTGAGTGGAATAAGTCAAGCAGAGACAGTCAATTATCATATGGTTTCACTTACTTGTGGAGCATAAGAAATAACACAGAGGACATGGGGAGATGGAGAGGAGAAGGGAGTTGAGGGAAATTGGAGAGGAAGATGAACCATGAGAGACTATGGACTCTGAAAAACAATCTGAGGGTTTTGAAGGGGCAGGGAGTGGGAAGTTGGGTGAGCCTGGTGGCGGGTATTATGGAGGGCACGTATTGCATGGAGCACTGGGTGTGGTACATAAATAATGAATTCTGGTACACTGGAAAGAAATTTAAAAAAAAAGCACAAAGATTATAAGGTGACTTTAGAGAAATGTGTCTTTAGTTCATTTTAAGAACTGAATAATGTGCTTTGAAAGTATAACTTTTATATAGCTGTATATTCTACTGGACACATTCTATATAGAAATGGTATATTTTATAACCTAAGACATATGGTTTGATCTGGTAGTTCTGTTTATCTGTGCAACAAAATTGTCTCTTTCACATAACATAATTAAAGTTAAAAAGTGCTGTAGTTGTCAAGGTATAAATGCCATAGGAAGATGTGATTATCATTATTTAAATTTCCTTCTATTCATGAAACTATCAAGTAAAGAGAAAGGTAAGCCATTTAGATAATTTTTGATAAAGTTACTGTGAAGATGACAGCAACTATGTGCTTAAAAGAATTTTGTAAACTTAAAATATTATGCAAATATAAGATGGTAATTTTTCCTTCTAATGTGTTGAGAGCCTAGTATGTACCACAGACTAGGCTAATAAACATTTATGTTAGCATTTCTCAGAGGGTGGGTCAGAACCTAATAGTACATCATTAAATCCCTTCAGTGGGTAATAGCTGTCATTTTAGAAATGAAATTCCAAAAATAATAATCATACTTATTATGTGCTGGGTACCTTTTAAAGAATATATCTATATCTACACATTCATACCCCAAATTCCAAAATCCATAAAATTCTGAAAAATGCCAAAACTTAAAAAAAATGCATTTGATGTTTGATGACCACCAGGTGTGGTATAAAAGAGATGAATCACTAAATTTTACAGCTAAAACTATTACACTGTATGTTAATTAGCTGACATTTAAATAAAAACTTGGAAAAAAATACATTTGAGACAAATCTGACCTGAATTCCTTTGGTGGCAAAATCTGACCTAAAACTGAGAGTAGTCTATTTATAGTCTTTAATTATGGTTTGTGTGAATTATTCATATGTTTGGCTATGGACAAATTGATGTTTGATTTTGAATACTTTTCTAAGCCCTGATAGGGTGTTACCTAATATGTATTCTAGTCATCATATTACTTTCCTGAAATCCCCCAAGTTCTGAATTTTGAAACACATCAAGTCCCCAAATATTTTGGGAAAGGCATTGTGAACTTGTAGATATTCGTTCAATTCTCATGATAAGGCTACATATTTCTTACTGAAAGTCATGGTAAAAAAAAAACAAACAAAAAACACAACCCACTAATATTTCATTTAATTCTCACAACAACCCAGTGAGACAGATACTATTTTTAGTCCCATTTTACAGATAAAGAAACTGAGGTTTAGAAAGATTGTCATATCCAAGATCACTCAATAAGTGTTAGCACTGTTCTTCTGTCTCACTCAATTAGTAAATTCCCAAAGAGATTTGATGCAACCATTCAAATCGTCTAGATAGTCTGGTAGTTGAGCACTGCTAGAGAACACACGCACACACACGCACATGCATATACACACGTGTAGATTGCTGCCACTGAATAAACTGGTCTCCAGCCACACCTCAGCCCTTAGTGATTCCCTTAGTAATTGGCAGCAAGGTGTGTGTATGTGTGTATGTATGTGTGTGTCTCTGTGTGTGTGTGTGTTAGAAAGTTGTGTGCTTCATAAGCGGAACTAGTCTGTTATTCCTCGAACAATGTACAAATCCCTGCCCTCACATCTCCATCCTTACTCTCAGCAAATAATGTCACAGAGAAAACAGGACCATCAGAGAGAAGTGTGTTCCTACTTTGCACTTAGAAGCAGTTTCACCCATACCCGCTTGACTTCTCTTCTCAGCCCATCTTGTTTCGGTGGAAGAAGGGCCCTTTTCCCATCTCAAGTGAAACACTTTGTTCGCTCTTCCTCTTGCTACTTCCACAACTCAGTCTATTCGTTCTTTTCCTTTAACACCACCTCTCCCTCCACACTGCCCCATTACCCCAGATATGTATGTATCCTCAAACGGCTGCCGCCTTAAAAAAGCAAAAAACAAAAACAAAACAAAACAACAAAAACCAAAACCACAAGCCTCCTTCACCTTCCACTTAGTAGTGTTATTACAACCAATTTGGAAAGACCATGTCATTAATTCGTCACCTCTACTCCTCAATCCACTACCATCTACTTCTGCCTTAGACTGTCCTCCCAGTTGGTAAACTGAGTGGTAAATTGAATGGTTACTTATTTTTTATTGAGGTAAAGTTGACACATTATATTAGTTTCATGTTTACAACATAATGATTCAATTTTTTAAAAAGATTTTATTTATTTATTTGACAGAGATCACAAGTAGGCAGAGAGGCAGGCAGAGAGAGAGGTGGAGGCAGGCTCTCTGCTGAGCAGAGAGCTCGATGCGGGGCTCGATCCCAGGACCCTGGGATCATGACCTGAGCTGAAGGCAGAGGCTTAACACACTGAGCCACCCAGGTGCCCCAATGATTCGATATTTGTATATACCGAGAAATGATTGCCACAATAAGTCTAGTTAACATTTATCACCAGACATAGTTATAATTTTTTTCTTGTGATAAAAAAGTATAAAATCTACTCTCTTGGCAATCAAATATGCTATACAATGACTTTTTATTGAAGTATAATTGACACACAATATCCTATTAGTTGCAGGTGTGCATCATAGTGATTTGATATTTTTATACATTATTAAATCATCCCTGTGATAAGTCATCATTGGCCACCATACAACATTATTACAATATTATTGACTATATTACCTATGCTGTACGTCAGCATGACTTAGTTTATAACTCAGTTTGTACCTCTTAATTCTCTTAACCTATGTCATCTGCCCCAACCCCTCCCAACTCTAGTAACCAATAGTTTCTTGCAGGTATCTATGAGTCTGCTTCCGTTTTGTTTGGTTTGTTCATTTGTTGTGGTTGTTTTTAGATTCCACATGTAAGTGAAATCATTCAGTACTGTCTTTGTCTGACTTATTTCATTTAGCATTATATTCTCCGGGTCCATTCATGTTGTTGGAAATGGTAAGGTTTCATTCTTTTTTTAATGGCTGAATATATATATTCAATATGTATTATATACTACAGCTTCTTTATCCATTCATTTATTGATGGGCACTAAGGTTCCTTCCATTATCTTGGCTATTGTAAATAGCCTGCAATAAAGACAGGGATAGGCATATACCTATCTTTGAGATTGTTTCATTTTTTGATGTAGAATTGCTAGATCATATGATATTAACTTTTTAAGGAACTCCATATTCTTTTCCACAGTGGCCACACCAACTTACATTCCTATTAACTTAGTCTTTGTCTTAATGTCTCTGTGGTATTTGCCTTTACCAGATATGCTTTCTTTTTTGGAATTCCTCTCCTTGTTTACCCATTGTTTTCCTGAAAAGGTTGCTCCTTTTCAGGATCTCTCTCTCTCTCTCTCTCTTTTTTTTTTAGTCTCTTTTTCAGATTTTTCTTCTACATCTGTCTCAGATATTGATCCCTGGGATTCTATTCTTAACCATCTTTTATTCCCATCACATTTCATATATGTGGTATCACCTATGAGCAGCGCATCAGTAACCATTAATACACCAACGACTGCTAAATCTAAATCTCTTGCTTAGATTTTCCAGATGAGCTTTGGACCCTTGGAAACAATTGGTCACTACAGACCCCAAAGATGCCTCTGAGTCAACATGACCCAAATTGAATTCATCATTTTGGAAGGGTGGGAAACCTATTCCAGTGAATTGCATCATCATTTATCCTGTAGGGCATGTCTGAAATTTCCATTACTTTCTCATTCTTTTAACCTTCTTGCCTTATCTGTAACAAATACTATTGATTCTATCCCTATATCTTCTATAAACATCCCCCTTTTCCATTCCTATTGCTGTTATCTTCATTAGGTCCTGCTCACCTCTGTGTGATATTGTAACAGTGTCCTAACTGGTTTCTCCAGTTCTGTACCCTCCTAACCATTCTTCATTTTGTTTTCAGAATGATCTTTGTTTACTATCCAGAACAAGGATAAATATTGCAATAACTGACCATTTCCTTCCAGAGAAAACACAAACTTCATAGCATGGAAATAAGGCCTTACATAATCTGCTTGTCTTGTTAATCTCTTTTTTCCTACTTCCTAGCTTTGCTTAAACTTCAACCACAAAGGTTTTATTACAACACTTGTGACAATTCATACCATTGCATGCTTTACCCACTGTCTATGCAAGTGTTAGTAGTCCCTCTTCTTGTTCCCCATATTCCTACCAACACTTGAAATTTTCAGACTTCTTAGTATTTTCAATATAATGGGTACAAAAGGTATCTCATTGTTATTTTAACTTATTTTCCGCTGATTATAGTGCAATTGAATAAGCTGTTTATTGGTCACCCAGTTTTCTTCTGTGAATTGTCTATTAAAAATTTTTTCCACTTCTATAAAGTTGTTTTACATTTTTATGATTGAGTTCATAGTATCTAAATAAAATAGCATTTAAATATATACACATATTTTTAGAAGAACTATGCAGTAATAAAAGAATATTATTTATGTTATTTTAAGTTGCTATAATGGTAATAATTTGTTATGGCAAGAAATAGAAAACTGATATCCACTTCTATAAATTTTTAAATTATGTGCCAGAAATGCTGCCAGAGTCTTCTGTCTTCTATTTTTCTAATGAAAAAGCACTCCCAATCTTCTATTGTTCCTTTAAAGGTAAATTTCCTTTTTCTCTGGCTAAGATTTTCCTTATGTCTTCAGTTTTTTCTTTGTCTGTTTAAAGGGGGATTGGAGAGGAGGGACAGAGGGAGAGGATGAGAGAGAATCTTAACCATACTCCATGCCCAGCATAGAGCCAAAATTAAGAATCTTTACTGATTGAGGCTTAACTGACTGAGGCCACCCAGGCACTCCTCTTATATCTTCTGTTTTAGAAGTTTTTCCAATATGTACCCAGAGGTTTGGGTTTTTATTTTTCTGTCTTTTATCTTTCTGGGAATTGGTAGTGCATCTTCCATCTGTGTCTTGATGTCTTTCATTAGTTTGGGAAACTTCTCTGCGTATTTCCACCAGTATAGTTCTACCTTAATTGATGTCTCCTCTCCTTAAGTAACTTCAATTACAAGTAAATAGATTTTTAAAAATCTTTCTCTATTAGTCCTTATGCTTGTTTCTGTTCTTCTACTATCTTTGCAATTCAGCCTGGGTATTTTCCTCTAAGAATGTTTTTGTGCAATAATTCTCTCTTCTGTTGCATCAAATATATTGTTAAACCCATCTACTTCTGAAATAGTAATTTCTCTTATTGGATTTTTTAGTTCTAGAATTTCCTTTTGATAATTTAATAAGAATAAACCAATAAAATATTTAGTTTCCTGTTGTATCTTGTCATTTAATTCCTTGAATATTTAATCATTGTTATTTTAAAATCCCTGTCAGATAACCATAATATCTGCACCACCAAGGCCTGTTTTTAGCATTCATTTTAACCTTAGTTTTTGGTTAACTTTTATTAGTTGTATGCCTTTTTTTTTTTTTTTTTTTTTTTTACTTAGTGCCTAGTATTATGAATTAAAAGAACTGCAGAGATAACTTAAGTGTCTGTATAGCATTTTCTCAACCCATACATACAGGATTTACTTTAGCTCTGACAGCTATCTAAGTTGGGGGTAAATTACTTTAATCAAACCAGGGTAAGAAGTGTCTTGATGCTGTACTTCAGCTCCAGTTAGGAAGTCTATTTTGAATATAGTCTTACTATTGGGTGGAAATTTGAAATTTGAAATTTAAAATTGAAATTTGAAATTCCAACTGAAAACCTGGGTTATCAGTGATTCTCTTTCAGGATAGGACCTGAATCCCAATTTTTATTCACCTGGTCCTATGAAACTGCCAATATATTATTAACTTCTCAGATTCCTGCTGCTTTCAAATTAACAACTGTTTTGAGGAGAAAAATGGCTCCAAATGTCAGCCATCACTCTGGGTTTCCTCTTCTAGAAGAGGAACTGTGAGAATAGAAGATGTAAACATCCATGAAATATCAATACACACAACTAAACTGCTTTCAAAATAGTGTTCTCACTTCATACTTTGCATTGTATGAGAATGCCTATTTTGGAGAGTTTCATTTTTGAGTAGTTTACATGCATAGTCTTTTCTTTTGCATTACCATATGGTTCTTAATAAATTGTGGATATAACATTTTATCCTTTGAAATCTCTAGAATTCCTCTATGTCATCCTTATCCTACTGTTATTGAATTATCTGTGGTATGTTTTAATTTCTTAAAAAGATGTCTTTTTGTTTCTCAAACTTGCTTTTTTACATGAGAGATGAGCACTGTTTTGAATTTTGCTTTTAAACAGATAAGATCCTAGAATAGTTCAGTTATTTCTTTGTTATTATACATGTAATGGAATATGTATAGTTGCTTTTCAAAAATCTTTCATTATTTAAGTGAACTGTTTATTTATTGATCTTAAATTTTTATTTTATATACATAAGAAGAGTAAATTAGCTCATATGAAAAAAAAAAAAACATCATCCATATCAGAGCTAGTCACTTCCTTTGCCTTCCTTTTGGTATAAATCCAAAAGTTATAGAAAATACTTCACACGATACATAGACATTCACAGAAGCAGGGCTGTTAAACAGTTATCACACAGACTTTAGTAGTTATCTTTTTCTCTTTCCATAAGCCTTCCCATTTTTCTTTAGTAGGAAAGTGACTTGAAACCTCTGCTTATAAATCATTATTTGATGAGAGTGTAGAGTGATGTACCAACCATTCTGTCAGGAGTTTTTGCATGGGACTGAATTGTAAAAAGATTGAAGAGATATATGGCTATGTAACTTTTTTTTTAAACAATGACTTTCCATCATCTGAGACCTGATTTACCTACTTCTTGGATTTTTCTTGGTAGATTCAAGCTACTTATCTGCCTTTAGGTTTCTATAACTTTAAAGTTTACTAAAATTACCTGTAGAGTTTCAGTTCTTCTAGTATACACCCTCCTAACATTCTCCATACAGATTGGCATCTGTGATCATAGCTGTTGGGGGCAAAGGGGTAAGGATTTAAGGACCTTCCAAAGTTTTAAAAGACAAACTTAGGAAGACTCAGGGAACTTGATTCTGTTCACTGGTATTACAAGAGAAAAGCCCTCAGACTGAAAGTTTTGGTAATACTTCCTTAATGAAGTATTAAGTTAATGAAGAGGTAAGTTAGTATATTATTATCTTCATGTTTTAAAGCATCTGAGGGAAAAAATGGGACTTAGTTTGAAATAGAGTCCTTGGGGAAGATGAATAGATTTTGCTGTGTCCCACAGATTTTGAACAGTTGTGTTTTCATTTTCATTTATTTCCAAGAATTTTTAAAATTCTTCTTAAATTCCTGGTTGACCCATTCACTTTTAAATAGGATTATTTTTAGCCTCCATATGTTTGATTTCTTTCCAAATTTCCTCCAGTGATTTAGTTCAAGTTTCAAAGCATTGTGGTCTAAAAATATGCAAGGAATAATCTCAACCTTTCATATAGATTGAGACCTAATTTGTGACCTAGGATATGATCTATTCTGGAGAAAGTTCCATGTGCCCTTGAGAAGAATGTGTATTCTGTTGCTTTAAGATTGAGTGCTTTGAACATATTTGTAAAGTCCATCTGGTCCAGTGTGTCATTCAAAGCCCTTGTTTCCTTGTTGATCCTCTGCTTAGATGATCTGTCCATTGCTGAATAGGATGTTAAAGTTGCCTACTATTATTGTATTATTATCAATGTGTTTCTTTAGTTTTGTTATTAATTGGCTTATGTGATTGGCTCTTTTCAAGTTAGGGGCATAAATATTTATAATTGTTAGATCTTCTTGCTGGATAGACTCTTTAAATATGACATAATGTTAGTATTTGTTTTAATATCTAATTTGACTGATATAAGGATGGCCACCCCAGCTTTCTTTTGATGGCCATTAGCATGATAAATGGTTTTCCACTCCCTCACATTCAATCTGGAGGTGTCTTTAGGTCTAAAATGAGTCTCTTGCATACAGCATATTGATGGGCTCTGCTTTTTTAAAATCCAATCTGTTACCCTGTATCTTTTGATTGGTGCATTTAACCCATTTTCATTCAGTGTAACTATTGAAAGATACAAATTTAGTGCCATTGTATTATCTGTAATGTCACTATTTCTGTATATTGTGTCTGTTTCTTTCTGGTCTATATTACTTTTGGTCTCTCTCTTTGCTTAAAGGATCCCCTTTAATATTACTTGCAGGGCTGGTTAGTGATCACAAATTATTTTAGTTTGTTTTTCCTGGAAGCTTTTTATCTTTCCTTCTATTTTGAATGACAACCTTGCTAGATAAAAGTATCCTTGCCTGTATATTGTTCTCATTTAGCACCCTGGATATATCATACTAGTCCTTTCTTGCCTGCCAGGTCTCTGTGGATAGGTCTGTTCCCAGTCTGAAGTTTCTACCCTTGTAGGTTATGGACCTCTTGTACTGAGCTGCTTTTAGTATCTTCTCTCTGTCTCTAAGATTTTCAAGTTTCACTATTGTATTTCAAGTTGTTGACCTACTTTTATAGATTTTGAGGGCGCTCTCTGTGTCTCCTGGACTTGAATTCCTAGTTTCTTCCCTAGATTAGGGAGTTTCTCTGCTGTAATTTCCTCTAGTATACCTTCTGGCACACTTCTTCTTCTTCTGTGATCCTAATTATTCTAATATTGTTATGCTTTATAGTATCACCTATCTCTTGAATTCTCCCCTCATGATCCAATAGTTGTTTATCTTTCTTTTGCTCAGCTTCTTTATTCTCCATCATTTGTCTTATATATCACTAATTCTCTCTTCTGCCTCATTAACCTTGCAGTTAGAGCCTTTTTGATTGAGACTTGTTTTGATTTTAATTCTCTTATTTCTTGAGAAAGGAATTCTCTAGTGTTCTCTATGCTTTTATTTATTTATTTGTTTATGAATTTATTTATGGATTTATTTATTTATTTTATAATGTTATGTTAGTCACCATTCAGTACATCATTAGTATTTGATGTAGTGTTCCATGATTCATTGTTTGTGTATAACACTCAGTGCTTCATGCAATATGTGCCATCCTTAATACCCATTACCAGGGTGACCTGCATTTCCACCACCCTCCCCTCTAAACCCCTCAGTTTGTTTCTCAGAGTCCATAGTCTCTCATGGTTCATCTCCCTCCATGTTCCCCCCACTTCATTTTGCCCTTCCTTCCCCTATTGTCCTTCATGCTATTCCTTGTGTTCCACAAATAAATGAAACTATATGATAATTATCTTTCCCTGCTTGACTTATTTCACTTACCATAATCTCCTCCAGGTCCATCCACGTTGATGCAAAAGTGGGTATTCATCCTTTCTGATGGCTGAGTAAAATTCCATTATATATATGGACCACATTTTCTTTATCATTCATCTGTTGAAGGGCATCGCAGCTCCTTCTGCAATTTGGCTATTGTGGACATTGCTGTTATGAACACTGGGATGAAGGTGGCTTTCTTTTCACTACATTTATATCTTTGGGGTAAATACCCAGTAATGTAATTGCTGGGTTAAAGGGTAGCCCTATTTTTAACTTTTTGAGGACCCTCCACACTGTTTCCAAAGTGACTGTACCAGTTTGCATTCCCATCAACAGTGTAAGAGGGCTCCCCTTTTCCCACAACCTCTCCAACATTTGTTGTTTCTTGTCTTGTCCATTTTTGCCATTCTAACAAAATGTGTAAGGTGATATTTCAATGTGGTTTTAATTTGAATTTCCCTGATGGCTAAAGATGATGAACATTTTTCATGTGTATGTTAGCCATTTGTAGGTTTTCTTTGGAGAAGTGTCTGTTCATGTCTTCTGCCCATTTTTTTGACTGGATTATTTGGTTTTTTTGGGTGTTGAGTTTGACAAGTTCTTTATAGATCTTGAATACCAGCCCTTTATCTGTAATGTCATTTGTAATCTTCTCCCATTCCATTTGTTGCCTGTTTGTTTTGTTGACTGTTTCCTTTGCTGTGTAGAAGTTTTCTATCTTGATGAAGTACTAAAAGTTTATTTTTGCTTTTGTTTCCCTTGTCTTTGAAAACACATCTTGAAAGAAGTTGCTGTAGCCATTGTTGAAGAAGTTACTGCCTATGTTCTCCTCTAGGATTTTGATTGATTCCTGTCTCACATTAAGGCCTTTCATCCATTTTCAGTTTATCTTTGTGTATGGTGTAAGAGAATGTTCTAGTTTCGTTCTTCTGTAGGTAGCTATTCAATTTTCCCAGCACCATTTATTGAATACACGGTCCTTTTTCCATTGGATATTTTTCCCCTACTTTGTTGAAGATTATAAGATACCTTGGAATAAACATAACCAAAGAGGTGAAGGATCTATATTCTGGGAACTACAGAACACTTATGAAAAAAATTGAAGAATACACAAAAATATGGAAAAACATTCCATGCTCATGGATCAGAAGACTAGACATTATGAAAATGTCTATGCTTCCCAGAGCAATCTATACTTTCAATGCCATCCCAATCAAAATACCAATGGCATTTTTCAAAGTGTTGGAACAAATGATTCTAAAATTTTTATGGAACTAGAAAAGACCCTCAATCACCAAGGAAATGTTGAAAAAGGAAAACGGAGCTTGGGGCAGCACAATACCTGATTTCAAGCTATATTACAAAGCTGCAAATACCAAGACAGCATGGTACTGGCACAAAAACAGACACATAAATCAATGAAACAGAATAGAGAGCCCAGATATGGACCTTCAACTCTATGGTCAAATAATCCTCTATGCTTTCTTCAAGCTCAGTTAGTATCTTTATAATTATTATTCTGAACTCTAGTTCTGATATCTTACTTATATCCATACTCATCAGGTCCCTGGTAGACAGTACTGCCTCTTGTTCTCTTTTTTGAGGTGAGTTTTTCCATCTTGTCATTCTGTCTTGCATAAAATTGTTGCTTTTCTATTTGTAGAGTTGCAGCTATTGTTTTCTTAGATCTCCAGCTGAATTTGCAGGTGTTCAGAATGATTTGATAGCTCTCTAGCTGAGTTCCTGGGACCAGACAAAACTAAGATGTCCTACTCCTCTGTCATCTTGGATCCCTCACCGCTAAACAAATTTTAAAAACAAGTCCCAAAAGGTTCAAACTATTTCTAAGTAATTTAATTTCATCCCAGAACAAAGCTCAAGAATACTTTTAGAAATACAAAGGTATTCCAGCACTCAAATAACCTAAAAATGATAACTTCTGGCATTTAATAAAAAATTACTAGATATGTAAACAAGATGAATACAACCCATAATAAGGAGAAGTAAAAATAAAAATTGATCAAAATTGATCCAAAATGGACAAAGATGTCAAAAATAGCAGAAAAAGCAAAGTCTTTGTAACTATAATTGGTATATACAAAATCTAGATGAAAGATTGAACATGATTGTGAAATAGCTGAAGTAAAAATACAATAGATGGGATTAATAAGATTAGTCCTTGCAAATAAAAATATTAGTGAATTTGAAGACATAGCAATAGATATTATCCAAAATGAGACACACAAACGAAAAAAGACTAAAAAAGAATAGAACATTAGTGAAGTGTGGGATAACTTCAAATGGCCTGGTACATGTGTAATTGGACTCTCTAAAGGAAAAGATAGGGACAAAATATTTTAAGAAACAATTACCTAAAATTTTCTATAATTTTAAAATTTTAAGTCTATATATCTGCAAATCATAGAAACTCAACAAAGCCCAAGCATAGACTTCCTGAAGAAAGTTACACCAAGGCATATCATAATCAAATCTTCCAAAAACAGCAAGAGAAAAAAGATTAATCACATACAAGGAAACCACCATAATACTGTAGGCGGATTTCTCAACAGAAACTGTGTACACAGGGTAAACGGGATGGTATATTCAAAGTACTGAAAGAAGGAATTGCCAACCAGATATACTGCACCTTGCAAAGCTATCCTTTAAAAGTGAAAGAGAGATAAAGCATTTCTCAGAGAAACAAAAATGAAAGGAATTTTTCAACCATTAAAACTGCTTTACAATAAATGCTTAAAGGAGTTCTTCAAATGGAATTAAAAAACACACTAAACAGGACACCTGGGTGGCTCAGATGCTTAAGAGTATGCCTTTGGCTCAGGTCATGATCTCCAGGTCCTGGGATTGAGCACCATGTTGGCCTCCAGCTCAGTGGGGAATCTGCTTCTCCATCTCCCTCTGCCTCTCTCCCTGCTTGTTCTCTCTCTGGCATTCTCTCTCTCTTAAATAAATAAATAAAATCTTAAAAAAAAAAACCACACTAAACACAACAGGAACATATGTGGAAGTGTAAATCTCAATGGCAAATGTATATATCTATATATCTATTTCTCTCTCTATATATACAAAATAATATGACACTCGTGGTTGTGCACAAATTACTAATAATCAAACATAAAAGTTAGAACAAAAGTATTTAGAATAACTATAAATATGAAAATTTGTAAAGGATTCACATTACTTGAAAAAGCCAATTTTGGTTTCAAGAACATAAAGTGTATGTGAGGTAAAAGTGTAGAATTTTTATATTGAATTGAACTTAAGTAATTATGAAATCACAATAGACAGTTAAAGCTGTAAGAAGATCTATACAAGCATTATGATAACCAGAAAATCCCTATAAATTCCATTACAGAAATTTATCAAATAACAAGACAGAGAGGAAGAAAGGAACAAAGGAACTGTGAAAACAAAACAATGAACAAAATGGCAATACCAAGTTTTTAATCTACTGATAGTAATTTTAAATGTAAATGGGTTGTAAATGTAAATGGGTTAAATTCTCCAATCAAAAGGCATAGAATGGCTGAATAGATTAAAACAGATAACAATATCCAGCAATGTGCTATTTATAAGAGGCTCATTATAGATATAAGGACACACATAAGTTGAAAGAAAATGGATAGAAAAAAATACACTTCATGCAAATGCTAAACAAAATAAAGTAGAGGTAGCTATACTTATATTAGATAAAAAGACGTTAAGTAAAAAATTGTCATTCTTAAGACCTTTATATAAAGGTCTTTGATAAAAGGGTCAGTTCAACAGGAAAATGTAAAAATTGTAAATATTTATCCACCCAACATCAGAGCACCAAAATATATAAAACAAATATTGACATAGCTAAAGGGAAACAATGACAACATTACAATAATAAGAAATTTTATAACCACATTTTCAATAATAGACAGAATATTGAGGGTAGAAAATCAATAAGGAAACAGCTAACTTGAATAACTCAATAGACAAAATGGATATGTCTATTATATAGCCACCCCACAGTGGCAGAATACACATTCTTCTTGAGCACACACAGAACATTCTCCAGGATAGATCACATGTTAGGTCACAAAATAAGTCAACAATTTAGGATTAAAATCATCCCAGCTATCTTCTCAAGTGACAATAGAATGAATCTAGAAATCAATAACACAAGAAAACTCATGAATAAATGGAAATTGAACAACACATTCTTAAATCACCATTGGGTAAAAGACAAAATCAATGGGGAAAACCTGAAAGCTTTTCTAGGATCCAGAACAAGGCAAGGATGTTCATTCTCACCATTGCTATTCAACATAGTCCTTGAAGTCCTAGTCAGAGCAATCAGGTAAGAAAAAAAATTAAAGATGATCAAATGAGATGAGACATAAATTACAGATATTTGAAGAATGACATGATCATATATGTAGAAAATCCTAAAAACACTACAAAAAGTTATTAGAAAAAATGAATTAGGTAAAGTTGTACCTACAGAATCAACATGCAAAAATCAGTGGAATTTCTTCACACTAATAATAAACTAACTAAAACAGATATTAAGAAAATAATCTCACTTATATAAAAAGAATAAAAAGAATAAAATACTTACATATTAACTACACCAAAGAGGTGATAGACTTGTACACTGAAATTGTACTATATATTGTACTATAATATTGAAAACTTATACACTACAAAATATTGATGGAGGAAATTTAAAAGACAAAATAAATGGAAAGACATTGCATGTTCATGGTCTGGAGGAACTAAATTGTTAAGATGCTCGTACTACTCAAAGTGATCTATAGATTCAATGCAATGTCTATCAAAATACCAAAGACCTGTGTGTGTGTGTGTGTGTGTGTGTGTGTGTGTGTGTTTTACAGAAGTTGGAAAAACAACTCAAAATAACTCAAAATTCATATAGAACCGCAAAAGACCCCAAATAGACAAAGCAATCTTGAGCAGGAAGAAAAAAGCTGGAGGTATCCCACTTCTTTACCTCAAATTATATTATAAAGCTAAAGTAAATAAGACAGTATGGTACTGGCATAAAAATAGACATACAGACCAATGGAACAGAATAGAAAGCCCAAAACAAACCCATGCATAAAAATTATGGTCAACTGATCTTCAACAAGAGTGCCAAAATTACACAATGGGGAAAGGATAGTTTCTTCAGTGAATGATGGAAGACTGATAGCCACATGTAAAAGAATGAAATTGGACCCCTATGTCACAGCATATACAAAAACTACTCAAAATGGGATAAGACTTGAAACCATAAAGTCATAGGGAAAAAAAAGGGGGGGGGAATCTTGCTATTGGTATTGATAGTAATTTCTTAGATACGACACCAAAAGCACAGGCAACAAAAGTATATATAAACAAGGGGGATTACATTCAACTAAAAAACTTCTGCACAGAAAAGGAAATAGTTAACAAAATGAAAAGGCAACCCATAGAATGAGAAAAATATTTGTAATCCATATATCTGATAAGGGTTAATAGCCTAAATAAATAAGGAATTCATACATTTCATCAGCAAAAAAGCAAATAACTTGATTAAAAAGTAGCAAAGGACCACGATAGAAACTTTTAAAAAGAAATTCTAATGTTTAACAAGTATATGAAAAGGTGTTCAACAACACAAATTGCCAGTGAAATGAAATAAAAATCACAATGAGATATTACTTCATTCTTGTTAGGATGGCTATTATCAAAAAGAAAAGATGGGGTGCTTGGGTGGCTCAGTCTATTGAGCTTCTGCCTTCAGCTCAGGTCATGGTCTCAGGGTCCTGGGATAGAGCCCTATGTTGGGCTCCCAGCTCAGTGTGGAGGCTGCTTGTCCTGCTCCCTCTCCCCCCTGCTCGTGTGCTCTCTATTAAATTAATAAATAAAATCTTTATAAAAAAGAAAAAAACAATATAAGTGCTGGTGAGGATGTGGAGAAAAAGGAACACTTGTACTGTTGGTGAGAATATAAATTAATAAGGCCATTATGGAAAACATACAGAAGTTCCTAAAAAAAATTAAAAATATAACTGTCATATGATCCAGCAGTCCCACTTCTGGATATATATCCAAATTAAATGAAATGAGTATCAGGAAGAGATATCTGCACTCTCATGTTCATTGCAGCATTATCACAATAGTCAAAATATGGAAACAGCCTAAATGTCTTCAATAGATGAATGGGTATAGAAAATGTCACACACACACAGACACACACACACACACACACACTGAAATATTCAGTTTTTAAAAAGAAGGAAATCCTGACTTCAATATGGATGTATGACAACATGGATGGAACTGGAGGACATTATGCTAAACAAAATAAGCATGATACAGAAAGAAATATTGTATGATCTTGATGGTGCTTGTTGCTAGGGACTGGGGGAGGCAGAAATGGTATTATGTGGTTCAAAGGGTACAAACTTGCAGTAAGCAAAATGAGTAAGTTCTAGAGATCTAATGTACAACACAGTGATTATAGTTAATGATACTTGAAAATTGCTGAGAAGATAGATCTTAATGTTCTCACCACACACACCATAAAGATAATTATGTGAGGTAGTGGATCTGTTAACTAACTTAATGGTATTCCTTTCACAATATATAAGTATCAATTCATCATGTTGTATACCTTAGACTTACATGATATTATATGTCAATTACATCTTAATAAAAAACCAAAAAGACAAAATAACTTATATATCATATACATCATGTATATATGTATATATATACACACACCATTTTTATGTCAATGATATATCAATAAAGCTGTTTAAAAACTGAAGAAAGAATTCATCACAAGCAGATCCATATTACAAGAAAGGAAGTTCTTTTTCAGGTAGTAGCAAAATTATAAGGGATGGAAACATGATTTACAAAAAAGAAATACGGGAAGGCAGTGAAAACATATGAGGGTAAATATATAACATATTTTTCTTATATTTTAAATTTCTTCTACTAATTATTAAACAAAATAACTATGGAGTATGCAATTTATGACATATGTAGAAATAAAATATGTGATAGCAAAAACACAATATTTGGGATAAAAGAAATGAATACTATTGAAAAGTCTTATACTATTTGTGAAGTGGTATAATATCACTTGAAGGTAGTCTGGGACAGGGTGAAGATATCCTAGAAACCTTAAAGGAATCACTAAAATAACAGAGTTATAGCTAATCAGCCAACAATGGAAATAAAATAGAATCATTGACAATACTCAATTCAAAAGCATACAGAAAATGAGGAGAAAGACAACACAGAATAGTTGGGGCAAATAGAAAACAAATATTAACAATTACTTTAAATGTAAACAGTTTAAATGCTCAAAAGACAGAGATTATTAGACTTGATAGAAGAACAAGTCTCAACTACATGCTACTTACAAAACATGCATTCTAAATATAAAGACACAAATATATTAAAAGTAAAAGACTTACCATGGAAAAAGACTTACCATGCTAACAATAAGAAAAGGAAAGCTGGGATGGTTATATTAATATCAATAGATTTCTGAACTAAGAATAATGCCAGGGATAAAGAAGGTCATTTCATAATGATATAGAGATCAGTTCATTAAGAGGATATAACAATTTCAAATGTTTGTAAATCTAGTAACTGAACTTCAAAGTATATGAAAGAAAAAAAACTGATAGAATTGCAAGACAAAATCAATAAATCCACAATTATAGTTGATTTTAACACCCCTTTCTCAAAAATTGATAGAACAAGTAGACATAAAAGCAACAAAAAGACTGTAACTTAATGCCAGTAATGAAATTTGACCTGAATGACATTTATAAAATACTCTATTCAACAACATCAGAATATAAATTCTTTGTAAGTTCACTCAGAACACTTACCAGGATAGACAATATCCTGACTGTAAAACAAGTCTTAATACCTTTAAAAGGACTCAAGTAGTGCAAAGTATGTTCTTTGACCATTATAGAATTTAATTAAAAATTGATAATAAAAATATGTCTGGAAAATCACTGTAACTTGCAAATTTGTCAACATTTGGGAACTTCTTATTACACAAAGATCAAAGAAGAAAGTAAGTGGAAATTAGAAGGTATTTTGAAATGAATGAGAATCCAACATATCAAATTTGTGGGATGCTACTAAAGCTGTACTTAGGGGGAAATTTACTAAATGCTTATATTAGAAGAGAAAAGGGTATAAAAGCAATTGATCTCAGGCTCCACCTTGAGAGACTAGAGAAAGAAAAGGAAAGGAAACCTAAAGTAGGCAGAAGAAAGTAAACACACATCAGAATGGAAATCAATAAAATAGAAAACAAAACAAAAACCACAGAAAGCCAATTGTTTGAGAGGCTCAATAAACTGATGACTCTCTGGCAAGATTGATTAGGAAACGGATAGAAGACATATCTGACCAGTATCAGTAATTAGAAATGTGACATCACTACAGATACTAAAAGAATAATAAAGGAATATTATGAACAACTTTATGACAATTAATCTGACAAAGTAGTTGAAATGGACAAATTGTGTGAAAGACACATATTATCCAAGAAGAAATAGATAACTGGAATATCATGATATCTATTTTCCAGAAATAAAATTTGTAGATAAAAACCTTCCCCCAAAGAAACTCCAGGCCCAGAATGCTTCACTGATGAATTCTATAAAATATTTAAGAAAAAAGTTACTTCTATATAAACTCATCTAGAAAATGAAAGAGGAGGGGATATATCCCAACTCATTCTATGAGGCAAGCTTTACCTTATGTCAAAGCAAATACATTACAGAAGAAAACTACAGATCAATACTTTTCACAAACACAGATGTAAATATTTGAAACAAAATTTTAACCAATAAAATTCAGTAATATATTAAAAGAAAAAATATTATGATCAAGGGAGGTTTATTTTAAGTGTGTATGGTTGCTTTAACATTAAGAAGAACCATATGATCTTTTCAGTAGATGCATAAAAAGCATTTGACAAAAATCCAATATTCATTCATAATATTCATTGCCACAGTTCAACATTCTAAGTCATGATCCTGTTACTCCTTTGTTTGAAACTTTCCCGTTGCTTCCCATTTCCCATTATAAAAATCAAATTCCTCATCCTGGTGTTCAAGGCTCCCTGTGATCACTCCCCAGTCTTGTTATACCAACTAATGCACTGTTCAGTGGGGCAATGCTATAAAGTGCCTTATATCAACCAGATCCTAGCTTTTTCTGCCTCCTTCACTTTGTTTATGCTGCTCCTTTTCTCTAGGCTGTCGGTTCTCAGCCTTGACTGTGCATTAGAATTACCATGGGATTTAAAAAAAAATACAATGCTCAATTCTACCACTAGAAATTCTGACTCAAAGAGTCTAGGCTAGGGTCAGGACGTTAAAAACCTCTCAGCTGATTCAACTTTGTAGGTACAATTGAGAACTAGTGCATATCCAAAATTTACTTATCTTTCTTATAATTCTACTTAACAACTCCTTCACAAAATCTTCCCAGGTCATCCTCTACTGGGAGAAAATTCTCTAAATGCCTTGATCCTTTATTTGCCTCTCTCAATCCTTTTGCCTGCAGGTCTTCCTGGTCTGAGTGAAAGTTCTTAAAACCATATTCACAACTCTTTTTTTTTTTCTTTGAATTTTTGCTCCAAATAGATCATCATTCTTAACACACTGGTTAGATATTGAATGAATAATTTCATATAGTGCTTTTAGATGATTGAGTGAACACTTAATTATTCACTATAGTTGAATGGTAATAGTGGTTGATTTTAGGAAATCTGACCTAAGGGGAAAACAGTTTCCTTTATGTCTGACCTTTAAACTGGCTAGTAACTCCTTTTAGCCATCTCACACTCTCTGTCGACATGTGTTTATTTCTAATAATTCACAATTCAATCTGTTGTTAAGGCAACAAGAAAAGCAGGATGAAGTAAATGTATAAAGGAGTCATCTCTTTTATTTTAGCTCTAATATCAACTTTCATCCTGACCAATTCTTTTTGCCATAGATACCAACCACCATAAAAATGGATCAATTTTCCTTCTATTTTGAACTCAAGCACCTAGTAGAAGAGAAAAACAGACACTAAATCCATATGAACGATTTGCCAATAACAAAAAATAGAGTTGTCTTTATTTGTAGGGATTATGTAGTGCTGTTTCCTCTGGCATCTTTGAAAAATCAGCATTCCTTGTTTGGTTCCCTAATAAGTTACATTGATTTCTTATCATTGCTCAGAACATAAGAAAGTTATATTTCAATAAACTGCTTAGGGTTTTAGATGAAATCAGGAATGTAATATCAGATTAAAACTTCATTTCCTACTGAAGTAAAGTAGTTCCTATTCCAATAGAAGATGTTAAATAGTTCAAATAGAATATGTACCTGGATCTAGATTGGCCTACTTCTTCAAGAATCATAGAAAAGTGTTTCCAGGCTTTCTCTGCAGGGGGTGAGTGTGAAAGAAGTTTCTTTGTATCGCCAAACAAAGATAGGAAGTAATCTTCTCCTTCCCCAGTTACTGGTATCTCAGGAGCAAGGTATGGCAGAGCCTGTCTCCTTGTCATTATGGAGCTGTTGATTCCTTTCAAAGAAACCAAAGAGGAAAGAAACAAAGAGAAGTAAATAAAAGGACATTAAAAGAACACAAAGCCACTATCTTTGTTCTTTGCTTCTACAAAATTATTTTCTTTGTGCATTTTACTGTCACTTTCAAACTCAATGAGGATAATTAAAAGCTATACACCAAAGTCTATGAAATAACTAGTGATTATTTTTAGTGACACACTGGTACAGGGATAAAGAAAGAAAAATATTCTGTCCCTAGATGTAAGTTGGTATTTTCGCTATAGAGTGTATGGATTTTAGTCATTGCTAAAGGTCACTGTAATCTTAGGAGGCTTCTTCAAATAGTGGATTATAGGCATACAAACAATGAAGCATAGGAAATAATGGCAGCAGATCAAAATCCTACATAACACTGTGTCACAAGTTTAGCAAAATATCAGAAACAAAATGAAATATAGATAACCAACAGTCAGGCTTAAATATCCACGGAGTAATAGAGGAAAATAGAGGCATCAAGTAGTCATGGGTGTGTTTATGCTACCAGTTTTGAAACTTCTTGACTGGTAATTAAGATACAGACCCCAAGTCTAGCCTATTCAATGAGGAGGAGGTGCTTATAGATATATTCATATTCATGACTAATTTTTATTTAGTACTTACTATATGCTAGGTGATTTTCATACATATCTTATTTAATCTTTAGGCCAGCCCTGTGAAGTTGATATTTTAATCCCTATTTTGCACTTGTAGGTGTAATAGGACCCACGGATACCTAGCCTATTATCTCACAGTGTAGAAATATCCTTTAGACAAGTCCTCTGTTTCCAAGACCATGATGTTTTCAGTAAAACATGATAACATTCCCTTGAAGTTCCCTAACATCATGAGGAACACACTGTGGATATTGCTGAATGCATTGCTTACACTGTTGGCAACTGTCAAACCTGAATTTTTCCTATTGTAGTACTGTTTTCATTAATGTTCTATCTTCTTCTCCAAATTCATTAATGTTCTATCTTTCCACCATTTTCTTACCATTTGTTTTGTTTCTTTCTGTTATATGTCTGTTTTTTCCTTACTTAAGCTATAAGTCTCCTAGTGGCACAAATACACAAGACATTGCTTAAATCTTTCTGGTAGTGTTCAGAGGAAGGGGAGTTAATGCTATACATTAGAATTTTTATCTAGCAATTCTAGAGCATCTAAACCATCAACCCATAAACGATTATGACAATTCAAGATATATTAATCATGGAGATGATACATTTGGCCACATACATTTATATGACCTGAATATGACTAAGTGTTAGGATCAATGTTGAGCATAATCAAGTTACTCTGCATATGACATTAAGAAATCTGTGTTATTGGAATTCATTCTGACTTCTAGGCATATAAAGAATCTATTAAACTACATGATTTAAAAATCGTCTTAAAAAAATTGGTACAGGGGTGCCTGGGTGTCTCAGCGGGTTAAAGCCTCTGCCTCCGGCTCAGGTCGTGATCCCAGGGTCCTGGGATCAAGCCCCGCATCAGGCTCTCTGCTCGGCAGGGAGCCTGCTTCCTCCTCCTCTCTCTCTCTCTCTGCCTGCCTCTCCGCCTGCTTGTAATCTCTGTCTGTCAAATAAATGAGTGAAATCTTAAAAAAAAAAAAATTGGTACATGTGTTGCTTACCCAAGCTGTTTTCTGATCTGGAAAGTCCCACTCCTGTAGTTTTAGGAGTCTTCTGCCCAATTGTTGATACAGTTAGTCCACTAAAGTGAGGGCTAGACAGAGTGTAATCAAGAGGCATTTCATAGGATAATGACCATGGAAATGATAGCGTTGTATCTGAATTTGCTGTCGAAAAAAAATGTGCTAAAGATCTCTGTGTCATTAGGAGACTGTCTTGGGTATCTTTTCTTCTGTGTACAAAAATCAGTACAATAAGTAAAGTGAGAAACTAAAAATGAATACACATGAACATAAGAATCATGAATTGTGATTATTACCCAGAGTTCTGCTTTTCAAAGGTATTATGTATCTATATAAGCATAAGGACATCTTATAGTTGTAGTTTTAACAATCTAAATAAGACGCATGAATGTTAAGAAATGCTTTTATTTACTCTTTTAACTAAAAATCAGTCAATCAGGGTGCCTGGGCTTCTCAGCTGATTTAGTATCTGCCTTCGGCTCAGGTCATGATCTTAGGGTCCTGGGATTGAGTCCCATACTGAAGCCTGCTCAGGGGTAGTCTGCCTCTCCTTCTGTGCTCCCTCTCCCTTTGTTTTCTCTTGTGCTCTCTCTCAAGGAAATTAATAAAATCTTTATTTAAAAAATAAAAATAAAAAATAAATATCAGTCAATTGTTGCTGTAGATGATTTTGAAAAAGTGCAAAAGTAGAAAGAAGAAAACAAAAATCACCAAAATGCTACCAACCAAAAATTTTGCCAAAAAAATCACAAAATGCTATCAACCATTTCATTCAGGTTTTTTTTTTAAATGTTATGTTAGTCACCATACATTAAATCATTAGTTTTTAATGTAGTGTTCAATGATTCATTATTTGTGTATAACACCCAGTGCTCATTATAACATATACCCTCCTTAATACCCATCACCCTATTACCTCCTCCCCCCAAACTCCTCCCCTCTGAAACCCTCAGATTGTTTCCCGGGGTCCATAGTCTCTCATGGTTCATCTCCTCCTCTGATTTCTCCCCCTTCAGTTTTCCCTTCATTCCCCTAATGTCTTCCATGCTATTCCTTAAGTTCCACATATGAGTGAAATGATGTGATAATTGACTTATTTCACTTAGCATAATCTCCTCCAGTTCCATCCATATCAATGCAAATGGTGGGTATTCATCCCTTCTAATGGTTGTATATATGAACCATTGTATATATGAACCACATCTTCTTTATTCATTCATCCAGTGAAGAACATCTTGGCTTCTTCCACAGTTTGGCTATTTGGACATTGCTGCTATGAACGTTGGGGCACAGGTGCCCCTTCTTTTCACTACATCTGTATGTTTGGGGTAAATACTCAGTAGTGCAATTACTGGGCCATAGTGTAGCTCTATTTTTAATTTTTTGCGGAAACTCCATACTGTTTTCCAGAGTGGCTGTACTGGTTTGCATTGCCACCAACAGTGTAAGAAAGTTCCCCTTTCTCCATATCCTCGCCAACATTTGTTGTTTCCTGCCTTGTTAATTTTAGCCATTCTAACTGGTGTGAGGTGGTATCTCATTGTGGTTTTAATTTTAATTTCCCTGATGAAAATTGACATGGAACATTTTCTCACGTGTCTGTTCGCCATTTAGATGTCTTCTTTGGACAAGCATCTGTTCATATCTTCTGTCCATCTTTTTTTTTTTTTTTAGATTTAAAGTTTTTTTTTAAATTTTTTATTTTTTTATAAACATATAATGTATTTTTATCCTCAGGCGTACAGGTCTGTAATCGCCAGGTTTACACACTTCATAGCACTCACCATAGCACATACCTTCCCCAGTGTCCATAACCCCACCACCCTCTCCCTCCCTACCCCCAGCAACCCTCAGTTTGTTTTGTGAGATTAAGAGTCTCTTATGGTTTGTCTCTCTCCCGTTCCCATCTTGTTTCATTTATTCCTTTCCTACCTCCTAAGTCCCCCACATTGCTTCTCTACTTCCTCATATCAGGGAGATGGTATGACAGTTATCTTTCTCTGATTGACTTATTTCGCTCAGCATAATACCCTCTAGTTCTATCCACATAGTCGCAAATGGCAAGATTTCATTTCTTTTGATGGCTGCATAGTATTCCATTGTATATGTATACCACCTCTTCTTTATCCATTCATCTGTTGAAGGACATCTAGGTTCTTTCCATAGTTTGGCTATTGTGGACATTGCTGCTATAAACATTCGGGTTCACGTGCCCCTTCAGATCACTACCTTTGTATCTTTAGGGTAAATACCCAGTAGTGCAATTGCTGGGTCATAGGGTAGCTCTATTTTCAGTTTTTTGAGGAACTTCCATGATGTTTTCCAGAGTGGTTGCACCAGCTTGCATTCCCACCAACAGTGTAGGAGGGTTCCCTTTTCTCCGCATCCTCGCCAGCATCTGTCATTTCCTGACTTGTTAATTTTAGCCATTCTGACTGGTGTGAGGTGATATCTCATTGTGGTTTTGATTTGTATTTCCCTGATGCCGAGTGATTTGGAACACTTTTTCATGTGTCTGTTGGCCATCTGGATGTCTTCTTTGCAGAAATGTCTGTTCATGTCCTCTGCCCATTTCTTGATTGGATTCTTTGTTCTTTGGATGTCTTCTGTCCATTTTTTAACTGGATTATTTGTTTTTTGGGTGTTGAGTTTGACAAGTTCTTTATAGATCTTGGATACCAGCCCTTTATCTGTAATGTCATTTGTGAATATCTCCTCTCACTCCGTGGGTTATCTCTTTGTTTTGTTGACTATTTCTTTTGCTGTGAAGAAGCTTTTTATCTTGATGAAGTACCAAAAGTTCATTTTTGCTTTTGTTTCCCTTGCTTTTGGAAATGTGTCATGAAAGAAGTTGCCATGGCAGAGGTCAAAGAGGTTACTGCCTATGTTCTCCTCTAGGATTTTGATGGATTCCAGTCTCACATTGAGGTCTCTCATCCATTTTAAGTTTATCTTTTTGTATGGTGTAAGTGGATGGTCCATTGTCACTCCTCTGCCTGTGGCTGTTCAATTTTCCCAGCACCCATTATTGAAGAGACTGTCCTTTACTTTTCTTTTTTTTTTTTTTAATTTTTAAAGATTTTATTCATTTACTTGACAGAGAGAGGGAATGCAAGCAAGGGGAGACTAAGAGGGAGAAGCAGGCTTCCCGCCGAGTAGGGAGCCCAATGTAGGGCTTGATCCCAGGACTCTGGGATCATGACCTGAGCTGAAGGCAGACACTTAATGACTGAGCCATCCAGGTGCCCTGAGACTGTCTTTTTTCCATTGGATATTCTTTCCTGCTTTGTCAAAGATTAGTTGACCATAGAGTCAAGTGTTGATTTCTGGGCTCTCTATTCTGTCCCATTGTTCTGTGTCTGTTTTTGTGCCAGTACCATGCTGTCTTGTAATATAGCTTGAAGTCAAGCATTGTGATGCCCCCAACTTTGGTTTTCTTTTTCAACATCCCCCTGGCTATTTGGGGTCTTTTCTTGTTCCATACAAATTTTAGGATTGTTTGTTCCAGCTCTGTGAAAAATGTTGATGGTATTTTGATAGGGATTGCTTTGAAAGTGTAGATTTCTCTGGGAAGCATAAACATTTTAGCAATGTTTATTCTTCCAATCCATGAGCATGGAATGTTTTTCCATCTCTTTGTGTCTTCTTCAATTTCTTTCATAAAAAGTTCTAGAGTACAGATCCATTACGTCTTCGGTTAGGTTTATTCCAGGATATCTTATGGTTTTTGGTCCTATTGTAAATGAAATCAATTCCTTAATTTTTCTTTCTACAGTTACATTGTTAGTGGATAAGAAAGCAACTGATTCCCGTGCATTGATTTTGTATTCTGCCACATTACTGAATTGCTGTATGAGTTCTAGTAATTTTGGAGTAGAGTCTTTTGGGTTTTCCACATAAAGTATCATGTCATCTGTGAGGGAGAGAGTTTGACTTCTTCTTTGCCAATTTGGATTCCTTTTATTTCCTTTTGTTCTCTGATGGTTGATGCTAGGACTTCTAGTACTATATTGAACAATAGTGGTGAGAGTGGGGATTTCTGTCATGTTCCTGACCTTAAGGGAAAAGCTCTCAGCTTTTCCCCATTGCGAATGATATTTGCTGTGGGCTTTTCATAGATGGTTTTTATGAAATTGAGGTATATTCCCTTTATCCCTATACGCTAAAGAGTTTTAATCAATAAAGGATGCAGTATTTTGTCTAATGCTTTTTCTGTATCAATTGAGAGGATCATATGGTTCTTGTCTTTTTCTTTTTTTAATGTGCTCTATCATGTTGATTGATTTACAAATGGTGAACCACGCTTGTATCCCAGGAACAAATCCCACCTGGTTGTGATGGATAATCCTTTTAATGTACTGTTGGAGTCTATAAGCTAGGATCTTATTATTTTGTACCCATCTAATCATCAGGGATATTTGCCTGTAATTCTCCTTTTTATGGTGTCTTTGCCTGGTTTTGGAATTAGGGTAATGCTGGCCTCATAGAATGAGTTTGGAAGTTTCCCTTCTGTTTCTATCTTTTGAAACAGCTTCAGAAAAATAGGTATTATTTCTTCCTTAAGTGTTTGATAGAATTCCCCTGGGAAGCCTTCTGGCCCTGGACTCTTGTTTTTAGGGAGGTGTTTTTTTTTTTTTTCTTTTTTAACTGCTTCTGTTCCATTCTCTTTATTGGCCTATTCAGATTGTCTATTTCTTCCTGTTTCAGTCTTGATAGTTTATAAGTTTCCAGAAAGGAATCTATTTCTTCCAGGTTGCTTAATTTGTTGGCATATAGTTACTGATAATTTCTAATAATTGTTTCTATTTCCTTGGTGTTAGTCATGATCTCTCCCCTTTCATTCATGATTTTATTAACTTGGGTCCTTTCTCTTCTCTTTTTAGTAAGTCTTTCCAGAATTTTATCTTATTCTTTCAAAGAAGCAGCTTATAGTTTCATTGATCTTTTCTACTGTTTTTCTGATTTATATTTCATTGCTCTCTGCTCTAATCTTTATTATTTCTCTTCTCCTGCTTGGTTTAGGTTTTATTTGCTATTCTTTCTCCAAGTCCTTTAGGCATAAGGTTAGCTTGTGCATTCTGGATTTTTCTACTTTTTTGAGTGAGGCTTGGATGGCTATGTATTTCTCCCTTAGGACTGCCTTTCCAGTAACCGATAGGTATTGGATCAATGTGTTTTCATTCTAATTGGTTTCCATAAATTATTTAAGTTCTTTTTTAATTTCCTGGTTGACCCAAACATTCTTCAGCAGGATGGTCTTTAACTTCTATGTGTTTGAATTCCTTCCAATTTTTTTCTTATGATTGAGTTCCAGTTTCAAAGCACTGTGGTCTGAAAATACGCAAGAAATAATTTCAGTCTTTTAGTATTGGTTGAGACCTGATTTGTGACACAATATATGGTCTATTCCAGAGAAAGTTCCATGTGCATTTGGGAAGAATGAGTATTCTGTTGTTTAGGGTGGAATGTTCTGTATGTATCCATGAGGTCCATCTGGTCCAATGTGTCATTCAGAGCTCTTGTTTCTTTGTTGATCTTCTGCTTAGATGAATCTGTCTATTGCTGAGAGTGGAGTGTTAAGACATCCTACTATTAAAGTATTATTATCAATATGATTCTTTATTTTGGTTAATAGTTGGCTTATGTATTTGGCCGTTCCCATGTTGGGGGATAGATATTTACAACTGTTAGATCTTGTGGGACAGACCCTTTAAGTGTGATATACTGTCCCTCTACATCTTTTACTACAGTCTTTAGCTTAAAATCTAATTTTTGTGATATGAGAATTGCTATCCCAGCTTTATTTTGAGGTTCATTGGATAAGGTGTTCTCCATCCCTTGACTTTCAACCAGAAGTATCTTTATATTCAAAATGAGTCTCTTGTAGACAACATATAGATGGGTCATGTATTTTATCTAATCTGCAACGCTGTGATATTCCTCCCTCCATATGTAAGAAATCTCTTCCCCCAGCTGCTCTCAGAATAGCTTCATTGGGCCTAAGATTTGCAGGTTTTACTCCCTATAAGCTGGGATGTTTTTCTGTTCTTACTGATCTCAGGAGGGGTCCTCTCTGCCTCTTGGACACAAATGCTTGCTTCCTTCCCCAGATTATGGATGTTCTCAGCTACAATTTGTTCAAATATGCCTTCTAGTCCTTTCTCTCTCTCCAGCTCCTCAGGGATCCCAATAATTCTGATAATTGGAATGTTTCATGACATCATTGATCTCTTTAAGTCTATTCTCCTATGCTTCTAGTTGTTTATCCTAGGCCTCCTCAGCTTCCTTCCTTTCTATCATCTTATCTTCTAGCTCACTAATTCATTCTTCTGCCTCATTACACTGGCTGTCAGGATATACAGTTTAGACTGCATCTCATTCATAGTATTTTTAAGTTTGGCCTGATTAGATCTCATTTCTGCCCTTAGAGATTCTATATTGTCACTAATATTTTTCTTAAGCCTGGATATTGACTTCATATTTGCTACTCTGAAGTCTATCTCTGACATCTTGCTTTTATCCATAACCATTAGGTCTGTGACAGAGGCCACAGTCTCTTTTTTCTTTGTTGGAGTTTCCTCCTCCTACTAACTATGTCGAGGGGTGGTTGAGGGAATACACAGAGTTCAAAGTATTAACCATGATGTAAGCAAGATGCACCCATTTTATGAGGACTCTAGTGTTGTCTTCCTCTTGTTCTTCCACTCTGTCTTCTGGGGGAAGGGCCTGCCATGCTATTACTCAGGCAACCCTACTTGGGGAGAGATGCCCTGCCCCCGTCCAGGGGTTGGGCTTGATGGAAACCATTTTTTTTGAGCTTTTGTTCTCTGGTGGCTTTCTGCATCTCTTCTGAGAGCCAGAGCAAAAATAGTCACACTCAAAACTCTGTCCAAGAGGAGACAAATCATAATCTGCTCTTCACTGAGCCCTCCAAGATACAGTCTCTGCTTCTGTAGATGCTGCTAAAAAAGGCAGACTCCTGTAGTGGTTTGTGCCCACAGCAGATCTCCCAGAGGTCAACCCCAGGGTCGGGGCATGTCTCTGCCTTTTGGGCTTCTAAAACTGTGAGTGGTCTAGGTTCATGTGTGTGCCCCTGCAGTTCCTGGATCCTGTGTGGGGCCTGCTCTAAAACCCTTTCTTGGGTGCTACCTCTCTGAAAATTTGTGCCTGGTTTCCATTGCAGGATGCTCTTTTGCTTCAGTGTTATATCACTTTCGAGGTACCAGCTTATGACAGCTCCTTCCCCCTTCTGTTTATCCTCTGATATCTGCCTGTAGATTCACGACTCCATCCTTCACACCTTGAAACCTGCAGAGATTTTCTGGTTGTAGAGATCCAGATATATATTCTTACCTCTCAGGCTGATTTCTTGGGTGTTCAGAATGATTTGGTAGATAGATAGCTAAATTCAGGGGACCAGCTGAAATAGGGTCACTTACTCCTCCACCATCTTGCCTCCTCCACTCCATTCCAGTGTTTCTAACATTTTTTTAAACTCAAAATTGAGACTCTAGAAACCATTTATATACCACTTTTATTACTTACTCTATATTTCCCTTTCCATTAACTAAAAAAATGGTTATAGTTCCTGCTTAATATATTATTGTTTAGTAAACTTTTTCCTTTAATTCCTGCTAACTGATTTTCCTATATTTATAAAAATTCTAGTTAATGTCTACTTTCAAATATATTCTGAAAATTAATTACTTTGAATACAGTATACATGTATATCTGTCTGTACATGTGTATACGTGTGTGTGTATGTGTGTATATGTATGTTGAGGGGAATATAGAAAAGGAAGAAAACAGGCTTAATTTCCAGGTATTATTTTTATAATTAAATCTTCCTACGAACACAGGTTTTTCTTTCTTTCTTTTTTAAAAACATAAAAATATCTGTTAACTAGCGTGCATTTAAACAAAGCCTCTAAACTACAACACAATTATTTTACAAGTAACATAATATTCCCATGGCTTGGCTCATGAAAAGATTTACGACAACTCCATTTTATGAGTCACATTGAGACTTAGTCCCCTTAAAGCAATCTGTGTGTATGTGTATGTATATGTGTGTTTAACACTTGAATTGTGAACAAAGTCCTGGGGTCCAAAATCCTCTAGCTTTTTGAAAAACTGGATAAATGGCCAGTTCATGCACCCCGTTATTTTGGGCCACTTATTTATCCTCTGTAAGTCAAGAGCTAAGAATTTTGCATCCATGGCTTATTTCTATTTTGGTTCTTTATTTTACTGAGTTACTGTAAAGATATTTTAGCAAGTCTTCTGCTTTGTTGTTTGTTTTTGTTTTCTAAATATTTCTATAAGGAAACAAGGGCCTGAAGTTTCCGAATCTGCCAAAGTGATGTCAGTCTTAATCACTTTGTTTAGTAAGAGGTATTTATAATCATCTTGCTCTACAATTTGTAAATTCCTTCATCAGAAGTATTATATCTGGAGAGCTTTGTACTCAAAACCAGACTTCTCTAAATGTACCTCTCAGAGGGCACAGACATCTCAGGCATTTTTTTTTAATATAAATAAATGGCATTGGCTTGAAAATTGTACTACTAGGCCAGTACATATAAAGCTTGAGCATTAGCCATTCTGCTGACACCCCAAGCACTCATCTTTCTCAGAAAACCTCTAACCCATGAATATATACTCTTGAGTAGGATGTGGTAGTTTGTGGAAAGGAGACTAAGAGGTAGATTGTCAAGTTACAATATTTCATCTCTGTCCAACCTGAGACAGGATCATTTGACATGATTTCTGCCTGACACTAACATAAGCAGGAAATGTACTTTTCTTTTCAAAGTTCCTTACATCTGGGTTTCATTACAAACTGGCTATATCTTTTCAGCATTTTCATTTTAAAAGCTCCAAAGTTTTTTTCTTCCTCCAGTAAAATAATACCATTTCCAAATAATTTAATTCCACAGAAGATTCCTAATAAGCCTTTGCAAATGTTGTGATTAAAGAAATCTGGCTTAGGGCCACAACGTATTCTTATATTTGTGGCTGAATAAGAATTTTTTTTAAGATTTTATTTATTTACTTGACACACAGAGAGAGAGATCACAAGTAGGTAAAGAGGCAGGCGGCAGGGGGTGGGGGCGGGGGGAAGCAAGCTCCCTGCTGAGCAGAGAGCCTGATGTGGGGCTTGATTGCAGGACCCTGAGATCATGACCTGAGCTGAAGGCAGAGGCTTAACCCACTGAGCCATGCAGGCACCCCTGAAAAAGAAATTTCTAATGGTTGCACACACCTCTGAAAAAGGTGAGACATTTCACAAGAGACACATGTGATGTAGCCCATTGTCTAAACTCTGCACTATCCTGTTAGTATCCTTTTGGAAGATGAGAGATTTGGCCTTGTGCTTAGTCAGCTTGCCCTCTATCATATGGAATTTTGTAAGTCCCTTCTTGCATTTTATTTCCTCTGTAATTGATTAGTACTACACCAGAGGTAGTTATAAAAGTTCAATTCCCACATTTCAGTGTTATTTTCGGAGATGCTACATTGGTAATTCTGACAACAATTATTTCTCAGATGACCTCTAAGAACAAATATTTTAAAAATGAACTTATCAGTAAATACAGGACATGTAGGTGCAAAGTAACTTTAGCTTTAAATAGGGTATATTCAATACTGAGGTCATTTTTAAAAAAAAATTGGAAAACCCATGCTAATGTTTTTATTGATAGAATGATTCGTACTAGTAGTAAAAATAGGGACTTATAGTTTTTGTTTGTTTGTTTGTTTATTTTTTTTTGTTTTTCTTTTTCTTTTTGGGGGTAGCGAGAGAGTTGTAGTTTTTATTCAATATCTTCACAGGCATTTCCAAAAAACACAATTCTCTAGCAATTCTTTGTCCCAAAGGTTAGTAAAAGAATTCTAAAGAAATTGTCTGTCAATTGCCTTAACATGTTAGATATAAGTTCTGAAATCTCAACCATGTCTTATATGACAGAGATCTGTCCAGGTGAATTTTTGCATTATTCAAGAACTAAACTTCATAAAACTGTGGTTGAGAAAATAGTTGTACATTATAATTAATTTTAGAAGATGTTCTAAATCAATGGAATCAACTGGAATCAATTCCAGTTACAGCTACTTAAAATAAGATGTTTTGAAACAAGAGGTCAAGTACTCTATCATTATCCTCTAAATCTCAGATCCTCCTTTCATTTGTGCCATTCTTACTGTGTTTGATTCTTCATTTTATCTTCCTGCTCATGAAGTTCACTCTGCAGGGCCACCGAAGTTTTCTGACTGGCTTGCGTGCCTTTCATTTTGGCTAGGAGAAAATTCTCTTTTCTTTCCTGGGGAAACAAGTCACGATATAGTAATAAATATAGCTGAAGTTCAAGGTAGATTTTTTTTTTTTTCAAGTGACCTCAGCTGTTAATCTAACTACCTCAAACCATCTGCCAGATCTAATAATTTCTTTCCCAAGCTGGTGCCAGAACCAGGTTTCTAAAGTAAGTATGTAAGCACTGACATAGCCAATACTAGTACTGGTTAATCATATTATGCAAATCAAGGTGAAGGTGTGTGGCCTTCACTGGAAGCAGCTCAAGAAACAAGGTGGCAACCCAGCACAGATACCTTTATGACTAGAACCTTCACATCTGGCCAACACTGCCTGTTAGAACACTGTGAGGTAATGTCTCCATGGTTACAAAGTTCCAGTCTCTGAGCAATTATGTTGACACTGCACCTGCTTTGTAGTTTGCAGACATTAAATATGGTAACTTGTTTTTAGGAGAGTCAGACAAATTTTGCCACCAAAATATTCAATAACCTATTTTGGATTTATGAGGCTCAAAGCTAGTATGTAAATATTTGGAGCTTTAGTCACTGTTTTTAATTGTTTGTTTTTTTTGATTTTTGTTTTGTTTTGACAAATGCTCTTTGAACACATGGAAATAGCCAAGCAGCAGGAACAGAAAACTTGTGTACTTTTCAGCAGAAAGAAAGCTATTGGTAGAAGTAGTGTAAATCAAAGTCAGGAGATTTACATTCTTCTAGTTATGCCAGCAGTATGATTTAGAAGAAATCAGTTAGTTCAGATTCTGATCTTGAATAAAAGATTCACTTAAATGTTTTATGGTAATGATGGTATAAGAATAAAATTAACACTGTACACAGTTATAAGATATATTAGCAATATGATTACTGGAGGAGTACATTCATTCATAAATGAACATCTATTCTGTACCAGGAACCAGACAGATACTATGGATAAATAGTTCTTGCTTCAAGGAATAATGATAAAATATCTTCCAATAAGGATTAGAAAATGGCTTCCATCATGGAATGATGAGCATTATTTAATAAAAGGACAATGAACAAAGTAACTGTTTTAATAAGTCAAGAGAAAACGATTTCTTGGGGACCCTGTGAAATAGTGGCATAGGAAGATCCTAAACTCACCTTGTCACACAGATACTCTTAGATAACAACCACATCAATATAACTAACCCAGAAAATGATTGAAGACTGGCATAATAGACTCACTACAGTTAACTGTAGAAAGGAGGCCACATGAGAAAACGGTGAAAGGATGGAGCCCCAGTTGGGAAATAACCTAACTTGAGAGTTTAACCACAAAGACTGGAGGGACACCACAAATAGAGGAAAGGGAGAGGAACAGGTTCCACACCAGGCATCCCAAACATGCAGGACCTACACTGGGAAGATGAGTCTCCATAACATTTGGTTTTGAAAATCAGAGAGCTTAACTTTGTGAGTTTTTTACTTTGTGAGGGTTTTTTTTTTTTTCAGATTTTATTTATTTATTTGACAGACAGAGATCACAAATAGGCAGAGAGGCAGGCAGAGAGAGAGAGAGGAAGGGAAGCAGGCTCCCTGCTGAGCAGAGAGCCCGATGCAGGGCTCAATCCCAGGACCCTGGGATCATGATCTGAGTCGAAGGCAGAGGCTTTAACCCAGCGAGCCACCCAGACGTCCCAACTTTGTGAGTTTTTACAGTCATTGGGGTTTAACACTAGGAACTTTTAAAAATTAGTGGGATCAGCTCCAGGAGGGCCAGAGGATGAGAGAAAATAGTCTCTGCCCTTAAAGAGACAGCACACACATAATTCCTGCCAAGATACAGCATATAAGTAGCAGTTTGAAAAGCACCTGGAGATTTATTTACTAATCTCAAAATGTGTGCTAGAGGGGCAGAAATCTTTAAGAAATTTCTCAAAGAACAAAAGAGCTGGTGGGCACCATTCCCCCATTTATATCTAGCCTAGATACCCAGACATATGTGGGAATCAACATGAACACTTGCTACTTAGCCCAGGTTTCATTCTGCAAGCAGATGGGCACTTACCTTGCTAACACCTGTGTGCTCTACCTCCACATTCTCCTGCACACCGTCCCATTCAACCTGCCTCAATCTTTCCAAAGCTACACCTGATGCATTTTATTCTGCAAGCATCCCTGACAGTGGCTAGCACCACTCCAAAGTGACTCTTGCTCTGGTGAGAAGGGAAGATAATCACACACACACCAGTTCCACTGAAGCCCCAGAAATGGGCTGGGGGGGAAATGTGATGTGACTGCTGGCTCAGCCCACCAACAAAAACCTCATAGGGGGCAGCACAAAGAGAGGGCTCTGTAATTGGGGGCTGGGAGTGGTCACCGCAACCCAAAAAGACAGACTCAGGACAGATATCTGGCCTGATAGCTAGTCTCATTCTAAAAAAAAAAAAAAAGAAAGAAAGAAAAGCCACTCAGGAGACAATGCAGGGACAGTGTCCTGCAGGTCTGCAGGTAGGTGTGGCCACAATTCATAGTTCTGGCAAACAGGATGATAGCAAGCATCTGGTCTGACCCAACTACAAGCCCAAAGTCACCCCAGACTGGCCCTATAATAGTACAGATGCCAAATACTGCTCACAAGAAAGATGGCTTTGCAGCTGACTGGACTGAAGGCAAATGTTGCTCAACCACAATGGAAGTGTGCATGCAACACACATAGGAGACATCTCTGAAGTGACAGGTTCTGGTGAACAAGGAACATTGCACTATGGGGCACAACAGGACCTCTTCTTCATAAGTTTACTACTTTTAAGAGCAGGAGATGTAGTTGGCTTTCTTAATACATAGAAACAAACACAGAGAATTAGACAAAATGAGACAGAGGAATATATCCCAAAGGAAAGATCAGGACAAAATCACAACAAAATGATTTGGAGACGAGCAAGATGCTTCTTAAAGAATTCAAAGTACTAGTCATAAAGATACTAATTGGATGTGAGAAAAGACTGGAGGATCTCAGTGAGACCTTAAACAAAGAGAAAATATAAAAAAAAAGAACCAATCAATGATGTAGAATTCAACTGCTAAAATTAAAAGTACACTGGAGGAAATCAATAGTAGAGCAGAAAAAGCAGAAAAATGAATCAGTGAGCTGGAAGACAGAATAATAGAAAGCAAAGCAACTGAACAACAAAAAGAAAAAAGTACAATAAAAAATGAGAATACATCAAGGAAACTCAGTGACATCATCAAAGATAGTAAAATTCACAAAATAGGGATCCCAGAAATAGAAAATAGAGGGGGGGGGGGCAGAAAATTAATTTGAAGAAATGAGAGCTGAAAACCTCCCTAATCTGGGAAAGGAAATAGACATCCAGATCTAGAGGCACAGAAAACCCAGGGATGTCCAACACTGAGACACATAATATTCACAATGGCAAAAAGTAATGGCAAAGAGAGACTCTTAAAGGCAACAACAAAAAAAGAAAATAGTTGCATACAAGGGAAACCCAATAAAACTTTCTGCTGATTTTTTTTTTTCAGCAGAAATTTTGTAAGCCAGAGGTTTGGCATGATATATT
Source organism: Lontra canadensis (assembly GCF_010015895.1). Taxonomy (NCBI): domain Eukaryota; kingdom Metazoa; phylum Chordata; class Mammalia; order Carnivora; family Mustelidae; genus Lontra; species Lontra canadensis. Next base: position 32,526,805 of record NW_022631003.1, on the reverse strand, counting down.
CAAAGTGCTAAAAGGAAAAAGTCTGAAACCAAAAACACTCTATCCAGCAATGCTATCATTTAGAATAGAAGGAGAGATAAAAGTTTCTCAGACAAACAAAACTGGAAGGAGTTCATCACCACTAAATCAGCCATATAAGAAATGTTAAAGGGAATTCTTTGAGTGGAAAGAAATAGCCAAGTGGAAAGAATAAGAAAATTATAAAAGGAAAAAATTTCACAGGTACATGTGAACAATAATACAAGTAGTAGATTAGTTACTTATAAAACCAGTATAGTTAAACCACAGAAACAGTACAGTCATATCTATAAAAATCAGTCAAGGACTAACAAAAATAAAAGATGTAAAGTATGACATCATATATACAAAATGTGGGAGGAGAGAGTAAAAATGTAGTGCTTTTAGAATGGATTCAAACTTAAGCAACCATTATCCTAATAGAGACTGCTATATGTATAGGATATTATATACCAACCTAATGATAATCACAAATAGAAAACTGTAAAAGATATGCAAAGAAGAAAAGAAACAAATCTAAGTGTATCACTAAAGAAAGCAATCAAACCAAAAGGTAAGAGAACAAGAAAATAAAGGAAGGGAGAAGAACTACAAAAACTACCATAAAACAAGCAACAAAATGGCAAAAACTACATACCTATCAGTAATTACATTGAATGTAAATGGACTAAATGCTCACATCAAGACATAGGATGACAGAATAGATTAAAAAAAACAAGCCCCATCTATATGCTGTCTATATGTGACTCAATTCTAACCTAAAGATGCATGCAAATTAAAAGTGTGGGGATGAAAAAACAATTATCAGGGGAGCCTGGGTGGCTCAGTGGGTTAAAGTCTCTGCCTTTGGCTCAGGTCATTATCCCAGGGTCCTGGGATCGAGCCCCGTATTGGGCTTTCTGCTCAGAGGGGAGCCTACTTCCTCCTCTCTCTCTCTGCCTGCCTCTCTGCCTACTTGTGATCTCTGTCAAATAAATAAAATCTTAAAAAAATTATCATTGAAATAGAAATGAAAACAAAACCAAAAATAAACAAATAAAAACAAACAAGTGAAAAGAAACTTGGGGGATATTGACAAAATAGTCTTTAAAACAAAGACTATAACAAGAGACAAAGAAGGATACTACCTAATGATAAAAGGAATAATCCAAAAAGAAAATATAACAATTGTAAATATTTCTGCACCCAACATGGAAGCATCCAGCTACATAAAGCACCCATTAACAGACATAAAGGGAGTAATCTTTAGAAATACAATAATAGTAAAGGACTTTATCACCCCACTTACATCAATGGCTAGATCATCTAGATGGAAAAATCAACAAGGAAAAAGTGGCTTTAAATGACACATGGGACCAAATGGATCTAACAGATATATTCAGAACATTTCATCCAAACACAGAGTAATACACAGTTTTTTTTTTTTTTCAAGTGCACATGGAACATTCTCTAAAATAGACTGCATGTTGGGCCACAAAACAAATCTTAAAAAATTCAAAAAGATTGATATTGTATCATGCATCTTTTCTGATCATAATGATACGAAACTAGAAATCAAACACACACACACTCACACACACACCCACACACACATCTGAAAGAACACAAATACATGGAGGCTAAACAACATGGGGTCCTAGACAATGAATGGGTGAACCAAGAAATCAAAGATGAAATTAAAAAATATATGGAGACAAATGAAAATGAAATCTTTGGGATGCAGTAAAAGCTATTCTAAGAGAGACTATTCAGCTATACAGGCCTACCTCAGAAAACAAGAAAAATCTCAAACAACCTAACCTTATACCTAAAAGAGATACAAAAGGACAACCAAACCCAAAGTCAACAGAAGGAAGAAACTAATAAAGATTAGAGTAGAAATAAGTGAAATAGAGACTAAGAAAGCAAAAGAACAGATTAATAAAACCAGGAACAGTTTCTTTAAAAAGATCAATAAAATAGAAAACTGTTTAGCTGATTCATCAAAAAAGGAAAAAGGGAGGACTCAAATAAAATCAGAAATGAAAGAAGAGAAATAAAGTGGACATCACAGAAATTATAAAGGATTATTAAAGAATATTCCTAGAAACATACAGATCCCAAAATTGAATCAGGAAGAAATAGAAAATCTGAACAGACTAATTGCTAGTAATGAAATTAAATCAGGAACCAAAATCTCCCAACAAACAAAAGTGCATGCCCAGTTGGCTTCACAGGTGAATTTTACCAAACATTTAAAGAAAAGTTAATAACTATTCTTTTCAAACTATTCCAAAAAATAAAAGAGGAAGGAGACCTTTCAAATTCATTCTGAGGCCAGCATTTCCCTGGTAACAAAACCAGATAAAAACACTACAGAAGAGAAAAAACTATAGGCCAGTATCTGTGATGAAGATAGATGCAAAGATCCTCAACATATTTAGCAAACTGAATCTACCAATACATTGAAAAAATTATTCACTATGAACGAGTGGAATTTATTTCAGGAATTCAAGTGTTGTTCAATATTCACAAATCAATGTGATACATCACATTAAAAAAAGAAAGGATAAAAACCATATGATCATCTCAATTGGTGCAGAAAAAGCATTTGACAAAGTACAACATCCATTCATGACACAAACCAACCTATACAAGTCAACACCAAAACCCACAAATAATCCAATTAAAAATGGTCTGAAGACTTGAAGACATTTCTCCAAAAAAGACATACAGATGGCTTATAGACACATGAAAAGATGCTCAAAATCACCAATCATCAGAGAAATTCAAATCAAAACCACAATGAAATATCACCTTAAACTTGTCAGAACAGCTAAAATCAAAAACACAAGAAACAACAAGTGTTCACAAGGATGTATAGAAAAAGGAACCCTGTGCACTGTTAGTGGGAATGCAAACTGGTGCAGCAACCTTGGAAAACAGGATGGAGGTTCCTCAAAAAATTAGAAATGGAATTACCATATCATTCAGTAATTCCACCTCTGGCTTTTTACCCCCCCAAAACGAAAGCAATAATTTGAAAAGATATATGCACCCTCTCTTCACTGTAGCATTACTTACAATAGCCAAGATATGGAAGCAACCCAAGTTCCATCAACATATAAAATATAAGTGGATAAAGAAGAGGTAGTGTGTGCATGTGTGCGCACATGTGTGTGTGCATGTATACACACATATATAATGGAATACATATACTAAATAATGGAATGTATATAATATATAATGAATTATATAATATATAATAATGGAATAGACACACCCATATAATGGACTGTTACCTAGCCAAAAAAAATTAATGAAGTCTTACCATTTGTAAGAACAACATGAATGGATCTAGAGGATGTAGTGCTAAGTGAAGTAAGTCAGAGAAAGGCAAATACCATATGATTTCACTCATATGTGGAATTTAAGAAATGAAACAAAGAAAGAGAAAAGAGAAACAAACAAACCCAGATTCTTAAATATGGAGAACAAACTGGTGGTTGTCAGAGGGCAGGTGGGTTGGGTAATAGGGAATTAAGAGTACACTTGTGAGCACTGAGTAATGTATAGAATTGTTGAATCACTATATTATACACTAAGTGTAAACTAATATAACACTGCATATTAATTATACTTCAATTTTAAAAATGAGTAAAAAAAGGACAAGAAGTATACTACATAATGAAAGAAGTAAGCTAGAGGAAGGCAAACATTTGGCTATATTCTCCCTATTTTAAAAAGGAAGCAAAATCCTTTTAGGATTGTGGGCCAATTATATAAACATAGCACAGAGATTTACAAATTTATAATTATGCTTAGAAAATAAGTAAAAATGGATTTATTATTTCTTGCCACTATTCCAGTTTCCTTACCTATCTGGATGGTATACTAGCTGTTGGAATTTTCTGTACTTGAATTATGTATATCCATGAAGTCATTATGACCTCATTTGTTTTATCAGCTTATTCACATTTTCCAACATAGTATGGAAAAACAAAATTCCTCAACTGAGAAAAACTTTGAAAAGCTTTAAATTTGTGAATGTTCTAACAGTCATCTCCCATGTAGGATTTTTCCTTGTTTCTTTTCCTAAAATTATAGCATATATGCAACTAAAATCAATTTCCTTTTTTTCAGCTACTCAAACTAAGTCAGTGGTTCTCAGTAGGGGACGGGTTGAACCATGGAAGGCATTTCGTAAATGTGAAGGGAAAGTCACAGTAGTCATGACGATTTGGTGGGGGTGTTCCTGCATTTAGCAGACAGGAGCCAGAAATGCTACGCTATCTGAAATGTGGCAAATAATTTTCCCACATACTACACAATTTTCCAGACATTCATACATTGAAAAATAATTTATAATTATCTGAGTGTAATGCCCAATTCCATATTGCATATAAATATAAAATATTTTGCACACTTTAAATATATACCAAAATTTCCAGGAAGTAACTACTTATTGTTCACACTGAGGGAAGGGTGTATGTTGGTTTGTACAGGAATTTTCTGAGAGTTGTTTGTCAGTTTAGAAAAATTACATTATCAATGGTAATACCATTTGGTACATTCATGTGGTTTATATAACTTACCTGACAATAGGTAAGAGCAGCAACAACAACAACAAAATCAACCTGATATTTAATAATACTAGGGAATAATTATTAAATGTTTAAGGTGTGTTCAACAAAATCAACCTGATATTTAATAATACTAGGGAATAATTATTAAATGTTTAAGGTGTGTTTGATATTATGATTGTATTCTTTAAGGAGAATCCTTATTGTTTAGACATACATTATTTAGACATCCTTATTGTTTAGGCATTTTTAGATAAAATTAGATGATGTGTGGATTTGCTTCAAAATAATACAGAGCATAGGGAATGGATGTAGATGTAGATGAAAAAGACAGGTCATGATTTGTAACTGTTGAAGCTGGGTAATGGGTACTTGGAGCTTTTTTGTACATTATGTCTATTTCTTCTTTAAATCATTGGCTTTTTTCCATAGTAAAAAGGCTAGAGAGAAATTTCATTTTGGCATCAGTAGACTTTAAACATCAGTAGTATCATCATCATGGCTGTCTCTAGCTTGGAAAGATAGGGTCAAGCAAGATCTGAAAGAGAAAACAAACACCTACTGTTCATGAGGTGCAACAGTCTTTTTAAAAAATTTTAAATTCAATTAGCCAACATATAGTACATCATTAGTTTTTGATGTAGCGTTCAATGATTCATTAATTACATATAACACCCAGTGCTCATCATATCACATTCCCTCCTTAATGCCCTTCACCAAGTTACCCCATACCCCACCCATCTCCCCTTCTGCAACCCTCAGTTTGTTTCCCAGAGTAAAGAGTCTGTCATGGTTTGTCTCTCTCTGATTTCTTCCCATTCAGCTTTCCCTCCCTTCCCCTATGATCCTCTTCACTATTTCTTATGTTCCACATGTGAGTGAAATCATATAATTGTCCTTCTCTGATTGATTTATTTCACTTAGCATAATCTCCTCCAATTCCACCCAGGCTGATGTAAATGGTAGGTATTCATCCCTTCTAATGGTTGAGTGTAATTTCATTGTATATATGAACCACATCTTCTTTATTCATTCATCCAGTGAAGGACATCTCGGCTTCTTCCACAGTTTGGCTATTTGGACATTGCTGCTATGAACGTTGGGGCACAGGTGCCCCTTCTTTTCACTACATCTGTATGTTTGGAGTAAATACTCAGTAGTGCAATTGCTGGGACATAGGGTAGCTCTATTTTTAATTTTTTGCAGAAACTCCATATTGTTTTCCGGAGTGGCTGTATTGGTTTGCATTGCCACCAACAGTGTAAGAAAGTTCCCCTTTCTCCATATCCTCGCCAACATTTGTTGTTTCCTGCCTTGTTAATTTTAGCCATTCTAACTGGTGTGAGGTGGTATCTCATTGTGGTTTTGATTTGAATTTCCCTAATGAAAAGTGACACGGAACATTTTCTCATGTGTCTGTTGGCCATTTGGATGTCTTCTTTGGACAAGCATCTGTTCATATCTTCTGTCTATTTTTTGACTGCAGTATTTGTTTTTTTGGGTGTTGAGTTTGACAAGTTCTTTATAGATCTTGGATACCAGCCCTTTATTTGCAATGTCATTTGCAAATATCTCCTCCCATTCTGTGGATTGCCTCTTTGTTTTGTTGACTATTTCTTTTGCTGTGCAGCAGCTTTTTATCTTGAAGAAGTACCAAAAGTTCATCTTTGCTTTTGTTTCCCTTGCTTTTGGAAACGTGTCATGAAAGAATTTGCTGTGGCAGAGGTCAAAGAGGTTACTGCCTATGTTCTCCTCTAGGATTTTGATGGATTCCTATCCCACATTGAGGTCTTTCATCCATTTTGAGTTTATCTTTGTGTATAGTGTAAGAGGATGGTCCATTGTCATTTCTCTGCCTGTGGCTGTTCAATTTTCCCAGCACCCATTATTGAAGAGACTGTCTTTTTTTCCATTGGATATTCTTTCTTTCTTTGTCAAAGATTAGTTGACCATAGAGTCAAGTGTTGATTTCTGGGCTCTCTATTGTGTTCCATTGTTCTATGTGTCTGTTTTTGTGCCAGTACCATGCTGTCTTGATGATCACAGCTTTGCAATATAGCTTGAAGTCAAGCATTGTGATGCCCCCAACTTTGGTTTTCTTTTTCTACATTCCCCTGGCTAGATGGGGTCTTTTCTGGTTCCATACAAATTTTAGGATTGTTTGTTCCAACTCTGTGAAAAATGTTGATGGTATTTTGATAGGGATTGCATTGAAAGTGTAGATTTCTCTGGGAAGCATAGACATTTTAGCAATGTTTATTCTTCCAGTCCATGAGCATGGAATGTTTTTCCATCTCTTTGTGTCTTCCTCAATTTCTTTCATAAACGTTCTGTAGTTTCTAGAGTACAGATCCTTTACCTCTTTGGTTAGGTATTCTTAGGTATTTTATGGCTTTTGGTGCAATTGTAAATGGGATTGATTTCTTGATTTCTCTTTCTTCAGTCACATTGTTAGTGTATAGAAAAGTGATTTCTGTGCATTGATTTTGTATCCTGCCGTGTTACTGAATTGTTATATGATTCTAGCAATTTTGAAGTGGGGTCTTTGGGGTTTTCCACATAAAGTATCATGTAATCTGTTGAGAGAGGGAGTTTGACTTCTTTGTCAATTTGGATGCCTTTTATTTCTTTTTGTTCTCTGATTGCTGAGGCTAGGACTTCTAGTACTATATTGAACAATAATGGTGAGAGTGCACATCCCTGTTGTGCTCCTGACCTTAAGGGAAAAGCTCCCAGCTTTCCCCCATTAAGAATGATATTTGCCGTGGGCTTTTCATAGATGGCTTTTATCCTATTGAAGTATGTTCCCTCTATCCCTACACTGTGAAGAGTTTTAATCAATAAAGGATGCGGTATTTTGTCAAATGCTTTTTCTGCATCAGTTGAAAGGATCATATGGTTCTTGTCTTTTCTTTTATTAATGTAATCTATCACATTGATTGATTTGCAGATGTTGAACCATGCTTGCAGCCCAGGAATAAATCCCACTTGGTTGTGGTGAATAATTCTTTTAATGTACTGTTAGGTCCTATTGGCTAGTAGCTTGGTGAGAATTTTTGCATCCATGTTCATCAGGGATACTGGTTTGTAATTCTCTTTTTTGATGGAGTCTTTGGTTTGGTGATCAAGGTAATGCTGGCTTCATAGAACAAGTTTGGAAGTTTTCCTTCCATTTATATTTTTTGAAAGAGTTGCAGTAGAATATGTAGATTTTTCTTTAAATATTTGGTAGATTTCCCATGGGAAGCCACCTGTCTTTGGACTCATTTTTTGGGGGAGGTTTTTGATTAGTGCTTCAATTTCCTTGCTGGTTATGCATCTGTTCAGATTTTCTATTTCCTCCTGTTTCAGTTTTGGTAGTTTCCAGGAACACATCCATTTCTTCTAGATTGTCTAATTTGTTGGCATATATTTGTTCATAATATATACTTATATTTGTATTTCTTCAGTGTTGGTTGTGACTTCTCCCCTTTCATTCATGATTTTATTAATCTGGGTCCTTTCTCTTCTCTTTTGGATAAGTCTGGCCAGAGGTTTATTGATCTTATTAATTCTTTGAGAGAACTAGCTTCTAGTTTTGTTGATCAATTCTACTGTTCTTCTGGTTTCTATTTTGTTGATTTCTGTGCTCATCTTTATTATTTCTCTCCTCATGCTTGGTTTAGGCTTTATTTGCTGTTCTTTCTGTAGGTTTTTAGGTGTAAGATTAGCTTCTGTATTGGGGATTTTTCTAATTTTTTGAGAGAATCTTGTATTGCAATGTACTTCCTTCTTAGAACAGCCTTTGCTGTAAAGAGGTTTTGAACCTCTTTAGTTTCCATGAATTTTTAAAAATTCTTCTTCAATTTCCTGGTTGACCCATTCATTCTTTAGTAGGATCTTCTTTAAGCTCCAAGTGTTGGAGTTCCTTCCAAATTTTCTCTTGTGATTGAGTTCAAGTTTCAAAGCATGTGGTCTGAATGTATACAGGGAATAATCTCGATCTTTTTGTATAGACTGAGACCTGATTTGTGACCTAGGATATGATTTATTCTGGAGAAAGTTCCACATGCCCTTGAGAAGAATGTTTATTCTATTGCTTTAGGATGGAGAGCTCTGAACATATTTGTGAAGTCCATCTGGTCCAGTGTGTCATTCAAAGCCCTTGTTTCCTTGTTGATCTTCTGCTTAGATGATCTGTCCATTGCTGTGAGTAGGGTGTTAAAGTCGCCTACTATTATTGTATTATTATCAATGTGTTTCTTTAATTTTGGTATTTTTTGGTTTATATAATTGGCTGCTCCGAGGTTAGGGGCATAAATATTTACAATTGTTAGATCTTCTTGCTGGATAGAACCAGCATGCCTTTATATCATACCTTATATCATAACTTTAAGTATGATATAATGTCCTTCCTCATCTCTTATTAGTATTTGGCTTAAAATCTAATTTGACTGATATAAGAATTGCTCCCCCCCAGCTTTCTCTTGATGTCCATTAGCATGATATATGATTTTCTACCCAATCACATTCAATCTGGAGGTGTCTTTGAATCTAAAATGAGTCTCTTGCAGACAGCATATTGATTTTTTTTTTAATCCAATCTGATACCCTATGTCTTTTGATTGGTGCATTTAACCCATTTACATTCAGTGTAACTATTCAGAGATATGAATTTAGTGCCATTGTATTGCCTGTAAAGTCCTTGTTTCTGTAGATTGTCTATGTTTGTTTTTGGTGTATGTTATTTTTGGGTTATCTCTTTGCTTACAGGATCCCCCTTTATATTTCTTGTAGGGCTGGTTTAATATTCACATATTCTTTCAGTTTCTGTTTGTCCTGGAAGCTCTTTATCTCTCCTTGCATTCTTTTTTTTTTTTTTTAATTTTTAGAAAGATTTTATTTATTTATCTGACAGAGATAGAAATCACACAAGTAGGGGGAGTGGCAGGCAGAGAGAGGGAGAAGGAGAAGCAGACTTCCCACTGAGTAGGGAGTCCAATGTGGGGCTTGATCCCAGGACCCTGAGATTGTGGCCTGAGCTGAAGGCAGACACTTAATGACTGAGCCACCCAGGTGCCCCTCTCTTTGCATTCTTAATTAGAGCCTTGCTGGATAAAGAATTCTTGGCTGCACGTTCTTCCCATTAGTATCCTGAATATATCATGCCAACCCTTTTTGGCCTTCTAGGCTTTATGTATAGGTCTGATATTAAATCTCATGTTCCTCCCTCTGTACATAAGGAAACTCCTATTTTTTTTTAAAGATTTTATTTATTTATTTGACTGACAGAGATCACAAGTAGGCAGAGAGGCAGGCAGAGAGAGAGAGAGAGAGAGAGAGAGAGGAGAAAGCAGGCTCCCCACCGAGCAGGGAGCCCGATGCGGGGCTCGATCCCAGGATCCTGGGACCATGACCTGAGCTGAAGGCAGAGGCTTTAACCCACTGAGCCACCCAGGTGCCCCAGGAATCTCCTATCTTGAGCTGCTCTCAGGATAGCCTCTTTTCCTGTAAAATGTTCAAGTTTCACTACTATATGTTGATTTATTGATCTATTTTTATTGATTTTGGGTCCGATGTTCTCTGCCTCTTGTACATGAATGCTTGTTTCCTTCTCCAGAGGAGAGAAGTTCTCAGCTATGATTTGCTCAAATATACTTTCTGCCCTCCCTTCTTCTCTTCCTCAGGCACCCCCATAATTCTGGCATTTGTTCATTTCAAAGCATCATTAAATTCTTGAAGCCTTTCTTCATGGGTTCTGAGCTGTCTTTCTCTCTTTTCCTCTACTTCCTTCCTTTCCATCAGCCTGTCTTCTAGATCATTTACACTCTCTTCTGCCTTTTCCACCCTAGGTATTAGAGCATCCAATTTAGATTGCATCTCAGTTATGACGTTTTTAAGTTTGTCCTGATTAGCTCTCGTTTCTGCACTTAGAGATCTTTTACTGTCTTTTATGCTTTTTTCAAGTCCAGATATTAACTTTATAATTCCCATCCTGAATTACATCTCAGACATCTTACTTACAGCCATACCAATTAGCTCGTGACAGAGAAAATTACCTCTGGTTTCTTTTGTGGTAAATTCCTCCTTCTAGTAATTTATAGGTAAGCAAGTGAGCAGAGCCCAAAATAACAACACTGACCTAAGCATAATACCCCCTAAACAAATCTGAAGTGGTTGGAAACCAAAACAAAAAAGCGAACAAAAAGCAAAACAGAACAAACAAACAAACAAACAAACAAACAAAAAAAGAAAGAAAGAAAGAAAGAAACGAAAAAAAACAAAGTTGGGGGCAGGGTGATCCACTTGTTCCTAAGTGAATTCTGGTCTCTGTGTTAGAAGACACTACCTTCCAAAGTCACAAAGAAAGCAAAACTTATGCATATACAAAAATAAAATTGAATAGAGTGAAAAAGGACTAAAATGAAGCATGTATCTATTAAATGTAGATATAAAAAATAAAAGTTAAAAAGCGACTTAAAAACATAAGTTGGTAAAATAAGAAATTAATTGAAATGGGAAATAGATTTAAAAAATGGAAAATTTTTAGACTGAAAGATAATGAAATCATGAGAAAACCCTCAATCTCAATATACTATTTTCCTGCTGGTACTGGAGTTTTATGGCCTTATAACCTAGTAACCTGTTTGTAACCTAGTTTGCACCTGTTCTTCCAGATTGTCTTCTGGGGAGGGGCCTGCTGTGCTGTTTCTCAAGGTGTCTTTGCCTGGGCAAAGTTGCACTGCCCCTTGCCACAGGGGGGGGTTCAGTGTAAGCTTGTCCTCTGTGTGGCTTTTGTTCCCTGAAGGCTTTCTGTGCCTCTTTAGAGAATCAGAATAAAAATGGCTATGCCCTGATCTCTGGCCCAGAGCTAAAAGATCGAGGTTTTCCCTCTTTAATAAACCTTATGGGACAAACAGTGTTCACCCTTGTGTATGCCAAATTCCACAGACTCTTGCAGTGTGTGCCCACTGCAATCCTCCCAGGGGGAGTCCCTGGAAACTGCATGCATCACTGCCCTTTATATGCCTTGGGACTGAGAACGGTTGTGGGTATACCCTGCTCCACTGCTCCTGGGCCACAGCTGGGTGTCACTCTATTGTCCTTTCTGGGGCCACTGCCACCCTGAGAGCTGTTACCTGGTCATGGGCTTTTGCCATTTTGCCCCTCCTGGGGAATGGTAAACAATCCGTGCATTCCAGTCCTTTTCAGGGTGCTCTGGCAGAGAGTAGTCACCCAACTGGACAGGCTCAGGAATTATGGCAACCAGAGCTGAGAATCCCCTCTTGGGTTTGCTGACCCTAACCACTTTCCCCAATCCATTATTTGGGTGTTCTGCTGGTTCAGGTACCCTCCTCCTCCACCATTCATTCTGTGTCTCCTTGGACCCTGAGACCACAATGACCCACCTAGAATTCTGCTTTTTTCATCCCCTGAACCCTTTTCAGAAATGAATGTTTCTTACTGGAGCATATTTCTAAGGGTTCCAATTTTGCACTCCAGGGTTATATCACTTTCTGGTAGCTGGCTTATGAAGGCTTTCTCCCCTCTACATTTATCTTTCAGTATTTCCCCACAGATTCACATCTCTACACTGTCTACCTTGCAAAAAGCAGTCACTCTTCTACTTGCAGAGTTTCAGATATATTTTCTTATGCCTCAGGCTGAATTTATGTGCCTTCAGAATGGTTTGATAGATATCCAGCTAAATTCAAGAGGCCAGATGAAACGAGGCCCCCTACTCTGCTGCCATCTTGCTTCTCTCCCCTGAGGTATAATACTCTTTACACAGGTTCTTTCACCATAACTCTGGAAGATAGGAATTTCCCCATGTTCTCAAATAAGGAAGTGGAAGTTCATAAAGATGAATACCTCTTCCAAGGTTATACTGCCAATAAATGGGAAAGTCAGAATATGGTCTCACATTTATTACAAAGACACCTTCACTGCACTCCCTGTTTGTCTACTGCAGTTCCTGTCCAAAATCATCCTAACTCCTTCCATGGTAAATGTCTGACCTTTTATCTACTCCTGAACAAGCTTTGCCCTGATTTTTCTCTCTGCTTTGGTCTCAAATGACTCTCTCCTTTGGCTTTCCAGACCCTGTGTCTATTCTCTCTTTGGTCCTACCATCTGTTGGGAAAACACCACAATTTTGCATGAGAAATTGAAGTACTCCCCATGAGATAGAAATAGGGTAAAATAGGATGATAAAAACTGAGTTTTATTTTCTGAGCTTTCACCTTAAGAAAAAAATAAAAGTGGCAAAATAAAGTGGCAAAATTCAGTAATTAAAAAAAACAGGAAAACATTACATTCAAAAAGTTTTTTAAAAGTTGAAAATCAGAAAGAATTGCCTTTATGTATTCTAGTCCTCTGTCTCCACATATGTAGAACATTTGCACAGTAGGGGATTTTATTAAATTGGTAATATAAATAAAACCTCTTATGTGCATACAGACTGTATATATAAAGAGAATTTTCATCCTTTCTCAGGCCATGGGTGGGAATTCCCATTTGAATAATATGCAGCTAAGAATTACAATTTAAAACATGACATGTTTCACTAGCTAAGATTCAAAGAGTTTGTATATATAGGGATACAGTTTCACACTTGCACCTATATAAATATAGTATAGATTCCAATTGTAAAGCATCTTCATAGTCTAAAAATGTACTAGATTGGTTCATTTCCTCCACAAGATCCACATATAAGTAATGCAGCTGCAAACATATGTTATTATTTTACCTTGAAGTCAGGGTCACATTAAGGTCCTCTTGGAGGTGTTCACAGAAAAGGTAAAGAATAATTTTGGGGAAGTTCAAGTTTCAGATAGTTTGTCCAAATACCTTCATAGGTCGTTCCAATCAGAAAATTCTATTGGGAAGCAACACTAAGATCTTAGATCTGCATATGTGATACTGAATACCAAACAATGGTTTTAATCTTCAGACTTTCGTAACAGTTTTAGTTATGGTTCATAAATAACTGCATAGTTACTTCACACATAGGGTACATATATTTTAGGCTTAGCCTCTACCCATGAATTTTTTTTCTACCCAAGTTCTTTAGAGGAATATAATACTTATTATTCTAAGACAATGCATCTCAGACTTATTTAGGCAGAGATCCAGATGACAGTCTTATTTGCAGAACACCATGTTCTTTGAAAAATATTTTTAAAAATGTATTTATATTTAAGTATATTATTCTTATTTAAAAAATATAAATACATATATTTTATTTCATCTATACATTATTTCTAAATATCTTATTAGCAAAAATAAATCCATCTTGTATTATTTGTATAGCAAATAAACTCACAACCATCAGTTTATATGTCTTACAATAAAATAAAACACCCAACAAACTGTTAAACCAAGAAAAAATGATTGGTTTTGAGTTTTTCCATCAATTTGAATTTGCAACTTCATTTTCTTCAGTCATCTACTGGCAACCTTTAGCAGAAAAGTGGTGTTTGGAGACAAAGACATGTCAAAAATTATTGGAGAACAATTTGAATTGAGAAAATGCTGTCTATTAACTCTTTTTCTCTGCAAGCAGGGTAAAGGCAATCATTATTCAATATTATAATCAAATAAATGCTTTTTTCTCTATAGCTTATGGAATACTAATACCCCATAGAAACACCATGGGAGAAGCACTGGAATAAAAGAGTATGCAAGAGAGTTATTAGAAGTCTGAACATGAGCCCTACCAATAGCTTCAGGAAAAAATATTAAGTCTAAATGGAGCCCCGCCAAGCTCAAAGTGGAAGCACACCAGGCAAAGCAGGGGGTGGGGGGAGAAGGACTCCTCTTCCTTTCTGGTTACTGCATACATAACAAATTTGATCAGTGGTATCTACTGCTAGCATTACTCATTACTGGTGATGATGATGGGTGGCAAAGAGAGGTACATTTCACCAAAAGTGAATTAGTTATTCTTGAAAAATCCTGTGATACTATTTACATACACGAAGCTCCTTTCATTATTCTGACAATTAGAGGTATAAGCAAACTTAAGTGGGGAAATTAAATTTAAGGTGGTTGGCAGTTTCCTTCCTCATGTGCAAATGAGAGAACAGAAGAAATTTTTCTAAGAATATTAAGGACCCTGTGGTTTGAGTTATAACTTTTGCAAGAGGACAATTTTAACCTTCACTAGCAACAGAAAATAAGCCCCTGGGGTGGATAATACTGTGTCTGAAATTTTACCGTGTAATTTGTTTGAGACCCTGTATGTTAGCTGAGGTGAGAAACCAGACATCTGAGACAGAATGAGAAAATTCATGCAGTGTCAGGAAACAGAACTCTCTAAAAGATCTTTGGCTACATGTAAATCAGTCTGCAATAGAAGAAAGATAAGCTGGACATTTTTATGAAATGTTTGAAACATCATCTAGCTAGTTTTGTTCTATTAGTCTTTGCCCTTTGTTCACATTTGTTTCTCCCTTAGCTTTTTGAATAAATCTTCTTACAATTCAGAGTCAGCCATAATCAATAGTGAATATTACTCCTATTGCTCTTATCAGCTATTATTTATCATGTTTCCTATTTGTGTTAGGTAGTCTATGTGCGTTATCTCATTTTATCCTTTTAAGGGGGCATTATTATCTGCCTTTCACAGATTAGCAAATTGATGCCTATAGCAGTTAGGTAGTTGCTTAGAGTAATACAGCTACGAAGTAGTAGAACCAGGGCCAGAGTTTAAGTGTCTCTCAATTCAGGATTACTTTTCTTCACCATTACACCACACCATTCCCTGAAAAATATTGAGTACCACTGTTTAGAACTCGGCAATGAATTACTTTTGTTGTTCTGCTTAGGCAAGACTTCACAGAAGGGGTGAGATAAGGTGGACCTCTAAAGATAGTTAGGACTTCAAAAGACAGAAAATAAGAAGGAAGGCATATATTCCTATATTTTTATTTTTTTAAGATGTTATTTATTTATCTGAGAGAGAGAGAGAGAGAGAGAGAGAGCATGAGTGGGGGGAGGGGCAGAGGGAGAGCGAGAGGGGAGAAGCAGATTTCCTGTTGAGCAAGGAGCCCTGCTGGGGCTCTATCCCAGGACCCTGAGTTCATGACCTGAGCAGAAGGTAGACACTTGACCAACTGAGCTATCCAAGTACCCATTTTTTAGGCTTTTTTCCAAAGTTAATTTTCTCAATCCATTTAAAGAACCATCAATCAGTTTTTGATCTTTATTATATGATTATTTATATATTTTCTCTTTATTATACTTTTTCTTTGACTTTCTTTGGGTTCAGCTTGCTGCTGTTCTTTGTGTGAATACTTGAGATGGATGCTTTAATTGCTTTGCAGCCTATTTTTATTTTCTAATATAGGCAGTTGAGGCTATATATTTCCCACTAAGCATGGCTTAAAGCTTTATTTCATAAATTTATTTATATTTATTAGTATATTTTTAAAAGATTTTATTTATTTATCTATTTATTTATTTATTTAACAGAGAGAGGGAGAGAGAGTGTACACAAGCAGCGGGGAGCAGCAGGCAGAGGGCCAGGAGAAGGAGGCACCCTGCTGAGCAGAGAGCCTGATGTGGGACTTGATTCCAGGACTCCAGGATCACGACCTGAGCTGAAATCAGATGCTTAAATGACTGAGCCACTCAGGTGCCCCTATTATGTAGTGTTTTATCATTTATTTCAATGTATTTAAAAAATTTAAAATAATAAAATGTAAAATTTAAGTTTTTAAAAAAATACCTATTGCTTAATTTCCAAACATATGACAATTTTCTAGTTGTTTTTTTTTTTTTGTTGTTGTTGTTGTTGTTAGTGATTTTTTAGCCAAATTTCTCTGTGGTCAGAAAACAAGTTCTGGATATTTTAAGTCCCAAATTTATTGAGTTTACCTCATGGCCAGCATATGGTCCATTTTTGTAAAATTTTCATGTATTTTTGAAAGGAGTGTGTACTCTGATTTTAAGTGAAGTCCTTTATAGATCTCAGTTTAATTATAATACTTGTTATTCAAACCATTTATATCCTTACTGATTTTTCCTAGATATT
The DNA here is from genome assembly GCF_010015895.1 of Lontra canadensis. NCBI lineage: Eukaryota > Metazoa > Chordata > Mammalia > Carnivora > Mustelidae > Lontra > Lontra canadensis. The sequence goes on along the minus strand of NW_022631003.1, from coordinate 32,510,209 downwards.
GTCAAAATTACAGAGTAATATCAAAATTTATCATTTTGATTGCAGATTTTGCCTTATATATTTTACACTCCCACCAAAAGGGCGTGAGACTTCCCTTTTCTTTATACCTTCATCAACACTTCTTACCTTGTCTTTTTCATAAAAGCCATCCTAACAGATGTGAGGTGATACCTCTCTGTGGTTTTGATTGCATTTGTCTGATGATTAGTGATGTGGAGCAACTTTTCACATACCTGTTGGTTATTTGTATGTCTTTTTTTGGAAAATTGGGTTCTTTGCCCATTTTTAATTGGATTATTTGGGGTTTCTTTGCTATGGCACTGTATGAATTACTTCTTTGTGTTATTTCTGTGAATGTTTAGGCACCTGTCTTGTTTCCTCATATTTATGAATATTCTTGATTGAGTACCACAGTTTATGAAAAAATTATGAGATGTAACTTAGGTCTAAAGTGACATTATATGCCTTCAGAGTATTTATATTAGGTGGCTAGTGACACTAGGAAATTCCTATTAACTTAATTAATTCAACCAGGGATAAAAACAATTTAAAGTTGGGTTTCAGTTTCTGTGAAGGCCAATTCATTTCTGGGTTATCCTTACTGCTAGGGTATGACTTTTAGGGTTCTAATCCAAAGTCTAGAGAGAGATGTTACTAGGGCTTCTTTCTTTGTCAAAACTTGTACTCCAACTTTTGTCCTCTAAGTCTTCAAATGTGTAAAACCTGTGTCCATCCTGCCAACCAATTCTTCCTAAAATAATCTGACAAATTTAGGACAAATCTGACATTAAAGATGGTTTATCCTTTGGGTCTTTTTTTTCTGGATCTTGGGAATCAGGATACTTGAATGCTTTGATAGCTTTCTAGTATCTTTAATTCTACTACATTTCCCAGCTTTTCTAGATGTTTTTAGTAGGAGAGATAGTAAAAAATTACCTGGACAGCCATTACTAAAGACTTATCCTCATATTGTTTAAACAAAATATTTGTGTGTCTTTTTGCTTCACTGTTTACTATATTGGTGTCTTCAGTCAATTAAAAACAAAAACAAAAACTCCTTTTAGTACTGGGCTTAGACAAATGAGCTAATCTTATAGCCTACAGGCTAAATGACAACTTAAAGATGAGATTCAAATTTATCTTGATACTTGGCAATATTTCTTTTTCCTAATTATCTTGTTCTTTTTACAGCTACTTTACTCTTTTCCTGTTTTTACAGAGTGTGTTACTCAAATTAAAACAGAAAATGCCTGTGAAAGGTCTTTGTAAATGTTTGAAGAACTATACAAGTATAAAAGTATAAGGCAGTGTTACTATTCTAGACTCTCAATCATTTATTTTGTAAAAACCTTATTCACATAGATTAGTGCCTCTGAGGATGTTTTGGTGGAGAATTCCCTGCAGAAGAGGTGTTCTGCATTGACCGATGACAAGTAACCTAAACAGATCTTCTCCTGGGAAGAAGGATCACGAAGTAAACAAAGAGAAATTGTTCATCTGTTTGTGAAAAATGTATGATTAAATAACCATCAAAATCCTACAGCTTGTGTTTAATGGAAAACGTAGCTAGTATACAGCAGCAGGGACTTAAAACAGGACCCTATGAATCTAAATCTTGTAAAATGGAAACAGTGCAACAGTAACAAATTAGAGGTGGTAGACTTAATTCCAAAGAAAAAAAATTTAAATATTTGAAAATTAACAAACGAAAAAACAAACAAAAAATCAAACACAACTTCTCAACTTAGAGCTACTGTGGTAGCATAGTCTTTCTTTCCTTCCTTCTTGCTCTCTCCTCTTCTTTCCTCCCCACCACCCTCCTACTTACTTAGCTACCTACCTACCCCCTCTCCTCTCCTTTTCTTTCCTTCTTTCCTTCCTTCCTCAACCAAAAATCTTTGGGTACAGAAAAGGCTACACTGTTTTCTTTTCCTCCTGCTCACTCTCATCAAATCCACTGTGATAGGGGTACTCAGTCAGTTAAATGTCTTCCTTAGGCTCAGGTCATGATCCCAGAGTCTTGGGATCAAGCCTTGCCATCAGGCACCCTGCTCAGTGGGGAAGACTGCCTCTCCCTCTCATTTTGCCTCTCTCCCTCAATCACGTGCTCTCTCACCCTCTCTCTAATAAATAAATAAAATCTTTGAAAAAAAAATCCACCGTGATATGATTTGTTCCTTCATGAATAAATCATACTTGCTGTTAGGAATCACAATGATGTTCTAGTAGATTCATCAAATGGCTTCAATCCTCTGTGTCCTCTCTGGAACATCTGACATGATTGACCACTCTTCGGTTTGAAATGTCTTTTTTTGTTTCTGTAAGATAGCATTCTCTCTTGTCTTCCTTCCCTCTAAATTCTTGCTCAACTTCCCTTCCTCTACTTTTTCTCCAAGTTCAGAGGATCTTCTTGTCAGTCCTTGGCCCTTCCTCTGTTTGTTTTTTTCCCTTTCCTATTTCCTTCAGCCATTTCACTCTCTTTTCCATACCTGCAGCCATTACATCTTTATGACTCTAAAATCCCTAGTTTATAGGCTCATATTCAGCAATTCCAACTGTCTACTGCAAGTCTCAGATTTTTCCAACCCTGTCCAGCTGCCCCTAATTATTAGGAACTTCTCTGATGGAAATAGTGCTCAGCCCAGTCCTAGAACTAATGAGAATTCAGGCTGGCAAGAAGTATCAGCTATACTCCCTGTGAACACACAGGGTCTAGAAATAATGTAATTTTTTACTTCCCTATGCCTGAGGTTAGAATGCTTTAAAATGAACAGAGCCCTAAACTGGGTGATAGCATAATATTTTATTCTTTTACTGTAAAAGCACAAAGCCCTACCCAGGGAACATTTTAGCTAGCCCTTCTGCCTAGGTCTGTGATGCCCAATTTTTCTGCCAGTTCACCAAGGGGTGAAATGGGGAGTATCCTTTTCAAAATTCACCTTTGTACCCAGGAAATTGGTAATTAGCAGTGGGATGGAACTGGTTTAAATAAACTCTTTTGGTCTAAATAAATCCTTTTCCTTGTGGCTCAATTTTGCTGTCAGTTTCTCTCTTGAAGTTGGAAGGTTTGGCCTTGAAAGGTTGTCCCTGATGACAGCCTTCACTTACTTCATGGGTCACTATGGTCCATGCTATGAGGATCACCTTTGGTACAACATGGTACCTCCCTGAATTGGATTTGAGTTTGATGCATCCTGATCTAAAATTATCCATCCAGGGAGAATATCCTTGATGTTCAGAACTTCATAAACCTTACTATCATTGATTATGTATCATACTTTGCTTAGTCCCTCCCCCAAGCCTTTCCTCTATTTGCATAGACAGTGTTAGGTCATTTATAACTAAGCTTGTTAAACCAGAACCTCAATGTACCATATTCTCTTGTGTTTTCTGTTTCTTCTCCTAGTATCTTTCTCCCAGACATACAGCCCCCAAATCACTTCATCTTTGACAGATCTTTCTCCTTAACTATCTGCCAGGTTATTTTATTCTATCTCCATGACAGTTCCCATCAATTCCTCCATTATGTAACTAAAACAAAATATTCTATTTTATTTCTCTTATTATTTTCATTTACCTGTCCAATACCCCAACTAAATTAAGCAATGTAGTATTTTTATATGTGTCCCTTGCTTTCTCACATTCACGCCTTTGTTCTGTTCCCATTAATACCCTTCCCAACACTCCTTCTGCCTCTAAAAATTGATTCATTCTTCAAAACTAGTTGTCTCAGCTATAAAATGGAATTAATATCTATTTCATAAAGGATTAAATAAAATAACATGAGTAAATGATTTTAAATGGTAATTTTTATTTATACTGTTAATATCATTACCCATATCTTCTATAAAGTACTTTTTGTATTCTTCTCAAAGTAGAAATGATATCCATGGGGCATATTTTTCATTCTTTCCCCCAGCATCATTACTTTCCATATACATTACAGTTATTTTGCACATTCCTTATCCAATCATAAGAGATTCTAAGATCCCTGAGGTCAGGGACAACTTCTTGGGAATATTTGTTCCTTCCCCAAGGCACAAAATAGATATCTTAATAAGTATTTGCAAAACCAATGAACAAAATCACCACAGTGGTAATTACAGCTTTATCACAATCTTTACTCACAAATTACATCTTGATGAAATTACAAATTAACAAATCCCATATACCTACAAATTACATAGTGAATCATTCATCTGGAGGGTGATTACCTGGGTCTTGTTGAGAGGTGTTGGCAGGCTCTCAAAGACAAGCAAAGACCTGAAGAAGGCAGTGCTGCTGTTCAGAAGTAATAAACTGGGAAGAATTTTTTTCCCTGGTGAATCTTTTCAATTCTAGTACCAAATTTCTTACATTCTTTTGGCTATTAGATACACCATTATTTTATCAACTACCAAGAAAAACAGTCCAAGATAGGGAATCTAATAAGATACTCTGGCATAAAGCTAGGATCGTTGGGATTCCTAAGACACAACTTGCAGTTCTTAACCTTAGTACTGGAAGGAGAAAGAAAAGAAAAATCTCCTCTGAGATTCTGAACCACAGCCAGTACATAAATATGAGATCGGAATTCACACCACTAGTATGATGTAAGAACCTGAGGTATAAAGTTTAATTTAAAGTCATGCTATATTAATAATTGTCCTAGGTAACTGTTGGAAATAAATGCTATTATAAGAAACCCAATCCAGGCAACACCAATGCCATAAGATGTCATTGATCATACAATGTGTCCCAGTTTCAGAGGTGTTAAATTGTGAAAAATCATCATTTTAGAATTAATGCATTATGTTTTTTCCATTAAGTGTGGAGAATGTTTGAAAATAACTCAATGAAGGAAATAGAAAGTAAAAACAAACCCGTCTTTCTTTGACATTTTGACCAAGGCCAATTGCCTCTCTTCCAGAGACCAGTTAAGAAGTAACCTCTGCATTCAGAAAACAGATTCTGAGAGTGTAGGACATTTCAGGGTCTGTGCTGGTTTCATTGACCTGTCCAGCGAGAAAGCTGAGGTTAAGGAGGAGATGGTGAGAACTGTTTTCTCTAGCTTTAATGTTCTCACTCCTTCAGTCTGCCAGTGTCTCAACTTCACACTGAGGAGAGGCTTCTTGCTTTGTTCACCTGCCTACTTGTCCACATGCTCAGTTTCACAGAGCATAATAAGAAGCATGTCATTCATGGAAGCTGACATTTTACATTATAGGGCATGTGTGATGTATGCACGCGCGCGCACACACACACACACACACACACACACAGCCACACCCCTTGGACACATCTTGGAAATATTGGCTGACCATTCTCAATACTACTGTGAACAAAGCTAAATCCCTAGAATGTGGTGTTGCTTAAATGGGAGTTAAATGAACCCAGACAGGAGGAGGAAGTAAGGTGGTCTAGGCACATGTAGAGGGCAGGTTTGAGTGAAGTATTACTGTGGTAGCCATTGGGCAAGCAGAGTTAGTTTGAAGATTTAGATGCCTGGAGGTTTATAAAGCAATGACACCAGTGGGTGAGAATGTGCCGAAAACAAACTAACCATCTTCGCAGTTTTTCTCCCCGCAGAACCTGGTAAGGGCAGGTAAATAGTAGAAATAGAATGTTTCTTCCAGTCTGACTTGAGATACTAATTACACAATATATTACATGCATATGCGAATTGGTTTAATGCAAAACCATGTAAGTGAGGGAGCGGTTTAATACCATATTGCTCACTGATATGAAGATTTCTTACCATTATTGTAGACTAGAGCCCATTCAGACTATGTACCAATACTGAGCAATTCCCCCAGTTGCCATTTGCCAAGTCACTGCTGGAGTTTTATGTGCAACTTGTGCACATAAACTGTAACAGCATGCAATCTTGGAAGTCACTACAACAAAATAATAAAAGAAATGTCTCAGGAATATTTGCAAATCAAACTTACCTACAAGATAATCAAGATCTAACCTTAGGCTTAGCAGCACAGTAAAATATAAAAATAAGCTAAACTTAGTTTTATAATATATTTTGATATTTATAAATTATGATATGTAATCTACAAACTGGCTCAAACCATATAACTAAAAACAAATTTTTCCCCTAAAGGAGGAGGAGTTACACACTTTAGTTTCAAAGTATTTTCACCTTAGGCTGTGAGCGGTCAAGTGAGCGCGTGCGCGCGCGCGCGCGCGCGCGTGTGTGTGTGTGTGTGTGTGTGTGTAGGCTAGGATAAGTACTGTTAGTCATCTACATTTCCAATTGTCTGTTTGACTTCTCCATCTGGGTGTTCTACATGACATATTTTGTATGAAACCAAGATCATTGTTCACTTCCAAACATACTGAAGATGTTTTCTCCATCTGCTTGTACTATCTCAGGTAAAACGAAGGAAGTTGTTCAAACCAAATGCTTTGGACTCATTCTTGATTTTTTCTTTCCCACCTCAATACATTCAATCAACCATTATATATAGTCAAAATGTCTCTTACATCAATCTCCTTCTCTTTACAACAGTACCCATATAGACTCACATGATATCTCTTCTCAATTATTTTTTTTTAAATTTTTAAAGATTTTATTTACTTATTTGACAGACAGAGATCACAAGTAGGCTGAGAGGGAGGCAGGGTTGCGGGGGGAAGCAGGCTCCCCACTGAGCAGAGAGCCTGATTCGGGGTTCGATCCTAGGACCCTGAAGGCAGAGGCCTAACCCACTGAGCTACCCAGGCTCCCCTTTCTTCTCAATTATTGAAATGGTCTCTAAATGGTCTTCCTCCACTAGTATATTCTCTACAATACAACCAAAATTATCTCAAGCAATGATGGAATTCTTTATGTCATCTGATGCCCAGGTAAGAAAGTAAGAAGAGTAAAAACTTCTTAGCTTACCTTCATGATCTGGCCCAAAATGACTATCTACCATTATCTCTGGCTATTACTCTGCATGAACCCTATAATCTAACCACAACTGCTAGACATTTCTCAGTGCTGCCCAGCCTTAGGTTTTTTGCTTACTTGTTTAGTTATTTTAATTTAATTTTATTGCTGTAGGAACACTTAACATGGAATCTATTTTTAACTGCATGGACAATGATGTACAGCAGATCTCTAGAACTTATTCATCTTGCTTAACTGAAACTTTATGTTTGTTGATTAGTAACTCCCCATTCCTAACTCCTAAAAACCATTATTCCATTCTGATTCTATAAATGTGACCATATTAGATATAGCCTTTGTTTAATATAATTGTTTCCTCTAAAATACCCAGTCCTCTTTTGTCCAGTGGAAAAATCCCACTTCTCTTTCAAGGTTCAAATCATATGTCAGCTCTGTTTTTTCAGGCTGTTCACAATCATCTTCATCTCTTCCTTCTACCCCTCTCCATCTGTGTTCCCACCTATCTCTATTTGAGTATTAATTACATTATTAAATGCAAAGGTGATAGGCAACAAGTAATGCATGTCAGCCACACCAGCTATATGAAGCCAGTCATGTTCTGATTGGTTGATGCCTGTTCAGTATGGTATTAAACATTTTGAAAGGCCCTCCAGATTACAGGTCTTATTTTATATCTATCTCTATCATGATGATGTGAAATGAAGGATAGCGACTGTGTATTTTATGATCCTCATATCTCCGGGGACTGATGTAAAGCCTGGATATAGGTTTGCCTTGTAAGTCTGGTGAAATAACCAAAATGAGACGATCAGTCTTTATGGTAATTCTTTGAAAAACAGCATTGCTTTTATCTGAATAATTACTTTTATCTTAATAATTATGAAGTTTCCCTGATTTATACCAAAATGATCATGAATGTCTTTGATGCAAAGTTACACTCTGGATTTGATGAGTTCAGGAGCCAGATATAACAGGTGGTTTGGGTAATCTTATGACTTTTCCTTCTTGAAACTGGGCTGGAAAAGCCTGGACTTTGGAATCAGACAAACCTCAAACTGCATTGAGAGAAATCTCATAAAAACTATGTGATTTTGGTAAGCTATCTGAGATCTGGTTCTTCTTCAAAAACAGAAAATAGATACCTCCTTTATAGAATTGTTATAAGAACTAAGAGAGATCATATATTTAAGTATATGGCATATGATTATAGGAACAGTAAGCTTTGATGTACTTGGAACTAATTTACATTAACTAAATAAACTTTTCATTTTGAATGGTAACCTCTCCAGTCAGAAAGAGAGTAAGAAAAGACATATGAGGTGCATATTTCCTGGCAGCATCCCATAGAGGCTGTATATAGTCCATCACATGGACAACATGCCTGTTACTATAAGCCAGTTCTGACTGTGACTGCTGAGAAATGATCATACGACCAGTGTTATGTACTAGGGATAAATTAAAGGCCCAAGACAGCTCTTCATTTGTCAAAAAAGGAACTTCTGGTATTTTATCCCTAAAGCATCTTGTTTTAAAATATTTGAATCCATTTTCAATGGAGCCACTTTTGCTGATGAAATACGAGGAGCAACAAGGTATATAGTTGGTAGGTCAACTGTCAAGACTGGTAATCCTCTGAATCTATTAGGTTTAAAAAAGGTAATTCTGAGACAAAAAAAGTTGAATATCTCTAAGTCACAGTGATAAAGCCAAGAAAACAAAAAATTGTTTCAAATATATTACTCTTGATGAAATTCTATTGTCCTAGGCATATAACTCTAACATGGAAAATCGTCAGATAGAAATAAATAATCTATATTACAACAGATTAAATCTAGGCTAGAAAATGTATATACTTTTATTTCCCTGACTTCTTTCCCTATTCTACTTCTATTCCACCTCTTTCAAACAAGGGAATAAAAACCTGGTGTTATAGCCCCTACCTAACAAGTATGAAATGTTTTCTTATTGAGGAACAAGAAGATTGTATGGTAACTTCATGTGCATTTTTAGAATCTAATAAGGATCCTAGAGTGGCCAAAAGAAGAATTCAGGGAGGAGCTCAGTGTGATTTCCTCCCTTTACTTTCAAGTACTGTCTGCTTCACATTTTTTGCAGATCCAAATAATTCTGTTTATATACTGGTGTCACCAGGGATGGTTAAGTTGATGTGCAAAGTTTACTTCTAAACATATTCTATAATTTAACAAATTAGATCAGCTGTAATTTTCACACTTGTCCATCAGTAAATTGCATACAAAGACATAGTTCATCTTACAGAAATCTCTTCCCAAATGATAATTTTGATCAGAAACCTATAAAGAATCACATGAAACACTTGCTTAGAAGATGCTTTAAGAATAATCTCACTGGGGCACCTGGCAGGCTCAGTCGTTAAGTGCCTGACTTCAGCTTAGGTCATGATTCCAGGATCCTGGGATGGAGCCCCGCATTTGGGCTCCCTGCTCAGTGGGAGGCCTGCTACTCCCTCTTCCACTCCCTCTGCTTGTATTCTGTTTCTCTCTCTCTGTGTCAAATAAATAAATAAAATCTTTTTTTAAAAAAGAATAATCTCACTGTCAGCTTCAGAAGGAAATAAGTATGAATAACAAGAACAACAAAACTGTGTAATTCTGAAACAGTTCTTGTTCCTGCTCCCTGTCCCAACCTGGATTCTATAAATTAGAAGTTTTGGCCAAAGTAGTGGATATTGTTACTCAGAGGTCTCAGGTTATGCCTTCTGTGTCCTTTGAACTAAGCTTCTTTGATTTACCTCTTAGGAATCTACAGATACATATAGACTTTGGAGTTTCTCCAAATTCAGAGCTGAAATAGATTCTGTATATAAATGTAGCACTACTTGGAGACTTAAAAATAAGTCTTAGAAACTATGGAAGGATCCTGAATCATGATGAAGTTATAGACAGGATGCTCCTTCAAGAGATAGACAAACCAAAGTAGTCCAACAGGAGAGCCTTTCTATTATGATTTTAAAAGGCTAACATTTGCTACATGTGCAGAGAATTCCATTAATCACATCCTTATAGAAGTTAAAAGGTTTCTGAGATTCTCTGGTAATTATTCTTTAAATGATCCAATTATAAATGAGTTCCAAGTAGGTAGGATAGATTGATGGGAGTACTTAGGATGTTGAACAAGTTAACAAATGACTTTATAAGACACTCTGGTTAAGTTTGGTTATTCTTGAATTGTCCCTGTGGTATTACAGGGAAAGGATGGAAAAGAAAGGCATTTTGGAGTTACCTGGGATAATTTAAGCAATGGAAATGCACTCTCTCAGTGTGGTTGTCAAACCTTAAAGTACCAAAGAATTACCTAGGCATCTGTTAAAAATCAGGCTTTCCTGGGATTCTTATTCAGGAAGTCTAAGATAGGTCTCAGGAATCTGTTTTTTTAAACCAAGAATCCTACTGATTCTGATGCAGAGAGTGCAAGACAATGCTTTGAGAAATACTCCTGAGTTTCTCTAACTGGAAATAGAAGAAGCAATATTCTTCTTTTTAATATATGTTCCCCAAGATGACTTCTTGTGTTAGCTTGCTAGAATTTGTCCCTCTGCCGGGCACTGTTTGGGGGAACTTTCCATGTATTAATTTATTTGATCTTCACAAAAATCACATGATGTATGAATTATGATTTCTCCAATTTACAGATGAAGAAATGGAGTCCCAGAGAGCAGAGAGTTATGATATTGTGATTTATAATCAGAAATGTATACTTGGTCTTTGTCCCTGGTTTTGGCACGCAGGTCTTAAAAACCTTTGAATTTCTTAAGTGATGAGAGAGATCAAGAAAGTAATGAAGTGACATTTAGAATTCCCTTAGGTAACCTAAGGATGGGGGCTGATTGTCATGGGAGCCAACAATGTGATTAGCAGGTTAGAATTTGCAGTCCCCCCAACCAGACCTCAAGGGAGGGGAGAAGATTGAGTTCAATCACCATTGCCCAGCGATTTAATCAGTTATGCCTATGTAATGAAGCCTCCATAAAAACCTGAAGGACAGGGTTCAGAGAGCTCCCAGGTTAGTGAACATGTAGCGATTTGGGGAGAGTGGAGTACACAGAGAGAGAAAGTGCAGAAGGTCTGTGCCCTTCCCCCACACCTTGTTCTATGCATCTCTTCCATCTGGCTATTACTGAATTATGTCTTTTTATAATAAACTAGTAATCTTGTAAGTAAAATGTTGCTCTGAGTTATAGGAGCTGTTCTAGCACATTAATTACCCAAGGAGGAAAATGTTAGGACCTCCAATCTATAGCCTATTGGTCAGAAACACAGGCTATTGGATTGGTATTTGGAAGAGGTGGGCAGTCTTGTTGAACTGAGCTCTTAAACTGGTAAGAACTGATGCTATCTCCAGGTAGGTGGTATCAATATTGAGTTAAATTGTTGGACACTAAACTGGTAAATCCACTAAAAAGCTCTAAGAAAAAACAAGTTCAGTAAGATTGCAGGATATAAGGCCAATATGCAAAAATCAATTGTCTTCCTATACACTTGTATGAGCAAGCCAAAAATATAATTTAAAAATTCCATTTACATTGGACAGCAAAATACTTAGAAGTACATGTAACACTGCAAAACACACTGTGAAAACTAAAACATTGTTAAAATTTAAAGATCTTAATAAATGGAAAGACATCTTCTGTTTATAGATTAGAAGACTTAACATTGGTAAGATGGCCATACTCCCCTAACTGATCTATAAATTCAGTGCAATACTACTAGAATCTCATGCGGCTTCTTTGTAGAAATTTTAAGCTGATCCTAAAAATTCATATTGGAGCTCAAGGGGCTCAGAATAGCTAAAATCATCTTTAAAAATGTGAAGAAAGCTGGAGGACTCACACTTCCTGATTTTTAAAACTTAACTATAAAGGAACAGCAGTCAAGGCACTATGGTACTGGCATAGGGATGAACATATAAATAAATGGACTAGAACTAAGAATTCTAAAATATACCCTCACATCTATAGTCAATTGATTTTTGGTTCTACAGAACAGAGTTCTAAAACCATTCAATGGAGAAAGGATAATCTTTTCAGTATATGGCGCTGAGACAACTGGACATTCATATGCAGTGGTATAAAGTTGGACTCCCTCCCTCATTCCATACACAGAAATTAGCTCAAATTGGATAAAAAAATCTATATTTCAGAACTAAAGTGTAACACTCTTAGAAGAAAATATAGTAGTAAACCTACATGGCCTTGGATTTGGGAACCGATTATATAACACTAAAAAGCATGAGCAACAAGAGAAAAAATAGACAAATTGAAATTTACCAAATTTAAAAACTTTTGTGCATTAAAGGACATTGTCAAGAAAATGAAAAGACAGGGTGCCTGGGTGGCTCAGTGGGTTAAGCCACTGCCTTTGGCTCAGGTCATGATCTCAGATCAGGGTCCTGGGATCGAGTCCCACATTGGGCTCTCTGCTTGGCAGGGAGCCTGCTTCCTCTACTCTCTCTCCCTCTCTGCCTGCCTCTCTGCCTACTTGTGATCTCTCTCTGTCAAATAAATAAGTAAATTCTTAAAAAAAAAAAAAAAAGAAAATGAAAAGACAATCCACAGAATGGTAGCTAATATTTGCATAGCATATATCTGATAAAAGACTACACAGAATATATTGAAAAACTCTTACAACTCAACAATAAGAAGGATAAATAACTCAATTTAAAAATGGGCAAATGATATGAAAAGGCATTTCTCCCAAGAATATATACAGGTGGCCAATAAGCACATGTCTTTGCTGGTCATTAGGGAAATGCAAATCAATACCATTTCATACACAATAGAATGGCTATTATAAAAAAGACATGGTAATAACTGTTGGTGAGAATGGGGAGAAATTAGAATCTTCAAACATTGTGGGAGTAATGTAAAATGGGGCAGGCACTTTGGTAAATAGTCTGGTAGTTGCTCAGAAAGTTAAACATAGGGGTGCCTGGATGGCTCAGTTAGTTAAGCATCTGCCTGCAGCTCAGATCATGGTCCAAGAGTCCCAGGATAGAGCCCCACATAGGGCTCCCCATGCAGTAAGGCATCTGCTTCTCTCTCTGCCCCTCGCTCTTCTCTTATGCTCTCTCTCTCTCATTAGGTGCTCATTTTCATACTGTGGAGTATAGTTTCTTTGCAGTAATTTTCAAATTTTAACATATGTAAGTCAACTAGGAGAGTGTGTTCAAGTGCAAAGTTCTGGGTCCCAGAACTACAGCTCTATTTCAGAAAGTCTAGGATGAGACTTAGGTATCTTTATTTTAAACAAGCCATCTTCAAAAGCATTGTGGAAATACTAATTTAAATAACTTGCATCATGTTTCAAAGTTAGAAGCCCTGTTCTCTGGATAAGCTGTTGAGAAGTTAGAAGTGTTTCAGCTTTTCAGTTTGAAAAACACATGGGGTAGATAACAGGGATATTTGTTTACTAATCTCAGATCATGTGCTTGAGGAACAGAGATCTTTAGGAGACTTCTCCAGGGACAAAGGAGTTGGCTGGCATTATTTCCCTTCTCCAACTGCAGGTTTAGACACATGGACATCTGTGGGAGCCAGCAGGATGCCAGTGCTCACTAACTATCTTATTAATAGCTTGTCCTGTCTTCACATTCTCCTGTGGACATATGTCCTATAGCCAGGCCTTGGTTCCAGGTCTTCTCCCACAGCAGACCCATGCCAACCTTACTAATAGGCATCCTGCCCCTAACACTTCTGTGAATACTCCCCCACCCCCCACTTCAACCTGGCCTGCCTCAATCCTCTGTGACTGCAGCTCCCATCCCATAGTGGACCAGCTCAGACCTTGCTAACCTGTTCACTCTGACCCTGTGTTCATCTGCAGACCTGCCCTCTCTAATATGCCCTTGGCCAGAGCCCATCCACACCAAGCCTTGCAGTGTCAGAATGAGAGGAGAGATAAAAGGGAGCAGAAAAATTATTTGAATAAATAATAGCTGAAAAGTTCCCAAATCTGGGGAAGAAAGCAGAAATCCACATCCAGGTGGCAGAAAGCCCCTCCAAAATCAACCAAGCAGGTCTACATGAATAGTCATAGTAATTAAATGGCAAAAAGTGATGATGAAGAGAGAAAGAGAGAGAGAGAGAGAGAGAGAGAGAGAGAGCAGGTACATATAAAGGAAATCTCATCAGTCTATCAGCAGATTTTTCAGCAGAAACTTAGCAGGCCAGAAGGGAGAGGCATGGTATATTCAAAGTGCTGAAAGGAAAAAAACTTTCAGCCAAAAATACCTTATCCAGCAAGGCCATCATTCATAATGGAAAGAGAGATAAGCAGCTTCCCTGACCAATGAAAGTTAAAGGAATTCATGATCACTAAACCAGCCTGACAAGAAATGTTAGAGGGGACTCAGTAGAAAGGAAATCCAATAAGTAGGAGTAAGAAAACTAGGAAGCACAAAAGCAGTCAAATTAAGTCTATCTTAAAAATCAATCAGGAGATCCTGACTGGATGTAGCATGTAAAGTATGCAAAGGATGTAAAGTATGACATCATATGCTTAAAATGTGGTGGGAGTGGAGGCAGGAGAGGAGTAAAGATTGCATTGAAACTTAAGTGACAATTACCTTACTATGGACAGCTATATGCATAAGATATTATATAAAAACCTAATGGTAACTACAAATCAAAAGGCAGTAATAGATATGCAAAAATAATGAAAAAGGGATCCAAGTATACCACTAAAGAAAGCCAGCAAACTGTCAGAGAAGAGAGCAAGAGAAGAAACAAAGAAGTACCACAGAAACAACCATAGGACAAGTAACAAAATGGCAATAAGTACGCATACCTACCAATAGTTACGTTGAATTTAAATGGATTAAAGCCTCCAATCAAAAGACATAGGGTGATAGAATGGATAAAAAGGCAAGACCCATGTACATGCTGTCTACAAGAGACTCATTTCAGATCTGAAGGCACATGCAGATCAAAAGTGAAGGGATGGAGAAGTATTTACCATGCATATGGAAGTGAAAAGAAAGCTGGGGTGGCAATACTTATATTGGACAAAATAGACTTTAAAACAAAGATTATAACAAAAGATAGAGAAGGACACAATATATAATCATAAATGGAACAATTCAACAAGAAGATATAACAATTGTAAAAATTTATGCACCCAACATGGGAGCACCCAAATACATAAAGCAGCTAATACAAAGCATAAAGGAAGAAATAGATAGTAATACAATAATAGTTAGGGGACTTTAATATCCTACTGATAACAATGGTTAGATCATCCAAACAGAAAATCAGCAAGGAAACAGTGGCTTTGAATGACATTGGACCAGATGGATTTAACCGATATATTCAGAACATTCCATCCTAAAGCAGCAGAATATATATTCTTTCTAAGTTCACATGCACATTTTTTAGATTAGATCCCATATTAGGTCACAAAAATGTCTAAATAAATTGAAAAAGATTGAAGTCATACCATGCATCTTTTCCAGCCATAAGGTGATGAAATTAATAATCAACCACAAGAAAAAATTTGGAAAGACACAAACACATGAAGTTAATTAACACGCTACTAAGCAATGAGAAATCAAAGAGGAAATCAAAAAGTACATGAACATAAATGAAAATGAAAACACAGTGTTTCAAAATCTTTGGGATGCAGTAAAAGCTGTTCTAAGAGGTAAGTTTATACCAACTCAGGCCTACCTCAGGAACAAAGAAAAATCTCAAATAAATAACCTAATCTTACTCCTAAAGGAGCTAGAAAAAGAAGAATAAATTAAGGCCAAAGCCAGTAGAAAGAAAGAAATAATAAAGATAAGAGTAGAAATAAATGAAATAGAGACTAAAAAACACAAAAGAACAGATCAATAAAACCAGGAGCTGGTTCTTTGAAAAGATGAACAAAATTTATGAACTTTTGGCCAGTGTCATCAAAAAAAAAAAAACCAAAAAAAAAAAAGCAAGCAAGCAAGTAACCCAAATAACAAAATGGGAAACGGAAGAGGGGAAATACTAATGGACACTACAGAAATACAAAGGTTTATAAGAGATTATGAAAAATTAACTATATGTTAACAAATTGGACAACCTAGAAGAAATGGATAAATATTTAAAAACATATAGCCTCCCAAAAGTATCAGGAAGAAATAGAAAATTTGAACAGACTAGTATGCAGACTGATTACAATGCAATTGAATCAGTAATCAAAAAACTCCCAACAAAAAATCTAGGACTAGATAGCTTCACAGGCATATTCTATCAGACATTTAAAGAAAAGTTAATACCTATTCTCAAAGTATTCAAAAAAATAGAAGAGGAAAGAAAGCTTCCAAATTCATTCATGACCAATTACCCTGATTCCCAAACCAGATAAAGACACTACAAAGAGAGAGAATGAGAATCACAAGCCAATATCTCTGAAGAACACAGATGCAAAGATCCTCAAAAATAGCAAACTGAATCCAACAATATAAGAAAAAAATCATTCACCACAATCAAGTGAGATTTATTCCTGCGATGCACATGTTCAATAGTCACAAATAAAACAACGTAATACATCACATCAACAAGGGAAAGGATAAAAACCATATGATCATTTCAATAGATGCAGAAAAAGCATTTGACAAAGTACAACATCCATTCATGATACAAACCCTCAATGAAGTAGGTTTAGAGGGAACATACCTCAACATAATAAAGGCCACATAAGAAAAACCCATAGCTAAGGTCATACTCAATGCTGAAAATCTGATAATTTTTCTCTTAAGAGCAAGAACAAGACAAGGATGTCCAGTCTCACCACTTTAATTCAACTTTAATTCAACATAGTACTGTTAAGTCCTAGTCACAGCAATCAGACAATAAAAAGAAATAAAAAGTATCCAAATTGTAAGGAAGAAGTAAAACTGTTAAAATTTTAAATGATATGATACAAAATATAGAAAACAATCAACAAAACCAAAAGATAATCTACTGAATGGAGAAGTGTTTGGAAATGATATATCTGATAAAGGATTACTACCCAAAGTATATAAAGAATGTATACAATTCAACAGCAAAAAAACCAAACAATCCAATAAAAAATGGGCAGAAAACATGAAGTCATTTCTCTAAAGAATACATACAGCTAGCTAACAGACACATGAAAAGATGCTCAACATTACTCATTATCAGGGAAGTGCATATCAAAACCACCATGAGATATCACTTCATACCTGTCAGAATGGCTTAGATCAAGAAGATGAGAAACAAAAGATTTTGGCAAGGATGTGAAGAAAAAGGAACACTTGTGCACTGTTGGTGGGAATGCAAATTGGTGCAGCCACTGTGGAACATGCATTCATGATCCTGAGATCATGACCTGAGCCAAAATCAAGAGTGGGATGCTAACCTACTGAGCCACCCAGGTGCCCCTATAATATCTCATTCTTAAACATGCTTTGGATTTACTATTTCTTTTTGATTCCCAGTGACTGAACTCTAATATTTTGTCCTTCTTAATTCAAACCTGGGTTGGTATACCAGCCTTTGCTGAGATATGGGGCAATAATGTAGAGACTGGAGGCAAGGTATGTCTGGCAAGAGGCTGGTGAGGCTGGAGCAGAGGAAGCAAAGGCATGAGAAGGGTTACAGTGTGATGGGAGATGAATGAAAGCTGGTGGAGAGGCCAGATTCTCAGGGTCTTATCATCATGGGAAGGACAGAGAGAGAGAGAGAGAGAGAGAGAGGGAAGGAAAGTCATCCAAGGGCCTTGAACTGAGGAGTGACAGGATCTGACTTCTGTTTTAAGAAGGCCACTTTGGCTTCTGTATTGAAAATAACCTGGAGGAGAGCAAGAATCAGAGAGACTGGAGAGGAGAAGACTGTTGCCATCATCAAGGGAGAGTTGATGGTGCTGGGCACAACCATGGGTAGCAGTAGAGGTGATGAGATATAGTCAGACTCTGGATATATTCCAGAAGAAATACTGGCAGAAATTGCTGGTAGGTTAGAAGTTGAGTGTGAAAGAAGAGATAAGATGGTCCCAGGGATTTAGGCCTGAGCAACTACAGTATTTAAACTGCTGGCATATGGATGGATAGATGGATGGATGGATGGACGGATGGATGGATGGATGGATGATGATTATAATAGAAAATAATTGTCTATCTACCCATCCATCAAAACAGTGATGGATAAATTATCTATCTATCTATGAAACACAGTCATGATTTTCCTCACTTAAAGTGAGACTGAAATAATCAGAAATTGTGAGAGATAGCTAACTAGTTTACCTTGCTAAGAAGGGACAAGCTTGGCCTTGTGTATTGCTCAGTGTAAACATTGAGCCTATTCTCTTTGCCTTACAGCACAGTGGCTCCTGCACACATCTCAAATTTTTGTCAACAAAAGTCCTGTATGGTGTTTGGGATTTGGGGAATTTGCAGATTTTACACAATCAAAGATAATTTATAGACCTAATCAGGTTTGCAGTGTTCTGGTGGTGTTAGCTGTAATCCAGAACTCCATCCTACAAATGTGCCAAAATGTAATGCCTTGATGAAGGCAATGAACTTTGCATTTTAAGGTCTGTTTGTCGAATGCAAAGAATGATTAATTAAAAAATATGACTGACAAGGTGGGAAATTATTTGGGCACTTGAGGAACTTCAAACTGTGGCTTCAAAGTTGAGTATATCAGCACAGTCTTATTTGCATTTGTTGTCTTTGGGCCACCTAGAAAATGTAGATTTTCATAATAGACTGGGATCTAATACTTACTCAGTAAGGAATATTTTTCTTAGGGTGAGAGATGCAAATTTGGTGCCAGATATGAATTCTAAAGTGTTACATTTATATCAGATTTCCAAACTCTTTTGTATCAAAAGAAATACTAGCTGAAACACTTTCCAAGTAAAATGGACTATACCTGCTGAAAGCATTATTGGTTCTCATAAGTTGCTGATTTTTTAAGAAGAGTGACCTTGAGGACAGCTGCTAGTTGGCACAGAACGCAATGGAGATGAGAGATGTGAGCCAAAGCAAACACCTGAGTCTACCAATTGTGTCCCATGGATACTTTCATGTCTCCATAAGGCATTTGGGGTCTTGGATTTGAAGATTCCTTTCAAAAGACTCATCCTCAGCAAACTCCCTGCTAGTTTAGATTCATTGGCATTTTACAAAACCTGGCAGTGTACTTGGGTCCTGCTTGTTAAGTCTTGCAAAGTACTATGGACTCAGGCTGCAATCTTCAGCTGAATTTGGGTATAGGAAATTAGCAATTACAAAGTGTTCTTTCTGCCAAAAATCACATGCTGCCACCATTACTTTGCTCTGTGATGAAACAGGTCATTTTAATCCTTTGTAGTAGGTGGAACAATGTGTACTCACCCAACCAAAAGGAAAAATACTTCTTAACTCAAGGGAGATATTTTCAGCTATCATATGTAGACTTACGTACATAATAGGAAAGGCAATCCTTTTCTCCCCGAGTACAACTTTTTAAGTAATCTTGAAATGCAATTGGCAAAATCCCCTCCACTTTAATAAGAGATTGTAAATTTGCCAAAGCTTAATACCACCAGACCACATTAAACTGGGTTTCTAAGTGCCAAGTGAGAAGAGATGTGAAGTAATTAGACAGGAAATTGTGTTTACTTGAACTTTAAGATATTGCTTCACTTACTTTTTTCCATTGGCAAGGAATGCATAGCTGGGAGTGATGCAAGACTGTTCATATTGTGCTGTTGATTTGTATGGGTGATTGGTCTGATTAGCGAATCAAGTAATTCTAGAGCTGATGATACCTTCACCTTATCTACTGCAACTTTCCAATTCTATGCATGAGGTAACTAGAGTCCAGAGGATAAACTCACTTGCCATCTGTCACTTATTTAGCTGGTAACAGTCAGGTCTGGAAGTTTTTCTACCTCACTGTCTTGAATAGAAGAAAAAGACCCAGCATCCTATGTTATTTGGTTACTTGTATCTCCCCTTCTGCTTTTAAGTAAAATCCAAACATACGAAAGAATCTCTGGGGAAAGTGTATTATCAAAGGCAAGAAAACTACTTTGATTTTTTTCTTGTTTTGCTTTCATTTTTTTCCTTCCACCTTTTTTATGATGGTGAAAATTCCCCATAGCAATACCTCTATCTACTCAGCCATTCAAGCCAGAAACCAAGAGTTATCACCCTAACCACTAGATCACCAACTGTTAAACCAGTTGGCTTCTCAAACAGCTCTTAGATCTTGCCCACTTTCTATGCTCATGAATGATGCCTTAATGCAGTACCTATTATTTCTCAGTACTTTTATTGGCTTCCCTTGATTTCAGTGTCTTATTTTTCAGTGGGAAAAACTGCTATTTGTCCTCCATTTCCATTTTTTTTCCTGCTACATTTCCTGCTTACTTTGAAGCTGGGCCTTACCATGTGACTAGGAGGTGGCAAATGGAAAGTAGGTAGAAGAGTCATATGTTATTTCCTGAGATCTTCTTTAAAAGGCAGTCTTTGGGCATACTTTGCCCTCTTTTACTGTGTCCCTACTCAACTTCGTTGCCTGGGATATGGATATTGTCATCTTAGACATAATTAGAGGCATATATGACAGCTACAGGTGAGAGAAATAACATAGGAAGGGACTGAGCCTTTGACACTATGGGCCTTCTGATGTCATATCAGCCCTGAACTGGATCTCTGGACTAGCTTTTTTAAACGGTGTTATTTTGCATTATTGTCAATCAAACCAATCCTAATAGTATACAGCTGGGCACTTAAATTTCACCACATCTTGAAGGTAATATTTCTGAAACATAGATTTGATCATGTCCCCATACTTAAATGTCTTCCTATTGTTTATAGAATAAAGTTCAAACTCCATTACAAACCTTGATAAGACATAGACTTTCTCTGGAGCCTCATCTCTCTTCATGCTTCCCCTTTGTGCTTTAAACTCCAGCAATACTGAATCATTTGCTGTTCACTGAATTCATTGTAACCTCCAGGCTTTTGCCCATCCTGTTTCCCCTGGCTGGAAATGTTCTGTTCATCCTTTAAAAACCAGTTTTGATGCTTTCTTATTCTGTGATGTCTTCGCCCAATCCACTGAACTCTAAGAGAGTTAATCATTCTCTCCTCTACGTGACTTTCACCTTGTTCTTGCTTCTATTAGTGTTTTTATACTACATGGTAATTATTTTTCTATATGTATATTTTCTCACCTGGGCTATAAATGCATTGAAGAAGAAATCAGTACTTTTTCTTCCTTTCTTTCTTCCTTTTTTTATGGTTAGAAGAGAGGATATTGCCAGGCCCTCAATAAGTGTTGAACTGAACTAATTTCAGTTGAACTCTAAGGTGTTTAGGAAAGAGAATGAGAGAACAGAAAAGTAGGCAAAAAGTAGTAAAGTTTTTTTTTTTTGTAATTAGCACATGAATGTGCTTAGATCCTAATAATTAGTATTTACTAAGCACCAGGGCTTTGGCAGAAAATTTGAATATTTATAATTTATCTCATTATTTAATATTATATTTCCATGAAGCCAGAAGACCAGAAGTTCTTCTAAGGTATATATTTAGGCTACTAAAGAGAAAAAAATACTGCCTTTGAGGCAGTAGATGTAAAGTGTGGGTATATTAAAGTTAACTCATGATTATAACAAACATGAAACATTCAAGGATAAGGTAGCAAAAAAAATGAAAATAAATCTGTCACCATAGCAACTAATTAACAATTTAATGAAATCTCCTGACTCACTTGGAATTAACGTAGAGAGATTTGTAAAATGAGGTAAAATAGAAGACATAAATGGATTTAGATGAATGTTATTTTTTTAGGTTTATTGAAATTTCAACTGATAATCCATTGTTAATTTGAGTTATAGACAAAGCTATAGGACTACAGTAAGATGAACTACAAATACTGTACCCTTCAAGATAGGATATGAGATCAGGCTAAGTCTCACAAACAATGTTGACCTAAAGAAGCAACCTCCCGGGGCGCCTAGGTGGCTCAGTGGGCTAAGCCTCTGCCTTTGACTCCGGTCATGATCTCAGGGTCCTGGGATCGAGCCCCACATTGGGCTCTCTGCTCAGCAGGGAGCCTGCTTCCCCCTCTCTCTCTGCCTGCCCCTCTGCCTACTTGTGATCTCTTTCTTTCTCTGTCAAATAAGTAAATAAAATCTTAAAAAAAAAAAAAGCAACCTCCCCACAAAAAAATAAAGAAAGAAGCAAAACCTAAAAGAATATGTATAATATAAAGTTCAAAATTCAAAAAAGACCATATTAAACTATATTGTTTATGAATAGATACCTAGATGATAAAACTATCAAGAGAAGCAAGGAAATGATTGCCAGAAAAATCAAGATGATGGTTTCCTTTGGAGCAAAAGATGTCATTGAATTAGAGAAGGACAGGTGGAGCTTCTGGGGTCCTGGAAAAGTTTATTTCTTAATGTAGGTTGTACTTACATGAATATTTTCTTGAAATTATCTATTAAGTTATACCTTGAAATTACTTATTAAATTGTACATAGATGTTTCATGTAGCTTTGTTTGTACACTATTATATTTCAGAATTAAAATGGGAAGAAAGTGGGTATATCAATAGGTAAAAGTGAAACATTCCAATAGGAAAATGTGCAAAAAATCAGAACTGAGTGGTCATTAAGCATAAAAAATATGCTCAACACTAGTAATTAGGGCAATAAAAATTAAAAATATAATGAGATTCCATTTAAGACCCATCAAATGTGCTTGAAAAGTATGACAGTATCTTGGTGAAGCTATGGAAGAACAGAAACTCCTCTATGCTGCTGGAACCCAAATTAAAAAACAACTGGGGCATTATTTAGTGGAGCTAACACATTTTTACCCTACAACCCAGCAATAACTGCTCAAGATACACGTATAAGGATAATCACAGAAACACCAGTTACAACAGCAAAATTTTGGAAAAAACACAAATGTTGATCATTAGGAGAAACAATAACATTTCCACATATACTATAACCATTTAAACCATCTGAAAACAGTGAAAAATAGATTAGAGCTACACACATCTACATGAATGACTCTCAAAAACAGCAAGAAAAATAAGTTACAAGGAAAAAAGTATGATATCTTTTATATAAAATTGAAAACTTACAAAGTTAGATAGTACACATATAGACATACTTGCTAGAGATGCATAGATAAGTGGTAAAATTACAAAGTCAAGTAAGGAACATCAGCAGTTCCTTCCACACAAAACTTGGAATAATGGTTGAAGGTTCCTATTAGGGTCTGGCACTGGAAATTGGTACATAAGGGACTTCAAAGCATTGTTAATGTTCTGCTTGTTCTCTCTCTCTACCTGGTTGGCAGATATAATTTTGTCCATTTTACATATTTTTAAAATTACATATTCCTATATATAGTTTTTAATATGTTACATATTTCATTTTATAGATTTTTACATTAGAAATAAAGGATCTGATTATTGTTTTGATATTTCAGGTACCTACCATGTTTGCGAGAAGGGATTATGAGGTTTAAAATTTTATAGCAGGAATATTCCACATGGAATAATTATAAAAATGTGTCTAGCCCACAAATTAGACTGAAGGGACCATAGATGGGATAAAGTAATTATTCACTGTGCAATACCCCACATCGGCTTATTCTGTGAGTCCCTGCAGTGGCAGGACTAACATACACCAAGGCTCAGCCTAAAGCAGCCACAACTTATCCTATCCATATTTCTAAAGAGCTGGTACATTTGTGGGGATTAAAACCCCAGAGAAGATTCAATTCTCCTGCAAAACAAAGCTAATGCCTTTGGAACATAAGATACAAGTTTATAAAAAAAGAAAATCAATACTTAATCATCAGTTCTCATGCTCCACTTTTGCTGAAAACCAAGTTAATTCTTTTCTGAATGGTTGGTCAACATCTTAATGCCTATGCTAGAATGTTAAAAAGCATGTTTCAGGTGATAATGTCAATAAGTTTGATTGTTTCTAATCATGCTCCTTTTACATCTAGAAATTTATTCTAATTATTTAATAATACCAGAAACTGGGAGATTAGCCAAATTAAATTTTAAAATCTTTTAGCCTCTTCATAAATCTATCAGAATAGGATGAAATCAGACTTGTAAATGGACAACATTACTCGTGTGCAACTTGTTAATCCTAGATTTTTCTTTTTTAGGGCATGCATCCAACTGAAAAAGAAAATACCTACAACCACCTTGTTGACTGTTTTTAGACTTCATTCTAACTTCCTCCTGTTAGGGTGAGAGGGAAGAGGAAGTCAGAGGATAGAAGGGCAATGTAGCAGAAGGCATAAGATGCTTAGAGGGGAATCACTGAGTTTTGTTAATTTCTGAGGGGCTGAAGTGGTCAGGGAGTCACAGGTCTTTTTTTTCTTGGTAGTGTCACATTTGCCTCAGACCCACATGGAAGAGCTTTCTCTCAGGTTTATTCTAAGAGGCTTTTACTGCCTGAGAGTTAAAAGATTCAGAAGATGTTTCCCAAGAAGTGTCCTTTACTACAAGTAAAAGATACTCTGACTAGTGAAACTGTCTTACTAGATTCTTATATATTTGTATTTTCCTAGAGGCCAAAGTCATGCTTTCACCTCATAATTTGGCTTTTAGTCCCTTAATTTAAATCACTTGAGAACTGAACACAGATGGGAAAGAGAAACAAAAGCAGTTGAAACAAATAAAGAATTTAGGCTTAGTTTTCGATATATATATATATCGAAATATATATAGAGATAGATAGATATCTATATATAGATATCAATATATATAGATATCTATATATAGATATCTATCTATCTCTATATATATAGTTTTTCTCTTGATTTTTCTAACCTCGTCTAATAGCACTTCTGAAATTTGAATAACACAAGTTTCCGTGAAGTGACACTGAAAACATCTGGACTCTTGGCAGCAGTTTCCCAAACAGAAATCAGCACCACTGGAAATGTTCTGTACTTCCATAAAGAGCAGGAAGAAAAGGTAGAGATAAATGAGTGGTAAAAACTTCTGGTATATAACAAGATGTTCCCTTTCTTTCATAAGCCTTGAAACTGTTTACTTTTCTGATGTTCTTCATTATACAGCTTTTAACTTTGTGGAGCTCCGATTTAGTGTCACTTAATTTCATAAAAGTAAAACCAGATGGACAATTCTTTTAATGTTCAAAATTCCATCAGAAGCATGTGTTGCCACTTTCAATAAGCATGTTGCAAAAGTTCTCAAAAAATAATTACCCACATTTCAAAGTCAGATTTCAAAAACTTTCTTAACAAAACCAGTTTGATAGCAGTATATCTGACTCTTTGTACTCACAGTATGAGGGGAAAAGGAGACTTTCGTACTTTATTAAATAAGTTCTAGAACCCGATTCATAATTTTTTTTTGGTTAAAAGTCTCCTTAGAAATGATTTAATCTAGTCTTTTAATTCTAAAGTAAAAGAAATATACATTGGCTGAATAAAGAAAGGAATTCTATTATATTAGGTCCTATAGAGAGAATACATCAATATAAAGGTAATTTCTGCCTCATGAAGTTGATATCCTTTTAGGTAAAAGGAAAAATATACACAAATAACAGGAGTATGATGATTAAGTGCCTTAAATGGATAAATGAAGTACTGAAGTTTGGGAAAGAAGAACAACTCATGTATCCAAGTAAGATGGGAAGAGAGAGATTTTCCTATAGAAAAGGCAGCATATGATTTAGCCATTGAAAGATGGATAAAATTTTGAACAGAACTCTAAGTCAATGGGAATTGGGAATGGCATGGATATGTATAAAAGTTAAGAGGAAAACCTGGAAAAGTGGGTTGGTCTTAAATTCCAGGCTAAGAAAGCTGCACAAACAACTATATGACTGGTAGAATTATATTGTGGAATCAGTGCTATAACATTGTAAAAAATGCATCCAATTTAAGTAACAAGCTCTGTTACAGAGACTCTTCTATCTCTTGAGAGTTCCTATCCCAATTTTGTTTAGTTCTTTTTTTGCTTTATATCAAGCTAAATCATTTTTCTTATAGCTTCCACTTAATTGTTCAAATTCTACCCTTTATGGCTACATGGAACAAAAGAAATCCTTTTCCAAATGGCAGTTATTAAAATATTGAGGTCACCTCTTTTTTTAAAAAATTGTGATTCTTGGGACACCTGGGTGGCTCAGTTGGTTAAGCATCTGCCTTTCAGCTCAGATAGTGATCGTGGGGTCCTGGGATAGAGCCCTGAGTTGGGCTCCCTGCTCAGTGAAGAGTCTGCTTCTCCCTCTGTCCCTCCCCCAACTTGTGCTTTCTCTCTCTTGCTTACTCTCTCTCTCAAATAGATAAAATCTTAAAAAAAAAATGAACAAATGAATGAATGAATGAATAAATAAATAAATAGAATTGTGATTTTTATGGCCAAAGTATCTCCACTTCTTTAACCAGTTGTTATATGACATGATCATAGATCTTTCCTCATCCTGGTCACTGTACTCTGATTGAATTGTTACTTATATCTCCCTTTAGGTGAAACACATCCACAGGACAAAATTCTAATCACATTAATGTGCAGTGGAGCAGTCTATTACCCCTTTTATTCTTATTTTATACACCATAGTGCGACTGATGCAGTTTAAGATCACTTCGTTCAGATTTAGTTTAGTAGGCAATGCAAGACCATTGAGGGCTTTTGCACACAGACACAGCTGGCAGTGGCTAAGTTTTGATTAAAGAAAGAAGAGAATAAAGGGGGGAGATTATTAGGAAACCAGGACAATGATGCAGGGAAAAGGCAGTGTGAGTCTGAATTAAAGAGGTGATAGTGAAAATGAGATGGTGAATGGGGTATAAGGAAGTAAACCCCAAGGGGCTTGGTAGCTCATTATTTAGGGGAATGGGAGAAGACAGAAATTTTCGAGTCTTTTAATTCGTCCTGGGAAAATGGTGGTCTCATTAGTCAGAGGAAGTCTCAAGGCACAACTGGCTTCGGTGGAAGATGTGTTTGGTTTTGGACATAAGAAGTTTGAGACTGGAGCAGAGGCTAAGATGGAAGGAAAATTGGGAACTCATCTTCCTTTAACATTTGAAACTGTGTGAATGGATGAGGTCCTCAAAATGTTTTAAAGAGAGAGAGAACCTTGAGAAACACTTTTTAGAAGCTTGCAAGAGTCAGAAAAAGGAGCAAAGAAGAGTGAAAAGAACCAATATAATGCAGGGTAAGGATGTCAAGTGCAGGATAAAATTTTATCATCAAATGATGCCAGGGAAGTTCAGAAGAATAAAAACTTAGGCAAGACTATCACATATAGTGATTAAGAATACAAATTATTATTATTATTTTTTAAGAAGACAAATTATTAAAGGGCAATTTTAGTGCTATATCAGGGACAGATTACACAAGATGTTCAGATAGGAGTAGGTGGTGAGGAAGGGGAGACCACAATGACAAACAAGTTAAAAACACTGTCAATCAAGTCAAGGAGAAGATTAACACAATTGAAAGAAGCTATTTGATTGTTTTTTTTTAATTTTTATTTTTTATAAACATATATTTTTATCCCCAGGGGTACAGGTCTGTGAATCGCCAGGTTTACACACTTCACAGCACTCACCATAGCACATACCCTCCCCAATGTCCATAACCCCACCCCTCCCGACCCCCCTCCCCCCATCAAGCCTCAGTTTGTTTTGTGAGATTGAGTCACTTATGATTTGTCTCCCTCCCAATCCCATCTTGTTTCATTTACTCTTCTCCTACCCCCTTAACCCCCCATGTTGCATCTCCTCTCCCTCATATCAAGGAGATCATATGATAGTTGTCTTTCTCCGATTGACTTAATCGCTAAGCATGATACCCTCTAGTTCCATCCACGTCGTCGCAAATGGCAAGATTTCATTTCTTTTGATGGCTGCATAGTATTCCATTGTGTATATATACCACCTCTTCTTTATCCATTCATCTGTTGATGGACATCTAGGTTCTTTCCATAGTTTGGCTATTGTGGACATTGCTGCTATAAACATTCGGGTGCACGTGCCTCTTCAGATCACTACGTTTGTATCCTTAGGGTAAATACCCAGTAGGGCAATTGCTGGGTCATAGGGTAGTTCTATTTTCAACATTTTGAGGAACCTCCATGCTGTTTTCCAGAGTGGTTGCACCAGCTTGCGTTCCCACCAACAGTGTAGGAGGGTTCCCCTTTCTCCGCATCCTCGCCAGCATCTGTCATTTCCTGACTTGTTAATTTTAGCCATTCTGACTGGTGTGAGGTGATATCTCATTGTGGTTTTGATTTGTATTTCCCTGATGCCGAGTGATATGGAGCACTTTTTCATGTGTCTGTTGGCCATCTGGATGTCTTCTTTGCAGAAATGTCTGTTCATGTCCTCTGCCCATTTCTTGATTGGATTCTTTGTTCTTTGGGTGTTGAGTTTGCTAAGTTCTTTATAGATTTTGGACACTAGCCCTTTATCTGATATGTCATTTGCAAATATCTTCTCCCATTCTGTCAGTTGTCTTTTGGTTTTGTTAACTGTTTCCTTTGCTGTACAAAAGCTTTTGATCTTGATAAAACCCCAATAGTTCATTTTTTG
The DNA here is from genome assembly GCF_010015895.1 of Lontra canadensis. Taxonomy (NCBI): domain Eukaryota; kingdom Metazoa; phylum Chordata; class Mammalia; order Carnivora; family Mustelidae; genus Lontra; species Lontra canadensis. The sequence goes on along the minus strand of NW_022631003.1, from coordinate 32,481,750 downwards.
CCATTGCTTCCCTTGCCTTTGCCGATGTTCCTAAGAAGATGATGCTGCGGCTGAGGTCGAAGAGGTTGCTGCCTGTGTTCTCCTTGAGGATTTTGATGGATTCCTTTCTCACATTGAGGTCCTTCATCCATTTTGAGTCTATTTTCATGTGTGGTGTAAGGAAATGGTCCAATTTCATTTTTCTGCATGTGGCTGTCCAATTTTCCCAACACCATTTATTGAAGAGGCTGTCTTTTTTCCATTGGACATTCTTTCCTGCTTTGTCGAAGATTAGTTGACCATAGTGTTGAGGGTCTATTTCTGGGCTCTCTATTCTGTTCCATTGATCTATGTGTCTGTTTTTGTGCCAGTACCATGCTGTCTTGATGATGACAGCTTTGTAATAGAGCTTGAAGTCCGGAATTGTGATGCCACCAACTTTGGCTTTCTTTTTCAATATTCCTTTGGCTATTCGAGGTCTTTTCTGGTTCCATATAAATTTTAGGATTATTTGTTCCATTTCTTTGAAAAAAATGGATGGTACTTTGATAGGAATTGCATTAAATGTGTAGATTGCTTTAGGTAGCATAGACATTTTCACAATATTTATTCTTCCAAGCCAGGAGCATGGAACATTTTTCCATTTCTTTGTGTCTTCCTCAATTTCTTTCATGAGTACTTTATAGTTTTCTGTGTATAGATTCTTAGCCTCTTTGGTTAGGTTTATTCCTAGGTGTCTTACAGTTTTGGGTGCAGTTGTAAATGGGATTGACTCCTTAATTTCTCTTTCTTCTGTCTTCTTGTTGGTGTAGAGAAATGCAACTGATTTCTGTGCATTGATTTTATATCCTGACCATTTACTGAATTCCTGTACAAGTTCTAGCAGTTTTGGAGTGGAGTCTTTTGGGTTTTCCACATATAGTATCATATCATCTGTGAAGAGTGATAGTTTGACTTCTTCTTTGCTGATTTGGATGCCTTTAATTTCCTTTTGTTGTCTGATTGCTGAGGCTAGGACTTCTAGTACTATGTTGAATAGCAGTGGTGATAATGGACATCCCTGCTGTGTTCCTGACCTTAGTGGAAAAGCTTTCAGTTTTTCTCCATTGAGAATGATATTTGCAGTGGGTTTTTCGTAGATGGCTTTGATAATATTGAGGTATGTGCCCTCTATCCCTACACTTTGAAGAGTTTTGATCAGGAAGGGATGCTGTACTTTGTCAAATGCTTTCTCAGCATCTATTGAGAGTATCATATGGTTCTTGTTCTTTCTTTTATTAGTGTGTTGTATCACATTGATTGATTTGTGGATGTTGAACCAACCTTGCAGCCCTGGAATAAATCCCACTTGGTCGTGGTGAATAATCCTTTTAATGTACTGTTGAATCCTACTGGCTAGTATTTTGGTGAGAATTTTCACATCTGTAAAACTCATTTTACAAGAGAATTAAAACAATTATAAATGACAAAAACTCAGAATGTATATGGTTAGAGCTGATGAGACGAGTTTACAATTTAGCTGGCAAGGAAATCAGGTTATTTCTGTGACACATAACATTTCCATAATTACAATATCAAGCGATGATCTCTCAAAACATTAAAACTTTAGGAAGTGCATAGAATCTCTAGAATAGTTATAGCATTTTCCCAAATGTTTATCCAAGGCTTATCATTGGTTCAGTAGTACTTCATGAGTAACTTCGCATACCAAGGAAAAGCCCAAGTTAAAGAGATTTACAACTTAAATCTTGTCAACATTTGCTAAAATCTTATAAAGTTTTAAAGCACATGCCTAAATATAATTAGGGATGTTAAACACATGATAAAACAAAACATAGAAACTGGGTTTTCTGGGCAGGCAAAGAGAAAACCATTTACATTTTCTTAACAGTAGATCAATTAATCTAAGAAAACTTTGTCCTTTTGAACAGAGAGAATTTCAGTCTTACACCAATGTACCTTTAAAACCCATTCATTTCAATCTTAGTCTGTTCTAACCATAGCTAAAATTCCTTTTCTGAAGATTTCCCTTCACAAACCTTCTATAACTTTCCTTTGTATTCAGGTTTTGTCCCAAGCCATTTCCTTCCAAACAACCATTTCATTTAGGACAAAATTACCTTCTCTTACCTCAACAAAATGTATTCCCATTCCTTAAATCCTTCTTACATATCATCTACTTTTCCACAGAGTTGTTTCCCTTATTTCCATCAGTCTTAGTTACACTAAGCAGAATTTTGTATTCTTAGAAACACCTTAATCTCTAGTGAAGACTAAGTATTAACCAATTGTGAACTGTTACAACAGAATTCTTCAGATGGCAATTTATGAATCAGTTAAGCGCAAAACATGTTTACCAACAGATTTAAATACTTAGTTTCTTTGTAGTAAGAAGTCAAAAGCACAAATCTACAACTAGTAATTAACGACTTAGCATTTTATCCTGTTTGGTTAAGACCTAGATGTCCGTAATTTAATTCCATTTGTCATCCAACCAAAACTTTTAAACTTTCAGGTTACCAAAGACTTTGAAAGCTATCTCAGCAATTACCCATTAAAACTTTGAGACAGACTATTAACCATCAGTTTAGTCATTTCTTTGCTAACAAATTTTAACAAATAACACGGGCTTATTTGACCTTCAGTAAACTTCGAAGTTTCACATTTACTGCTGATAACTTAAAAGACATGTCTATCTTAATTAAACCAAAAAACTTAACTTAGTTCCAATACTGATTTACGTTCCACCTGGGCCCACTCCACTTTGAATGTTTACCTGAGACACGGGTGGGAGGATCTGGAGTGGGGAGTGTTAGGTCCAGGGCTGTTCTTCTTGCTCCTTGACAGTGAGGAGAGGAGGAGCCGTGGTGCATGATCTAGACGCTAGTCATGCAGGCCGCAAGCACATTGGTGCAGAAACAGGAGAAGGGGGAGACAGAAGAAACACAGTGCCGCCAGGAGGCAGAGAAAGGATTCCCGGTTCTAGAGCTCATAAGCCCCAACAGAGGAGCAGACACCATGCTTTCCCACCAGCAAGGGGGAAGGGGTTAAGCAGTCCAAGTCGGGCCAGAGAAGACAGGGAAACTTCCCTGAAACAAAGAGAGTTTCGGCAGCTGCTTGGGAATATTCCTTAGGGTCTCTGTCTTGAGTTAGACTAACCCCAGTTGTCTCCAGTTATAGCCATTAACATGGGAAGTGAGTGAGGGAGAAGCCCCCATGTCTATTAGGAGAAACAGAGAAATAAGGTCAGAGTCCCCTTTGCTAGGGATGGCCCAGCAACCTGGGCTTATCTGAAGTCCTACTAACGTAATTATCATCCAGTATGTCAGGAGGAAGTTTACTAGCTGACTCATTTGGGCAAACACATTCTGCAAAAGCCCCTTCGTCTGGGGTCCTGGTGTAAGGCAATGAAGGCCTAGGTATGAGCAATGAAGGTATCCTAGGTCCATTTGCCCTGTTTCCTGCAGAGGAGATCTAACTGATAGATCCCACTGAGGCCATTCAGTGTTACAGGAGCTCAGTCCTCTCCTAAGTTTTGCAATCCAAATTATTTCCAGTGGGTTAAAAGGCACCCCAAGGTAGAGTCCTTGGGAACTGAAGAAGCCTACTGAGGCCATGCTCCCAGAAAAGTAAAGAAGGTCCATTACCAAATCCCCTGACTCCTGGGTGCCGTCCCACATAGGATATGTCAGAGGTTCCCATGTGTCAAAAGCGACCAGAGGCGTCCCTCAAGATACCGCTATTGATCACCATCCTGCCTTCCCCGGGAAGGCATTCCTGCCATAAAAGGCCCTGGAGGGGTGCCGGCATCCCTCCACTTCCCCATCGCATCCTAGGATGCTGATGGGTGCCTGGTGAATGGACCAAACTACTGTGCCATGCCATGCCATCGTATGTCCTGAAGTCTGCATACTGTTTTGCCATTTTAACCCATGGAAATACTAGAAAATTTTGGCAAGGGGAAATTACCCAATTTCATAGCTTTAAGTAGTCTGTAGAAGACACTAACAAGAAACAGTAAAGACTGAAATCCATCATGGTCTATGCGACATTCCAACACATGTGGCCCTTACAGCCAACTTCCCTAGGAAACGGTCCCCGGTTGCATTTTAATTCAATCAGGTACTGGTTTAGGCCGGCCCCCAGTGGAGGTCTCTAGGCCAGAAGTGGCTAGACCAGGGATGTGGAGGGGATCACATTAGATCAATCAGGAGGAAACCTCACATGGGAGTCTTAAGATTGGCAGCCGTCCTGGTGACTTAGGTGGCTGACCCGTGCCCAAGAGAGACAACTTTATATAAAACAGGAATAAAGAGAGGCCATCAAGTTTCTGGGTCTTATTGCCATTCCAGCCAGGGCACTAACTTACAGCCAAAAGGCAGACGCTCTCCTCCCCGAAGAGCAGCCACGGGCTAGAGGATTACAGCCTGAGCAATTGACATGCAAGTGTTCCAATAAGACCATACTCCTTGAAAAGCCCAGAAATGAGAGTAAAGGAAAAGGAGATAAAGTACTCACCAATTTTGCACCGGAGCTCAGAGTCCAAATGTGAAGACTCACAGCCCCACGTTCAGGCGCCATATGATGAAGTTCTAGAACCTAGGTGAGGTTCGGTGGGCTGAGGTCTGGAGCCGATGACCAAGAAAGAATTCTTGAGACATCTTTGGTGCAAAATGGTGGTTTATTAAAGCACGGGGACAGGGCCCATTGGCAGGAAGAGCTGCTGCCTAATTTTAATGGTGGTAAGAAGTGTTTTGTTTAGGATGGGGAGACCTGAGAAAAGGCAGTGAAAAGTTGTAGTGATAAGGGAGGGGTTGAGAGGAAGGAAATAACTGCATTTTGGAATCCTTGACTATCTATATAGATGAGTTAAGATAGTTAAGTAAAATCCATTAATTTTACTCAAAAATAATGGTTTAGCTTTGGCATTCAACTATTCTGTTTAAAAACACATTATAGTATATTGCCTCAAAGGACAAAAATTTAATGAAAAAAATCCCCAAATATTATTGAGAAATAAAGACTGCTTTTCCTTTCATCTCTCTGTTTCTCTCTCTCCATACTCTCTCTCTCTCACACACACAGAGCCATGAGAATTTCCAAATACTTCCTTGACTATTTTTCCAGGCAAGTGGTTTGATGAGCCCAGTCAACTACATATTGACCATAAAATTATTTTACACACTCAAGTAAATTAAGTAAAATGCAAATATTTTCAGTGTTGAAGCCTGATCCTAGATCCTGAAAGAGCAAAAGCTTTGTATTAAAAAATTAGAATAGGACATTTTATGGCATATATGTGGCATTTTATGCCAACCAAATATCTTATTTAAAATGTCTTTATAAATTTGGATTTCCTTTGCTTACCATTTTGGCCTTTTTCACTTTATTATGTGTGGTAAAATTAAAGAGTAAATGTCTATCAGTCAAAGATATTTTCCCTTGAAACAGCAAAATCTCAATTCAGAGATAGAGAACTTGTTAAGCTTGTTTTACCATGTTAGCCCTTAACACAACTACTCAAATGTTTTTGTGTGTATTCAATGAGATAGAGCTTTTCTTTCTATTCCTAATGACTGAAATAAGAAAAATACTGTGGCATCTGATAGAGACATAGCAAAATTAGAATTTTTCAGAGAAATTAAAATGCTTCTTATTAAAATAAGTGAATAAACTGCCTGAAAAAAAGAATGTCATTCCCTATATTTAACCATCTCCATGTGAGATATCTGTGATTCCTAACACACACACATACTTTGTCAACAGTACTGAACAACTACTTGTAGTTTTTGGAATGTGGGTTTCACACTTCTGGGCCTTGGGAAGTTTCTGTCCCTTTGCCTGTAACTCTTTCAAGTTGCCTGGTAAACTCCTACTGCCATTTAACACTTAGTTCAAGTAATGCCATGTCTGGGAAAACTTCTGCTGAGTCACTCTGGCAAAATAAACTCTAATCATATCTTATACATTCCTCCACTATCATCATCTGCTTATTATATGCCTAGTAAATCGCATGGTGCCTAACACATATAGGAGTTCCACATTTGTTGGCTGAGTGAATGAAGCACTGATTAACCTATCTGGATGTAGGGAAGTGGAAAAGAGAGACTGAGTCTGGAGTAAGTTTTTATTAAAAAGATGTAACTCCTGAAGATGGCAGAGGAGTAGTGGACTGAAATGACATCAGGTCGCAGGAGTTTAGCTATATAGTTATCAAACCATTCCAATGCCTACAAACTCAACAGTAGATCAAAGAGAAGAAGAGCAGCAATTCTAGGAACAGAAAATCGGCCACCGTCTGAAAGGTAAGATGTGCGAAGTGAATCTGAAGCAATGTGAAGATAGACCATGGGGGGAGGGGCCGGCTCCTGGCAAGCGGAGGAGCAGTGGAGCACAAAATCAGAACTTTCAGAAGTCTGCTCCACTGAGGGATATCATTCCAGAGGCCAAGCAGGGGTGTAGCCCTCACAGGGACAGTGTGGTCTCAGGACCCATGGGGTCACTGAAAGATCGGTAGTGTCTGAGTGTGGCAGAACTCCCAGGTATCAGAGTGGGGAAGCTGACTACAGAGACAGAGAAGGAGTGAGCTCTCAGCTTGGGATTACCTTAAACTGTGATCTGTGGCACACTCAGACACCACAAGTGGCAGATCCAGGGAGACTCATCTTCCTCCTCTGGAGGCAAGAATCTGTGGGGTGTAGAGACTCCAAATGGGGCCACATGCCAGAGACAGAAACGCTCGGTCACAGGCCGGGTGAGCTGGGAGTGCATCCTGAGACCAGGGAGATGGGAGTGATTGACTGCTTTTCTCTGAAGGCACACTGAGGAGTGGGGTCCTGAGCTCTCGGCTCCTCCGGGCTGGAGATGGGAGGCCACCATTTTCATTCCCATCCTCAAGAGCTCTATAGACAGTGTTCAGGGAACAAAAACTCTCAAGAGTGAACTTGAGCAGATTTCTTAGCCTGGCCCCTGGCGAGGGCAGTGCAATTCTACTTCAGGCAAAGACATTTGAGAATCACTACAGCAGGCCCCTCCCCCAGAAGATCAGGAACATCCAGCCAAGACCAAGCTCACTGATCAAGAACAGTGGAATTCCAGAGGAGGGGAAAGCAAAGCATGGAATTCATGGCTTTCTCTCCATGATTCTTTAATCTTGCAAAGTGAATTAAATTTTTTTTTCTTATTCTAATTTTTCTTAACTTTTCCTCTTCTCTCTCTTAGCATTTTTTAACAGGTTTATCTTAATAATACCTCTATTTTTTAAAAAAGCACTTTTTGGACCTTCATTATTATAGTCATATTTTATCCTTCATTGTATTTAACCTTATTTTTTGTATACATATAGGTTTTTTTTTTTTTTCTAAAAAGTTTTGGGATACAATTTCTTCTAATAGATCAAAATATACCCTAAATCTAGCACAGGGCTTTGTTCTAATCTCCAGCCTGAGTACATTCTCTCCCTCTCCTTTATTTTTTCTTCTTTCTTTTTCCAACCAACTTATCTTATTGATTCCTTTTTTAGAATTTTTAAAAAATGTCATCTTTATGGTCATGTTCCATCCCTTCATCATGTTTACCCTTATTTTTTTTTTTTGTGTATATTTTTATATATATATATATATATATATATATATATATATTTTTCTTTTTTTATTTCTTTCTTTCTTTAAAATTTTGGGAGGTAGTTTCTTCTAAGAGCCCAAAATATACCCAAAATCAAGTGGGTGGCTCTGTTTTATTCACCAGTCTAATATATATATATATGGTTTCTATTATCTCCCCTTCTTCTCCCTCCACTTTGGAGTCTCTTCTGATTTGGTTAGCATAGATTTATCTGGGGTCTTTGCCACCTTTTTAGTATTTTATTCTCTCACTCATATATTCTTATCTGGATATAATGACAAGGCAGAAAAACTCACCACAAAAAAAAAAAAAAAAAAAAAAGAATGAGAGGCAGTACTAATGGCTAGGGACTTAATACAGACATTGGTGATAACGTCAGATCTAGAGTTTAGAATGACAATTCTCAAGGTGCTAGCTAGGCTCAAAAAAGGTATGGAGGATATTAGAGAAACTCTGTCCAGAGAAATAAAATCCCTTTCTGGAGAACTAAAAGAACTAAAATCTAACCAAGCTGAAATCAAAAGGTATTAATGAAGTACAATCAAGAACTGAGCCTCTTACTGCTAGGGTAAATGAGACAGAAGACAGAATTAGTGATATAGAAGATTAAATGAAGGGGAATAAAGATGCTGAGTAAGAGAGAGACAAATAACTACTGGACCATGAGAGGAGAATTCAAGAGATAAGTGATATCATAAGATGAAACAATATTAGAATAATTGGGATCCCAGAAGAAGAAGAAAAAGAGAGAGGGACAAAAGGTCTATTGGAGCAAATTATATTACAGAATTTCCCTAATATGACAAAGGGAACAAGCATCAAAATCCAGGAGGCACAGGGAAACCCTCTCAAAATCAATAAAAATAGGTCCACACTCCTTCATCTAATAGTAAAACTTACTAGTCTTAGTGACAAAGAGAAAATCCTGAAAGCAGCTCTGGACAAGAAGTCTGTAATATACAATGGTAAAAATATTAGATTGGCCGAAGACTTATCCACAGAGACCTGGCAGGCCAGAAAGGACTGGCATGATATATTCAGAGCACTAAATGAGAAAAACATGCTGCCAAGAATACTATATCCAGCTAGGCTGTCATTGAAAATAGGAGAAATAAAAAGCTTCCAGGACAAACAGAAATTAAAAGAATTTGCAAACACCAAGCCAGTCATATAGGAAATATTGAAAGGGGTCCTCTAAGCAAAGAGAGAGCCTAAAAGTAGTAGACCAGAAAGGAACAGAGACAATATACAGTAACAGTCACCTTACAGGCAATACAATGGCACTAAATTCATATCTCTCAATAGTTACCCTGAATGTAAATGGGTTAAATGCCCCAATCAAAAGACACAGGGTATCAGAATAGATAAAAAAAAACAAAACAAACAAACAAAAAAACAACCCATCAATATGCTATCTACAAGAAACTCATTTCAGACCCAAAGACACCTCCAGATTTAAAGTGAGGTGGTGGAAAACAATTTACCATGCTAATGGACATCAAAAGAAAGCTGGGGTAGCAATCCTTATATCAGACAAATTAGATTTTAAGCCTAGGACTATAATAAGAAATGAGGAAGGACACTATATCATACTCAAAGGGTCTGTCCAACAAGAAGATCTAATAATTTTAAATATCTATGCCCCTAACATGGGAGCAGCCAAATACATAAACCAATTAATAACACAATAAAAGAAACACATCGACAATAATACAATAATAGTAGGGGACCCCCTTTACTGAAATGGATAGATCATCCAAGCAAAAGATCAACAAGGAAATAAAGGCCTTAAATGACACACTGGACCAGATGGACATCACAGATATATTCAGAACATTCCATCCCAAAGCAACAGAATACATATTCTTCTCTAGTGCACATGGAACATTCTCTAGAATAGATCACATCCTGGGTCACAAATCAGGTCTCAACCAGTACCAAAAGATTGGGTTCATTCCCTGCATATTTTCAGACCACAATGTTCTGAAGCTAGAACTCAATCACAAGAGGAAAGTTGGAAAGAACTCAAATACATGGAGGCTAAAGAGCATCCTACTAAAGAATGAATGGGTCAACCAGGAAATTAAAGAAGAATTGAAAAAAATCATGGAAACACATGATAATGACAACACAACAGTTCAAAATCTGTGGGACACAGCAAAGGTGGTCCTGGGAGGAAAGTATATAGTGATACCAGCCTTTCTCAAGAAACAGGAAAGGTCTCAAGTATGCAAGGTAACCCTACACATAAAGGAGCTGGAGAAAGAACAGCAAAGAAAGCCTAAACCCAGCAGAAGTGAAATCATAAAAATCAGAGCAGAAATCAATGAAACAGAAACCAAAAGAACAGTAGAACAAGTCAACAAAACTTATTAATTCTTTGAAAGAATTAATAAGATTGATAAACCCCTGACCAGACTTATCAAAAAAAAAAAAAAAAAAAAGAAAGAGAGAGAAAGGACCCAAATAAATAAACTCATTCATGATAGAAGAGAGCTCACAACCAACACCAAAGAAATACAAACAATTATAAAAACATATTATGAGCAACTATATGCAAAGTTGACAATCTGGAAGAAATGGATGCATTCCTAGAGACATATAAACTAGCACAACTGAACAAGGATGAAATAGAAAACCCGAAGAGACCCATAACCAGTAAGGAGATTGAAGCATTCATTAAATATCTCTCAACAAACAAGAGCCCAGGTCCAGATGGCTTCCCAGCAGAATTCTTCCAAACATTTAAAGAAAAATTAATACCTATTCTCTTGAAAAAACTGTTCCAAAAAATAGAAATGGAAGGAAAACTGCCAAACTCATTTTAGGAGGCCAGCATTACCTTGATCCCAAAACCAGACAAAGATCCCATCAAAAAAGAGAATTACAGACCAATATCCTTGATGAACACAGATGCGAAAATTCTCACCAAAATACTAGCCAATAGGATCCAACAGTACATTATAAGGATTATTCACCATCACCAAGTGGGATTTATTATTCCTGGGCTGCAAGGTTGGTTCAACATCTGCAAATCAATCAATCTGATACAATACATTAATAAAAGAAAGAACAAGAATCATATTATATTCTCAATAGATGCCAAAAAAGCATTTGGCAAAGTACAGCAACCTTTCTTAATCAAAACTCTTCAAAGCATAGGGATAGAGGGTACATTCCTCACTGTTATCAAAGCCATCTATGAAAAACCCACAGCAAATGTCATTCTCAATGGGGAAAAACTGAGAACTTTTCTGCTAAGATCAGGAACAAAGCAGGGATGTCCACAATCACCACTGTTATTCAACATAATACTAGAAGTCCTAGCCTCAGCAATCAGACAACAAAAAGAAATAAAAGGTATCAGAATCGGCAAAGAAGTCAAACTTTCACTCTTTGCAGATGATATGATACTTTATGTAGAAAACCCAAAAGACTCCACTCCAAAACTGCTAGAACTTGTACAGGAATTCAGTAAATGGTCAGGATATAAAACCAATGCACAGAAATCAGTTCCATTTCTATACACCAACAACAAGACAGAGAGAGAGAAATTAAGGTGTTGATCCCTTAGAATTGTACCAAAAACTATAAGATACCTAGGAATAAACCTAACTAAAGAGGCAAAGAATCTGCACTCAGAAAACTGTAATGTACTCATGGAAGAAATTGAGGAAGACACAAAGAAATGGAAAAACATTCCATACTCATGGATTGGAAGAACAAATATGTGAAAATGTCTATGCTACCTAAAGCAATCTACACATTTAATGCAATCTCTATCAAAATACCATCAACTTTATTCAAAGAAATGGAATAAATAATCCTAAAATTTATATGGAACCAGAAAAGACCTCGAATAGCCAGAGGAATGTTGAAAAAGAAAGCCAAAGTTGGTGGCATCACAATTCCAGACTTCAAGTTCTATTACAAAGCTGTAATCATCAGGACAGTATGGTACTGGCACAAAAACAGACACATAGATCAATGGAACAAAATAGAGAGCCAGAAATAGACCCTCAACTCTATGGTAAGTAATCTTCAACAAAGCAGGAAAGAATGTCCAATGGTAAAAAGATGTCTCTTCAACAAATGGTGTTGGGAAAATTTTACAGCCACATGCAGAAGAATGAAACTAGAACATTTCCTTACACCACACACAAAAATAGACTCCAAATGGATGAAAGCCCTCACTGTGAGACAGGAATCCATCAAAATCCTTGAGGAGAACACAGGCAGCAACTTCTTCGACCTCAGCCGCAGCAACTTCTTCCTAGAAACATCGCCAAAGGCAAGATTAGCAAGGGCAAAAATGAACTACTGGGACTTCATCAAGATCAAAAGCTTTTGCACAGCAAAGGAAACAGTCAATAAAACCAAAAGACAGCTGACAGAATGAGAGAAGATATTTGCAAACGACATATCCAATAAAGGGCTAGTATCCAAAATCTAAAAAGAACTTATCAAACTCAACACCCAAAGAACAAAGAATCCAATCAAGAAATGGGCAGAGGACATGAACAGACATTACTGCAAAGAAGACATCCAGATGGCCAACAGACACATGAAAAAATGCTTAACATCGCTCAGCATCAGGGAAATACAAATCAAAACTACAGTGAGATACCACCTCACACCAGTCAGAATGGCTAAAATTAACCAGCCAGGAAACAACAGATGTTGACGAGGATGCAGAATGCAAGCTGGTGCTGTTTGTGGTTATGCAAACTGGCGCAGCCACTCTGTTGGTGGGAATGCAAGCTGGTGCAGCCAGTCTAGAAAACAGCATGGAGGTTCCTCAAAAGTTGATAATAGAGCTACCCTACCACCCAGCAATCACAGTACTGGGTATTTACCCTAAAGATACAAATGTAGTGATCAGAAGGGGTACGTGCACCCGAATGTTCATAGCAGCAATGTCCACAATAGCCAAAATATGGAAAGAACCTAGATGTCCATCAACAGATGAATGGATAAAGAAGGTGTGAAATGAAACAAGATGGGACTGGGGAGGGAGACAAACCATAACAGACTCTTAATCTCACAAAACAAACTGAATTGCTGGGGGGGAGGGGCTATGGAGAGGGTGGCTTGGTTATGGACATTGGGGAGGGTATGTGCTATGGTGAGTGCTGTTAAGTGTGTATACCTGACGATTCACAGACCTGTACCCTGTACCCCTAGGGCAAATAATACATTATATGTTAATAAAAATAGTTAATTAAAAATGTAAAAAAAAAAAAGATGTAGTTACCTAAATGTATAACTTAAGAGATATCATGCATGGTAGGCCAAATAATGGCTCCCAAAGATATCCAGGTCTTTATTCCTGTGAGGGATAAACCTGTCAGTCTGATTTATGTGAGAACAGAGACTTGGGAGAGGTGATTCAGTTAAGGATCTTAAGATGGGGTGATTATTCTAGATTATTTAGGTGGGCCCAATGATATAATCACAAGCTCCTTAAAAGGAGCTAGAGGGAGATGGCAATGTAATGACAGAAGCAGTGGTAGAAATGGGTGATGAGAAGAGGGGCTATGAACCTAACAACGAGGAAAGCCTCCAGAAGCTGGGATAAGGAAGGGAACATATTCTCCCCCTGAAGCCTGTGGAAGAACACAGTCCTGAAGGTACCTTGAGATTAGTCCATTGAGATTCATTTTGGACTTCTGACCCCCAGGACTGTAAGAGGATAAATGTACATTATTTTAAGCCACAAAGTTTATGGTAATTTGTTGCAGCAGCAATAGGAAACCAATACACCATGGAAGCTCCATTCTCCCTCTAGACTTTCTTACACCTAGTTCTGGCATAGTGTCTGGAGTGGAAAGGAATCAGTATGAGTTTAGGAGCCAAAAGGCCTAGGCTCAAGTCTTGATCTACTGATTTTTAGCAGGACATTTTTGTCAGACATAAATGGACCTATAGGGTATTATGTTAAGTGAAATAAATCTGACAGAGAAGGACAAATACCATATGATTTCACTCACATGTGGAATCTAAGAAAACAAATGAATAAACAAACAAAAAGCAGAGTCAGACTTATAAATATAGAAAACAAACAAATGGTTCCAAGAGGGGAGAGAGTGGAGGGATGGGCAAAATGGATGAAGAGAAGTGGGAGATACAGGCTTCCAGTTATGGAATGAGTAAGTCATGGGGATGAAAGGTACAGCATAGGGAATATAGTCAATGGCACTGTAATAGCATTGTATAGTGACAGATGGAAGCTACACATGTGATGAGCATATAGCATAATGATAGACTTGTCAAATCACAGGCTGTACACCTGAAACTGATGTAACATTGTGTGTTAACTATACTCAAAATGTTTTTTTAAATAATACTAAAAAGTTCATTGGGAGAAAATACAAGATTCAATTGCTATCCATCAACTTTGTCTAGTAGATGTACTCTGGTCCATCTAAATCCTTCTGTAAAACTTATAATGAAATGTTATTATTGGTAAATTTGATCACTTCATAAATGAAATTCTAGTAATTTTTTAAATAATTGGAGAAAAACTATTTTAATTATGAATAATTTCTAATCTTTTTTGAAAATTCAAAACAAAACTAGTATAAGGGAATTCAATAGGTTGTTAGGTTATCCTCATCACAAGGGCCCTGATAAGAGGGAGGAGATGTCTGATAGAAGAGTCACAATTGAGGAAGGGATGTGATGGTGGAAGCAGAGATGAGACATTGAAGATGCTGCTCTGCTGTCCTTAAAAATAGAGAAATGGGTCTATGACTCAAGGAGGCTGGTGGCCTCTAAAGTGTGGAACAGGCAAGAAAAAACCTCTCCTCTCAGGCTTCTACAATATAGCCTACCAGTACATTGATTTTAGGTCTTCCAAGATCTATTTTTGAAAGATACTAAATTTGTGTTGTTCTAAGCCACTAAGCTTATGGTATTTTGTTATAGCAACAACAGAAAATTAATACTCTGAGAAGAGGGACTTTACCATTTTTTATGATGATTCACAGACCTGTACCCCTAGGGCAAATAATACATTATATGTTAATAAAAATAATTAATTAAAAATGTAAAAAAAAAAAGATGTAGTTACCTAAATGTATAACTTAAGAGATATCATGCATGGTAGGCCAAATAATGGCTCCCAAAGATATCCAGGTCTTCATCCCTGTGAGGGATAAACCTATCAGTTTGATTTATGTGAGAACAGAGACTTGAGGAATGAGGAATACATTTATTTAAAAGATTTTATTTAGGGGTGCCTGGGTGACTCAGTCAGTTAAACTTCTGTCTTCAGCTAAGGTCATGATCCTGGGGTCCAGGGATCAAGTCCCACATTGTGCTCCTTGCTCAGCAGGGAGTCTGCCTCTCCCTCTCCCTCTGTCCTCCCTCCACTCATGCTCTCTTTTCTCATTTTCTCTCTGCCTCAAATAAATACATAAAATCTTTTTAAAAAAGACAAAAAATAAATGGTTTTATTTATAATTCTAGCCTTTTTCACTTAGCATTTGCTACAAGCCATCTCTGTGCTAATCACATATTTCAGTGAATACTCCAAAAGCTAAGAGATAAAGTTTAGCCCAGGTTTTTTTTGGCAATTTTTTCTTACACCAATTAATAGAACTGAAATGCAGTATGTTTTCTGGATATATTTATTATTTTTACTTTTTATTATTAAAATAGAATAGAAACACATTTTATTTAAAAAAAGATAATTTTGTCAGAATCAATAAACTTGACTTTCCTGAGGTGAAAGTGGTATCTTCCCAATCTATTTCATGCAATTGCTATGAGCATCTCAAGGTGTTTTATCTATCTGTCATCTATCATCTATATATATCTATCATCTATCTATTCATGTGCATTATGTAAACTATAACAGAAATATTATTATCCTTACTTACTCTTTTGGACTTAGAAACTCAAGGCTTCTGGTAAAATGTAAATGAGTGTCATTTGGTCATTAATTTTGTATTTCAGTGCTTTGAACATTGCCTGGTACCTAACACCTTGTACATAGTTATTGAATTGGGCAGAAAGAGTGGTCATTGTGAGTAACATGTTGACCATGAGTTAGTGATGTAACTCAGTAAAACACAAAAGCGTGATTCCTGGGTATTTAGATAGGAGAACCCTAGCAGAACTTGTGAGGTAACTCAGCAATTATACTTTATAGTGGTCAGTAATAAAATGCCTTTTCCAATTTTGAACTCCAAACCAAAAAGGGATGTGAAGATTTTGGATGCGATTCAGATGAGAACCACATAGAACGATGTATTTTAATTATTAGAAACTAAAGACTGAAATTTCTCAGGCCAGGAATGAGTAGGCTGAGGAGGGATTTATTAATGCTCATTAACTCAAAAATGGTCACTGGGAAGATAGTGATCAGTAGTTCTCCAATCCATAAACTAGAGAGTGAGTGGAAAGAAATTAAGATTTGCCATAAACTAAAAAAAAGATTTGCCATAAATTATTTCTCAATGTTAGTAATTTAGTTGCCATAAGAAAGTATTTCTCACCAGTGTGAGGTGGTAAAAACTGGAATGGTTTACTAACTTGAAAAATAAGTTGTCCTTTATTTCAGGTGATTTTAGCATGTTTCTGCCTAAATTATGAGCATATGGAATATAATCATTCATCTTCTTATTAAAAAAATATTTATTAAGTACCCTATCATGTGCCAGACACTCATTCCTGACCTAACAGTGAAAGAACAAAGTCCCTGTCTTTATGTTTACTTACAATAGGGAAGACAGATCTCTCTCTCTCTCTCTCTCTCTCTCCCTCTCTCTCTCTCTCTCTCTCACACACACACATTAGTGATAAGGTCTTTGAAGAAAATAAAGACCTCAGGATAAGAGAACAGAGATTGATATGACTGATACTATTTCAGACAATGTGGTTAGGGAAGGGCTCTCTAAGGAAGAAATACTTAAGGAAAAACAGATGAATCAATAATATTAGCCAATATTTACTGAGTACTTACTATGTGTCAGAATTGTGCTAAACTATCATTTAATTCTTACAATAATGTATTTTACAAAAGAGAAATTGAAGCTCAGGGAAGTTTAACTTGACTAGAAATTTGTACAGCTATAAGACTCACAAACTCTGGCTAAGTCTTGCTTTTTCTTAGCTGCTATTAATATTAACATTAATGTTAATGGCTGAATAATGATCCCAAATTAATATTAACCTTAATGTTAATATTGAAGTTGAACCCCTGTTGGGTATAGGGTTTTTCTCTATTTTTAGTGGGTAGAATCTGGGTAATAGGTGAATTTTATAGAACTTCAGTGTCCCCGTCCAGTCCAGAGGCATCACCAATACCAGACACTCTATTGATGTTGGTCAAGTTCAGAAGACAGGTGTCTCAGTAGATAAGAATGGATGAGATCTCAAGGACTGGTGGAAGGGGTGGCCTTTAATAGGCGAGCGGATCATTCACCCATGGTGATGGGGAAGGCAGGGTATATTGGCACTGATGAAGGTGGTGGGTAGACTTGGTAGTGGGTGCTTTTAGGAGTTCCCTTTTGGGGGCTTCTACTTTCTCAGAGAGTTAAAATAGGGGAGGGTGATAAAAATTCAGTAAAATAAGGATTGACGTTTATTTCCTTACTGATAAAATAATCTTCCTTAGTGTGAAATGCCTCATCATCTTAACAGAAAACTGTCATGAGGGGAGACAGACAAAAAAATTACATCAGTTGCAGTGCCAAGTGATAAATAGGTGAATACTACTATTCTCATTGAAAGGTGTGTGGGACCAGAGAACAGAGCAATTTACTCTTCCTCAGGGATTCAAGGAAAATTTTAGGGAGCAAACAAAATTTGAAGCAACTTTGGAAGGATATAATAGTAATGGGGAGACACTTTTCTAAGTATTTAATATTTGTAATGGTTTTACAAGAAGTAGATATTATTCCTGCCCAGGGACTGAAATCCACACTCACACAGCTAGTGTGTACAGCAATGACACAAGCTTATCTAGTCTCCAGAGCCTGCTCTCTCTCTCAATAATTTCCCCAACTTTTTCAGATGAATACCATCATGATGTTATTCATTAATTAATTAACTAATTAACTTGAGAGAGAGAGCATAAGCAGGGAGAGGGGCAGAGGAAGAGGAAGAAGTCGACCCCCAGCCGAGCAGGGAGCGCAACATGGGGATCCAGACCAGGACACAGCCCAGGACCCAGGGATCATGACCTGAGCTGAAGGCAGACACCCAACTGACTGAGCCACCCAGCTACCCCACCATCATGATTTTAAAACTGCCTTCACAACTTTGTATTTGTCCCTCTGTGGTGTTTATTTGTCAGATGACTATAGGATTTTACTTGAGATGGATACGTTGATTAATCTCAACCACGGCTCCCAATTAAGCTTGCATGGGGAGCTTTCAGAAAATTCTTAGTTCCAGGCTCTACCCTTGAGGATTCTGACTTAATTGGTCTTGACTGGGGCTCAGACATCAGTGCCTTTTAGACTAATTCTCCCAGTGATTCTAAGGTGCAGCTAAAGCTGAAAGTCGGAGGCAAAAATGAAAGAGAAGAGTTCTGAGGGGTAGATATAAGAATCTGATAATTGCAATACCATGTGATACTTGCAGTACCACTGCTTTGGGTTCAAGACTTTTCTCCCTTAACATGGAAACACTGTTGGGGTTGGAGCAATACGTTAATAAGTCCTTAGAAAGATCTTAGTGGGAATGATTTTTTTTTTTTTTAATCAATTTTCCTTTCTCCTTATGGTGAGAACTTCAAGAGGGCTGGCCATATAGCACCTAGGCCTAGAAGGGAAGGAAGCATTAGAAATCAGAGAAGCCAGGGTTGAATCAATAATCAAGGATTTGCTCTTTTTTTAGTAAAATCATTTGACATCAATTTGAATATTTATCAGTGTAATTTAATAATGGACTTTGAGACCAAACAACCCGCTAAAATAATCAAATGATAACCCCAAATTAGTTTCAAGATCATACTTTGGTTACTAAGTTACAAAAATGGCAAGGCTATAATCTTCATGAAGGTGGATGTTTATCCTACTATACCCATAGCACTTAGCATAGTACTTAACCCTTAAAAGCCATTCATTAAATAATGAGTGAAATTCATCATCCGTCTTCATTAGTGTGAAATGACTTGCCCCAGAAGGGGAAACAGGTTTGATTGATACCATTGTAAGAACATTTTATACCTTGCTTCAATTTATTTATCAATTTCCCTATTCAGTGAAATTTGGACTGTTCCCAAATTTTTGCTATTAAAACAATACTGCAAAAAACACCTTTGTGTGTGTTTGCCTGTGCTCTTACACATCAGTTTCTCTAGAATATAGCCACAGAAGTAGAACTGCTGGGTTGGTGGTACATACTTGTCAATCTTTTATATATTGTTAACAAGTTTTTCAACTTTATGCTCCAAATAAAACCAAAATGAAAAATATAAAAAGGATTATAAATTTGACTTAAAATATAAAAATTCTAAATGACAAAATATATAATGAACAAGCTAAAACACATTGCAACCCTTTTCACTTTTATTTTTTAAATGGTTTTATTTATTTATTTGTCAGAAAGAGAGAGCACACAAGCAGGCAGAGGCAGAGAGAGAAGCAGGCTCCCCGCTGAGCAAGGAGCCCCATTTGAGACTCAATCCCAGGACCCTGGGATCATGACCTGAGCCAAAGGCAGCGGCTTAACCAACTGAACCACCCAGGCGTCCCTCTCCTTTTCACTTCTTTCAGTGTAAGTAAAATATATAATAAACAAACTGAAAGTTTGAAGTTTGCCTTTTGTAATCAGTTCATAAAATGCTTAGTAGAGATCAGCCACCATCACCTGCTCTCCAGCACCCTTTGGGTCCGTCTTTGCCTTACAAAGTTGTTTAGAAGAATATTCACATCTCCCGATGGTTCTTCAGAGCAGTTTGGCTGGTGGTAGTCAGGCTGAGACCCAGGAAAGAATGATCTAAGACTGCAGGTGCTCATTCTGCCATTTTTCCAAAGTGAGTTCCCAGCCTTTAGCGGGTGAAGCAACACACAGGGCCACCTGGAGCCCCTCCCTGGCACATCTGCCTTTTCCCTCTGTGGTCATGCTCCACACTTTTGGCTAAACAGATGATCAAGGTATCCTGGGCATAACTAATGCAAGAGAATTCTCACCAAGGCTGACAATAGATAGATTTGCTAATTCTTTCTTTCTTTCTTTTTTTTTTTTTTTGAAACATCTGTTAGAAGATTTTTGTCTTACATGTAAATTCTGGCTATAATCAAAGAACTCATTAGAGTAGGAGTGTCTGACCCCACTCAGGGAATCCTTTGAACTTTGTATCTCCAAAAACTTTAGCTTTATAAATATTCAAGTGATGTGAAATATACACATAGATGACCATGTGTATTTTATGATTGAGATTCTCCTTTAGTTCTGCTTGAAAGTCAGGTGTACTATGCTGAGAGAAAGGAAAAAAGCTTGGCTATTGCCATAATTCACTTCCACTTATAACAGAGCTGCTCTCCTAGAGGAAACTCTATGCTCCCATACATGATTATATTTTAGAGGAACAAGAAACACCTATGGTGATTTTCCATACAGTGCTTTTAAAGGACTTTCCTGCAAGACAAAAACAAAGCAAACAAGCAAACAAAAAACCCAAATTGGACCAAATTGTTACATTATCAGGAACTTCAACATCCTCTTAGCACAATTCCATTTAATTCTATGCTCTCAAATCTAATTTTTATAGTTAGTAAAATAAATTTTATGCATCTCTCTTCTTCTTGGTTGTTTCTCTGAAGGAAAGGAAAAGCAGTAGAATAGACCCTTTCAATACAAATATTCCCTTCCTTCAACAAGATAGGAGTAAATTTCCTGGCTTTTCTGCCACAGCAACACAAAAGTTGCTGCTTCTGTCACATGACTCTTCCATTTGTCCGTGTTCCAGATACAAAGCAGATTCACACAGAGAGAGTCATTCAGTTTGACTTGCTTCTATGCACCTTTTCTTTGAACTGGCTTGTTTTCCTTGTGTTGAACATAAAGGTACTAAACACAACACTGCAGCTTCAAGCACCAGGTCACCTTGGTCCTCTCATAAAACCTTTTGTGGATTGTATTCATCTCAAAGCCATTACTGTTTGGCTTCCATATCTTCATTTGCTCTAATGAAGCATCAATATTTATTGAACTCTTGCCACATGTCACATGTTTTATGTGCACTGTGTCTCGTAATTCTTACCAACACTAAGCAATAGTTCACCCCAACTTTACAGATGGAGAGAGACTGAAGCATCAAAGGCTTAAGTGGCTTGCTCAAGAGAGCCAGGTAAGGAGGAGACTCAAACCCAGGTGAGTTGACATCAGAGTCTGGGCTGTGAACCCCTGTCCTGGGCTGCCTCCTTGTCTGCTCTCTTCATCTCTGTTCATTGCTAGTGACTGACTCCACAAGAGCACCTGTCTTCTGGTTTGTTCACTGAAGCATTCCCAGGGCCCAGGGCAGTGTGTGGCATGTTAATACATAGTAAAGATTTCTTGCATAAATAAATCTCTTTGCTACTTTTTGTTTTCACTTATTCATGCATTTTTTTCATTAAGGAAATGTTGATTGGGCCAATAAAACTGGCCTTTTCTACATATTTGGGATACAATAATAAATAAAGTCCCTTCCCTCAAGAAGAGATTGCATTCTTGAGGGAGGAGGCAAACTAATAAATATTTAATATCAGGTAAGGACTTGTGAAGAAAATAAATCAGGGTAAAGGGGCTAGAAGATGATGTGGGGATGCTATTTTAGGTAGGGTAGTTGTAGAAGGCTTATTCAAAATGGGGACATTTGGGCACCCACCCAAAGGAGAAAAGGAAAGGAATCATTTGTTTATCGAATGAGAGATGGTCCCAATAGAAGGAAAAGAAGGTGCAAAGGCCATGAGATATGAGCACTGGGGATGTTCCAAGCACAATAGGAGGCCAGTGTGTATGGTCCATAGTGAACAAAAAGGAAGGCAGTAAGACAGATGGTTGGAGAAGTGGGGGAAGGGAAGCCATTGGGCCCACAGGCCATGGAGAGGAATCTCAGCTTTTACACTGAGTGAGACAGAAAACTAATAGGGGGTTTTGAACAGAGAACCACTGTGATTTACATCCAAAGTAAAGGGATCTCCCTGTGGGGAGAAGTGTAAGAACACATGTGTGGAAGCAGATAGACCAGTCAGGGGCTATTCCAATAATCTGGACCAGAAGTGATCATAGCTTGGACCAAAGTAGTAGCAATAAGAGTAATGAGAAATACTTAAATTCTAAATGTCTTCCAAAGGTAGCATCACTTGGTGACAGAGAGAATGAGGGATATGAAAAAAAAGAAGAACAGCCCTATGGTTTTCAGCATTTGAAGGGGCACATTTACTGAGTTGGGGAAGGTTGTGGGAAGGGAAGCTTGGGACTGGAGGGGAATCAAGAGTTCGAGTTTTGAACATGTTTCTCATCATCTAGTACTGCCTTGTATGGTGAGAATATTCAATAAGGATTAAATAAAACAGCAACTCAGGGACCTGAAAATCCAAACACCCTCAGAGTATACAAAACAGGTAGCCTAACTGTGTTACTTGGCCAAGTGTGAAACAACAAAACAGTGATGAGGCCAGTGAACTAGGGAGTTCATGCATGAGCCACAGGCACTGATATAAAACAAACAGTTGTGCTGGCCACTGCTACCCTTGACCTTGGGTTTATGACCCCTGCAAAAGGATACCAGCATAACTGGCTTTTACTCACATCATTCTAAATTAATACTTACATGTGCCTTCTGGTCAAGTGGGCAGGTAGCTGAATTTTGCAGGACAGAAACTCTATGTCCTGCCTTCACTCATCAATATATTATTCTTACAATAAATATGTGTTAAGCCCTTACTCTGTGCCAGTCACAGTTCTAGGAAAGACATGACAGCAAATGTATGGTGACAGATAATATTTCAGATTATGTGAATACCTCACATAGTCAGAGATGACCCCTGACAGTCTCAACTACAAAAACAAACAAAGTAAAACAAAATATAAAGCCACAAAAAGGATCCTGAGTAGTTTAAGTAGCTGTCTGAAGCTGGACATTCAGGTATTAAAGCTCGTATGCTTAATTCATAACATTTTCTCAGAACCATCTTGTTTTACACATAATTTTAACAAACCTGAACATCTGTTTTTATAGCCCCAAACAGATAAATCCGAAAGAAGTTGGCAGTAGAGGAAAAGGGAAGGTCTAATAAAGGTAGACACACTAGGAAGGGTTAGATGTAATAAGAAACACCATCACATGGCTAGAGAAAAAAAATACAAAAAATAAATAAATAAGCACAACTTTTAAAAAATGTGTTACTCTGGAGAGACTTTATATTTCCTGAATGGACAAGAAGTCTGTCTGAGCTTAATAAACCTGAAGTCTTCACTATTTTAAAGCACAGTCAGGGATGGTCATGTAGTAAGGCTTACGCTGAACTTATAAATTCTGATTTAGAAGCTGAAGGAATATATAATCCTTTTGTTGTTGTTGTTTATTTAAGAATTTAAAAATTAAAGTTCAATTAGCTAACATTTAGTAGATCATTAGTTTCACATGTAGAGATCAATAATTCATCAGTTGCATATCAGACCCAGGGCTCATTACATCACATGCCCTCCTTAATGCCCATTACCCAGTTACCCCAACCCAATCACCCCCCCTCCCCTCCAGCAGCCCTCAGTTTGTTTCCTAGAGTTAAGAGTCTCTCGTGATTTGTCTCTCTCTCTGATTACTTCCTATTCAAGGAATCTATAATCCATTGAAAAGGTTTCCCTGGCGATTATGAATGTATGAATTATGGCATTTTAGAAAGAGTTGTTTCAGGTATTTGGAAAGTCCATTAAAGTGAAATATCTCATTCTGCAATAATACTGGGTATCAGCTCTGATCCCGCGCTCTGGCCTGTCTGCCCCATCCACGGCCGTATGCATGCTTAACAGATACAAACAACACACCTGCAGATAACACTTTCTGTTTACAGCAAGTGCCTCAAATCTCTCACATCACGCGCCTCCTTTCTCCTTCCTATTTCCATTCCAGGGTGCTGCCAGGGTCTGCTCTACTGGCTGCCCCTGGCCCTTTGCAGACTTGCACCTGATGACAGAATTCAGCTTCCCTGCATCTGACCTTCAGTTTGGCTGTGTAAGTGCACCTCAGGTATGTACCTGTCTTCACTGGAATTGTGTACCTCAGAGCCTAACCTAGCTTCAGCCCTGACTTGATTTGTACCAGCATTGGATCCACTAGAACTCACGGGGGCTGCTCTTATATTCAATATGCACTGAAAATACTTTTTACATATGAAAAGGACACAGCCATCACATCGTGATTAAGGATGCACAGTGTGTTGTTCCTGAGTTAGTGATCTTTCTTTTCAGAAGTGGTAAACTGACAGAATCATACCTCTTAGGCTTAAAAGTACCCTGGAAGTTTGCCATCAGTCTTAAACTGAGTACTATCCACAAAGTTACCAAACTCTGGCAGTTATCATTAGCTTCCCTTATTTTCAGAAGTAGTCATTTGAAAACAAAAGAGATACTCAGCCCATACCTGTGGCATAAACCAAAGCCAAAGAGTTAATAAAAGGATTAAAACAATGACCGTGACTTGTTGAAAGTAGAAAAAAAGAGCTAGCTGGCCACAGCTAGAGAGCCTGATACTGTGGCACTAACTGAGCGGCCCAACCCCATCCACTAAGTTTTACAAGTTTAAATAATGTTAACTGTTGTCCAAGGTAAAGGAGGATTGAGCCACCATTATTTGCATTATTTAGGTCTTTAGCTTAGAGCTGATCACATTTAACCATTTGGTCTGGGTTTCAAAACACATAGAGATCACAAATGCTGCTATAAAACAAGTTCCTGTATCCTCTGTCTAAAGGCAAATAAAATGACAAGCATCCCAGTGTCCACACAGTGCCCTTCCAATTGAAACTTTCTATTATTTTTAGCTGCTATATATAAAAAACTGAGTTCTGTAGACTAAAAAAGTCCATAATAGCGTTATAATAGCTGCAACAGATCCAAGAATGTTGGGCACACATATATATACACACACACAAATACACCAGAGCAGAGTGTTAATCGGCTTGCTGCTGTGGCTAGGTCCTTTCCATTTGCACTTACTCCTCATTTTTTCCTAGCCAGCTGGGTGGAAAGTTAGCATGATGGGCTCCGCTTGAGGAATAACATGACCGATTTCACAGTACCCCCACAAAACTTCCTTAACCGATGGCTTAGCCCTAAATTTTCAGTTTGTGTTTTCAGGCTTCTGAACCATATCATCTTTCCAATACAACTCAGTAATACAAGTAGTAAAATGATCTGACCTGAGTAATAACAAAGAATAAAATGAGCTCAGGGAGATGGCTACTCTGGTCCAAGCATCACCATTTATATCCCTGCAACAGGAGCACCCCTTGGGCTCTGTTTCTGTATCTATAATGTCAGGGAACTCACTGAACAATTCCTGTGAATGGACCCTATTCCTCCATAGTGTGGTCTGCTCTGAGGGGATACTCGAACCTTCTCTGCCTCCTCCAGGTGGACTCCCCAGCACAGGTTCATTCAAGGCTTGCTTAATTTCTTAGATGCTAATAAGAGGGTCAGATCAAATCTATTTGGCAGTGTAATCTATCCCTTTCAAGGTCCAGATTCTTTCCCTGTAACTACGGCTTATAACTGACAATAATTAATTGTTGCACTTCTCATTGAGTGGTGATGATGTGCCTGTGAAAGGCATCCACGCAGAGAGAGAGGCTTGTTCTTTCCTTTCTTTTTTCTCTCTCTCTTTCTTTCTTTTTTTCTTGCTTTCCTTCTAGCCTTTTTTCTTGCTTTGTCTCTTTTTGTGAAATGGCTTTGTACAACTCTAAGTACAGACATTGTTGTTAAAAGGAACAGTTTCAACACTCATGATGACTTTTTCCTCCAGAGTACTGTGCAATCATTAATCAGTTCTTTCCATGGGTCATTTTATGTCACAAGAGAAATGTTAACATGCCCTGAATGTCCTTCAGGACCTGGGGATAAAAACAGCCCCAGAGAGAAGACTGAAGACAATCACAGTTTATAAACTTAAATTAGTGAAAATGCTTTTTGGAAAGAGACCCTCCCACATCACACACAGCTAATTCAATTAAATTTTCCAGATTCCTTCTGAAATTGTGGATGATTTCTGTTATAAATTATCTAAATGTGCCTATGTCTATCCCATAGTGCATATGGTAATAACTACATTTTACTGCATATATTCATGAACATGAATTAAATTAACTTGGGGAAAACATCTTGCTTGCAGCCAATCCTGTTCTTTGAAAGGCAAAGAACGTTATAAAAGGTGAAACTTGAATACAAAGATTGAATTGCATATATTACTTTTAAATCGAATTCAGATCGCTAGTTTTGATAAAAGCCAATTTTATGCTTTCACAATTCACCATTTTAAATTGTATATCTATGGATTAGACTCCACAAATAATATGGATTCTATTTGTGTTTAATCATTCAAACTTAATGTCCTGAAAAAGGAGTTTGGAGACCTGGTTCTAGCTCGGTGACACACTAGCTATATGACCTTCAGTGATTATAACTAATCCAAACTACAGTTTCTTCATCTACAAAGTCTACAGTTCCTCCCAAACCCTAAAATTGCACAATTCACCACCCCCACACATGATTACATACGAATCCCTGGGAACCTGGGAATATCACCTTACATGGCAAGACACAAACTGCAGATGTGATCAAGTCAAAAATCTTGAAATAAGGACATTATCCAGGTGAACCTGATGTAATCACCAAGGTTCTGATAAAAGCAACACAGGAAAAGTCAGGGCCAGAAAGCAGGATCTGTGACAATGGCAGCAAAGATTTGAGTTATAGGGTCCCAAACTGAGGAATGTCTGCAGCCTTTAGAATCTGGGAGAGGCAAGAAATGGATTTTCCCCTTAAGCATCCAGAAAGAACTAGTCCTGCCAACACCTTGACTTTAGCCCAGTGAAACTGATTACACACATCTGCTCTCCAGAACTGCAGGAAAATAAATTTGCATTGTTTTAAGCCACTATGTTTGCAATAATTAGCCACACCAGCTATAGGAAATAAAAACACCATTTTAGGGGCGCCTGGGTGGCTCAGTGGGTTAAGCCCCTGCCTTCAGCTCAGGTCATGATTTCAGGGTCCTGGCATTGAGCCCTGCATTGGGCTTCCTTCTCAGCAGGGAGCCTGCTTCCCCCTCTCTCTCTGCCTGCTGCTCGGCCTACTTATGATCTCTCTTTCTGTCAAATAAATAAATAAAATCTTTAAAACAAAAACAACCCACCACTTTAGGGAGAAGCACTTCTCAGTGGTGGCATGAGTAGCTCTGTGGACCCTCTTCCCTGTGAAACCAGGCCTAGTGAAAATTATAAAAGCAATTACCATTTAGAGCCTCTGCTAATTTTCCTAAGGACATACAGAAAATGAAGAAATATTTATTTAAGAAAATCTGCTAATTCTCATTAAGAACAGTGAATCTCTGGCATTTGAGCCACAACTTGCTCCCCATCCTCTAGGTCAATGTAATGGAAGTTCTACTCCAAACGGGTGTGGTCAAAAAGATGAGTTCTTTCTTCCTTTAGACTACCATAGTCAGAGAAATTAGGCAAGAAAATAAAATAGAAGTCATCCAGATTAGAAAGGAAGAAGTGAAACTATTTCTATTTGTAGATGAAATGAGCCTGTTTATAGAAAATATTAAGGAATTCACTAAAAACCTATGAGAACTAATAAATTAGTTCAGGAAAGTGTCAGAGTACAAGACTGATATATGTATATATGTATTTCTATCCATTAGTAATTAATAATTGTGGTTTTATTAGTAATGAACAACCCAAAATCAAAATTAAGAAAATAATTCCATTTATAATGGCATAATAAAATATTTAAGAATTTAAGAAATGCAAAACTTATATTTGAAAACTCTAAAAAAATTATTGAATGAAATTAACATTATTGAATGAAATTAAAGATCTATGGAAGACATCCTATGTTCATGGATTGGAAGACTTAATATTGTTAAGATGGCAGTATTCCCCAAATTGATCTACAGATTCAATGCAATATTATGAAAATTCAAGCTGCCTGTCAGAAATTGAGAAACTGATCCTAAAATTCACATGGAAATGTAAGAAATCCAAAGTAGCCAAAACAATCTTGAAAAAGAACAAAGTTGGAAAGCTCATGATTCTGGATTTACTACAAAGTTAGAGTAATAAAGGTAGTATTGGTATTGTGGCAACAGGATGGACATACAAATAAAGAGAACACATCTGAGAGTCCAAAAGTAATTCCTTACGTTTATGGTCAATTGATTTTCACAAGGATGTCAAGGCAATTGAAAGGGGGAAAGAATTTTGTTTTCAACAAATTATCCTTGGGAAGTAGATATTCCCACAGGGGAAAAAATGAAGCTGGACCCTTCTTCATACCACACACAAAAATCGGGCTCTGTACTGGGCATGGGGCCTGCTTAAGATTCTCTCTCTCCCTCTCCTTTTGCCTCTTCCCTAACCCCCCATCACATATTCTGTCTGTCTGTCTCTCTCTCTCTCTCTCAAAAAAACAAACAAACAAAAAAACAGTGAAAAACAACCGACTGAATGAAAATATATGCAAATCTGATAAAGAACTTGTCTGAAATATATAAACAACCCTTGCAACTCAACAAGGTATCTATAAAAGGTATCTATAGTAAGCTGAATAATGGCCCCAAAGATGTCTTTATCCTAATTCCCAGAACCTAAAACCAAAATTTTGTTATCCAAGATATCACAATAGTAACAAAATACCAGCTCATTGAAGGAGGGCATCTTTACTTTGAAGTTTACTTTAGTTTTCTGTTCATTTACTCATACTGAAAACATTTAAGGGATTCCAGGAAGTGCCTAGTATTAGCAATGCTTAGATAAAATGTAGTTTCAAAAAAAGATTAATTTCTGCATTTACTACTGTTCTTGGCATATAGTCTGTGCTCAACAAATACATTTTGAGTGGATGGGTGGATGACCATAGAATAGGTCTGGTAAAGTTGGAAAGGTAAAAGTGTTCTGCTTTTATTTATTTATTTACCCAGTTTTTCACTCACCTCCACTCTGGTGAGTTTTCAGTTTTTCCTCTATAGTTAAGGGTCTTATTTCTTGGTTTCTCCCTCTCTCTATCTGTTCACTTTTTTTGTTTCTGAAATTCCACATGAGTGAAATCATGGTCTTTGTCTTTCACTGACTGACTTATTTTGCTTAGCATCACATTCTCTATTCCATCCATGTTGTTGCAACTGGCCAAGATTGCATGCTTTTTTGTGGCTAAATAATATTCTGTTCTATTATAGATATACCACCTCTTCTTTTCTTCTTTATCTACTGATATGTTGATAGGATGTTTGTGTTGCTTTCATAATTTGGCTATTGTAAATAATGCTGCAGTAAACATAAGAGTTCATGTATCCCTTTGAATTAGTGTTTTTTTTTTTTTAATTTTTGGGTTAAATACCCAGTAGTGCAATTGTTAGATTGTAGGGTAGCTCTATTTTTAACTTTTGAGGAACCTCCAAAGTGTCTTCCATAGTCACAGCACCAATTTGCATTCCCACCAATAGTGCACGAGGGTTCTTTTTCTCCACAACCACATCAACACCTGTTGTTTTTGATGTTTTTAATTTTAGGTGTGAGGTGATATTTAATTGGTTTTGATTTACATTTCCCTGATGATGAGTGATGTTGAGCATCTTTTCATGTGCCTGCTGGCCAGCTGTATGTCTTCTTTGAAGAAATGTCTGTTCACGTCTTCAGCCCATTTTTTAATTGATTATTTGATTTTTGGTGTTGAGTTGTGTAAGTTCTTTATATATTTTGGACACTAATTCTTTTTCAGAGATGTCATTTACATCTCTGTAAATGACAACAAAACGTTGTCTTTACTTTTGTTGATTGTTTTCTTCACTGTGTAGAAGCTTTTTACCTGATGTAGTTCCAACAGTTTATTTTTGCTTTTGTTTCACTTGCCTCATGAGACATATCTAGAAGGATGTTGCTACAGTCGTTGTCAGAGAAATTACTGCCTGTGCTTCCTTCTAGAATTTTTATGGTTTCAGCTCTCTCATTTAAGTCCTTATACCATTTTTAAAAGATTTTATTTATTTATTTGATAGAGATCACAAGTAGGCAGAGCAGCAGGCAGAGAGAGAGGAAGGGAAGCAGACTCCCTGCTGAGCAGAGAGCCCGATGTGGGGCTGGATCCTAGGACCCTGGGGATCATGACCCGAGCCAAAGGCAGAGGCTTAACCCACTGAGCCACCCAGGCACCCCTCCTTATACCATTTTGAATTTATTTTGTTTGTGTTAAGTGTAAGAAAATGGTCCAGTTTCACTCTTTTGCATTTTGCTGTCCAGTTTTCCCAACACCATTTATTGAAGACTCTATTTTTTCCCATTGTATATTCTTGCCTCCTTTGTTAAAGATTAATTGGCCATATCATTGTGCGTTTATTCATGGGCTTCTTATTCTTTACCATTGATATGTGTCTATCTTTGTGCCAGTACTATAGTTTTGATTGCTACAGGTTTGTAATATAACCTGAAATCTGGTATTATGATAAATTCAGTTTTTTCTTTTTCAAGATTGCTTTGGCTATTTGGGGTCTTTTGTAGTTCTGTAGAAATTTTAGAATTTTTGTTCTGGTTTTGCTGAAAAATGCTGATGTTGTTTGTATTTTGATAGCAATTGCACTAAAATTATAGATTGCTTTGGGTAGTATAGACATTTTAATAATATTTGTTCTTCCAGTCCATGAACATGAAATGTCTTTCCATTTCTTTGTGTTATTTTCATTTTCTTTTATCAGTGTTTTATAGTTTTCAGAATAGAGGTCTTTCACCACCTTGGTTAAATTTATTCTGTTATTTTATTCTTTTTGGTACAACTGTAAATAAGAGTATTTTCTTAATTTTTCTTTCTGCTACTTAATTAGCACATTAAAAATGCAATAGATTTCTGTACATCAGTTTTGTATCCTGCAACTTTACTGAATTCATTTATCAGTTCTAGTAGTTTTTGGTGGAGTCTTTAATATTTTCGGTATGTAGTATCATGTCACCTACAATAGTGAAAGTTTTACTACTTCCTTACCAATTTAGATGCCTTTTATTTCTTTTTGTTGTCTGATTGTTGTGGCTAGGACTTCCAGTACTATGCTGAATAAATGTGGTGAGTGTGGACATCCTTGTCTTGTTCCTGCTCATAGGGGAAAAGCTCTCAGTTTTTCCCCATTGAGTATGATGTTAGCTGTGAGTTTTTCATATATGGTCTCTATTATGTTGAGATTGTATATAATTATTTTTATAAAACTATATTAAGGTCTCAAAATTTGAATTTTACCAAGACTAGGTAACATTTATGTTCCAATATCCTTTCCTTACAAGTTGGTTATTATAAACTAATAATTTGGCTGCAAAACCAAACTGCAAAAACAAAATTGTTGGCTGACATAGTAAGCTAGGTGCAATGGAAAGGAACTGTTATCAGAAAAACATAGGTTCAAATATTGTCTCTGGAACTTACTACCAATGCAAACCTGAGATGAATTATATAAGTCTTAGTTCCCTCATCAGTTAATGGGGAATAACAGTAATACCTCCCCTACTTGGGAAGATTATTAATAATGTGTATTCAGAAAGCAACATAAGGTTTAATAAATGGCAATTACCTTTATTAAGTTTGTTTTAATTTACCTTAATTCAGCAAGTAATATAATAACTCTTCATACTGTTATTTGTCCACAATGTTCAACATTTAAAATGTGTATTTGCAGGACACCTGGGTGGCTCAGTTGGTTAAGCATTCAACTCTTGATTTCCACTCAGGTCATCATCTCAGGGTCATGAGATTGAGCCCTGCATCGGGTTCCATGCTGAGCGTGGAGCTTGCTGAAGATTCTCTCTTTCTACCTCTGCCCCTCCCCCTGCCTATGCTTGTGCTCTCTCTCTAAAGTAATAAAAAAAATTAAAATGTGTATTTGCTATGTTACATTAGACTTTGTGATAAATGACAAAAGAAACTTTATACAACTCTAGAGCTGCACAGAAAATAATTAAAGAGACATGTAATTTAAAAATTAAACTAGTAACTGAAAACTTGGCCCACTGAGATTTCTTTGTTTTCCCATTCTAATCTTTTCCTTAAATAATTTACCATTATTATTTGTACTATTATATATAAACAACAGTAGGACTTTTAATTTTTTAAAAAGTAGCTCAGACTTATTTATACTAAAAGAATTGTGAATTTGCAACCAGAAACTCTAAAACTTAACTCTGCAACCCAAGAGCTTTTACTCACTGCACAGCCTCATTAATCCAACTACCATGGTTCATCTAAAATCTTTTTAAAACAATTTTTTAAAGGTTTTATTTATTTATTTATTTGAGAGAGACAGAGAGAGAGCAAGCATGAGTGGGGTGGAGGGAGATGGGGAAAGGGCAAAGGGAGAGGGAGAAGAAAGCTAGCAGGGAATCCAATTCAGGAAACCCAACGTGGGGTTTGATTCCAGGACCCTGGGATCATGACCTGAGCTGAAGGCAGATGCTTAATGCACTGAGCCACCCAGGCGCCCCCTCATCCAAAACTTTTTAAACTATTTCCATAATTTAATTTTATGATTTAGATGCCATTAAAAAAATAATTGTTAAAGAATCTAGGGTAAGGTTTGTTTCATTTGGGATCTTGAGATAAGGAGGATTGTTATTCCCAATACCCCCATTTTATACCTGAATGTTTGTATCCTCTCCAAATTCTTATACTGAAGCTCCCATCCCCACTCTGATGGTATCTGGAGGTGAGGCCTTTGGGAGGTTATTATAATTAGCTTAGGTTATGGAGTTGGTGCTTCCATGATGAAGTTGGTGTCCTCAGAAGAGGATGAAGAAACCAGGCTCTCTTTCTCCATCATGTGAGGATACAGTTAGAAGTCAGTCCTCACCAAGAACTGGATCATGCTGGCACCCTGATCTTGGACTTCCTGACCTCCAGAACTGAGAAACAGATGTTCGTTGTTTGAGCCTTCCTGGTCTGTGACATTCTGTTATCACAACCTGAATGGACTAAAACATCTCATTTCTCTTTGGCCATCTCCTCCAGTAGTAGAGGCACCAGAGAATACACATTAGCTCTATTTTTCAAATACAATTTTCTTCTCCTTTCAAAAACTATATAAACAACAAAAATATCTTTGGATCTCCTTTCCCCTCCTCATTTTATAAAAGCATTAAGAAACTTTCTTATGAGGTTTTATTTTGAGTCAGAGCTACCCTAGCTGATGCTTAGTGGATTAGTTTCATTCTGATGCCACATCACCAATATGAGCTTAATTATAGCCAATTAGAATGTTGTGTATCAATGACTCAGCAAATACAAGTGTCAAGCATGTTCTAGGCATTGGAAATACCATACAACATCATAGTCTTGAAAGAAGTTAATATTCCCTCAAGAATAAGCTTTTCAAGGGTCTTATAGTGAACAAGACAGAAAATAAACAAACAAGAAAATAAACATATAAAATGGCAATTTTATATTGTGATAAAAGTTAAACTGCAAGTAAGTCAAAATGGAATGAGCAAGGGAAGCCTTTCTAAAACAGATCACATTTGAATTGAGTCCTGAATGACAAGAAGGAATAAGCCATGCAGAGAACTGGAGGAAAAGCATTTCAGGCAGAGGGAAGAGAGAAGGCAAAGGAACCTGAAACCTTGATGTAAAAATAAAAAGGAAAAATAAAGAGGAGGTCAACATGGTGAGTAAGCAAAGGAAAGAATGGTATGAAATGAAAAACATAAGCAATATCCTGATTGTAGAGGGCCTTACAGACAACAGGGACAGACATGGGATAAAGAGGAAAGACACAGTATCCAATTTACATGGTCTTTTTCAATAACAAGGAAAATGTCCCTGGAGGCTCTGCCGCAGATTTTTCTTTCAAATCATTAGCCAAAATTGTGTCACATGTACATTTTTATTTTTAAACTAATCACTAACAATAGGAATTGCAATACCATGGTTAGGCCATGACTAATTAAATGTCAGCTGGTGTCCAATCACCTCTGTTAACTACACAAAATTAAGGTTTCTCTTAGCAAGATCAAGGGAGAAATGGCTGTTGGATAAGCTTCTGATGGGAAGCACCACAGAAAAATCTGTTTGTCACCCAAGTATAGGTGACAGGGAATCAGTTGATTATATAAGTCTGAATCTCAGGGAAGGGTGTCAGATGATAGGTGAATTCTTCTGTATATGATTGGTATTTAAAATCATGGACTGGATGAGATCACCTGGAAAGAATATATAGATTTAGAAGACAGGCCAGTATTACGCTCTGGTATATCCCAATATTTAGAGATCAAATAAAGATGGAGAAGCAACTAATGAATTGACCATAGTTAGTTGCAGGAGAGTGTTTGTTTTAAAAGCCAAAGGAGAATAGGAAGGGATTGGACAACTGGGTCAGATATTGTTGGGAGTAAAATGAAAACAGAAGGAGTATGCAGGGGAACTAGTGATAATGAGATCCCTGACGGCCCTGACAAGAGCAGACTCAGTGGATAGTTAAGCAAAGATTAGAGTAACCAGAGTGAATGAAAGCTAAGGAAGTATTTTGAGGAAGTTGCTGTGGGAAACCAGAGAAATACAGCACAGGAAATCATGAGAGTCAAGGGCAGATTTTAGTTATTATAATTTGGGAGATTATAGAACTTGTTTGCATGTTGCCTGGAATGATCCAATGCAGGGAAAGACACTGGTGGTATAGAACAGAGGTGAGGGTTAACTATGAGAACAAAAATCTTGGAAAGGTAAGAGTGAGTGAGATCTGAATATGAGTGGAAGAACTGACTTCTGAGAGGAGCAGATACATTTATTCTATTTCAAAAAGAGGGAAGGCAGAGAGAATAGGGGCACAGAGATTGAGAAATGAACAGACATAATAAAATGCAAGGCTTCCTGTATAATGGGTTAGATTTTTTTCAAGGTATGAGCTCAAGTCATTAGCTAAGAGTGGGGAGGTAGAGAGTACAGGAGGTCTGGAGGGAGTGGAAATATGAAATAGTTATTTCAAAGACAAAGGAAGCCTTATTAAGGAAGGGTAGTAAAGCCCTTTGGCACTACTGAGGGTATATTTGAGGCTTGGGATCACAAATTTAAAGTGCAACCAGCAAACAATTGTGATAAAATCTCCAGTGGGTACAGGCATAGAGAAGATGGCTAGTAGGCTTATGAAGGGTTGGGGTCTAGCCAGGCAAGTACAAGAAAAAATGGGGTCAGAAAATTAAATGTGTTTTCAAGTTTATTAATTTAATAATGTGTCATGAATTGTAAGCTTGGTAAAAGAGAAGCAAGTTTGCAGTGTAATGAAGATTGTGAAGAAGTAGCAGTATCAATGGAGGTTTAAATAAAATCACAATGGAAGTTCTAGAGTAAGAAAGCTGAAGGGATAGGCGGTAGCAGCCATCAGACCAAGTTCCCACTTTTAAGAGTTAGATTGCTCATACATTATGACTTTGCATTTTACTACAGCCTTTTCAAAGAGATCAAAGTACCTGCTGAGCCCAGCTTGCTAATAAAGAGTACAATTATGTGTGGTTATGGTGCAGCCAGGTGATTAGGGAGTTGGTAATGTGCTACTTTAGCAATGACAGGGTAAAAATGCCCACCTAACATCCGATTTGAATAGGGTGACATCACGGCACAAGGAAAAGATCTTGGGCTTGAGCGCCCTGATTGAAGCCCTCTCACTGTGACATATAGGGGCTCTATATCTTGGGGCGTATTTCTTAGCCACTCGGAACCCTGGTTTATCCTTTTGAGCCAGGATATGACTACCTCCTTCACAGAGGTTGTTATACACATTAAGAAGGATAATAATATATAAAATGCCTGGAAATAATGGGTTCTTACTAAATATTAACTACTGTGAAATTAAGAAGCCATGTTCCTACTGCTGCACGGCAGCTGTAGATCTATTTTGGAAGCCTATGCTCTGGGTATAGGTGTGGAAGGCATGTGTCAATCAGAAGGGCAAAGAAGGAATTCTCTGTATAGGGCCATTGTGGGTGAGGGTGAAACCTGGGTTGATTATTGTATTATATTTAATAATTTTGATGATAGAAATGAAGGTCTAATTTCAACTACTGACATTTTAGAGGTCAGAAATCAGATCACAATACCTGGATTAACAGCTTTGAATAAATGAAGAACATTAAACTAGGAGACATAGTAGTGTGCTTGATAGTGTGGAGTGACAGCAAGAGTAGGCCAGATATTTGTAGGCATTATGTGGCAATTGTACTGCCATGTTTCCACATGGGCTCTGAAACCATCCCTTTCAGCTCCCTCTCATCTCCCACAGCCCTCTCCAGCTGCTCTGTGATCTTATCTGCCCCTCCTTTGTCATTTGATTATTCTATCTTCCCAGATTTATCTTAGGTTACAGCATCTAATCTCCCCTCTTTTTTTTTTTTTTTTTTTGAAGATTTTATTTATTTATTTGAGGGAGAGAAAGAGAGAGAGGGAGTGAGTATGAGCAGGGGTTGGGGAGAGGCAGAGGGAGAAGCAGACATTGCGCTAGGCAGGGAGCCTGATGCAGGGCTCAATCCCAGGACCCTGATCTCCTGATCTGAACAGAAGGCAGATGCTTAACCAATCAAGCCACCCACGCTCCATTCTAATCTCCCTTTCAAATGGCCTTCCCCTTTCCTGTTGTTGATGGATTGCCAGTACCCAACTCAGCTCCTCAATCCTCTTTTTAAACTTGTGATTTTCCTCAAAGCCCTTAGAGCACAGCTGGGTTGGGACTGGTGAAGTCTGCCAACCATGTGTGTTAACCCAAAGTCCCTGTTTTTTCAATACTCCCTGGCTTTGATTATTAAAGGAGGAAAAAGTAGACTGAAAATATGCAGCAAAGAAGTATCAACCATATTTCAGAGAGAAATCACCACTAATTGAATATGTGGCCCAAAACAAAATTCTAATAGTAGAAAGTTGCAAATATTTTCAAACCCAGTGTCCCAGTGGCCTTAGAAAATCCCTATAAAGTAGGTGAGGATCTACTGGGGCTCAGAAAGTTTAAGTGCAAATCCACTTTTCCATAGAAATTTTGCTTTCAGACTAAGTATCTGTGTTTTAAACTTTAAACTTTATAACTGAAATAATAAAATTTTCCCATAGCATGATATCTTTTACATAGGAGAGGTGGTTGATATATCTTATCTAAACCCCATCAACTAAGAAGAAACAGGAAAAAGAGGGCATACTCTTAAAATGGCTTTGTTAGTATTCTGGAACAAGACCAATTTGGATTTTCTTCTGGTAACTTCTTAAATCTTTACAGTGAGCTTTTTTAAGATAGTGGAACAGGGTTTTGATGACTTTATACATAACAGATTATTTGACCTTCCATAAAAATAATAAATATTTTTCTTATAGAATTTCTACAGTTCTACACAAACTATTTTGGAAGTAGCTACAAATACAAAAGAATATGTGTAGTTAAATCTATGACAGAGGGGCTGGGTCTATCTCATTCACTCTTTTATCCCCCACACATTTCATAGTTCTTCACATTCACCAGATGAGTGAATGCATAAATCAATTAATTAATTTTATCATCTCCTGAATTTCCACTATTACATATCAAGAAAGAACTTATTATTATTTTATATAAATTTGTTTCATTTAAAGTCTTGAAATTGGTACACTCTCCAGTTGACTTTCTATTAATTCTCTCTATTGATTCTTAGAGTCTGGTAAAAATGGAATTTCATAGCAACTGTAAAGTAATTTTGAAAATCAGTAAAAGTAGTCTTTAGGATAAATTTGAGGATTTTTTTATCTTTTATGTCTTTTTCCCCCCCTTTTGGCCCGCTGTGTTATTACGTTACTATCATTATTGCCATAGGATTATTTGGTTATTCAAAACAAAGAATGTAGTTTTACAAAAACCAAAGAGTAATTTTCATAATAAAAGTAATGCATATATATTTGAGAAATTTAGAAAACATGGGCAAAGCAAAAGAAACATTAGAAATCACCAGAAATAGAAATCCCCTTCTTTGAGATATCTGTTAACACCTTAATGTCTTTTCTGTCTTTACACATGCATGATTATTTCTACAATACTTGGATCATACTATGTATACCTCTTCAACATTATTTTTCACTTCACCATAGACTGTATTATGTTTTGCTTAAAAATAACATTTCAATTCATGTAATTTTTATTATCTTAGAACTGTCATCTCCATATTTGTAAAAAATAGTCTTCTTTATCAGTGGTGATGACAAATATAACCACTTTCCAAAGTGTCAGGTGTTTATAGTGTAGCAAGGAAAAGAGATAAGCTAGTTAATTACCCAATGGGAAAAATCCAGAATTGATTCCCCATTTACAATGATGGTCTGGACTTTGGAAATGCCAACACTGCCTGCTCTTGTTGTCTGTTGAATGTAGTTTCCCACAGTTTTTAGCCTGTTATACTCAGACCTGGAAATCTGGCACACGAAGTCATAGTTACAGCTGGAGGCAGCCAGGTTTCCTTAGCTCCACATTAGTGAAAGGACAGGATGGCTGGCCTGACATTCCTGCTACTGACCTAGTGGGGGAACCAGGAACACAAGCATGACAGGGGAATGTGCTCCTACCTAGCCTGAGGGGCAGTCAACTTAAAAGTCAGTCAGCCCATGAGATTAGTGATTTCATACCCTGGCAGGGCTCTAACAAACTTTATGGGTTTCATGGGATCTTATTTGCTTAGTACATCAGTTTAATCATACAGAAAATTTGGTTTTTGTTTTGTTTTGTTTTGTTTTTTAGAATTCTACCTTCTGTGAATTAGTCTGCAAGCAAAGGACCTTTGATTGTTATTTTCCTAAGTAAATTGTTTCCACACCCCATACTAGGTTAATGAGTACAGTTGTCATTATAATGATGTGTGTGTGCGCGCATGCGCGCGCTCGCCCTGGGGTTTATTCTTTATCTTCCTGTAATACATGCTGCACTTACTGACTCCCTATTTCACTTGATAAATGTGTACCAGGCACTGTGCTAAGAACCAGGGACTCTTAGAAGGAACTCAGCAACCTCTCTCACAGACCTCATATTCTAGAGCTGCGCTGTTCAATACTATAGGCATTATTCAGGTGTGGCTATTTAAATGAACTAATTATAATTAAAATAATTAAAATTTTATTTTAAATTTTTAAAATAATTAAAATTTTAAATAATTAAAATTTTAAAAATGATTAAATAATTAAAATTTTAAAAATGAAAACTTTAATTTCTTAGTCATATCAACCACATTTCAAGTGCTTGATAGCTACATGTAGCTAGGAGCTACCCTATTGGACAGCACAGAGAGAGACATTTCTGTCACTGTATGAAGTTCTATTGGACAATGCCGGTGGCGACACTGAGAGAATTATCAAGGCTGCTAATAAATTATGTTTCTGTACCTGTCATATTAGATCCATCCTTTAAAACACTTTGATGACTCTCCCTGTGTTGGTTTAGTAATTACAGAACTCTGTAAGGAAGCTTAAAGAGAGATTTAGGAAGAGGGTAATGATTAGCATACATTCATTGTTTAGGCAATTTATCTTCAAACCTTTTATAAACATATGCTACTATAGTAAACATTTTTGAGCAAAAATACCAATGTGAGCATTTGTATTTACAAAATAATTAATATGTCTTACTTTCAGCTAATATTTCAAAGCACAATATATATTTAGAGTTCATTAATGATAATTGGTATAAATTCACATTTCAAATAATCTTGTTAATGATTTTGAATTTTAGGGGCTAACTTCTTGTCATATCCAATTAAATCATAATTGTTGTAGTTTAACAATGTAGGTGAAAAAGACCTTTTTTCTAGGAGTAAGAAGTGTCCATTCTGCGATTTTCCTCTTCACCTGTGTTTGCATATTACCTTCTATCCACCATTGTTTGCAGGCCTCTTTTCAAGCCAAGTGTCCATTTTGTTGAGAGTAAGCTTATTTAATGCTAAGGTGATTTTTTTTTTTTATTCGACAGACAGAGATCACAAGCAGGCAGAGAGAGAGAGGAGGAAGCAGGCTCCCCGCTGAGCACAGAGCCCGATGTGGGGCTCGATCCCAGGACCCTAGGATCATGGCCTGAGCCGAAGACAGAGGCTTTAATCCACTGAGCCACCCAGGTGCCCCGCTAAGGTAATTTTTAATTTCAGTTAAGTGGGCACAGACCAGGTGCAACAGTTTACAACAGGGCTTCACTGAAGAACCACTGCACTGTAGTCAACTGTGAACTCCCACTTTTCCTCTGGCTGTCTCACTCTTGGCTGCCCTCATATGGATCAAGTGAGGGTATGATTGTCAACATTTAGTAAATATTAGGAAAGCTTATTTCTTTTTTTGTGTGTGTGATAAAAATTAAATACAAACACTAACATTTTCTTCCTTCATCCCAATAGATCATGTCATCTCATGGAGTGTAAAACCTTGCTTTGGAGGCCACTCATTTGGACTTTGGTGGAATGTTTTTAATCCCGTCATATAATTTATGGATGGTATTTTACTGGCATTAGCCTTATCTAAAATTATGTTTAGGTTTAATTTAATTTACAATGCCCTAAATTCATAGCACCTTAACAAAAGTTTATATGATACCAAAAGATTTTTAAACACAAGACGTATGCCTGGGATCTTGTATACTTGGGCTACAAATTTGGTTATTAGAGTCCTAGCAACTACTGTAAATCAGGCAGTATGCACCCCAATAGGATGACCTCCATTTTATACTAGAGCAAATGTAAGCTTAAGAAAGTTTAGTTTTCCCAAGTTTTTCTAGTTAGTTGTTGGCATACAAAAATGTGAATTCAGTTCTATCTAATCCCACAATTGTATCTTTTGGAATAATGCAAGTTGTAAATACATCTTAGCCCCGTTTTAAGTGGGGCTAATACTACTTACCATTTAAATTCTTATAAGGACTAAATTAGATAGTTTATTAGTTTCTGAGGGCTGCTGTAATGAAGCACTACAAACTGGGTGACTCCAAACAATAGTTCACAGTACAGTCTGAGGGCTAGAAGTCCCAAATTAAGGTATCAGCAAGGCTGATTCCTTCTGAGGATACTAGGGAGAATCTGTTCCATGTGTCTTTTAGGTTCTGGTGACAACCAGCAATCCCTGGTGCTTTTAGCTTATAGATACATCCCTTCGGATCTCTGTTTCTGTCTTCACATTATATTCTTCATGGGTCTCTTCTCTTCTTAATAGGACACCAGTGACATTGGATTAAGGGCCCATTCATTGTCTTCCAATATGAACTCATCTTAACTAATTATATCTGCAACAACCGTTTTCCCAAGTAAGATCACATTCTGAGGTACTGGGGGTTAGAACTTCAATATATCTTTTTGGACATCACAATTCAACCCATAGCAGACAGTGTATATAAAATACCTTCTGCCATGTCCAGCACATGGTGGGTCTTCAATATGTATGAGTTTCCTCTGCACTACACTAGATTGAACTTTTTAAGTGCAATGACTTCATCTTATTCCTCATGTGGTCTCAATACCTTGCACACATTGTAGATGTTCATTAACAATTTTAATAAACGGCAAACCAAAATCTAGGAGACATGGTGGTGGGCACGTGTCCCTAGCCCTGCCAGAGCAAGCCAGGTACTTTTAGTAGACATTATGTGACAGAGTGTCATGTTTCTAAATGGGTTATGAAGCCATCCTAGTTTCTACCTCCCTCTGTTACTTCTTATCTCTCATGGCCCTAGTGAGTTGCTCTGGCCTCTTCTCTGACCCTAATCTGTTGTTTGATTATTCTGTCTTAGACTCATTTTGGTGTGTAGCATCTAATCTCCCTTTTGGATAGTTCTGCTTTCCTATTGATGGACTGGCCCCTGGATCTGTTTTTACTTGTGATTTTTTCAAAACCCTTTGAAGGGGTGGCTGGGTTGAGAATAGTGGTGTTTGCCACCAATATATGTTAACCCAAAGTCCCTATTTGTTTGTTTTTTTTTCATATTTCTTTGATTATTATAGGAAGAAAAAGTAGACTGTAAATATGTAGCCTATCAATTTTCAGAGAAATAGTACCCAAAGCAAATCTTCAGAGTTTATATACTACAGACACTGTATCCTATAGTACAGACCAATGTGAGTGGAACGTTAGAATCTAAACATACTCTATATTCAATTCTACCACTTTCATATTTTGTTATAAACAATCACCAAATTTAGGTTAAACCAGTATAGAAGATAATCTCATAATGAACAGATAAGAGTTGCGTATTTGTGAAATTAACAACCCACCTTAGCAATGGCTACATTTATATATATAAATGGGCAACACTTGCAAATGATTAAAGCATGTAGGTAAACTTTCCCATTATAATTTTCTTTTTTCTTTTAAAGAGTTATTTATTTATTTGAGTCTTAAGCAGACTCCCTGCTTAACTCAGGGCTTGATCTTACAACCCTGAGATCAAGACCTGAGCCAAAATCCAGTCAGAAGCTTAACCAACTGAGCCACCCAGGAGCCCCTCCTGTTATAATTTTCATACTACACACTTGCCTAAGAAATCTCTTTTCTGGGGCGCCTGGGTAGCTCAGTGGGTTAAAGCCTCTGCCTTCGGCTCAGGTCATGATCTCAGGGTCCTGGGATCAAGCCCCCGTATCGGGCTCTCTGCTCAGTGGGGAGCCTGCTTCCCTGTCTCTCTCTGCCTGCCTCTCTGCCTACTTGTGATCTCTCTATCAAATAAATAAATTAAATCTTTAAAAAAAAAGAAATCTCTTTTCTATCAGTGGAACTAATGAAATCCTTAATTTGTGAAACTCCAAATGAATTGTTGCATTACTCATTTTCATTAAAATAAATGTGAATAAATACAAAATGATACTCTATATATATAGAAAAGCAACTAAGTAATGATTTTCAAAGCTAAATCTGTTTCTTCTGTATTATATTGCCACGAACTGGATGAAGTAAGTTTTTAATTCTTTAAAAATCCTTTCATAAGTGGGGTGCGTGCCTCAGTTGGGTAAGCACCCAACTCTTGATTTCAGCTCCGGTCATGATCTCAGGGTCCTGGGATCAAGCCCTGTGCTCAGCAGGGAGTCAGTTTAAGATTTTATCTTCCCCTCCTTTTTGCCCCTCCCCCCACTTGTTTTCTCTCTCTCTCTCACACAAACAAATAAATCTTCTTAAAAAATCCTTTCATAAGTGTGTATGTGCCCCCCTTTTATCCATGGAATCAAATCTCTCATAAACTAGGTGCTTATTCTAGTTTAGTCACCAATTTGCAGGCAGAAATGGACTTTGGCAAGCCACTTGATCTCTTCAGGGCCTCTCTTTGCTTGTCTATTAAGGGCATTGGACTATATTATTTTTTGGTCCCTTCCAACTCTATGGTTTCAGATTCTATGAACAGAGAAGTAGTTTTAAACTATTATTCATCTTCCTACAGAAAGTTATTTTTAAAGCAATATGAAGTTTACACATTATTAAATGACCGAGAAATTAAGTATGTATTCAAAAATAAATAAAATCCAATCCACAAATCGACCTGTACAAATAATAACAGAGAAGCATACTGGGCATGGACCCTTGATAAGTTTTCTACATGGTGCCTTTATAAATTATACACTGATTTCTTAACTAAATGAAGTCCTTCAGGTTATGCTGTAATTTTCAATATTATGAGAGCAAAGGACATATTCAGTGAATTTCCATGGTTGATTATGTTCAAATCATTTTGCATATACAGCAAACTGAATCTATTTAAAGACAAAAATCCATTTGCCAAAGTCACCTTCACAAATTTCAGCAAATGTATAACTTAAAGCAATGCTTACAGTATACTAGATTGGTTATAATTTTTTTTAAGAGACCTTGAAATTGCATTCAATTTTGAACTAAATGTAAATTTACAAGGCAGTGTATGAGACTGAGAACACCTTTTTCCCATGCTGATTGCATCAGGTGTTTTAAATAAAGCAGCAAAAGGGGTCATTAGCCCCTAAAGGAGCAATTAGGTAAAACTGCTGTAGTTTACTAAATGCGTAATGTATGATGTATCTGGAAGGGTTTGAGTCTATGCAAAACAGATCAAAATAATAAATTTTTCGTAAAGGGACACTAACACAATTCAATACTCTATCATCTATCTATTATCTATCTATCTATCTATCATCTATCTACCCATCTATCTTTGTATCATTTGTATCTAAAGTTCCCTTCCTATAGGATGTTTGTTATATTGGACAATTCAGAGATACTAACTTGCTCCAAAAATACAGTTTTTTAGTGTTGATGAAAATACAAATTTATGTAATTTTTAAATTCTGTGACTGTATTCTCAGTGTCTTCTTTTTTCTACAAGGCATCTTTTTCAATGTACTAGTTCTAATATACTAAACTTTTCATACATGTGAGGAGAAAATCATCTGATAAGCATAGACAATACTTCAAAGTTACTAGTAATCCCATCAGGCTAGAAGGACAGCATTCCAGATGCTGGAAATTTCCTTCTAGATGGACTTAAAAGTCTCTGCAAGCATTAAAGAATTAATATGACATGTGGTAACAAAATTGATGGTGAAACCAATCATTTTAGTATTGACTTTGAAAAGAAGGAGATCATTAGAAACTAAGAAAACAATAGGTAAAAATTATTCTCCAGAATAGGGTGTATATGTGCCTATCAAAGGCTGAGTAGAAGGTACCTGGGGAAGGGGAGATACTTCGCATGCTAAAGAATGGGCAGATGGGGGCACCTGGGTGGCTCAGTGGGGTAAAGCCTCTGCCTTCAGCTCAGGTCATGATCCCAGGGTCCTGGGATCGAGCCCCTCATTGGGCTCTCTGCTCAGCGGGGACCCTGCTTTCCTCTCTCTCTCTGCCTCCCTCTCTGCCTACTTGTAATGTCTTTCAAATAAATAAATAAAATCTTTAAAAAAAAATGGGCAGATGTGTGAGGAAACCAGTTGTAGGAGAGCTGAGGCAATAGGTCAGCACAGGAGGCATGATAGCCTTGGAGATGGGTTCCCCTTCCTTGGAAAGAAAATATGAAAAGGGGAGAAAGAAGGCATA
The DNA here is from genome assembly GCF_010015895.1 of Lontra canadensis. Lineage (NCBI taxonomy): Eukaryota > Metazoa > Chordata > Mammalia > Carnivora > Mustelidae > Lontra > Lontra canadensis. Next base: position 32,436,951 of record NW_022631003.1, on the reverse strand, counting down.
CAAAATGGCTATGTGTTGAGCTGGATACTCTGTGAGGTATTTTACAGAAATTTTATCATTTGGTCATTGCACGCACCTGGAGATAGATGGTAATTCTCATTTTGTACAGATGCCTTTGCATAATTTATCTATTTAATTTATGCCTACACAGGTAATTTATCTTTTTATATGTCACATTGTTAATAAGTTACAAAAATAGTCTTTTAGGACCCAAACTCATGTTCATTTCCCATCTCACTGTTCTGCCTTCCAAAGGAAAAGGCTGAGGAGTTAATGTAGATGCACTGTGAGGGTAGAAAAAGAAATGGAGGATAGGATTGATAGTGGCTTACTTTTATCCCAACATTAAGAGAAGATATGGAGCTGAAAGTTAAAGAAGAAGATAGAAACTTTCATCTGTGATACACAGATTAGTCTTTAATGTAGCTTCTCCTTAATCTAGCTTTTACTGACTAGCTGTGATTGATTGGAACTTCAAATATCAAATCCTGTTGATTTAAGTATACTTCATCTTTATGTCTGCATAATTTTCAATTAGGAATCAGCTTGACACTGTTTTTCTCTGCCTCCATCTCTTCTGTCAGCCCTTAAGAGATGCACCAGAAACCTTCAAACACTTTGTTGATATTTTTTATAAATAATTCCATCTTAAAGCCATCAACTCTCACCCAATTTGTTTGCCTTAGTTCAGTTCATTTTCACTGAGTTTCTCTGAGGGTGTGCAACTTACAATAAGGAACTCTACAATTGGGCAAATCAAATCAAGTCAGTGGCAACAGATATTTATTAAGCACTGATATTCTTGATGCAGCTTGGACAGAGTCATCCAATCATGTGAATATGATGGATATACCAGGATGCTGACTGGTAAGTGAAATAGTTACTCAGAACAATAATGGCCTGAGAGGATCTTCTGTCCTGGCAAGACATAACTAGCTACTGGAGATGGTTAGCTAGGAGATGCAGGACCAGGGCCCCAGCCAAGCACACAAGGCCTGGCATGGACTACAGCCAGCTAGAGGCAGCATAAGGTCTGGACTGTGTGTCGGGCAACAGCACTAACAAGCAGAAAAGAAGGGTGTGCTTCTATGTGGCACACAGATACATGAACAAGTACTGGGAACTCAGTGGCAAATGTCAGTATACAACAAGAGGAAACGAGTACTTTGGTTGTGAAAACTGACACAGCTATGACTCTGGTTTCCCAGAAACTAGCCAAAGGCTCAAATACGTTGTCAAAAGGAGTGTGGCCATATCAAGTTCTAGTTCAGCTTAGACAGGAACCCAAAGGAGCACCAAAGTAATGAGAATCTGGATTCCTGGAAGTAGGGGTCCTTAAAGTCAGGTGAAAAGTAGCATTATGGGGCCAAGTGATGCAACAGGGCTGAGCCAAAGTGAGGCAGGGTGGCAAGGCCTAGCTACCCAACTGAGCTGAAGTATAAGGAAGGACTTTAGGGCACTGATACGTTCAACAAAATTCCAAGTGTAAAACACAGTGGTACAGAAGGGATCAGTATGGCACAGGTAGGACAGGGATTATTCCCAGACTTCTGAATCTCTTGTCTATATCTATAAGACTAATTCCAGGCCTTATCTGCTTAGGTTGAGGTGGGAGGAGTAGGAGAGGGCAAAAACTTCTCAGCTTCTATCTGTCCTGATTTGACTGGCATTGGTACAAGGCCAGAGTGAACCTTAAGGGGAAATGCTTCCATGAGTACAAAGGAGGGGGTACTGAGGAATGTGCAGCAGATGGAAAGCAAATAGCTTCTGCCTAATTTCACGCTTCCTGTTAGGTATAAGTCAGCAAGGACAACAGCCTGCAGGCAGAGCTTGACCAGGACTGGGACACCCACAGAGTTACTGGGATCTGGGAGGGTGAGAGTTTCCTTAGCTGAGGGGCCTGGACAGATGTGGGAGAGCTCGTGCCAGACCAGTGACCATGGCATCTGGGGATGACTGAGATCAGTCAGTGTGATCTGTGGTGACCCTTCAAAGCCTGGGGTCACAGAACCAAGTTTGGGTGGAACAGTGGAGATGCCAGTGCACTGGCCAGGAAGAGGCCCCCAGAAAAGTACGCTAAGCAGGATCATCCCGTGTGCCTCGTCCTGCTCTTTCTCGCAGCTTGCTAAGCACTGGCTGGTTAGTCCATCTCTCTACCTGATTGTTGCTTATAGAGCTCTGGAATCTACTTCAAAATATTTTAGGTTATTTTTTAATTCCTACCCAAAGGTTTTTGATAAGCAATAAATATCAAATATTTTTAAATTAAATGTTTTCTGAGTGCCTACCATGTACATATCATTTACTTTCAGTGTGCTCTCCATGAAAAGAGCAACCTTGACCTGCTTACCCCCATACCTTTTCAGTCAATAACATGTGAACATCTATATAATTCCTCTCTTTGCTCATTAGATTTCTCTTCCCCACATGGAACATGCTCCTGGCCAGAGTTAAAAATTTAACCATTTTTACTAGCCTGATCAAAAGAAAAAATACATTAGTCTGGAGAGTTTGGGGTCTTTACCAAAGCAAATTCCTATTTTCAGAAATCTCTGCTTTTATTTGCCTCATAGCCCCGAGACTCCCTGGATTTGGAGAGAAAATCCAAGCTGGTCTGTATAGCAATTTCTAGGGAACTTGTCTGTTTTCTGGGAAATCTCTAGGGGATTTGATTTGAGAGTCCTTCAAGGGTGGAAGGGCAAAGGTGTTAATGGTGTATTTCAGATCCTTCCTTGGATTAAGAGAAGCTGCTGGTACCACAGGCCCAAGACGACCTTAATTGCTCTCCTCTTCACCCTAACCTTCACCACAAACTTACACACACACACACACACACACACACACATGCATGTGGACAAAAGCAATCTTTTGGTTCAAATGTAAGGCCACAGTGACTCTGCCACTTACATCAAATCAAATAGAATCAAGGGCAAGGATGTAAGAACACAGGAATGACATATGATGTCAAGATGACCTGACCAAAATAATATACACTGATAAAGCATTGAAGGCAGACAAGTATTTCAAAAGTGAAAGTAGAACCTTGTTCTTCTAAGGACTAAATGGCAACTAAAAGAAATACCTGAGACTTGGTTTGGGTTGTGGAACATGAACAAATAAATATGAAAGGCAAATGAGCCCATATCGGGGCTTGGCTGAAAATTGAGGAAAAGAAAGAGAAGTTGAAAGAGGCAGATCAGGGGCGCCTAAGTGGCTCAGAGTGTTAAAGCCTCTGCCTTCGGCTCAGGTCATGATCCCAGGGTATTGGGATCGAGCCCCACATCGGGCTCTTTCCTTGGTGGGGAGCCTGCTTCCTTCTCTCTCTCTCTGCTTGCCTCTCTGCCTACTTGTGATCTCTCTCTGTCCAATAAATAAATAAAATCTTTCAAAAAAAAAAAAAAAGAGGCAGATCAATGCTGTAAACCTGTAGCAAGCACAGGACATTACTGAGATGGTGTGATTTGCACAATCTTCACAGTCTGTGCATTTCAAAATAAATTAATTAGTGTAAAAAGGGAAGGGAGAATGTGCTAATTCTGCAATTTCATAAAATCAGTGTCCAAATCTGAAAAAAATTAAAAGTCTTATTAGCTTATTAACATTTTGGCTTCAATATTTCAGGATTTAAAATGTGAATAGAAGTCACCCTTCAGTGAGGACCATATCCTAATATCCTGTGTGCACACATGAGCTCTGCCACTAATTAACTGACTGACAGGATCTTCCAAAGGACCGCTGCTGCCTGCCTCGTACAGGTCGTGCCGCCAGAAGAAATGGGCTGAAACACAGTGTTTCACCACCCAGAACTCGTGCTAATGAGGCTCCCCTTGCCAATTCTCTGAATTGGAAAGGACTAAAAATGCCCTAGTGTGGAGAGTATTAATGGGAGTATGTGGAGGATTGAGAGTGGAAAAGAGAGAGCTGAGCCCATGGCCCAAGCCCGACAAGCTCATGTATAAATAGCTTTTTGCTAAAGTTTCATTAAAACTGCTATCGGTCTCTCTTTGTCAACTGTTCACCTTGATGGAGTTCTCAAGGGAGCTGGTCCAATTCAGTCAATGTGGGAGAGCAAGATTAACCCAAGAGTGAAGATATGACCCTGGTAGTCTGAAGATTAACAAGGATTTAAAGGAAAACATCCCCTCCCCCCAAACCCCAAACAAGTACACACAAAATCTTTAGAGGAGGAAGAGAGCAGTTTGTAACAGAAATTTAACTGTGTGAGGTTCTAAAAGTCAGATTTCCCAAGACTTCTGTGTGAACACCCTGTTTTACTCAATCCTGACTATTGTAAAAACACACATTTCCTTTTTTAAAGATTTGTTTATTTTTTTGAGAGAGAGAAGGAGCAAGAGAAAGCACGTGCACACACACACAAGTGAAGGAGGGGCAGAGGGCAAGGGAGAGAGAGAATCCCAAACCCACTCCCCGCTGAGCTTGGAGCCCAAAGTGGGGCTTGATCTCACCACCCTGAGATCCTGACCTGAGCTGAGACGAACAATCAGAGGCTTAACCAACTGAGCCACCCAGACGCCCTGAAACACACATTTCTATGTTGGTGCATACAGTATTTATGAAGCACCTTAGAATCATTTGCAGAATATAATCTTCATCCCAGGCAAAGAAAGCAAACAGTTCAACTATAATCCATTCCAAATGCTGACAATCAGAATAGCAATAAGTGCATTTACCACAATCATTGCAGTTGCTTTATGGCAACATAAAAATATAATGCTTACATGTTGTCCAGTGAAGTTGCCAGATCAGTGCCAGGCTTTTTATGAGACAATAAAGAAAAAATACAATCTGATAACAATACAGGAATTGCCATCCTGGGTGGTCCAGTGTTCTAGGAGCTCAGTCATTTACTGCCAGCGCAAGTCGGCAGGGAAAGAGGGCTTGGTTGTCTTTCCTAACTGTCTTTCCCGATTCTCGTCATCCCATGGCTGGACCTCATTTTGTAGGCTCCTTAGCAGAATGTACATTCCAAACCTTGAAGCTTTTCTTAGTTGGTAGGAATGGCTCTGCCATTCACAAATCTGTTCAAATTCTTTCCAAACCTATTTGTGTTTTCTTCCATTACTACCTCCCCAAATCATAAATTCTATAAAAGAATTCCCTATGTGAAACTGCAAGCCAGAGAGTAAAATTTTTAAGCTTTCTTTTCTCTGTAAGAAACTACATTAAAATATCCCGAAGATGGGTGTTTTTTTTTGTTTTGTTTTGTTTTACAATTAAGCATATTTGGAAAACTAGGAAATTTACTCTATAGAGATGCTGAAAAAGTTGAAGTTCTAAAAAACTGGGGGCCTCCATTAGCCATGTGAAGGGCTTGCGATATTTTAGTCTGTTGCACTAAGTTGTTGCTCACTTTTCCCAGTAATGATCCCAATACTTGGCAAATAGAGGATACTATTCAGTCTACTTTTGTTTTTAAAAATATGACTGATGTACTGTATTCACATACAATCTATGTATGTCAGGTCTAGTTACAGGCACATTAAAATGTTAGGATTTTCTTTTAATTTTTCGTTATTTTCCTTTTCTTTCAAAAATTTTCCCATTACTGTCTTAATATGCTTTATTTTTTTTTTCAAGGCAGCTATCATTATCTGACACTATGTGTGGGTTTACTGATTTGGTTTTGGCCTGTCTCCTCCAGAAAAACGTGAGTCTGCAATAGCAGTAATTTTGTCCATTTGTTCAAACCCTGTATCAGGAGCTGGAAAAGTACCTGGTATATAGCATGAATTCAGTAAGTGTTGATTGATTGGTGAGGGAATGAATTTTCATTCACACATTATCACCAACCTAGTGTTTCCCCCCAGAGTGAGGACAACAAGGCCAAGTGAAGGGACTCAGAATCCAGTCAGGCCAACCAAGAGGTCACGTCCCAGCCACTAGCAGGTCACAGATAGCACACTCTGTGCCTCATGGCCTAGCTTATGTTCTTAGTGTTCCCCTGCCGAACTTCCTTTTGCAATGTAGTTCTTATTACTACATTTCTTTTCTCAACCATACAAAAACATAAGACATTGTTTTTTTTTTTAATTTTAAAATAATAATAATAATAATAAATAAAGTGTTTTATTTCCTTGTGTTCAGTAATCAAGCAGGCCAGAAAAACTCTAGTCTTTATGCTGACAGTCTGTTGCCATAGTAGCAATAACCAGCTTGATTTTTTTAGGGAAGGCAAAAAACCATTTTCAGTTGCTCTATTGAGGGAACAGTCTCTTGTTTTTTATATTTGTATTTATTTGCATGCATAAAAGAATAAAGGAGACTGTCTTATCCTTAAAAATCTTAGTGGCCAATCATTATATTTTCCTTGATGTCTGATTTTCCCACCAAGACTTGTTTAAGAGAGGGTACTTCTTGTTAGCAAGAAGAAGATAGCATCACCTTCATTCTATAGTTCCTGTAAGGGAAGTGGTCCACTTTATTTCCATTTTACAGATGAGTAAAGTATCACATTATGGTGATCCGTCTCAGCCCAATATGAAAATGACTGACTCAAATGATGAGAATTGTAATCAAAGAAATCCGATTAGAATCCAAAAATGATTTGTGACGCTCTGCAGATGTGGTTCTTTTCTCTTTCTCCATTTGGCTTGGTTTTCTACTGACTCCGTAAGAGAGATTCAACACAGCTGCCTATTAGTGAGATGAGTAACAAATGGAAAGAATGGAAGTGATTAAAGATGGTGTGAGCATTCATAAGTGTTTGGGGCAAATTGGATTATTTAATTATTTAATAAACACCATTATTAAACGGTGTTTTGGGACACTATGCATAAAACTTCAGGGGGGAGGAGACATTTTCTGGAATATATTTTGTACTTTAAAATGCAGGCAGATTCTAATAATCAAAGATTTTTTTTTCAATACATGTGTAAGTAGTATAGAGCAAAAAAGAACATTATGTTTTAATGAACTTAATAAATTTAATGTTTTAATGAATAAATTTGAATAACAATGGAGTTTATATCACAACCTAATATTATGACTTTCTTTTTTTTAATTTAATTTTTTTTCAGTGTTCCAAGATTCATTGTTAATGCACCACACCCAGTGCTCCATGCAATATGTGCCCTCCTTAGTACCCACCACCAGGCTCACCCAAACCCACCCTCCTCACTTCTAAAACCCTGTTTTTTCCTCAGAATTCAGTCTCTCATGGTTTGTCTCCCCCTCCGATTTCCCCCAACTCACTTCTCCTCTCCTTCTCCCAATGTCCTCCGTGTTATTCCTTATGATCCAAAAGTAAGTGAAACCATATGATAATTGACTCTCTTTACTTGACTTATTTCACTCAGCTTAATCTCCTCCAGTCCCGTCCATGCTGATATAAAAGTTGGGTATTCATCCTTTCTGCGGGAGGCATAATACTCCATTGTATATATGGACCATATCTTCTTTATCCATTCATCCGTTGAAGGGCATCTTGGCTCTTTCCACAGTTTGGTGACTGTGGCCATTGCTGCTATGAACATTGGGGTACAGATGGCCCTTCTTTTCACTACACCTAGATCTTTGGGGGTAAATACCCAATAGTGCAATTTCAGGGTCATAGGGTAGACTTATTTTTAATTTCTTAAAGAATCTCCACACTGTTTTCCAAAGTTTGCTGCGCCAAATTGCATTCCCACCAACAGTGTAAGAGGGTTCCCCTTTCTCCACATCCTCTCCAATACACATTGTTCACTATCTTGTTAATTTTGGCCATTCTAACTGGTGTAAGGTGGTATCTCAATGTGGTTTTGATTTGAATCTCCCTGATAGCTAATAATGATGAATATTTTTTCATGTGTCTGTTAGCCATTTGTATGTCATCTTTAGAAAATTGTCTGTTCATGTCTTCTGCCCATTTTTTGACGTGATTATCTGTTTTGTGTGTGTTGAGTTTGAGGAGTTCTTCTTTATAGATCTTGGATATCAGCCCTTTGTCTGTAGTGTCATTTGCAAATATCTTCTCCCATTCCGTGGGTTGCCTCTTTGTTTTGTTGACTGTTTCTTTTGCTGTGCAGAAACTTTTGATCTTGATGAAGTCCCAAAAGTTCATTTTCGCTTTTGTTTCCTTTGTCTTTGGAGACATGTCTTGAAAGACGTTGCCATGACTGAAGTTGAAGAGGTTACTGCCTATGTTCTCCTCTTGGATTTTGATGGATTCCTGCCCCACTTTGAGGTCTTTTATCCATTTTGAGTTTATCTTTGTGTATGGTGTAAGAGAATGGTCGAGTTTCATTCTTCAAAACACAGTTGTCCAATTTTCCCAGCACCATTTATTAAAGAGACTGTCATTTTTCCACTGTATATTTTTTCCTGCCTTATTAGTTGATCATAGAATTGCAGGTCCATATCTGGGCTCTCTGCTCTGTTCCACTGGTCTATGTGTCTGTTTCTGTGCGAGTATCATGCTGTCTTGATGATCACAGCTTTGTAGTAAAGCCTGAAATTAGGCAACGTGATGCCCCCAGTTTTGTTTTTTCGTTTTCAATATTTCCTTAGCAATTTGGGGTCTCTTCTGGTTCCATGCAAATTTTAGGGTTGCTTGTTCCAGCTTTTTGAAAAATGGTGGTGGAATTTTGATCGGGATGGCAATGAAAATATAGATTCCTCTAGGCTGTATAGACATTTTAACAATGTTTATTCTTCCAATCCATGAGCATGGGATGCTTTTCCACCTTTTTGTGTTTCCTTCAATTTATTTCATGAGTGTTTTGTATTTTCTCGAGTACAGATCCTTTACCTCTTTGGTTAGGCTTATTCCCAGGTATCTTATGGTTCTTGGTGCTACAGTAAATGGAATCGATTCTTTAATTTCCCTTTCTGTATTTTCAGTTAGTGTATAAGAAAGCAACTGATTTTGGTACATTGATTTTGTATCCTGCCATATTACTGAATTGCTGTATGAGTTCTAGTAGTTTGGGGGTGAAGTCTTTTGGGTTTTCCAGATAAAGTATCATGTGATCTGTGAAGAGAGAGAGTTTGACTTCTTCTTTGCCAATTTGAATACATTTTATTTCTTTTTGTTGTCTGATTGCTGTTGCTAGCACTTCTAGTACTATGTTGAACAACAGTGGCAAGAGTGGACATACTTGTGTTTCTGATCTCTGATCTCAAAGGGAAGGCTGCCAGCTTTCCCCCATTGAGAATGATATTCTCTCATAGATTTTATGAAGTTGAGGACTGTTCCCTCTATCCCTGTACTTTGAAGTGTTTTAATCAGGAACGGATGCTGCATGTTGTCAAATGATTTTTCTGCATCAATTGAGAGGACCATGTGGTTCTTCTCTCTTCTCTTATTGATTTGTTCTATCACATTGATTGATTTGCGAATGCTGAACCACCCTTGCATCCCATGGATAAATCCCACCTGGTCATGGTGGATAATCTTTCTAATGTACTGTTGGATCCTATTAGCTAGGTTCTTGTTGAGAATCTTGGCATCCATATTCATCAGGAATACTGGTCTGAAATTCTCCTTTTTGGTGGGGTCTTTGCCTGCTTTGGGGATCAGGATAATGCTGGCTTCATAAAAATAGTCTGAAAGTTTTCCTTCTGTTTCTTTTTTTTGAAACAGATTCAGGAGAATAGCTATTATTTCTTCTTTGAATGTTTGGTAGAATTCTCCAGGGAATCTGCCAGGTCCTGGGCTCTTGTTTTTTGGGAGGTTTTTGATCACTGCTTCAGTCTCGTTACTAGATATTTGTCTATTCAGGTTGTCAATTTCTTCCTGATTCCATTTTGAAAGTTTATAGGTTTCCAGGAACGGATCCATTTCGTCTAGGTTGCTTAACTTATTGGCATATAACTGTTGATAATAATTTTTGATGATTGGGGCACCTGGGTGGCTCAGTGGATTAAGCCTCTGCCTTTGGCTCAGGTCATGATCTCAGGGTCCTGGGATCAGGCTCTCTGCTCAGCAGGGGGCCTGCATCTCCCCCTCACTCTCTGCCTGCCTCTCTGCCTGCCTCTCTGCAGGCAGAGATCTCTGTACTTGTGATCTCTGTCAAATAAATAAAATATTTAAAAAATAATAATTTCTGATGATTGTTTCTATTTCTTTGTGTTAGTTGTGATCTCTCCCTTTTCATTCATAATTTTATTAATTTGGGTCCTCTCTCTTTTCTTTTGGATTAGTTTGGCCAGTGGTTTATTGCAGTTTTCTTTTTTTCAGGTCTGGTCTGTCTTTCCTGATATATTTTATATTTTTTGAGGCTGTGGATCATACTTTCTTTATTTGCACCCAATAGTCAAGAAATGCTTATTCAATTATTAATTTCTCAAATAGATATAAAAGTAATCAGTGTTTTAGTTTCCTTTAAGAAGAATGTTTATTGATAACTATTTCTACCCTAAAAATAATACACATTTATTTTAGAGAAATGGAAAATAATAAAAAATACAATAGAAATTTATTTTCTAACTTGGAAATAACTTAAACTAATAAGACTTTGTAAATTTAATTTACCTCTGTTTTCTTGGTTTATATAAAGTATGCTCTAAAAAAACCAAAACCACAATTGCCATTTTGCTTTGTATTCAGCTTCTTTCATTTGACACAAGTTTATCATTTTCCACTTATGTACTGTTAGCACAATATGAAAGGAAGAAATGAAACCAGGACACCTTACATTTTAAATTAGAATGAATCACAAACATTTGTAATGTTCATTCTAAAATGTATTTTTAAAAACCACTCAGCTATTATGAGCTTCTAATCTAATAAACAGAATTTGCCTGCTTCCCTGCTCTTAAGTACAAAAAGTGGATGATCTTTAGGTCTTTGTGCACATTTCTAGAGTTCTATCTCCCTATTCTTCCCACTTAAACTGCAGCTTGTCCTCCTGTCAAGGAGGTCCCAGTACAAGGAAATGGCACAGAAAGTTTCAACCACATCCCATCATTTCCTTTCAGTGATCCACATATGCAGCTAGTGTGTGTGTGTGTGTGTGCATGCACGTGTGTGCGTGTGTGTATACATATACACATATATATACATATATATATATATATGTATATATATATATATATACTGTATCCCCAAATACCAGGCTGCCTTCCAGCTTCTCTGAGACCTTCTCGGCACATCCCAGGTCAGAGCCCCAATCAGATCCACTACTAGCATCATCAGTGTACCAGCTCTCACTTCTATCAAACCATTGCTTATCCTTCACAGTATTAGTTTTCAGGAATCATTGCTTTTTTTTATTGGCTTATTTGTTTTGTTTTTATTTGACACCCTTTAAAGTAATGAAATCACTCCTTATGCTCTATGAAAAAACATATTCTGTTTATGGAACAAGGTAATATGTTATTGCTTTTTTTTTTTTTTTTTTTTTTTTAGAGAGGGAGTGGAGAGGGAGAGGCAGAGGGAGAGGAAGAGAATCTCAAGCAGACTCCATACCCAGTGTGCAGCCCAATGCATGGCATGTTCTCATAAACCTGAGATCATGACATGAGCCTAAATACTCATGAGACTTCACTGACTGAGTCACCCAGGCGCCCCTTTATTGCATTATTTTATTTCTAAAAGAAACAATAATTTTAAGTTTTCCAACAAATCTGAATTTAAAAAATCAAATAGAAGTTTGTGGCTTAAAAATAAAAGAGCTGTTTTCTCTTAGCACAAATTTCATATGAATTTAGCATATAAAACAGAAAGTGAAACATTTGATCTTGTTATAGGGTAGCCTACTACCCAGTTTTGCCTGGGACTGCTCCAGGTTAGTGGTTTCAGTAGCACTAAAATTCCCTGGTCCTGGGGGATCTCCTCAGTCCCAAACAAACCAGGATGTTTGGTCACCCTGAATATTGTTCAGTGAGATATGTGATATTTGCCAAGCTACTGATGTTTGTGGTGTTAGGGGTATTGTCTATGGAATGAATGTAGTTGAGACAAATCAAACTTTTACCCTTTTATGGTCTAATTTCTGTCAAGTGTAACTGTAACCTATTGAGGTCATTCTGGGAGATGTGTTTGGCCCTCTACAAGAATATGTAATTTGAAAAATGTTTGTTAATTGGCTAAAGTCCATATGTAGATGCAGGCATAAAAAGCAATTTGATAAAATTGCGAAGACTTCATTTTCCATTGCCATTTTGTTTCTGGCTACTGTTAGTTCTGAATTGAGCCAAAGCCCAGACAATTCCAAACTTTATGTCTTTCAGATGTGATTTTTGTTTTTCCTCCAAAATCTTTAGCACACTGGGGTTTCTACTAAAGCTAATATTTCCCTGTAGTTCTCCAGAGCTGTTTAACTCTACCAAGACAAGGCATTCCCCGAGAGGCCTGAGAAAGAGTGCTCTAGTGGGTAATCCTGTAACTGAAAAATACCCATCATCCTTTTGCCTATCAGTAGAAAATAACTACCCATGGAAGACCCTCTCTCTCTCACTTTTTGAAAGACTTTGCTAGCAATCTGTCCTCCAACTGACCTTACCTCAATGCTCTTTGGCATATGCTAACATAGTGTAATATGGTGACTTTCTTTTTAATTCATCCTGGAGGTCAAGAATGTAAGCCACATAATTGTCAATATCCTGATGCACAAGTCATATTTTGTTAATATGAAAATTCATTACTGTTCCCTCACAGGGCACAGAAACATTTTATAGCAACTGAGGGAAAAAACATTGTATGATTTAAGAAAAAATAAAAATATACTGACATTTCCTTTTCAGTCAGTACTAGTCTATAACTTGCACCCAGGAAACTGCACAGTGTTTATGTCATTACTTGAGCATCTGAGCATCTGGAAAATGGAAGCTCATTGTTTTGGGCAAATTTCACCCATATGTTATAATGCATGGCAGTTTCATATCTCAGAATTTAATTTCATTGTAGATTGAGAGGCGTTGTCACATTTTTTATCCTGATAAAAATATCAGAGACCATTTTTTTTTAACTCACTCAATGTTTTGAATGGGGACCAACATAATTACTATGGGACAATATTTTATTTTTAGAAAATATTTCAAGAGAAGAACTGTATCATCACTCAAAGAGATCTTGGAATTTGTTTTATACCTCAGATTAAAGAGCCACAATTTTAATACCCCAACAGAAGATAAATGGAATATTATTTTGAAATGCCATCTTTAAAAAGAGCTCTCAGAGATGCATTGTAAATAACTAGATTCCTTAAAACTGATCAATTTATAAATATTATGTGAGGAGTATGTTGGCTCCATCTGGCTCTTTAAGGTTTTGAATTTTCTCTGGAATGTTAATGGTAAATGCATAAAGAATTATGCATTATATCAAGTTGTAAGTAGAAAGGTGATGTGGCCCCATATTTCCTCATTAGAAGTCAGCTCTGCCACTGACTAACTAGGTCACTTTGGACAAATCTGTTTAAGCCTTGGTTTTCTTGTCTATAAAATGGAGAAGGTCTTAATTAAATGAGATAACATACAAACAGTGTTTAACAAAATGTCTGGGATGACTCAAGCATTCGATAAATAATCACTGCTATTATTAGTTTCATTAATCATCATGGATACTGGGGTACACAATGGAAACAATATTCTTAAAGCCATCTCATGCTGCTTCCTCTTCATAAAATGCCCACTCAGACTTCTAGGTACATACCAAACGTCATTTTTTCCAAGAAGCTATCTCCTCAATTATATATGAACATACACTCTGTTACATGTCCCAAGCACTTACCATTTGTCTAAAGTAAAATGCCAAAATACAAAAGCACTAGTATTTAGAGTTCTTTGTGTTCTTATCTCTTTAGGGGTAGGTGGTCTGTTTTACTCATCTTAGCATTCCCCATCCTCTAAGTTCTCAATGTCAATTAGGAAAGACAAGGGATTAAAACATACAGCTAAAATTCCAAGCAGCATATGACAGGTACAGAGAAAGCAGTATAAACAAAGCTGCTAATGTTCAGAAGAGGGAGAGGTGGTGACTTGTGGTTGGTGTGATAATGTAATTGGTCTGGAGGAAGTAGCTTTTAGGTGGGCCAAAAAGACTCAAGAGGATTTCAAAGGAGAAAAAAGGAGGGAAGGCAACTTCATGAAGAAAGAAGAGAACCATGAAGAATAGTCCATTTGATTAGAGCAAGGTGAGTGTGTGACTGGTGAGAGATAACTCCAGGATGGGAGAAGCTGTATGAATGTGGAGAACCATAAAGGACAAGCAAAAGAGGTTGGATTTATTTTGGGGTCAGTTGCCAAAGCTGGGAAAGGACATAACACAGAGAAGAAATGCCACTGCCTTCACTGCAACCTTTTAATTCTGGACTCATCAACACTCAGATGCCTTTTCTTAATAGCTCCAAAACATCTATCCCATATCTATCTCTTCAAGATAACCAACCATGCCATATTACTAAGTCTTGAAATTATGTAAGTAAGAGCATGGGTTTGGGAGGCCAAAGTCTTGAATTCAAACCTTAGTTCTGCCAGTTACTAAAGAGTGATCTCAAGAAAGAAATTACTTAACTACCCTAAGCCATAGTTTCCTCACCTCTAAAATTGGGTAGTTGTCATATTAACTCATGGGGTGCTGTGAAGTTTAAATGCCACATGTGGAAAGTACTTAGCAGAGACCATGGAAATGGCTCATGGGACACTATGACAGTTCATTGCTCTATCCCATCTTCCCAGTTCTTTAAGTTCCTTATTTTCTTTGGCCTCCAGCTTCTAATAACTGTTTCCTATTCTCCCATATGTTCAACAATCTGACTGGGCTCCCTTCTCTACTATCAGGGACAGCTTAAGAAAGGTTGATCCACTCAAAGGACTTAAGCCTGAAAAGAGTGTAGTAAAGGAACCATTCACAGAAGCATGCACTGGGTTAAGAAACCAAAGCTGGTGGAGCATCACTGAGTGGGAAGTCATGATCAGCTACAGGCTTAAACTGCAAGGAGGACAGAGTTATCACTGGAGCCAGGTGGTAGCTAGAGCTGTGGTTGAGAGGAAAGCAGCTACTGTAGAAAAGCAGGAAGGCAGGGAGGGAGCAGTGTGTGTGCAAGGCAATAACCCAGCCTCTTTCTCTTCCTTCCTTCCAATCTCTTGCCAGTGACTCCCATTGGCTGAACCCAGTTGGAAGCAAAATAGTAACAGAGCCAGGTGATGGATGCAGTCAATAGAGGCCTGTTTTCTGGGGGGCAAAAACAGGGCAGAGAAGGACAAGGAACAGATGGTAGAGTGGGGCTGGGGCAAAATGTGCTTTTGTTCTTTGCATAAGTGGTAGAAGTATGGGAAAGAGCTGAAATATCCCAAGGGAAAAGTCTCATTGTCCCCATGACAGGTGACAGAAATGAAACTCAGATAAGTAGTGAATTGCCAAGTTATCCAACTAGAAAAAGGAACCAGATTCAGATCTTTAAATGGTGCCTCGGGCCTATGCTGTTTCCTATTACACTGTATAGCTCTCCTCAGAATGATGGCTGAAATTATCTTGGTCTCACCTAAGCAACTTCTGCCCTGAGATAAACCCAGGGTAGGAAATCATATCTTTTTTTTTTTTTTTTTTGCCCCTCCTTTATCTCCTTACTTACTTGGTCTAAATCCATTCATTGTGGTTTTCCAATTATCTTTCAGAGAGGGTTTCTTAAAAATGAATTTTGAAAATTAACATTAACCGAACTAGAGGGAGAAGGAAGTTTGTATCTAAAATATGAAGGCGTTGAAGGAGAGATTGATAGAGAGAGAGAGAAGTAAGGGTGGGAGGAAAAGAGGGAGGAAAGGAGAAAGAGAGAAGGGAGAGGTAAGGATAGAAGCTTTGTAAAAAACAGTTTGAGGAGCATTATTTGTCATAGCTAAAAACTGGAGACTAACTGAATGTCTATCAACAACAGCAGGATAGAAAAACAAACTGTGGAATATCTATGTAATGGAATATTATACAGGGAGGAAACTAAAATTGCAAACAACAGAAGGAATAAAACTTCTAGACCTAGCATTAAGAAGAAGGCAGATTCCATTCATAAGATTTCAAAAGCAGGTGAAATAACCTATGGTGTTAGAAGATAGGATAGTGGTTATTTAGGATATGGGAAATGACTGGAAAGGGGTTTCTGTGTTGTTAATAATTTTCTGATTTTTGTCTACTTGGTTTTTTTTTGTTTAATCTGGGTGTTGGTTGTACCAGTGTGTTCACTTTGTGAAAATTTGTTCACCTGCCTGCCCCTTATGATTTCTACCCTTTTCTATATGCACAGACATGCAAGTTCAGGTAACTAGTTGCATTAGTAAGTTTGCTGCAGTAAAAAAAAAAAAAAAAAAAAAAAAATCAATCTCCCCAAATCTCTATGGCTTACGATACAATACAATTATCTCTTTCTAGTCTGCAGAATTCTAAGAAGGCCTGGATGGTGTTACCTTGGTGTTATTCGCATGATTATGTTATGCTATGTGGCAAAGGGATTTTGCAAATGTAATTAAGTTTATTAATCAGTTGACTTTAAGATAAGGAGATTATCTGCGTGAACCTAACCCAATCACATGTGCCCTTTAAAAGGAGACAGTTATCTCCAGCTGCTTGTCAGAGATTTGCCAGGAGGGAGATTCACTGTGAATGCTGGTTTGAATATGGAAGAGCCACACTGAAAATGTCTAAGAACAGCCACTAAGAACTGAGAGTGACCAGTAGCTGACAGCCAACAAGAAAATGGGTCCTACAACCCCAAGAAAAGAAATTCTGCCAACGACCAGTGAGCTCAGAAGGGAGCTCCAAATCCTAAATGAGAACAGCAGCTCACACTCTGATACCAGCCCAGTGAGGGACCCTGAGTTGATTGTCCAATAGGGTCATGCCCATATATCTGACCTACAGAAACTGTGATATAAGTAAATTTGTAGTTTTAAGCTGCTAAGCTTGTGTTAGTTTATAATGTAGCAATAGAAAATGAAGGCGCGCTTGTTCACGTTTTGGAAGCTTTGTGTTGGCAACTCCTGAGACTCTGCTCAGCTTTGCTCCACGTGATTTCAACATTCTGGGACCCATATTGAAGGAGCTTCCCTATTTGGGACATTCACATGTCGGACGGGAAAAAAATGACAAAATATCATGATGGCTCTTAAAGGATGTAGTGTTCATCACATCTGTTCACATGCCAGTGACCAAAGCAGGTCACACAGCCTTGCCCAAAGGCAATGGGGTGGGATGTATAATCTTATAGAAAAGGGGAGATTGAGTAATTTTGAAAAATAATACAATCCACCACCATGGAACATTATCACCCTGGTCTAACAGGAACAAGCAAAGTCTTTGGGGTCAGAAAGACTCGATTATGAATTCTGGTACCACCACCTTACTAGCTATGTGACCACAGAGAAATTAGGAAATTTAGTGTCTTAAAGGGCAAATACATGCCTTAGAGAATTGGTGTAAATGTTAAATGTACCAGTACAATGCCTGATAGATAATCTAATATATGTTGCTAAATATTAGCCTCAGCCTCTTGTCTCAAGAATTAACAGAATGTAATTCTTCCAAAGGGAAAAGTCAGGGAATAGAACCCACATCTAAACATGCTTCCTTTTCTTCATTTTCGTAATAAACTAATGTAGAGGCCCAATTGCATAATTCCTTCATACACTGTAACTCTTTGAACATTGTAGTAATAAATCCCTGACAGTAAAGGGACTATAATATTACTCTTCTGAATGGGACTATTAAATACGATCAATATCAGAGGTGGGATTACTCTAAAATGACATTTCTAAAGTGATGATTCACTTTAATATCTATTTCTGGTTTGTGAAAATGTTGTCGTAAAGCCATAGTTATTGCAGCTGAAAAACTGGCCAAATCAAACAGTGAACGATACTTTGTCCGCAGCCTGTTTAAGACTTTCTTTTTAACTGCCCTGATGGTTTTAAACACTATTTCAGGTTTTCAGTTCACAAATATTTGTCATCTTTAAAATAACAATTATTAGTTGTTATTGTTTAAGTCTTAACCCACTATTTAGGGTTTTAATTTTTTTCTTATTAAAAAAATAACTATGTCTCAGGGGCACCTGGGTGGCTCAGTGGATTGAGCCTCTGCCTTAGGCCCAGATCATGATCTCAGGGTTCTGGGATCGAGCCCCACATAGGGCTCTCTGCTCAGCAGGGAGCCTACTTCCTCCTCTCTCTCCCTCTGCCTGCCTCTCTCCCTCCTTGTGATCTCTACCTGTCAAATAAATAAATAAAATCTTAAAAAAAAAAAAACTATGTCTCTCTCTCTCTCCCTCCCTCTCTCTCTCTCTCTCTCTCTCTCTCACACACACACACACACACACACAGAGTGAAGTCAGTATACTTTTATCAGAAGAAGGAGGAAAGCCAAGTCCCTCCAAAAACAAAACAAAACAAAATAACTTATGAGCTGAAGATAACTGTAGTCAACATTGTGGAGTGTATTCTTTTAATTATTTCCCTGAATAGTTAGATATTTACATATATAGGTAGGTAGATATATAGAAAGAAGACAGAATGACAGATGGCATGTGTTTGCATTTCTGCATATTTACATTTATTTCTTTTGCAAAAGTGGGGTGATACATTCTATTCTATAACCTGCTTTTTCATGTAGTTATATACATATATATCACTGTTTTAATGGTTTCATTTAATAATTCTATGCATATTTGTCCCTATTCATCCCAACTTACTCCTCTGATTAGATGTCGTATATAGTAGCTCTGCTCTTAAATTTCCAAATAGATACTGGAAATGTTAAAGAACAATAAGCACAGAATCTCTGTCAGAATGGAAGGGCCTTTGTTGAAGTCTCCACCCATTTTTGTATTATCAAGAGTTGCCGGATGGTATGTAAAAGTATCTGTGTTTTAGTTTATAAACTGCCCTTTCCGGGGAGCCTGGGTGGCTTAGTGGATTAAGCCGCTGCCTTCAGCTTGGGTCACGATCTCAGAGTCCTGGGATCGAGCCCCACATCTGCCTCAGCATCTCTGCTGAGCAGAGAGCCTGCTTCCCCCTCTCTCTCTGCCTGACTCTCTGCCTACTTGTGATCTCTCTCTCTGTCAAATAAATAAATAAAATCTTAAAAAAAAAAAAAAAACTGCCCCTTCCATGATTTGTCCGCATTGACTGGTTAATGACTCTGTGAAACCAGAATTGATTAAAGTGCTATAAATGTTACAGCTCATAAGATGCACATAGTGCCCTGTCCAATGTCATCACAAAGGTGCCCCTGACTAAGGTGCTCAGGTGTTGTCTTTTTTTTTTTTTTTCTCACAACAAAATTTGAAAAAGGCAACCTTGTTTTCTGAGTCTTTTTTTGTTCAGACCAAGAAAATGATTGCTCATAGAGTCCCCAAAAGAATAGCTAACAATGACTCTTAAAAGCCCTGAATTGAAGCCATTGTTATAGAAATATGACAGCTTTTATGGGTGAAACAATCACCTATCTGTCTATCTATCATCTATCATCATCTATCACCTATCTATCTGTCATCTACCTACCTATTTCAAACATATAAAGAATTCAGCAGAAGTTTCCATCTGTTTCTTCTAAGAACTCCTTTTGGAGACACTGTAAGGCCAATTACTTAGGAGCTCGTGGACACTGACCTCTAATGTGGGCCCCTGGGCCCCAGCTTCCGTTGTCTCTTCCTGGCCTCCAACTTGGCTTCTGATGAATGTGCTATTGTTGGTCTCTTCAGAGAAGAGCTGTTAAAGGAAAGGGAAGATTATTTGCAAGTGGGTAGGAAAATGTTCCAACAAAAGAATGAAATGAAGTAATTAGTTTCCTTCTATATATAACCACCAGCATTGTTGCCAAATCTTCAGTCTGTAGTCAGTGAAGAAATAATGACAGTGCTGATGCAAGGCAGAGACCCCTGCAGCCACCAACCAATCACAGGTAAGGCCACCCTCCTTTCTGCCCCAGCAGAGGATGGGAGGTGGAAGTGCCTAAAAATTAATCCTAGAATATTTCTCATCTTATTAAAGCCTTTTAAAATGGAGACCACTGCCTGAATGGGAGGACTATGTAAAATAACAAGCCCTAAAGGAACTAATGGTTTTTAGGATGATATACCCCTTTAAGAAGTTGAGAGATCTGTGGGGTGGTATTAGCTGATTGTTCACTTTTGCTGTATGTGAAAGGTCTTGTCATGGCCTAGAATAAAGCTCAGGAGAAACCTTACCACCACCCTATACTGATGAGAATAAGGTCTGACAGGAAACTCCAAGCTATGAGGAAAGGCTTCTTAAACTAGATCTGTGCTGTATTATTTTAGAAGATAATCATGGGTTTTCTATTTCTCACAGACAATTTGACATTGTGGACTACTGGAAAGTATGAACAGAAAAGTGGACAATTGGAAAGATTACAGCAGAAGGACAAGAAGAGGAATATCTGGGCCTGACCCTACTTAGCTACAAGTTAGCTGATAGCTTTGTCCAAGAGAGGGATGACATGGCTGCTGGATGGAATGAGGCTTTCACCTTTAGGAGAGACTTGAAGAAAAGAAGCTGGTGGGTTTGCTGAAGGCCTGGAAGTGCTTCTGTGAAAACGGATACCACCAATGATGGAAAATAATAGTTAACTTCCAGGAGTACAGTCAAATGGTTTTTAAGAATAGAGGTAGTTGGATGTGGAAGACAAGAGTTAAGGAGAGTGAGAAGGAAAAAGAGAAGGAAGAAAAGATAAGAACTTTACATTTTGAGATCTTTCTTAAACTCCCTGGCTTCTTACCTTTCTACTTCTCCTAGGTCTAATCCTCTAAATAACACTGCCCTAGGAAGCCTTCTGATTCCAGCCTGAGTAAGATGTCTTCATCTGGGTCCTTGGACTCCCAGTGTCCACCCCTCATCATGAAGGCCTGCAATAGCCTAAATTTGCTTGTCTGTGTCTACCCAGTAGACTCTGAGCCTCAGGAGTTCACTACAACATATCTTTTTGCTCCCTACTGTGGTCTTAGAACCAAAGCAATTCCTGGTGCACAGTGTGTATTTAGTAGTATGTTGAATGAATAAACTGCAGAGAGAGGGTGCAGAAGTCATAAGCAGAGAGAATATCCCGATCAGAGAGGAGGAGATTCATGGCATGGTCAAGGTCCACAGGTAGAGAATTGATACAGTTTGGGAATTTAAAGAAGCACCACAGAGTGTGAAAGAGTGGCAAAGATGGGGCTGAGGGGAAAATGGGGTTGATCACGAAGAACCCTCAAGCCATGTGAAAGAGATTAGAATTAATGTTGAGGGTAGCATAGGGACATTGATAGGAAAGTTGGGAAGTGATGTGGTTCAATGTGTGTGTTTAGAAGGAGGAAGCTTGCTGCAGCCTGGAAAACTGATTGGAGATGGGCCAGCATCCAGGAAGGGAGTTCATTTAGAAGACAGTTGCAGATATCTGTGGGAGATATCATCATGGGTTGAACCATGCAGTGCAGAAAGGATAGAGAAAGTGGATGGATTTATGAAATATTACAAAAGTAGAGTTGACAGTCTTGATATTGATTAGAGAATAAGGAATAAAAAAGAAGTTAAGATTGATAAATATTTTAAGGTTGATGGTTTGAGCAAACAGATACTGAATGGTATGATTCACTAAGAAAAGCGAGTAAGTAGAGTATTCTTGCCCTTCTGTAAAATCAGCTTCGGGCAGGTTAAAGTCAACGTGCTTACGCAATATTGAAGAGGACCCATCTGGACATAGTTATATATGCACATCATGAGAGCTCAGGTGAATTACAGAGCTGGGTATGCAAAACTGGTGGCCATAGGAAGAGGTGGTAATTAAAGCCAGGGAAATTGATGAGATTGCTTAGAGGAGTGTGTAGAGGGAGGAGACCAGAAGATTTGGGACTCTGAAGAATGGACACATTCTTTTTTTTTTTAAAGGGGAGAAGAAAGAAGCCTAAAAAGAATAGTACAACAAAGCAGTCGGAGGGACAGAGAGGTGTCACAGAAGCAGAGGGGAGAATTCATTTCCAGTGGAAAGAGTGGTCTAAATATCAGTCTACAAAAAGTTAGGTTGACAACTGAGACAATGTCAGTCAAATTTAGCACCAAGGCAGTAATTCATTCTTTGATAAGAATAGCTTCAGTAAAGTTTTGGGGACAAAAGCCATATCACACTGGGTTGGAAAGTGAACAGGAGATAACAGTGTGAATGTAGCAAGTATGGAAAAATATTTCAAGAAGTTTGCCTGTCAAAGCACAAGTACTCCTGTAGTTTTCAATGCCCTTGCAAATTCAATCTTT
Organism: Lontra canadensis; assembly: GCF_010015895.1. Taxonomy (NCBI): domain Eukaryota; kingdom Metazoa; phylum Chordata; class Mammalia; order Carnivora; family Mustelidae; genus Lontra; species Lontra canadensis. The sequence goes on along the minus strand of NW_022631003.1, from coordinate 32,414,772 downwards.
ATGGAAAGAAATAACTGGCAACTAGTTGTGGCCTAAGGAAGATCACAGAATAAAACAGATCCCCAAGATCTGTGGATAACTCCAAAACCTTGAGGTGGTGGTCTCAGAAGTCAGAGGAAAGTGGGTTTGCTGGGAAAATTCCATTTTAAACTCTGATATGATGGATAGTGTTCTACCGAGTGAAAATACACAAAACCAATTACAAAGAGGAGGGGAATTGACAGGTTCTCTGGCTGAGATGAGCATTTCAGGAGTTCTTGCTGTAGTAGCAGCTAAGACCTTCCACAGGCGTAAGACTTCCAGGGAAAAAATGTGAATGAGAGAAACAGACAACTGAGGACAACAATGACATAATAATCCACTGATATTTGTCACCTAGGAACTAGGTATTCTTCCTGATTGGACAACTGGATAAGGACAGTCAAGTGATCATTTTTATGTAGATTTTTAAATCTTTACTAAATTATCAAGAATAGACACATTTAAACTTTTTTTTTTAAAGATTTTATTTATTTATTTGACAGACAGAGATCACAAGCAGACAGAGAGGCAGGCAGAGAGAGAGAGAGGAGGAAGCAGGCTCCCCGCCGAGCAGAGAGCCCGATGCGGGACTTGATCCCAGGACCCCGAGATCATGACCTGAGCCAAAGGCAGCGGCTCAACCCACTGAGGCACCCAGGCGCCCCCACATTTAAACTTTTGATTATTAAAGACAAGTTAATGACTCCATCCACAGGCTATGTATTGTACAGTACTCTTTACAACTTAAAATTCATTCAGTAAAATTTATTCAGATACATTTAGCATTTTCTGTATTACAGAATTTCTATGAACAATATATTTCCCACTATAAATTACTATTTTCAGTAATGAGTAAAATTAAGAGAGATACAAAATATAGAGTTCAGGCTCTCTCTGAAAGAATGTTGAATGGTGTCACGTGTTTGGGCAACAGCCAGAATGTGGGTGATTGACACTTAGAGAATATGGAGTGTTGTGTTAGGAAGTGGAAGCTAAAAAGGTGGGTGGAAGTCAGATTGTAGCAATCTCTTCAACATTCTGGTAAGTACTTTAGCTTCATTCTGCAGGCAAGGGAAAATCACTGAGTGATTGTGGGCAGAGGAGAGAAGTTCAGATCTGAGTTTTAAGAAGGGAATTCTGACAGCTAGTAGGCTTTTAAAATGGATGTGTTGGGACGCCTGGGTGGCTCAGTTGGTTAAGCAGCTGCCTTCAGCTCAGGTCACGCTGGGATCGAGTCCCACATCGGGCTCCTTGCTCGTCAGGGAGCCTGCCTGCTTCTCCCTCTGCCTCTGCCTGCCATTCTGTCTGCCTGTGCTCGCTCTCTCTCCCTCTCTCTCTCTCTGACAAATAAATAAAATCTTAAAAAATAAATAAATAAATAAATAAATAAATAAATAAATAAAATGTATGTGTTGACTGAATGGAGAAATCAGCCTGAAGACTGGGGCGGGGGTCAGAATAAAGGTACTATTACTGTTTGTAAGACAATAGGAGATAAGACGGAAGGTGTCTCATTCAGTGAAATCAGGGACCCAATTTGGTCAGTCATTTGCAAAACTTATCAAATCAGAGAACAACAACAAAAAAAGATATTTACCTTGGGTATAATATTTTAACTTAAGATGCATATGAGTACCTTCATCCAGCAATTATATAATAGAGTGCTAAGGTGCCTTCTTTGAGTACAGGTCTGCTAATTGGAGTTTTGTATTATTTTTCTTGCATGAACCACACCCATTTTCTGTATATGTTTCCTTAAATTGCAGCAAAAGGCAAACAGAGTGCAGAATCTTCAAGAGATTTTTTTTTTTTTAAGATTTTATTTATTTATTTGACAGACAGAGATCACAAGTAGGCAGAGAGGCAGGCAGAGAGAGAGAGAGAGGAGGAAGCAGGCTCCTTGCTGAGCAGAGAGCCTGATACGGGGCTTGATCCCAGGATCCTGGGATCATGACCTGAGCCAAAGGCAGAGGTTTTAACCCACTGAGCCACCCAAGCGCCCCTCTTCAAGAGATTTTTATGAGAGTTTTCCCCAATCATTTTTGGTTCACCTTCTCCAAACTTATGTGGATTACAATATTTTCAGCCATTCACTCTCATCTTGTCTTTCCAAAGCATTCAACTCAGTTATCATAGGAAGAGCTCTCTTTCACACTCATATCTCATTAGTTTACACAGTATTTAATTAAATATTGTAACATAATAAAAAGTACAACTGCATTTACTAGCTTGAGAACAAAATACAACTCTTTCTTGGCAAACATGCAACTAAATTGTTGGGACCAGGAATGTTCAACCTTTCAGGCAATCTCCTACTAGTTTCCAGTGACAAGTGTGTAAGAGGACTGAAGAGCATTATTAATTATGTGATTTGACTAATTGGGAATTGGCTAGCAGAACTTCTGTGATGATCTGAGCTGGGGCTATAGCAGTAGAAAAAGAAAGGAGAACAAATCGAAAAGTCATCAAGACACTCACTACCTTTGGAAATAAAGAGGCTTGAGTTCAAATAGTGACTTTATCACTGAGCTCTAAACATCCAAGTTTCTGTTTTCTCATGTATAAGAATAATGCAGAATATAGTGAAAGATTGGGAAAGTGCACCTAATGTACTTAGCAATGTGCCTGACAAAAGCAAATAGTTAATGTGATATTAAGTCAATGGAATTTGATATTGAATTCAGGAAAATAAAGAGTAAAAGATGACTCACTGTCTAATTTGGCTGAATAAAAGATAATAATACCACTAACTGAAATAGGAAACACAAGAGGTGAAATAAGTTTGGCAGATAGTAGAATAGTGTTAGTTTTGGATGTATTGAATTTCCTGGTGTGATATTCATATTGAGGTGACTAGAAGGCAGTTGAAAATATTATTCTGACTTTCATTGAGAGGTTAGTGATACCAACTCAAAGTCATCCATATGGAATGATAAATGAAGCCATGAAATGGATAGGTCTGGACAAAGGGACTGAGGATATGGCAGGTTGATCAGGGAAATATACAACCAGACATGAGGCAAAATCCAAGATACAACAGGAACCAGCTGGGGCGTGAATCAATAGGGGCATGTCCAACAGATATAGGTATAGGTTTAAATAATCGCATGACTTCGATCTATGTCTTGCACATTTTCTTGGCTCAGCCTCTCAACCTGAGGCAAATTTTTCACTTGAGAGGCATCCTAAAACTCTCCCAATAGCACTGAAAAGTAGGTGGCTATGAAAGATTTCACAGAAGTTTTTGAAAGGGAAGCAAGATTGAGAGGAAATTTTTTTTTTTTAAATAGTTAAGGTTAGGGCTCAAGAGACAACTTGAACATGTTTCCAGGTTAAGGGAGGAGAATTAGAGGCACCTGGGTGGCTCAGTGGGTTAAAGTCTCTGCCTTCCGCTCAGGTCATGATCCCAGGGCCCTGGGATCAAGCCACACTTTGGGCTCTCTGCTCCGTGGGGAGCCTGCTTCATCCTTTCTCTCTCTGCCTGCCTCTCTGCCTACTTGTGATCTCTGTCAAAAACAAAAACAAAAACAAAAACAAAAACAAAAACAAAAAACAAACAAACAAACAAAAAAAAACGTAAAAAAAAAGGGAAGGGGATTAGTACAAAGAGAAATTTTAAAAAATTAGAAATAAAAATAATAGTTCACTCTATGAGATTGTAGGTGATTTTTATATTCATCTTAGTTCCATTCTGTTCTTCCAAATTGTCTGCATTGAGAATATAAATAATGAGCTTGGGGAAAAAAGGTTATTTTCTTTAATATGAAATAGGGATTAGTCTGTGAAACAATGTTCCAGGGGCGCCAGGGTGGCTCAGCCAGTTAAGTATATGCCTTCACTCAGGTCATGATCCTGGGGTTCTTAGAGCCTTGCATCAGACTTCCTGTTCAGTGGGGAGAGTCTGCTTCTCCCTCTGCCCCTCCTCCTGCTCCTTCTCTTTCTCTTTCAAATAAATAAACAAAATCTTTAAAAAACAATGTTTCAGAAAAGGTGGAATGGGGTGGTATCAGGAATACAGGTGGGGAAGTTAACTTGGAAAGGGAACAGGGATGCTTCTCCCATTGAGAGAAGAAAGAAAAGAGAACAACTTAAGATTCAGAGACATTTTGGGGCCCGTGGGTGGCTCAGTGGGTTAAGCCTCTGCCTTCAGCTCAGGTCATGATCTCAGAGTCCTGGGATTGAGCCCTGCATTGGGCTCTCTGCTCAGTGGGGAGCCTGTTCCCACCCCCAACCTTCTCTGCCTACTTGTGATCTCTGTCAAATAAATAAATAAAATCTTAAAAAAAAAAAAAAAGATTCAGAGACATTTTGAAGTGGAGGTGAGAGAATTTGAGGAAAATCACATCATTTGACCTTATATTTTTAAAAAATTTTTATAAAAGCTTTTATTTATTTGAGACAGAGACAGAGAGACAGAGAGAGAGAGAATGAGCGGGGGGAGGAGCAGAAGAAGAGGGAGAAACAGACTCCCGGCTAAGCAGAGAACCAGACGAGGACCTCGGTCCCAAGATCCCAGGATCACAACCTGACCCAAAGGCAGATGCTTAACCAACTGAGCCACCCAGGCACCCTTGGCCTCTGTATTTTTAAAGCAAATTAAGAGGCAAGGTAGTTTGCTGAAACCGAGGAGGAAAAATAGGAGTACAGGTATGGAAAGAATGCAAATGTTTTTTAAAGTCAATATGAGGAATAGAAAAGGATTTACTTTGAAATTGGTAAGAATAGTTGCAAAGAGCCTGGAGACCCAGCTGAAGTTGGATAATATGTATGTATAGTGTAACTAATTACAGAGTTATCTCCCATGGCAACAGTTACCTGTCCATATAGCCACAGCAGTTAGAATTCCCCAGGCAGGTGTCAGAGTCAGTAGGTGAGGAAATCTAAATTAGCCCTCACTCTCACTCCTATGGAACCTACTCTCTTCTTGTGTTCTCTGTCTCAGGCACCTCTGTTGTTAATTGTAGGAACTTTGGAATCATCCTAGATCCCTCTTTCTCCATCACAAACCCTATCTAAACAATTCCCAAGTTCTGTCCAGTTCTCCTACCTTTACTGTCACCATGCTTGTCCAGACCATGATATGGTCCTGACTATTGCCTTGGCCTCTTAACTACTCCCCCACATCTCTTCCTGTCTCACTACATTCCATTCTTTGTACTTTGTCTTTTATAAAAACAAAACCAAAAACACCGCAAAAACACATCAAGTGTTGTTTCACTCTTTTAAGACCCTTAAAAAGCATCTGACTCCTTTTAGGGTAAGGACCAAAATTTTCAACACAGCGCACCAGGTCCTTATGATCCAGCCCCTGTGACACATCTCCAGACTCACCTGGCATAGTCCTTCCTCTTGCTCTCTATTGCTTGGCCATATAGGCCTTCTCTCTGGTCCTCAAAAACATGGAGATGAAAAGTGACCGACAGAGGCAGAGAAGAGGGGTGTTATATAATCAGATGCTATGGACTTCAGAGAAAAGCAAAATTATAAAAAAATAAATAAAATAGACTGAGCATTGACCCAAAGGGATTGAATAATTTAAACCAGAACGAAAAAAGGTGACATTTACATCTTGTTTAGCTTTTCCAGTGCTTAGAAGCTTGTGAGGAAGCTCAGATCTATTTAAGGGAATAAAAACTCACACCTTTCAGAGCACTAGACACTCTAGGACAATGGTCTCTGGGCACCTTCCCTGGATGCACCACAGCATCTCACCCTTACCAGCTCCCTCTTCCCGCTCCACTCCCATCCATCTCTCTAAGCCAAACTTGTGCCAGAGCCAATTTGTCCTGGCTCCTCTCACATCTGGTCCTACCGACATGGCACCTCAGGGCTTCTTAGCCAGGACCCCAGCTTATTCTGGCCCCAGTCTACTTCCCTTATCCAGTCTCTTTCCCATCCATCCTCTGCCCAGATATGACCTGGTCTTTCTAAATCATCAACACCATCACATTATTCTCAGGTTGAAAAAGAAAAAAAAAAAAAAAGGAAATAGTGGAATGTAGGAAAAAGATGCTGAGATTATTTACTAAACTTGATACAAGGAGCAGGGAGGAGAAAAAGGATGACCTCTCTTTGAAAGGATTGTGATTCAAGCAGAATTATCAGAAAAAGGACAAATTTCAGTCATTGTAGCCTTAGTTTTTTAGTAATTAAATTAGAGAATATGATAAGTCAAATATTTCTCTATATAGCTGCAAAATAGCTGGGCATCGAAGACAATACACGTTAGCACAAAAGGGCAGACCCTCTTTCTTAAGTAAGGCACAAATTTCTGTGAAGCTTAAATTAACTTCCATACAAAAATTCCACAAAAATTTTCAAACCTTTTGTTTCATGATAGTAAGATAACACTTAGGATGGTCACTGAAAAAAAAAAATCCCTTGGAAATTGGTTGAAACTCAGCAATGACTCCAAGTGAGATCACCAGATAATATGTACAATTGCTCTTCTCTCATTTCCTTGGCAGGTGACTCAGCCCTTGTTCAGCAGGGCTATGGGCACAAGTTATTGCTTGTGGCCTCACAACCACATCACACAAAATTAGGTGCTCATAGTCCTCTTCTCTAGTGGGTAGAGAGCACAAAAGAACCATATCTCAAACAGCATGTTTATTTAGCAAAGAACTTTATTTACTGGGATCATGGAAGAGAGCCTCTTTCAACTTCTTTATGTAAATACCAAAGCACTTTTCAAAATGTTATGAGAGCATCGATTTGAACTGCTGTGATTTGACAAGTGAACCCTGGTTTTCAACTAGCTCCTCAAATTATAGCCCCCAACCTGGAAAACAAAGACATTAAGGAATTGTCTAGAGCCTCAAGCTTCACTTGTCATTTGTCTAAATAGATGATTGCTATCCCAACCTGATCTAAATGGGGTTCAGACATTCTGGATGTGTACAAAGTGATATCTTGAAGCATCTTTTGGAGAACTTAAGACTCTTGATTGAGAAACACACTTGGAGTTAGAAGACAGAAATAATTCTGAGTGCAGTTTGGTAGCTGTCTTCTACTCAGCCTCATGAATCACAAATGGATGACAGAGAGTTGGGGGCTTGCTTTGGCTCCTAAGATAGCATGACTCAGAGGGTTCAGGTCTCACCTCATTCTAGACCTTCATTCAGCTTTAGTGCTATAAGAAAACTTTAATGGCATCACCCAGTGTGAGATGGAGGATCAGGAGCCACACTTGGCAGGAGGAAATTTGTCAGGACCTTCACTATGGACTGTGAGCAATATTGGTGGTGGAGGCTCACTTTCTAGGGAGAGTAAAGTCTAAGACAATTCACAAATTTCAGGCTTGGCCAACTGATAGCAGGCATGGCATTTCCTGAAATAGAGAATAAAAGAGAAAAAAGTGATGGGCAGATCAGTTTTAGACATGTGGAGCTTGAGATGCTATGAAATTTCCCAAGAAAGGTATCAAAAAGGCAGTTGAGAGCTTTAGAGGGTTTGGTGGGTAGAGTTATAAATTTAGTGTCATAAGTTTAGAGATGTCAGTTGAAGTAATGAGGTGATGGTCCAGAGAAAATATGTGAGGAGGCCAAAAAAAGATGACAAAACCCTAGGATTATCCATATTGAAAGGAGTAGCAAAAAGTGACCTTACTTGGAAATGCTTGAATAACAAGGTAAGGTTAGGGGGTACAAGAAGGAGATTTGGAGGAAGTTGCTACCTAAAGGAATTACACTAAGAACTTAATCTATAGAGTTCTTCTCAGAAAATTGTATTACTTTTTTGTTTCCAGATCCTCCCTTTTAGAGGAACTAATTGTAGAGTATTAAATCTAAAACTAGATTTTCAAATGAAGGAAATATTTGTAAGGACTTTGTTTTAAGGATATAAATCAGCAAGTAGTTAAGCCAGGGAATAATAAACAGACATTAGCTGAAACATGGCAATGTAAATCCTAGAAACTTTTATTTCCTTTTAAAAATTGATTGTCCAGTAAGACACTAATAGCATAAAGAGTCACATTAATTGGTGCTTATAAAGTGATTAATCTCTTTACTTCCCCTCCAGTCATTAGAAACATTCTGTAAGATGCCCTTGTTTAAAAAAAAAAAAAAAAAGGGCATTTTAAAAGGAACTTTACAAGGGCTTTCATTTTGCAAGGTTTCAGAGTGTGGTGGCATGATTTTCAGCATCATAATTCAACAACAGCTAACTTTAAATCAGACATTTTTATGTAGGTTCAGAAGATATGCAGGATCATGAACTCTAACACTGAAATTTCAGAAAGCAACTCTTCCATTTTTTAACTGTAAAATAAACAGATTGCTATCTTTTTTGTAAAAGAGGCCCTACATGATAAAAAATGAGGATGACAGCTTTGCCAAGTCCCTCCATCTCCTCCTACTTTAGGAATAAACCAACCACTTAACATTTGCCCTTACATAAGATGATGTGGAATTCTATGCCCCAGTCCCACATTCTCCACGTCCTGCTCCATGAAGAGTGCCACCCACAGCAAGCATTTGTTCTCCAGAAGAGCTCAGGTGGGATGCTAAGGAGGATAAGGCATGCAAACACAGTATTTATGGGTCTTCCCTGAACATTTCTCATGATACTGAATGGGTAGAAGATGACTGTGACTTCAAAGTTGGTCTCTCTACATATCGATTCCCAGAACTCCCAAGCCCTCAGGAACTGAATGAACAGTTGCTGAAACTAGCAATTAGTAGGCCCTACTTCCTCTTTGTCTTTGCTGGCTTGTTCTGATGATATTCCCATCTACACGTTCAGTCTTGCTCTTCTGGGACAGGAAGTATTTAGAAGCCTGGGGCCCTTGATCTCTTCACAGTCAGGAAAAGTTTAATATGAAATGCCTTGGAGGGAGTTTGCTGGCTTGCACAATGCTACCAAACACCTTACTGCCTGTCATACATTAAGGTGTGAAGCTCTGCATGCTGGCCGACATATTGCCTCTCACTTCCCTCTGATGTTTCCATGGTCTCTTGTACTTGCCTTGTCTTTGAGAACTGGCCCTTCTTTGTTCTTGCTGGTTCTACCACTTGAAGCTTTGCCCTGATTCCTAATTCAGAGGCCATGTCCCTGTTCTTCTTATAAACGCCAATTGGATGTAGCCTGTTAATCTCTATGAATTGTGGACTTCCATGGCTGACCACTTACTAGAGGCCTTCATAACCCTGAAACTTGGTGCTTTCTGCCTCCCAGGTGGATCCATCCTGTCAGTCCTGGAATTGGCACAGGTCTCCTTGGGCCAGGCCTACATTACTAAAGGGGCCAATATCAGATTAATTACACTGCCCTCTGCTCTGATTTGCTAAGAATAAAAACTTGGTGTATCCCTGACAGATCCCAAATTATACCATTAGCATCAAATACACAAGGATTCTTAATCTACATCAAAACTATATCATTAATTATCTGTGTGATGAACTCCCTTGACAAAGTGAATAAAATTTTAAATGTGTTCAGATCACATGGACAAGGTGCCTGAGTATTAGTAACAACCTTTGCAAATAATAATTTTTTAGTAAATATAAGGTGGCCCACTAGCCAGGTTTACCCAGGACTCTCCCAATTTTAGACTGAAAATCCTACAAACTGAGATGTTTGTTCACTCTAGGAAAATTAGTCAGTCTCTCCTGTTGGTCTTGATCTGTATGTAGATTGAGAAGGACCCAAGAATAGCTATATATACAATTACAAAGTGATGATTCTCTTTTTAATTGCAGCCTCTTCATGCCCATTCATCATACTGTAACTACACAGTGCTTCCAGCTAAATGGGTCCTTTCCAACTTACACCACTCTTTCTTCTAAGGGACTTTTCCATTTCTTATGTGACACATTTATTCCAAAGATCATCATTAACACTGTCCTCTAGATTTCAGCAGATCATCTTGACCCAGACAGTGGCCCTGGACCAATGGGGAGTCTTTTATCCAAGTCTAGCACTTTTCCCTGTTTTTTCATTGTTTTGACTGATGCATTGGAAAGTCCCATTATCTCTATCCTACAGCTTTGTTTTAAGTGTTTAAACAGGCAGAGGAACAGAAACTCAAATGCTAGTCTGAGCCAAAAAAATTCTTTTTTTTTCTCTATTCTGCAGGACTTCTCAAAGTCTTAATTTGCTACATACTACACACTGTCAATATCCAAAGGAATCAAGGGTGTTCACTATTTTCCAAATATACTTGATAATGGATGTCTTCAGAGTACCAACATTATTAATACCTTGTGGACATCATGTCTGGGTGTATAAAGTTTGGGAAGTGCTAGTATAAGAGGAAAAGCACAGACTTTGGTGCCAGAGAGCTCTGGGTTCAATCATAGTTCCAATGCTTTTTAGTTGGGTGACTTACTTATCTGCAAATATTTTATTTAATTACATTTCCATGTTGCTTTTTTTTTTTTTTTAAAGAAAGCATGTAAGAAAGGAGGGAGTTTCAAAAGCAATTTTTGTTTCTTCCTTTGTATACCAGGTATCTACCTGGTGGGATTGTTGTAAGGATTTATAAGTTTATGTATGAAAAGCACCTACCATTCTACCTTAAAAGCTTATGTGGGTGTAACATAAATATCTCACTCTAATGACTACAGCTTCATGAGAGATTAATGAATCAAAGCTAAACTAAGAACAGAAAGCCAATGTACTATGATTTCAGCAGAGTGCAGGTACAACAACATTGTCTATCATTTCAGAATTCCTTTTCTTTGAGACTCAACATTTTTGTCATCTTAAATTGTTATCAAATGACCCCTTACCAGGCATTGTTTAAAGATAATGACACTGAGAAAAAGTAAAGGGATAGAGAGAGAAGAGAACCAGTGTATGCTTTGTTCTTCTTTAAGATCCACAAGGCATATTAGCCTAGTAAGGTCTCCTCTTGGGGAACTGTGAGGCAAACGTTCATAAAGAAGGTGGAAAGAAGAGGCCAGAGGAATTAAAGATACAGTTCAGATCCTTCATATTCAACAAATAAGAGATGAGAGGGTTAGAGCCCCAATTGTTAAATTCCCGAGAAAACTGTTCTTTCTTGGAAAAAACTTTCAAATCTATACTCAGTCTTATTTCACAGACAGATGTGTTCCAGAAAAGCTGACCTTCATTCAAGCTTATTAAGCACATAGTCCCATGGGCTCCCATTATGAGAACAGGGACACATTTCCTGGGAGAGAAGGAGTAGACCTACACATAGCCTATCATTACGTTATAGTGAAAAGAACCCAAATTGTGTCTGCTCTGTAACACAAAGAATGGGATGTTTTCCCCTAATGAGGCTTCAGCTTATTCTTGAAAATAAGCATGATGATGATGATGATGATGATAATGTCCTTCCCCAATGTGGTTATCAGGAACAAAGTAAACAAGTTAAGTGGAAAAAGTCTATTAAACTGTTATCACTCTGAAGATAAGAACTGTTTATCTTGCTCATCATGCTGTTTCTAGGATGGTCTCAGAGTTTGGCCTATGGAAGGTGGCCACTGTATCCATGTTGAAAGGGTAAATTAATACTTTATAAACTCAAAAACCCTGAACAAGTTCTTGTTTGATTTTCGTTCATTTCATTTCATTTTGTTCATTTATATATCTTAGGAGTGCTTTATAACAGTGTTCTAGGAATTAAAGAATTTATTGCATCTACTGTTAACTCCATTTAATGTAAGAAAGAGCATTTTCAGATGTAAACAAGTAAGAATAATGTCATCTCTTTATATTAGGCAGTTCTGCCCAAGAAAGAACCGTTAGTATAGTTAAGTTGTCTAAAAGTAATATTATTAGCATTTATTGAGGGGCTTGCTGCTTTATGTGCTTACATGTAATGATTAACTGAATCCTCATCATTCCCCATGGGACAGCTATTTTTTTTAATTTTTTTTTAATTTTTAAAGATTTTTATTTATTTATTTGACAGACAGAGATCACAAGTAGGCAGAGAGGCAGGCAGAGAGAGAGAGGAAGGGAAGCAGGCTCCCTGCTGAGCAGAGAACCCGATGCAGGGCTCGTTCCCAGGACCCTGAGACCATGACCTGAGTCGAAGGCAGAGGCTTTAACCCACTGAGCCACCCAGGTGCCCTGGGACAGCTATTTTTATTACAACCACTACATAGATGAGAAAACTGAGGTGCAGAAAGGTTAAGTAACTTCCTAAAGATTATGTGGCTCCACAGCCCTCACCGGTAACCATCATGCTTTGTTGTGTCTCTTAGTTCTTGATATAGTCTTTATTTTTCACTAGAAAAAACTTCATCATAAACCAGCAGTGGTCTGAAGTCTAGAGAACCAATGATTTATTTTACTTGAGGATTCTCCTTGTTCTAACTATCCTTTCCTCTGAAACTCCAGACCCCAAGAATTTCATCTACAACTTGGGATAAAAATGATAACCAGCTCTGATCAGAAGATAATAGCATAGAAAAAGAAAATATAAATAGAGGCATGTTTCCGTTGGTAATAAGAGAAGAAAATCGGAGAGAAATATTAAGTGGGAATACGATCTATACTAGTAGAGAGGGCAATGCATCAGGAGCAATGAACTGAATTAAAAGGAGTTAAGTCAGTAGACTCATGTACCAGTCACTGAGTTGTGGTGGAAAACCTGATAAACATCCACCTACCCGGTTGACAACCTGGTAAACGTTACTTTTTATTTTTTTTTAAGATTTTATTTATTTATTTATTTGACAGACAGAGATCACAACTATGCAGAGAGATGGGGGGTGGGGTGGGCGGGGAGGGGTTGGAGGGGGAAGCAGGTTCCCTGCTGAGCAGAGAGCCTGATGTGGGGCTCGATCCCAGGGCCCTGAGATCATGACCTGAGCTGAAGGCAGAGGCTTAACCCACTGCGCCAACCAGGCGTCCCCAAACGTTAATCCATGAGAATAAAAAGAGCCAAGAGCATGAGTGGAGTTGCAGCAAATGGAGGAGAGGGTATAAATAAAACTGAACTGTGCATACATGGAGCCTCTCCTCGATTTCATGAACTAATCAATGCATGGGTGAGCCATCATGTGGTCTGTGCCTGCCCCCTCCCACGCTCCCCTGGATGAACAAAGTCAGAAGCAATGAGGGTTTCAGGAACAACATTTTTCCTTTGCTGGCCTGGTCCATGCCAGACTCTGCCAATGAGAGAGTAAGAAGCAGACTGCAAGGCTGAAGGAAAACAGGGTTACTTGTTCTGTTTCTTCCAGACATCTGGCTGCTTCCTATTCCTTTCAGGGTCTCCCCAGCATTGTTTTTTGTTTTATTTTATCTGCAGCGGTTAGTATAGTAGTGAATGATTATAATTTTCAGATTTTCCCCCCCCACCTTCCCAGGATCAGCTTTAACAACCCCTTTCAGAACTGCCAGCCAGTTAGTGCCCCTCCTCAGAGGTCTGGCTCAACTAGGCAGGACCCCACCTCTGAATTTTAAAGTTCTGATATTTCCAACCTCTTGTTTTTGTTTCCACAATGTAGGAGTGAGAGCTGTTTCCTGTAATTATCTCTGGGTTCCCTTTTGCCTTGTCAGTTCTCTAATACCCATTTGGTCAATCTCTTTGTTAAGATACCTGGTATGGTTTCTGATTGGCTGTCTGGACCTTGGTAGAACAGCTTTTTGACAGTTACTCTTCATATCCTTCCTTTGTCACTTTGTATTTGTAGATCTGCATTGTTGTAGAGGGCGTTTGTTTGTTTATTTTATATATGTGTTCTGATTTAACATTTAGATAAAAACTTCTGGAAGCACAGAGAAAACAATGTTCAGATTCAGAAAGATACAGATTTGAGATGTTTTTTTTCCATTTCACAAAAATAAGTGATTTTGAGCAAACTATTTAACATCTCCATATATCACTTTCTCATCTATAAAGGTGACAATAATGCCTGCTTCATATTGATGTCAAGAGGATATGACTAAAATATACATAAAATGCCTTAATAAAGGTCCTCAATATGTAAAGACACTCAGCAAATGGCCTTTTAGTTTATAGGTGTCTGTGCATAATGGCCAAAGACACCAGCTTGTATACAGTAGACACTCAATATACACTTGGTGGTAATGATGATGAGTTAGGGTTTCTGTGTTTATGTCTGTGTAAAATGCCATTGGACATTGGCTTGTACATAGAAGCTCTCAGTGAATATTTGTGGGTGATGACAAATAAAAGTTCCGATTATTTGATTAATAGCCCATAACACATCGTAATTCACTTGTTGTGCACATTTACTAAAAAACTGCTGCTCTGCCGGCAAAGAATTCCAGAACATGCTATCTGGCTAAGGGTCTGTCTTACCTCTATGGAACACCACACATGGACCACGTATGGTACAATGTGTTTGACACGAACAGTCTGTCATCTGTCCAAGCGCTCCTTCTGTTGGGAAAGAAATGAAACTCTTTCCAGATGATGTTCCTTGAGGAAAACAAAAGTCTGTGACTTTCATTACTGACTGACTCTTACTATGAAAATGGCAAACATGCACCACCCATAGTTCACAGGAACTCAGAACAGCCCCGAGGACGGTGTGTTTTGGTAACGAACAGCAAAATGTGAATTCCTGTAGCTCCTCTGATTGCCCTTGAAGAGTCTTAAAGCAGAGCCGCACGTATAATCATGGGGAAGGAATAATAAAGATCACAGTGCCTGGGGAGGGAGCACCACGCAGCAAATCGAGCAGGCTCTGCTGAACACTGCCTAGTGTAAAAATGTTTTGTTGTTCCTGCAGCTTGCTTGCATGATAAGGTCCATCCACACCAAAAGTAAAACTATTAGAATCTCTGAGGGTTTGAGGGAGCTTTCTTACCTGTTTCATTTTGTCTTTAGAATATATTTATATTGAGCAACACCAACAAATACCTAGCATATTTACACTTATATTTATATGCACTAAGGTCGTTAAGAAATTAGACAACCAGGGCCTCCTACCTATTACTGAAGGAAAGATAATCTATCAAAATGGGCTAATTCAGGGATGTGACATGCATTTGTGAGATCTGAATATAAGTCATGACTCAGGAGTTTAACTCTGCCAGTATTAAAATACTGCCCTCTTCACTGGTCTGGTCAATCTAAGGTGTGTCCTTAAGCTTTAGTGCATGTAATAATCACCTCAAGGGCTTGGCAAAACACAGATTGATGGGCCCCCACTCTCAGGGTATAGCCTCAATGGAATTCCCGAATGTATTAGTAGTCAGCATTCTCCAGAGAAACAGAACCACAGGACTGACTGATTGACTGATTGATTGATTGATTTACAGAAATTGGTTCAGGGGTGGCTGCATGGCTCAGTCCTTAAGTGTCTGCCCTCAGCTCAGGTCACTGATCCCCGGGTCCTGGGATCCAGCCCAGCATTGGGCTCCCTGCTCAGCAGGAAGCCTGCTTCTCCCTTTCCTTCTCCCCTAGCTTCTGTTCTCTTTCTCACTGTCTCTCTCTCTGTTAAATAAATAAATAAATAAATAAATAAATAAAATCTTAAAAAAAAAAAAAAAAGGAAAGAAATTGGTTCATGTGGTCATGGAGGCCAAGAAGTTCCAAGAGCTACAGTCAGCCAGCTAGGAACTCAAGAGAGCTAATAGTGTGAGTTTCAGTCTAAATCTGAAGGCCTTAGAAAAGGAAAGCTGATGGTATAAGTTCTAGTCTAAAGGGCAGCAGGCTGGAGACCCAAGAAGAAGCAATTTTTTTAGTGCCAGTCCGAAGGCAAGAAAAGAGGTGTTTTTCAGCTCATGCAGACAGGCTGGAATTCTCCCTTATCCAGCCGTTTTGTTCTATTCAGGGCTTCCATTGATTAGATGAGGCTCACCCACATTAGGGAAGGCAATCTGTTTTACTCAAGTTACCAATTCAAATGTTAATCTCATCCAGAAATGCCCTCACAGAACAGCCAGAATAATAGCTGACAAAAGGTCTAGGTACCCCAGGGCCCAGCAAAGTTAACCCAGGAAGTTAACCATCACACCGAGTGATGCTGCTGCTGCTAGTCCACGATCCGCATTCTAAGAACCACTGCTAGAGAAGAAAGTGGGTGAGAAGTAGAAATTTGGTATTTGCTTTATCCTTATCATAGAGCCTGATACCTAGGGAGGCACTTTAATAAAAAGTGTATTGAGTAAGTAAATAAAGTAATAGAAGAACGGAGGGGATGGAGGAAAGATACCTATATAAACATACCTGAGTGGACATTAAATGGTCAGGGCTCTAGTCTGACTATAATGTGGGAAACAAAGGCAGAAGAAAAATTATTAAGTTTTCTTACTACATACAGCCCATTGAAGAGTCCTTGAAACAGGCAGAGTGACATTCCTCTAGGGACTCAAATGTCTCAATGTCAATACTTTGCTAAGGGCCAAAGGCAATCCTCACCCCACCAGGATCCTGATGTCTACTTTAACATATAAAAATTCCTTTGGAAACTTCCATTATCTCTAAACCCCCTACGATACATGTTGGCAATCATCCCCCAAGCATATGGACCACTGATATACATCTGAAGGGTCTCACGACTAAGGTTTTATTAGACAGTAATAAATGACCTTTCCCCAACAATAGCTAGTGCCCTCAAGGTCCTGGAAACCTTGCTTCCAAGATTCCTCATAGACTTATGCTATCCCTAACCCCCTCCCAACTTGAAAGTGTATAATGCCGTACTCTTCATAACTCCACTGCAGCTCTTTCTGCCCATGGGTCCTGTCCCTGTGCTTTAATAAAACCACCTTTTTGCACCAAAGATGTCTCAAGAATTCTTTCTTGGCTGTCAGCTTCAAACCCTAATGTTCTTTCCTATATCAACTAGACCTTGCTTTCCTCAGCTCTAGGTTTTGGCCTAGATTCTCTCAGGTATTTGATGGCCCCATATTTTTAAGTTCATTTCTAATTTAAAGACAAAGTAATGTCTAACAATTATTTAAAACAAGTAATTTATTTTAACCAAAAAGTGAGCTTTCACAGCAAGCTTTTTATGTGCCAGGTGCTGTGCTAAAAACTTTTATAGCATTATCTCCTTTGATCCTCACAATAACGCAATTATTTCCACTTTACAGATGAAGAAACTGAGTTGATGTATTGAGGGAGTGGTTGGGCTGGGATTGTATCTAGGTTCTCTTTAGTTCCAAAACCTTCCTTCTAACTATACTGACTGCAGCACAAACATTTATAGAATATCACACATGGGCAAATCACCACATGAGGGAAACCACAAGGCGTTTATCATTGAGTGAGAGCCAATATTCTACTTTTTAAAAAGCCAAATACCTAAAGAAATTTCAAACAGAGGATTGGCCAAAATGTCACTGGAATGTAACATTAAGGACTAAGGCAGTAGGTATAGTGGTTTTAAGAGTGTAGATTTCGAGATCAGACTATATGGGTTTGATTCCCATTTTCCTTATCACAACCCGTATTAACTTGGCTAGCTTTCATAATCTTCGCTGCAGCTTCCCCAGCCATAAATATTTACCTCATAAGGGTGTTTACAACCCACAGTCTGGATTACATCCTCACAGGTTTAAGCAAATTACCATATATGTAAAGCACTCACATAGTGCTAATCACAGGACAATCAGTGTATGAATGTTTACTATTCTTATTACACCCTCAGCATCTAGCCCAACACCTGACATGTGACAGAAAATCTGTATATAACAGCTGAAGAATACCAAGAACCCGTGCTCTCTAGAGGTTATAGCAGTTATCCATAGAGCATGTAAATTTCCCTTTATAATTGATCTTCTGGAAACTCAATCTCAGCCTTTGGATAGCTTCTTCCTTTTTTCAAGGCACGAAATTCAATAACATGTTATTACTATCTCTCAAAGTGCCTGCTTATTGCTGGCTCAGTGATATTATATTAGTATGGTTTGATGTGCCACAGAACCAAATACAGAGTAAGAAAATTAGAAAAAAAAAAACACCCCGAAATTTGCCTCAAATATCTGTTTTCAGTTAGAGCTGAAGATGATTGAAAGTTAAAGAGTTTTAAAAAAATTTTAACCAGGAAGAACTTTTGAATTTGCCTTTCAAGTAATACCCTTTGTATAAACTGCAGGTAATGGCCTCTTGTTTTACATCAGATCAACTGAATAAAAATCACTTGAACACGTAAAGTTGCACTCGTACTTTCTTTAAAAAGTGGCACGTTGCCAAGAAATTCATAGCAGAGCATAGTGAGAGCTGTGGTTTGTCCTCTGACATTTAAAAGTATACCTGAACTCTTTAGCACATGGGTACTGAATTACTGAATATTCAAGAACAGTCTGAGATTTCCAGTGGGGCCGCCTGCTTCAGCACTTTAATCCCTGGGATATGCCAGGGTTGCTCGTTAGCATTTAAATGGACAGCCAAGTCCTGCAGAAACCTAAGATATATGTCCCACTGTAACTGGCTTCAACTCCTTTAGGGGCTGTGGAGTTTCTTTGCCTCTTCTGACGTTCCAACTTCTCTTTCAACTTTTGCCTTTGTGGATTTGGGATGATCAGTTATCTGCAAGATTTATAACCAACAGCTTTGATGTCAGACAGATGTATGGTGTCAACATTCTGCAATTCAAGAAAAGTCTTTTTTCTTTAGGATGTACTGTTGTGTTTTTCTGTCTGCTGACTGCTCACTTTAATATAATAAAGCAAACTTCAGTTCCCTGGGTTTCTCTTAGGAAAATTTTAAATCAGCCCTCATTCCAAGATGGAACTTAAATTGGTACAATGTCCCTAGCCTCACTAAACCACCAGAAAGGGCTCACTCTCCATATACCTAAAATCCACAGCTGCTCCTGTCTCAGTAGCAAAACCAGAGTACTGATTATACTAGAGTACTTTCATTTGGATATGACTACTGGCCTACCGTAACTCAGGCTAAATACGTAACTTAAATCACTTGTTTCTCAAAGACGCATCATGGAATCTATTTTTTGATCTCAAGAGTAATAAAGCAAGTCTTATCAATATTCCTAAGTAACCTTATTATACAGCCTTGTTGGTATTAACAGTGGATACAGGACATAAAGCTGGTAGGTTGATGTCATACAAGTGTGCAATCATATTGCTTTCCAGCGTGCTTCCTTAAGGGCTGTGTACAAAACACCTCACTAATGATCATTTTCATGGCATCACCTAGAACTGTGCTGTCCCACACAGTAGCCACTTGTTACATGTGGCTACTTAATTAAAATTCAGTTCCTCAATTGTATTGTTCATATTTCTGGTACTCAATAGCCTCACGAGGCTATTGAATGGGATAGCGTTAGATACAGAACATTTCTATCATTGCAGAAAATTCTATTGGACAGCACTGATGTAGAGTCTTAGATTTAAGGGACCTTAGAAAGGGCAACTAACCATCTTGCTTTTCCCAGGACTGAGGGATTCCTGGTATCCAGGATCTTCAGTGTTAAAATTACATTACATTTCCTATAACACTGGGACCCTAAGAGGTCATCTGGTCCGACCAGTTACTATATGTAACTGCAGATATTCTTCCTGCAACATTCTTAAGTTTGGACGTTTCTGAGCCTGTTAACTAAGTGATGTTACATATTAACTGGGGTGGTGAAGCAGGCAGTATTTGGAAAACTGTAATAGAAGATTAAGTTAAAACTAAATGGGTACTGATTTTCACCAAGAGGTAGAAAGTACACAGAAGCAAGTAGACCATTAAAGAAAACATAATGACATGGTCCCAGCCACTGAAAGGGAACACATTTCATAAGTAGTCTATAAGATAGGTAATAAGTCTAGCATCAAAGACACATGGCTCTTAGAAACATCTGGTGAATCAGAGTCCTGTGTCATATTAACAGACAGGATTCTGTTTAAGTACTTTTTCCCCAAAGAAACAAATATATTGCAGTCATTGAATTCAAGAACTCAAAGAAGGCTTGGGGAACTCCAATTTTTCAGCCAACTCCAATTTTTCAGAAGTGGGTTTTGGTGCCCAAAGGGCCTAAATGTTTTTTCCAAGGTTCCACAGTAATGCAGTAAGTCTATATTGCTTTTTCAAAGGGCAAAGACACAGATTAGTCTAAATTCCTGTAAAGAAAATTGATGACATTTTAATTGAGTGTTAAATTTTTATTACTTCTCCATGAGTTTTGTTTAATGTTAAAGGTATTTTACTTTATATTATTTTATATTTGAAGTCGCTTCCTATTGAGAAAATTATTAATAAATATTGAATAGGAAGGTAGTTTAATATGATCAAATGGCAGAGGGAAGGCAGAACTATTTTTATTTTGCTTTGGCTTCTACAACCAGAAGAATAATCACTTAGTGAAGAGCATAACAACACTATAAAGGGGGAACTGAAGCCAAATTTAGGCTAGGAAATGGAAAGAGAACATCTAGAACTCCTTAAATATGGTGAAAGCCCATGCTCTAAACAAAAATAGACCTGCAGGTTCAAAGCTTGCTCCACAACTGTGTGATTTTGGGTAAGTTATTTTACCTCTCCATTCCTCAGCAAAGTCAATCTATAAAAATATGGATTATAACAGAAACTATCCCATAAGGCTAGATAATATATATATAAAGTGCTTAGAACAATGTCTTACCTGCTTAATGATCAATAAATGCTGTTAACTAATTATTATCATTAAATTACAAAACTGATTTCAAGTGTCCACATCCAGATGAATTATATACCAGGGTAATGAGTAACTTGCAGAAATATTTGTTGAATGATGAATACACAAATTACAAGCCTGGCATCTATAGTTTATGACTATTGCCTTAATCAGTGACGTAAAATACCTGCCTTCAGACACTTGCCAAAACAATGTTTCACAAATGTCAGTCATTTGATAAACATCTGTATTCATTTCCTATTTCTGCTGTTATAAATTATCATTGGCTTAAAACAAGAGGAATTTATTCTTTTACAGTTCTGGAGGTCAGAAGTCTAAAATAAGACTTCCAAATGGGTTTAAAATCAGGTTGTTGGCAGGAGTAGTTCCTTCTTGGAGCTTCAGAGAATTTGCTCCTTGTATTTTTCAGCTTCTGGAGGCCACCTGTGTTCTTTGGCCCAAGGCCCCTTCCTTACATCACTCCAGCCTCTTGCTTCCTTGTAACATCTCCCAGTCCTGTGTTTGACCCTTCTGACTCCCTCTTAAGAACACTTACAATTATATCATTGGGCCCTCCCAGATAATCCAGGATAATCTCATCTCAGTATCCTTAGTTTAGTCATATTTGCAAAATGTGAACTTCCACCATATACATGAACATTCACAGATTCTGGGATTAGTATGTAGACATCTTTGGGGGTATTATCTAGCCTACTACATCACCCTCACCATTTGATGTTTTCCATGTTTTCTTACCAATATACTATTACTTAATACTCATCTTAAATTGTTTTATTGACTAAATTTTATCTGTGAACTCATGGTTTCAATGGGCTGCTTATATATTTATTAAAACATGTTAAAGTGATATTATTAAAATTTTGCTTATCCTCTAATATCTTCTCTTGGGCTATGAATGATATTATACAGCACACTTTAGAAAAAACACTGATTATAAATTCTGCTATAAATTTATATCTCAAAGATTGGCCAAAGACCTTTCTATAGTAATAAACGATTGGGAAAGTCTAGTCTAGTCTAATGAGCAGCCTTCTTATTTTCTCTTTTGAATTCTTTGAGTTTTTTCCCAGTATTATTTTAGAATACTTGAAGGCATGGTTTTTGAGTCATATTACTTAAGCCAAGAAGAAATTCCTTGACTTAATGTTAAGTCCTCTACTGTCAGGGGAGGTCAATACAACATCATCTCCTTGAACTGCTTTTTGATCCTTTTGTAAATCCACCATTGGAGATATGGCCCATTATGGTAGTAAGCATTTGTACAGGGAAGCAAGTAATAAATTCCCGTTTGAGTTTAGTTCCAGGAAGAAAGATGGTATTAAATTTATTGGCTTTGTTATTAAAATAATAATAATAATAATAATAATAATAATAAAGAATTGCCTAATTTGTTTCTGTTTTTGCCTAAGATGCTAAACACAGATTCAAGATGTAGATGAAATCAGCTCAACTCTGGAATGTTGGCAGCAAGATTCCTTTGCTTCTCATTTATGAAGTATATTGTTTTGAGACCTAGTTATTTTACTTCATATTGTGTCCAGTCTTAAATATTTGACATAATAATATATAAGTCCTATAGTGACAGAAATTATAATTAGGTGGATTTGGATGTTTTCTATAAAATAAATTCCTGAATTATGAACTATATTTGATATTTTAAGAAAGTAATTGTGGTGGGGAATGAGAATGTAACCAGAGAGAACCTGATCAGGGCTCAGCTGCATCCATCCCCTGTTTGCTCTAAGGCCATGCTTCCCATGGGCTGCTCCCAGATAAGGGTTGAACATGGAAGGGCTACCAAAATAGGTCCATTCCTGGGAGATTCAGAACCCTGTTGACAGCCGCTTTTGCCTTGAGGGATCTCTGAGAGTCTTGCTGAAACTTCCTTAGGTTGCATGGTGATCTAGGATCCTTCCATCTGACTTTCTTTCCCTTTTTTTGTTCACTGTCCTCACACCGTGGCCAAAAAAATCTGCCTTCTCTGACTCCCATCTGTTTTTCTCTCACAGGCAATTCCTTAATTAAATCTATATTATTTAATCCTATTGTGGCATCTACATATGGAAAGACCTAGATTAAAAAGTATTATAACTTTCTGACCTTAAAATAATCAGAACATTTCAATTTTCTTTTTTATTTGAAGGCAGATATGTAACTACTTTATACAGTGGTTGTACCAAGTTATTTGGTTGTATATTTGTATATCTAAAAAGGGCATAATACAAAGATGTAATACAAAGCTTTGTTCTGGCATATTTAAACTTGGGGCTTCTTGGAGTATTTTCATGCAGCTTCTATGTGGAATGAACAGCTTGGGATCTCTATCAGTGCAGCATAGTTGGACCATTAGGCCATCAAAAGACTGCTGATAGAATGATGAATGGTGAAAAAGGCTTCAGTAGCTATTACAGGGTTTTGTGATGAGATAGAGTAGAGAGAAAGAGTTATCATAGTGCTCAGGTGTGAAGTAATGGAGACTGGATCTTGCTGACAATTTATTTAAACGGAACATGGGAAAACAGAAACCACAACTATATTGAAGGAAAAAAAAAAAACCCAAAACCAAAAAACAGCAACAAAAAAACCGTGGTAAAGAAATGATATACTTGAATAGTTGGCCTGAAATTTCCTTTTGAAAAGATGGGGTGCTTATGCATAAAACCCAACTTGAAGAGGATATAAACAAATAACTAAGTTTTCTTAAATGCTTCAGTAGCAGCCACTTCCTTGTTTTAGCCAATTTTGAGTGATGGGACTTTTACTTTCCATACTTCAAGTCCTGGTGGTGTTCCAGGTTGTGACAAAGGGGCAATCTCTCATGCTATAAACTTTAACTCCATGCAGCTCTTTCAAATTCCATGGTTATTTCTATAAAACTTGAAGTCCTGATTTTTAACATATATGTACACATAAGCTGACAGGAAAGTATATGTTCATAATATATGGCAGTTCTTAAGTATTCATCATACATATATGTTATACACAATGGTCATTTTTCAAGCATCTTGGAGGGTACCCTGTGTCATAGCATAATCCTTTTAAATTTGATTTTATGTGATATAGACAATCAGAGACAACTGATTCTTCCACAATCATTTTGTTTAGAAGAAGTTGTTTAACTAATAAGAGTTGAGTCACTGGTGCAGAGCAAGATTAGTAGTACATAGTCCTCAAGGGAGTCTCATTTTCTTTTCTTTTATTTATTTAGTTTTAAGGATTTTAAATATTTTGAAGAGAGAGAGAGAGAAAGGAAGAGAACAAGGAGGGGGAGGGGCAGAGGGAGAGGGAGAAAGAGAATCTCCAGCAGTCTCCCCACTGAGCAGAACCCAAGCAGGGCTCCATCTCACCACCCTGAGATCATGACCTGAGCCAAAATCAAGTGTTAGACATTTTAACTGACTGAGCCACCCAGGCACTCTAGGTGTCTCATTTGCAATAAAACACATGAATCAGATATTGTTGGTAGATATAAATTACGTTTGATGATTTTATGTTAAAAATAGATACTGTTATAAAATACAACAATAAGTTAAGGTATAGTTTAATTTTCTCCAAAGCATTTTAGTTGTATAAGTAACTAAAAGAAATACCATTTTAAAAGGGGTGAAATGTCAAAAAATAGGAAAAGTCATGGAGATGTGGAATTATTTCCCTGGTAGTTTTAACTTTCCTTCTTTCTTTTTTTAAAAAATGATACCCTAATAATAACTACCTCTAAAAGACATGCATATAGGAAAGGAGAGGTCAGAAATTGTGGATGTAATTGTAAAACCTACTAGAATGTTGTATGATTATCTTATTCTGTGCATATATATTTTTAGTAATAGAAAATAGATATTGCTTGAAAGAGGAAAACGTTCTGCATTTCTCCTCTACTTTTACTCTACTGCTCCTAATAACTTCACTTCTGACACCAAATGTTTGTGGGTTTTCCACACCCAACTATTCTCCAGTTTTCTGGATACCAACTAGGTATCCTATAATTTAACTTACTGCTGAATTTACATCACACCCCACAAGTTAAGGGCTTAGTACTACAAGAATACCCTCACCCCTCAACTTCAGATGACAATCACAAGCCCAGGTTGTCACCTGTGCTTGTGACTAATTGGTTCTAAATTGGAGATACCATGACCCTTTTCCCAAGTTTAATCATTTGCTAGAGTGGCTCAGAAAACTCAGGAAAACAATTTACTTATGAAATTAACAGTTCACTATAAAGGGGATTCAACTCAACAATAGTCAGGTGGAAGAGATGCATAGGATGAGGTTTGAGGGAAGGGATGTGGAGTTTCCACACCCTCTGTGGGCATGTTACCCTCCCAGCCTCTCCATATGCTCACCAACCAAGAAATTTTCCTAATCCCTTTGATTAAGATTTTAATAGAGGCTTCTTATGTAGGTATGATTAAATAATTTAATAATTTAGTTAAATTATTGATTAAATAATTATTTAATTAATCAAATGATTAAATACTTAGCCATTGATCATTAACTCAGCTTCTAGCCCTTCTATATCCCCTGAGGTCAGAGAGTGGGGTCAAAACTTCTAAACCTCTAATCACATGGTTATTTCCTTTAGCAGCCAGCCCCTCCTCATCCTGGGATTATCTAGGAGTTTTCCAAATATCAAGTCTGTAACATAAACTCAGATGTGGCTGAAATGTGTTTATTATGAATATCAAGACACCTTTATGACTCATCACTTAGGAGATTCCATGGATTTTAGTGGCTCCCTGCCAGGATTGGGACTTGTTATGAATAACAAGAGACACCTCTTTAGCCTTTGTAGCTGTTATCACTTAAAAAATTAAAATGGGACTCTGGCCAAAAAAATGGGGACAAAGACCAGATATACTTATATTGCTTATCATATCACAATATCACACTATTACTAAAATCTTTAACCATGGCTCTAATCATAACTAAGTTAGAAATGAGATTTCAATTGAGGTCCATTTTGCACTACGGTATGTTCTATGGTAGTAAAAGAAAGAACAAGTGTTTCCTAAAGTGTAAGCCCCCTTTCCATATTAGCACTTGACAGGAGCCTCAAGTTTCATATTTCCACTTTAGTGGATTGGGTGGAAATCCTTACAAAGTTGGTATTAAGGAGAGTACCATCTGTAAAGAGGCAGGTAATGAACAAGGAGGATGGACAGTAAAGAGATTTTAGATTCAGGTACATCTTAAACGAAACTGAAGTTGCTTTTAATTAGATAGCAGGTAGATAAGGATCAGTAAAATGTCACCAGTGTCTCTGCAGAGGGAAAAAGTATCAAGAAGGCAGTTAGAGCCTGAAGTCAACCAATTACTGAAATTGTTGCTGGAAAGGAAAAGGAGTCCTATAGTCCAAGCATTCGATAGCAATGGAAACTAGTAGTCAACAGAATTAAATTGTGATTTTTTTTTCATCTTTGGACTCACTAAGGGTGATTACATAGGCACTTCCCAAAGATGACTTACCTGGTGACAATGCCCAGAATGTTATTACTCTACTCCTAATGTCATCACCAATAATTCTATTTCAGCAATTGTGGTATGACTGCTGTTATTTTAATAGCTGGAATAAAATGGCTTCTTATACAGCATAAAGTCATATTGTTGTGTGTTTTTCTTCATGTCTGAGTATCATTTACCAGAAATCTCTAAAGACTTAGATTAGATATCTTCTAGGAGTCCACTGAGTTCTAAAATTCTTTGAGTCTATGCGATGCAAAAGACGTGTGCTTTCTTATAGAAGACAAACAAATGGGGACTTTGGGTCCTGGCTAAAATGGAGTAACAAGGAACTGACTTACCCTTCACTTTAAATAAATATAAAATATGTGGGGGAAAAAACAGTTTTCAGGCATTGGACAACAGACACCACAGAAATATAATCCCCAAGGAAAGGGACACAACAGGATGAGCTCTAGGACCACACTGTCTTACTGCCCAGAGAGACTTTCTAGACATAAAACAAAAAGAAACCAAATGCAGTATGGTAGTCTCACTGTGTTGAAAGCACAGAGATTGGAATTTAATTTGACCAAGATGATTAGATTTTATGGAGCAGAGCACCAGAGAATAGAATTGCATATATTGAGAGAGATTTCTAGAAATTTGCAGGGGGCTCTCTTTGAGACTTTCAGCTCTATACTAATCAGTGCATGTAAATGAAGAAACTACCCAAGTCTGTGGAGGGAAAGAGCTACCAGGAAAAGAACAGGCAAAACAATGTGTGGGAATAGTTCTGCTGGGAATAGTTTGTTTTTCTACTTGCCAAAGTAAAAAGATCTTGTAATACACAGGGCCTTAGGAAGAATCCCCAGAAGGCCTTAGTGGAATGACTAAAATAACCTTACACAAAAGTTGCTCTGCTTTCACTCTGGCTAAGCTTAAAAGAGAGTCTCTAACTATTTATTCTAAGTAAGTTAATGGCATGCAGAAGAAAATCAAATGCTATTTAAAGGACAACAACAAAAGCCAGTACCAGTAATGCAAAATTAGCAATGTTTAGCATCAAATTACAAAGACCAGGTATGATAAAGAATCATACAACTCAGCACCCAAAAAAGAAACAATCCACTTAAAAAATAGGCAGAAGATCTAAATAGACATTTTTTTCCAAAGAAGATATACAGATGGTGAACAGGTATATGGAAGAATGCTCAACATCACTAATCATCAAGGAAATGAAAATCAAAACCACAATGAGATCACCTCACACCTATTAGGATAGCTATCATCAAAAAGATAAGAAATAACTAATGTTGGTAAGAATACAGAGAAAAGGGAGCCCTTGTACACTGTTGATGGGAATGTAAACTGGTGCAACCACTATGGAAAACAGTAGGGAGGTTCCTCAAAATATTAAAGGTAGAACTACTATATGATCCAACAATTCCACTTTTTGGTATTTATTTGAAGAAAACTAAAATACAACCTCAGAAAGATATACACATACCCATGTTCACTGCAACATTTACAATAACCAAGATATGGAAACAACCTAGGTGTTCAATGATGGATGAATGAAAAAAGAAAATGTGGTATAAATGGAATACTATTCAGCCATAACAACAATGAAATCTTATCTTTTATGACAGCATGGATGGATCTTGAGGGTATTATGCTAAATGAAATAAGTCAAAGAGAGAAAGACAAATACTCTATGATTTCACATATATGTGAACTTTTGGGGAAAAAAAAGTTCATAGACACGGAGAACAGAGTAGTGGCTACTGAAGGTAGAGGGTGAGTGGGAGAAATGGGTTAAGGGGGTCAAAAGGTAAGAACTTCCAAATACAAAATAAATAAGTAATGGAGAGTAGTGTACAACATAGTATCTATAGCTAATAATAATGTATTGCATATTCGAAAGGTGCTCAGAGAGTAGCCTTCAAAAATTATCATCATAAGAAAAAAGTTTTGTAACTATGTAATGTGACAGACATTAAGTAGACCTATTGTGGTGATAATTTTGTAATGTATATAGATACCAAATTATTATGTTGTAAACTGAAAATAATATAACATTATATGTCAATTATACCTCAATTAAAAATATACTAGATATATAAAGAAGCAGAAAATATGACCCATAACCAAGAGAAACAGACACAAAAGTGGAAGAGTTGAAACCAACAGACAAGGATATTAAAATGGCTAGTGTAACTATGACTCATATGTTTAAAATGGTAGAATAATATGTAATCATCATAAAGAGAAAAGCCAAAGACATAAGAAGAGCCTGTATACAACTTCTAGAGATTAAAAAAATGTGCTTAATCTGAGATGTAAAAGTACACTGGAGAGACACTGCTAAAGAAAAAAAATAATAAATTGACTTCAAGATATACAGCTAAGGAACTATGCAAAATTAAACATTGAGACAAAAATAAAAGATTGAAAAAATTGCACTGAGACAAAAAAAAAAAGATTGAAAAAAGTTACTTGTGGGACAGAATAAAGTAGTCTAATGTGTATGGAATTAGTCTCAGAGGAAAGAAGATAGGACAGGAAAAAAAAATATTTGAAGAAAGAATGGCTAAACATTTTTTTTTAATTTGATAAAAATTATTAACCCAAAGATCCAAGAAGCTCAACAAACCCAAAGCAGAATAAATATAAAGAAAACCATGAAAGTTACATTGTAATAAAGTATTTGACAACCAGCAATGAAGACAGAGTCTTAAAAGTAGCCAGAGAAAAGTAGACACATTACATACTGAGGAGCAAAGACAAGAAAGACAAAAAACAATTGGAAATATCTTTTGAGTACTATCAACCTATACTCAGGGAAAACTCTTTCAAAAATGAAGGCTAAATGAAGACTTCATTAGATAGACAAAGCTGAGAGATATTGATTACAACCAACCTCTTTTCATACAATTTGAATTATTTGAAAAAAAAAAAAAAACTTGCATTACTTGGAAATAGAAAAGATAGATCAGGCTTCTTTGGAACCTAAAGGCTTATCCTCTCCCACTCTCCCTCACACACAGCACAGCGTGAGTCCGTGTTAAATAGTCCCAAGATACAAGAGAAGACTGCATTCCTGATATAAGTGTGCAGGACCTCCTCATCTCATCTATCATACTTTATCATAGTATGATACAGTATACTATAATAGAGCTGCTCAGTCTAAAGATAACTAACTCTATAAGACATAAATCAAAGAAAAGAGAACCCCCTTTTAAATAAAGGTAGAACTGTATCAGTTTCCTCATATCTAAAACAAAGACATCCAACTAGATGACATCTCAGGTTCTTTATATATCTTAAAGTACAAAAGCCCAAGAAAAATGTTGACATAACCATTTACTGAATAAGAACTCTGCAATGCTGTCCCTGTCAAAGTAATAAATATATAATTACAAATTGTGATAAGTATTACATAGGACAAGACAGATTGCTATAAGATAAAAGAATATGGGATCTAACATAGGTTGAGGAATGCTATTGGACTGGATTGCATCTGCCCCCACAAACTTCATATATTGAGTCCTTAGCCTCTACTGTGGTAGTATTTGGAGATGGGTCTTTGCAAGATAATAAAGATTAGATGAAGCCTTCATGATAGGATAGTGCCCTTATAAGAAGAGATAACAGTTTCTTTTCTTTTTTTTTTTTTTTTGCCATGTGAGGACACATGGAGAAGGTGGCCACTTCTGGCCTGAAAGAGAGCCTTCAATAAAACCTAACCATACTAGCACTCTGATCTCAGACTTCCATCCTACAGAAATGTGGGAAAACAAATTTCTGTTGTTTAAGCAACCCAGGCACCTGTCTCATCTTATTATGATAGCTCATGCTAAGATTACAAGCTGCTGAGTAATGCTTCCCTCGTGTAGTAACAGAGTAACATTTCAGCTGAGACCTAAAGGATGAGTAGGAACTGGACACATGAAGAGTGAGAAAAGCATTTCAGGTAGGAAATAACATAGGAGAGGAATGAAGCTAAGAAGAGAAGAATGTAACTGCAAGAAGTATGAAGCTATCAGGGTTGAGGAAGATGGTGTGGGGCTGAAGAGGTAGGCAAGGGCCAGATTAGAAATGTGCTTGAAGGCAACATTAAAATCTTGGTTTTTATCCTATGTGCAAGGTTTAAAACATGATAATGACATGAACACATTTTTGTTTTAAAAAGATCACTGATTACAGTCTAGAGCAGGGCTGTACAATAGAAATAGATTGCAAGCCACACAGGACATCTAAATTTTCTATTAGTCGCATTTTTAAAAGTAAAAAGAAATCTACCAAATTATTTTTACTGATAGATTTAACTTAACCCAACATATCCAAACCAGTAGATCATTATCAGATCATGACAGAAGATGATCTGTTAACAGAGATGACAGAAAGTGAATTTGGAAGGAGTTAACAGAAACAGAAATGAAGGAATGTGAAGAAAGGCATTAAAAAGTAAAACAGAACCAGAAATAAAACATAGGATGATTTGAAGACTGTTCCTAATTAACGCTTTCATCTCAAATTTCCTCTTTGTAGAAGGGACTTATTAGGATATATATTTTCACTGTCACTTATGATTTTATTTTTTTTTATACTTACTTTCATTTTTGATCAACTGCTTTTCTGACTTAGTCTATTTCATTTGTATAATTAATTCAATTTGATTTAACAGATATCATTGAATGACTGATTTGTGCAAAGTTTTGTGCCAAACACTAGGAACATAAAGAAAAATAAGAAATTATACTTATATTAAGAAGTTTAGTCTGGGGAGAGACAAGAAAGTGGAGGAATAGTGGACTGAAATGACATCAGGTAGCAGGAGTTCAGCTAGTTATCAAACCATTCCGAACACCTACAAACTCAACAGGAGATTGAAGAGAAGAGCAGCAACTCTAGGAACAGAAAATCGACCACTTTCTGAAAGATAGGATGTACAAAGAAGTGAATCCGAGGCAACAGGAAGATGGACCACGGTGGGGTGGGGTGAGGGGGCTCCTGGCAAGCGGTGGGGCAGTGGAGCACAAAATCAGAACTTTTAGAAGTCTGCTCCACTAAGGGACATCACTCCAGAGGCTAAGCTGTGGTGGAGCCCTCGCAGGGACAGTGTGGTCTCAGGACCCACGGGGTCACTGAATGATTGGGAGTCAATAAGTGTGGCAGAGCTCTCAGGTATCAGAACAGGGTAGCCAGCTGCAGAGACAGAGCTGAGGAGTGAGCTCTCAACTTGGTATTATCTTAAACCTAGATCTGCGGCACAGTCGGGCCACTGCTCTTTGAGCAGGGACCCCGCAAGTGGCAGATCCAGGGAGACTCACCTTCCTCCTTTGGAGGCAGGAATCTGCTGGGTTTGGACGCTTCAAATAGGGCCATGCACCAGAGACAGAAACACTCACTCACAGGCCAGGTGAACCCAAAGCACAGCTGGAGACTAGGGAGATGGCAGTGACTGACCCCTTTTCTCTGAGGGTGCAGTGAGGAGTGGGGCACCGAGCTCTCGGCTCCTCTGGGCTGGAGATTGGGAGGCCACCATTTTAATTCCCATCCTCCAGAGTTCTACGGAAAACGTTCAGGGAACACAAACTCTGGAGAGCAAACTTGAGCAGATTTCTTAGCCTGGCCCCTGGCAAGGGTGGTACAATTCTGCCTCAGGCAAAGACATTTGAGACTCACTACAGCTGGCCCCGCCCCCAGAAGATCAGGAAGAACATCCAGCCAAGACCAAGCTCACTAATCAAGGAGAACAGTGAAACTCCAGAGCTAGGGGAAAGCAATGCATGGAATTCATGGCTTTCTCCCCATGATCCTTTAGTCTTGCAAAGTTAAATTAATTTTTTTTAATTTTTTTATTCTAATTTTTTTTAACTTTCCCTCTTTCCTCTTTTAACATTTTTTAACTAGTTTATACTAAAAAACAAAACAAACAAACCAAAAAAACCCAAAAAACACCTTAAACCTTCATTATTATAGTCATATTGTATCCTTTGTTGTATTTAACCTTATTTTGTGTGTATATATATGGTGTTTTTTTCCTAAAAAATTTTGGGATACAATTTCTTCTAACAGATCAAAATATACCCTAAATCTAGCACAAGGATTTGTTCCAGTCTCCAGCCTGAGCACATTATCTCCCTGTTTTTTTCTTCCTCTTTCTTTTTCCAACCAACTTTTCTTATCAATTCCTTTTAAAAAATTTTCATCATTACAGTCATATTCCATCCCTTCATCATATTTACCCTTATTTTTGTGTATACATAGATAAGTTTTTTTTCTTTAAAATTTTGGGATGTAGTTTCTTCTAAGAGCCCAAAATATACCCCAAATCAAATGGGTGGCTGTGTTCTATTCACCAGTCTAATATTATATATATATATATATATATATATATATATATATATATATATATATAATACAGAGACCTGGCAGGCCAGAAAGAACTGGAATAATATATTCAGAAATTTTGGAAAAAAAAATATATATGCATATATATTTTTTTCAAAATTTCCTTTTACCCCCTTTCTTCTTCCCCCAGTTTGGGGTCTCTTCTGATTTTGTTAGCATACATTTTTCTGGGGCCTTTGCCACCCTTTTACTATTTTATTCTCTTGTTCATATATTCTTACCTGGATAAAATGACAAGGCAGAAAACCTTACCACAAAAAAAAAAAAAAAAAAAAACAAGAAGCAGTACCGATGGCTAGGGACCTAATCAATATGGACATTGGTAATATGTCAGATCTAGAGTTCAGAATGATGATTCTCAAGGTGCTAGTGGGGTTCAAAAAAGCATGGAGGATATTAGAGAACACTGTCTGGAGAAATAAAAGAACTAAAATCTAACCAAGCTGAAATTAAAAAAAAAAAAAAAGCTATTAATGAGGTGCAATAAAAAATGGAGGCTTGGGGACCCTGGGTGGCTCAGTGGGTTAAGCCTCTGCCTTTGGCTCAGGTCATGGTCTCAGGGTCCTGGGATTGAACCCCAACTTGGCCTCTTTGCTCCACAGGGAGACTGTTTCCCTCTCTATTTGCCTACTTGTAATCTGTCAAATAAATAAAATGTTTTTGTAAAAATGGAGGCTCTTACTGCTAGGATAAATGAGGCAGAAGAGAGAATTAGTGATATAGAAGATTAAATGATGGGGAATAAAGAAGCTGAGTAAAAGAGAGACAAACGACTGCTGGACCACGAGGGGAGAATTCAAGAGATAAGTGATATCATAAGATGAAATGATATTAGAATAATTGGGATTCCATAAGAAGAAGAAAGAGAGATGGGGGCAGAAGGCATATTGGAGCAAATTATAATAGAGAATTTCCCTAATACAGTAAAGGGAACAAGCATCAAAATCCAGGAGGCACAGAGAAACCCCCTCAAAATCAATAAAAATAGGTCCACACCACAACATCTAATAAAAAAAAAACTTACAAGTGCTAGTGACAAAGAGAAAATCCTGAAAGTAGCTCGGAACAAGAAGTCTGTAACATACAATGGTAGAAATATTAGACTGGCAGCAGACTTATCCAGAGACCTGGCAAGCCAGAAAGAACTGGCATGATTTATTCAGAGCACTAAATGAGAAAAAAAAAAAAATGCAGCCAAGAATACTATATCCAGCTAGGCTGTCATTGAAAATAGGAGATATAAAAAGCTTCCAGGACAGGGGGGAGGAGTCAAGATGGCGGAGAAGTAGCAGGCTGAGACTACTTCCGGTAGTGGGAGATCAGCTAGATAGCTTATCTAAAGATTGCAAACACCTACAAATCCAACGGGAGATCGAAGAGAAGAAGAACAGCAATTCTAGAAACAGAAAATCAACCACTTTCTGAAAGGTAGGACTGGCGGAGAAGTGAATCCAAAGCGACAGGAAGATAGACCGCGGGGGGAGGGGCCGGCTCCCGGCAGCGGCGGAGCAACGGAGCACAAAATCAGGACTTTTAAAAGTCTGTTCCGCTGAAGGACATCACTCCAGAGGCTTAACTGGGGTGAAGTGTACGTGGGGTCAGCGTGGCCTCAGGTCCCGCAGGGTCACAGAAGGATAGGGGGTATCTGAGTGTCGCAGAGCTTACAGGTATTAGAACCGGGAAGCCGGCTACAGAGACAGAGCCGAGGAGTGAGCTCTAAGCTCGGGTTTACCTTGAACCAGTCTCAGGCTCGGTCAGCTCGGAGCGCGGATGGAGGCCAGGGTGACGGGAGCAATTGGGCGCTATTCTCTGAGGGCGCACTGAGGGGTGGGGCCCCGGGCTCTCGGCTCCTCTGGGCCGGAGACTGGGAGGGCGCCATCTTCATTCCCGTCCTCTGGAACTCTACGGAAAGCGCTCAGGGAACAAAAGCTCCCGAAAGCAAACCCGAGCGGATTACTCAGCCCGGCCCCTGGTAAGGGCGGTGCAACTCTGCCTGGGGTAAAGACACTTGAGAATCACAATAACAGGCCCCTCCCCCAGAAGATCAAGAAGAAACCCAGCCAGGACCAAGTTCACCTACCAAGGAGTACAGTTTCAATACCAAGGAGAGCAGCGGAATTCCAGAGGAGGAGAAAGCAAAGGACGGAACTCATGGCTTTCTCCCCATGATTCTTTAGCCTTGCAGTTAATTTAATTTTTTTTTCTTTTTTCAATTTTTTTTTCTCTTCTTCTGCTAAATTTTTTTAACTTTTACCGTTTTCTTTTTTAACGTTTTTTAACTAGTTTATCTAATATATATATATTTATTTTTTCCTTTTTATATTTTTTCATTATTGGTTTTCTTTTTTTGTTTCTTTTTTCTTTTTTCTTTTTCGTTTTTTTTTCTTTTCTTTTTTTCTTTCTGAACCTCTTTATATCCCCTCCTCCCCCCCCCCCCCATGATTTGGGATCTCTTCTGATTTGGTGAAAGCACATTTTCCTGGGGTTGTTGCCGCACTTTTAGTATTTTACTTGTTCCTTCATATACTCTTATCTGGACAAAATGACAAGGCGGAAAAATTCACAACAAAAAAAAGAACAAGAGTCAGTACCAAAGGCTAGGGACCTAATCAATACAGACATTGATCTGTAATATGTCAGATCTAGAGTTCAGAATGACGATTCTCAAGGTTCTAGCCGGGCTCGAAAAAGGCATGGAAGATATTAGAGAAACCCTCTCGGGGGATATAAAAGCCCTTTCTGGAGAAATAAAAGAACTAAAATCTAATCAAGTTGAAATAAAAAAAGCTATTAATGAGGTGCAATCAAAAATGGAGGCTCTCACTGCTAGGATAAATGTGGCAGAAGAAAGAATTAGCGATATAGAAGACCAAATGGCAGAGAATAAAGAAGCTGAGCAAAAGAGGGACAAACAGCTACTGGACCACGAGGGCAGAATTCAAGAGATAAGTGACACCATAAGACAAAACAAATTAGAATAATTGGGATTCCAGAAGAAGAAGAAAGAGAGAGGGGAGCAGAAGGTATATTGGAGAGAATTATTGGAGAGAATTTCCCCAATATGGCAAAGGGAACAAGCATCAAAATCCAGGAGCTGCAGAGAACCCCACTCAAAATCATTAAGAATAGGTCCACACCCCGTCACCTAATAGTAAAATTTACAAGTCTTAGTGACAAAGAGAAAATCCTGAAAGCAGCCCGGGAGAACAAGTCTGTAACATACAATGGTAAAAATATTAGATTGGCAACAGATGTATCCACAGAGACCTGGCAGGCCAGAAAGAGCTGGCATGATATATTCAGAGTACTAAACGAGAAAAACATGCAGCCAAGAATACTGTATCCAGCTAGGCTATCACTGAAAATAGGAGAGATTAAAAGCTTCCAGGACAAACAAAAACTGAAAGAATTTGCAAACACCAAACCGGCTCTACAGGAAATATTGAAAGGGGTCCTCTAAGCAAAGAGAGAGCCTAAAAGTAGTAGATCACAAAGGAACAGAAACAATATACAATAACAGTCACCTTACAGGCAATACAATGGCACTAAATTCATATCTCTCAATAGTTACCCTGAATGTTAATGGGCTAAAAGCCCCAATCAAAAGACACAGGGTATCAGAATGGATAAAAAAACAAAACCCATCTATATGTTGCCTACAAGAAACTCATTTTAAACCCGAAGACACCTTCAGATTTAAAGTGAGGGGGTGGAAAAGAATTTACCATGCTAATAGACATCAGAAGAAAGCAGGAGTGGCAATCCTTATATCAGATCAATTAGATTTTAAGCCAAAGACTATAATAAGAGATGAGGAAGGACACTATATCATACTCAAAGGATCTGTCCAACAAGAAGATCAAACAATTGTAAATATCTATGCCCCTAACGTGGGAGCAGCCAACTACATAAACCAATTAATAACAAAATCAAAGAAACACATCGACAATCATACAATAATAGTAGGGGACTTTAACACTCCCCTCACTGAAATGGACAGATCATCCAAGCAAAAGATCATCAAGGAAATAAAGGCCTTCAATGACACACTGGACCAGATGGATATCACAGATATATTCAGAACATTTCATCCCAAAGCAACAGAATACACATTCTTCTCTAGTGCACATGGAACATTCTCCAGAATAGATCACATCCTTGGTTCTAAATCAGGTCTCAACCGGTATCAAAAGATTGGGATCATTCCCTGCATATTTTCAGACCACAATGCTCTGAAGCTAGAACTCAATCACAAGAGGAAATTTGGAAAGAACCCAAATACATGGAGACTAAACAGCATCCTTCTAAAGAATGAATGGGTCAACCAGGAAATTAAAGAGGAATTGAAAAAAGTCATGGAAACAAATGATAATGAAAACACAACGGTTCAAAATCTGTGGGACACAACAAAGGCAGTCCTGAGAGGAAAATATATAGCGGTACAAGCCTTTCTCAAGAAACAAGAAAGGTCTCAAGTACACAACCTAACCCTACACCTAAAGGAGCTGGAGATAGAACAAGAAAGAAACCCTAAACCCAGCAGGAGAAGAGAAATCATAAAGATCAGAGCAGAAATCAATGAAATAGAAACCAAAAAAACAATAGAACAAATCAACGAAACTAGGAGCTGGTTCTTTGAAAGAATTAATAAGATTGATAAACCCCTGGCCAGACTTATCAAAAAGAAAAGAGAAAGGACCCAAATCAATAAAATCATGAATGAAAGAGGAGAGATCACAACGAACACCAAAGAAATACAGACAATCATAAGAACATATTATGAGCAACTCTATGCCAACAAATTTGATAATCTGGAAGAAATGGATACATTCCTAGAGACATATAAACTACCACAACTGAACCAGGAAGAAATAGAAAGCCTGAACAGACCCATAACCAGTAAGGAGATTGAAACAGTCATCAAAAATCTCCAAACAAACAAAAGCCCAGGGCCAGACGGCTTCCCAGGGGAATTCTACCAAACATTTAAAGAAGAACTAATTCCTATTCTCCTGAGACTGTTCCAAAAAATAGAAATGGAAGGAAAACTTCCAAACTCATTATATGAGGCCAAAACCAGACAAGGATCCCATCAAAAAAGAGAACTACAGACCAAGATCCTTGATGAACACAGATGCAAAAATTCTCACCAAAATACTAGCCAATAGGATTCAACAGTACATTAAAAGGATTATTCACCACGACCAAGTGGGATTTATTCCAGGGCTGCAAGGTTGGTTCAACATCCGCAAATCAATCAATGTGATACAACACATTAATAAAAGAAAGAACAGGAACCATATGATACTCTCCATAGATGCTGAAAAAGCATTTGACAAAGTACAGCATCCCTTCCTGATCAAAACTCTTCAAAGTGTAGGGATAGAGGGCACATACCTCAATATTATCAAAGCCATCTATGAAAAACCCATTGCAAATATCATTCTCAATGGAGAAAAACTGAAAGCTTTTCCGCTAAGGTCAGGAACACGGCAGGGATGTACGTTATCACCACTGCTATTCAACATAGTACTAGAAGTCCTAGCCTCAGCAATCAGACAACAAAAAGAAATTAAAGGCATCCAAATCGGCAAAGAGGAAGTCAAACTATCACTCTTCGCAGATGATACGATACTATATGTGGAAAACCCAAAAGACTCCACTCCCAAACTGCTAGAACTGGTACAGGAATTCATAAATGGTCAGGATATAAAATCAATGCACAGAAATCAGTCGCATTTCTCTACACGAACAACAAGACAGAAGAAAGAGAAATTAAGGAGTCCATCCCATTTACAATTGCACCCAAAACTATAAGATACCTAGGAATAAACCTAACCAAAGAGACTAAGAATCTATACACAGAAAACTATAAAGTACTCATGAAAGAAATTGAGGAAGACACAAAGAAATGGAAAAATGTTCCATGCTCCTGGATTAGAAGAATAAATATTGTGAAAATGTCTATGCTACCTAAAGCAATCTACACATTTAATGCAATTCCTATCAAAGTACCATCCATTTTTTTCAAAGAAATGGAACAAAGAATCCTACAATTTATATGGAACCAGAAAAGACCTCAAATAGCCAAAGGAATATTGAAAAAGAAAGCCAAAGTTGGTGGCATCACAATTCCGGACTTCAAGCTCTACTACAAAGCTGTCATCATCAAGACAGCATGGTACTGGCACAAAAACAGACACATAGATCAATGGAACAGACTAGAGAGCCCAGAAATAGACCCTCAACTCTATGGTCAACTAATCTTCGACAAAGCAGGAAAGAATGTCCAATGGAAAAAAGACAGCCTCTTCAATAAATGATGTTGGGAAAATTGGACAGCCACATGCAGAAAAATGAAATTGGATCATTTCCTTACACCACACACGAAAATAGACTCAAAATGGATGAAGGACCTCAATGTGAGAAAGGAATCCATCAAAATCCTTGAGGAGAACACAGGCAGCAACCTCTTCGACCTCAGCCACAGCAACATCTTCCTAGGAACATCGCCAAAGGCAAGGGAAGCAAGGGCAAAAATGAACTATTGGGATTTTATCAAGATCAAAAGCTTTTGCACAGCAAAAAAAAAACAGTTAACAAAACCAAAAGACAACTGACAGAATGGGAGAAGATATTTGCAAACGACATATCAGATAAAGGGCTAGTGTCCAGAATCTATAAAGAACTTATCAAACTCAACACCCAAAGAACAAAGAATCCAATCAAGAAATGGGCAGAGGACATGAACAGACATTTCTGCAAAGAAGACATCCAGATGGCCAACAGACACATGAAAAAGTGTTCCATATCACTCGGCATCAGGGAAATACAAATCAAAACCACAATGAGATACCACCTCACACCAGTCAGAATGGCTAAAATTAACAAGTCAGGAAATGACAGATGCTGGCGAGGATGCGGAGAAAGGGGAACCCTCCTACACTGTTGGTGGGAATGCGAGCTGGTGCAACCACTCTGGAAAACAGCATGGAGGTTCCTCAAAATGTTGAGAATAGAACTACCCTATGACCCAGCAATTGCACTGCTGGGTATTTAACCTAAAGATACAAACGTAGTGATCTGAAGGGGCACGTGCAACCGAATGTTTATAGCAGCGATGTCTACAATAGCCAAACTATGGAAAGAACCTAGATGTCCATCAACAGACGAATGGATAAAGAAGATGTGGTATATATACACAATGGAATACTATGCAGCCATTAAAACAAATGAAATCTTGCCATTTGCAACGACGTGGATGGAACTAGAGGGTATCACGCTTAGCGAAATAAGTCAATCGGAGAAAGACAACTATCATATGATCTCCCTGATATGAGGGAGAGGAGATGCAACATGGGGGCGTTAAGGGGGTAGGAGAAGAGTAAATGAAGCAAGATGGGATTGGGAGGGAGATAAACCATAAGTGAGTCTTAATCTCACGAAACAAACTGAGGGTTGCTGGGGGGAGGGGGGTTGGGGGGGTAGGGTTATTATGGACACTGGGGAGGGTATGTGCTATGATGAGTGCGGTGAAGTGTGTAAACCTGGTGATTCACAGACCTGTACCCCTTGGGAAAAAAAATATATGTTTATAAAAAATAAAATTTATTAAAAAAAAATTAAGTAACTTCGCTAAAGTCACACTCAGCTAATAAGGAAAAAATATATACATATAAAACTAATAATATGTGTCAGTTACATATATATTTTGTATATCACCTGTATATATTATGTATATCAGACATATGTATATTCACATTTGTATGTAAAGTAAAAAGTAAAGATTTGCTCTTTTAATTAAAAAAAAAAAAAAAAAAAAACGCTTCCAGGACAAACAAAAACTGAAAGAATTTGCAAACACAAAACGAGCCCTATAGGAAATATTGAAAGGGGTCCTCCAAGAAAAGAGAGAGCCTAAAAGTAGTAGACCAGAAAGGAACAGAGACAATATACAGTAACAGTCACGTTACAGGCAATACAATGGCATTAAATTTATATCTTTCAAGAGCTACCCTGAATGTAAATGGGTTAAATGCCCCAATCAAAAGACACAGGGTATCAGAATAGATAAAAAAACAAAACCCATGGATATGCTGTCTACAAGAAACTCATTTTAGACCCAAAGACACCTCCAGATTTAAAGTGAGGGGGTGGAATACAATTTACCATGCTAATGGACATCAAAAGAACACTGGGGTGGCAATCATTATATCAGACAAATTAGATTTTAACTCTAAGACTATAATAAGAGATGAGGAAGGACACTATATCATACTCAAAGGTCTGTCCAACAAGAAGATCTAACAATTTTAAATATCTATGCTCCTAACATGGGAGCAGCCAAATACATAAACCAATTAATAACACAATCAAAGAAACACAATGACAATAATACAATAATAGTAGGGGACTTTATCACCCCCTTTACTGAAATGGATAGATCATCTAAGCAAAAGATCAACAAGGAAATAAAGACCTTAAATGACATCAGATGGACAGGCCCAGATGGACATCACAGATATATTCAGAACATTCCATCCCAAAGCAACAGAATACACATTCTTCTCTAGTGCACATGGAACATTCTCCAGAATAGATCACATTCTGGGTCACAAATCAGGTCTCAACCAGTACCAAAAGATTGGGATCATTCCCTGCATATTTTCAGGCCACAATGTTCTGAAGCTAGAACTCAATCACAAGAGGAAAGTTGGAAAGAACTCAAATACATGGAGGCTAAAGAGCATCCTACTAAAGAATGAATGGGTCAACCAGGAAATTAAAGAAGAATTGAAAAAAATCATGGAAACACATGATAATGAAAACACGACT
Source organism: Lontra canadensis (assembly GCF_010015895.1). Taxonomy (NCBI): domain Eukaryota; kingdom Metazoa; phylum Chordata; class Mammalia; order Carnivora; family Mustelidae; genus Lontra; species Lontra canadensis. The sequence continues at coordinate 32,373,535 of NW_022631003.1, read as the reverse complement.
GTTCAAAATCTGTGGGACACAGCAAAGGTGGTCCTGAGAGGAAAATATATAGTGATACAAGCCTTTCTCAAGAAACAAGAGAGGTATCAAGTACACAACCTAACCCTACACGTAAAGGAGCTGGAGAAAGAACAGCAAAGAAAGTCTAAACCCAGCAGAAGAGAAATCATAAAGATCAGAGCAGAAATCAATGAAATAGAAACAAACAAACAAACAAACAAAAACAAACAAACAAACAAAAAAGTAGAACAAATCAACAAAATTTATTAAATCCTTGAAATTTAATTCTTTGAAAGAATTAATAATTGAAAACCCCCTGGCCAGACTTATCAAAAAGAAAAGAGAAAGACCCAAATAAATAAAATCACGAATGATAGAGGAGAGATCACAACCAACACCAAAGGAATACAAACAATTATATGAACATATTATCAACTATATACCAGCAAATTTGACAATCTGGAAGAAATGAATGCATTCCTAGAGACATATAAACTACCAAAACTGAACCAGGAAGAAATAGAAAACCTGAACAGACCCATAATCAGTAAGGAGATTGAAGCAGTCATCAAAAATCTCCCAAAAAACAAGAGCCCAGGTCCAGATGGCTTCCCAGCAGAATTCTTCCAAACATTTGAAGAAAAATTAATACCTATTCTCCAAAATTTAGAAATGGAAGGAATTAGAAATTAGAAATGGAAGGAAAACTTCCAAACTCATTTTATGAGGCCACCATTACCTCGATCCCAAAACCAGACAAAGACCCCATCAAAAAGGAGAATTACAGACCAATATCCTTGATGAACACAGATGTGAAAATTCTCACCAAAATACTAACCAATAGGATCCAACAGTATATTAAAAGCATTATTCACCACAACCAACTGGGATTTATTCCAGGCTGCAAGGTTGGTTCAACATCTGCAAATCAGTCAATGTGATACAATACATTAATAAAAGAAAGAATAAGAACTGTATGATACTCTCAATAGATGCTGAAAAAGCATTTGACAAAGTACAGCACCCTATCTTGATCAAAACTCTTCAAAATGTAGGGATAGAGGGTACATACCTCAATATTATCAAAGCCATCTATGAAAAACCCACGGCAAATATGATCCTCAATGGGGAAAAACTGAGAGCTTTTCTGCTAAGATCAGGAACACGGCAGGGATGTCCACTATCCCCACTGCTATTCAACATAGTACTAGAAGTCCTAGCCTCAGCAATTAGTCAACAAAAAGAAATAAAATGCATCTGAATTGGCAAAGAAGTAGTCAAACTCTCACTCATTGCCAATATGATACGATACCTTATGTGGAAAACCCAAAAGACTCCACTCCAAAACTGCTAGAACTCATATAGGAATTCAGTAAATGGTCAGGATATAAAATCAATGCACAGAAATCAGTTGCATTTCTGTATACCAACAAGACAGAACAAAGAGAAATGAAGGAGTCAATCCCATTACAGTTGCACCCAAAACCATAAGATACCTAGGAATAAACCTAACCAAGGAGGCAAAGAATCTTTTCAGAAAACTATGAAGTACTCATGAAAGAAACTGAGGAAGACACAAAGAAATGGAAAAGCGTTCCATGCTCATGGATTGGAAGAACAAATATTATGAAAATGTCTATGCTATATGATGCAATCTACACATTTAATGCAATTTGTATCAAAATCCCATGAATTTTTTCTCAAAGAAATGGGACAAATTATCCTCAAATTTATATGGAACCAGAAAAGACCCGAATAGCCAGAGGAATGATGAAAAAGTAAGCCAAAGTTGGTGACATCACAATTCTAGACTTCAAGCTCTATTACAAAGCTGCCATCATCAAGACAGTATGGTACTGGCACAAAAACAGACACATAGATCAATGGAACAGAATAGAGAGCCCAGAAATAGACCCTCAACTCTATGGTCAACTAATCTTCAACAAAGCAGGAAAGAAAGTCCAATGGAAAAACGACAGTCTCTTCAACAAATGGTGTTGGGAAAATTGGACAGCCACATGCATAAAAATAAAACTGGACCATTTCCTTATACCGCACACAAAAATAGATTCAAAATGGATGAAAGACCTCAGTGTGAGACAAGAATCCATCAAAATCCTTGAGGAGAACACAGGCAGCAACCTCTTCGACCTCAGCCGCAGCAACTTCTTCCTAGAAACATCGCCAAAGGCAAGATTAGCAAGGGCAAAAATGAACTATTTGGACTGCATCAACATCAAAAGTTTTTTTTTGCACAGCAAAGGAAACAGTCAATAAAACCAAAAGACAAGTGACAGAATGGGAGAAGATATTTGCAAACAACATATCAGATAAAGGGTTAGTGTCCAAAATCTATAAAGAACTTATCAAACTCAACACCCAAAGAACAAAGAATCCAATCAAGAAATGGGCAGAGGACGTGAACAGACATTTCTGCAAAGAAGACATCCAGATGGCCAACAGAACATGAAAAAGTGCTCCAGATCACTTGGTATCAGGGAAATACAAATCAAAACCACAATGAGATACCACCTTACACCAGTCAGAATGGCTAAAATTAGCCATTCAGGAAATGATAGATGTTGGCGAGGATGCAGAGAAAGGGGAACCCTTCAACACTGTTGGTGGGAATGCAAGCTGGTGCAGCCACTCTGGAAAACAGCATGGAGTTTCCTCAAAAAGTTGAAAATAGAGCTACCCTATGACCCAGCAATCACAGTACCTGGTATTTACCCTAAAGATACAAATGTAGTGATCCAAAGGGGCACATGCACCTGAATGTTTATAGCAGCAATGTCCACAATAGCCAAACTATGGAAAGAACCTAGATGTCCATCAACAGATGAATGGATAACCAAGATGTGGTATATATATACAATGGAGTACTATGCAGCCATCAAAAGAAATGAAATCTTGCCATTTACAATGAAGTGGATGGAGCTAGAGGGTACTACGCTGAACAAAATAAGTCAATCAGAAAAAGACAATTATCATATGAATCCCTAATGTAAGGAATTTGAGAGGCATAATGGGGGTTTTGGCGGGTAGGGAAGGAAAAAATGAAACAAGATGGGATCAGGAGGCAGACAAACCATAAGAGACTCTTAGTCTCCCAAAACAAACTGAGGGTTGCTGGGGGTGTATGGAGAGGGTGGTTGGGTTATGGACATTGGGGAGGGTATGTGATATGGTGAGTTCTGTGAAATGTGTAAGCCTGATGATTCATAGACCTGTACCCCTGGGGCACATAATACATTATATGTTAATAAAAACAATTAATTTTTAAAAATCTAAAAAAAAAAAGACATTAAGTCTGGGGGTGGGTGGGTAGGTCAAGTGTCTGTCTCTTGACTGGTTCAGATCATGATCTCAGGGTTGTGGGATCAAGAGCCACGTAAGGATCCTGCTTGGCGGGAAGTCGGCTTGAGATTCTCGGATTATCTCTTTCCGTCTCCCTCTACCCCTCACCACTGCTCTCTCTATCTCTCAAATAAATAAATCTTAAAACAACAACAATGTAGTGCCCGGGTGGCTCAGTGGGTTAAGCCTCTGCCTTTGGCTCAGTTCATGTTCTCAGTTCATGTTCTCAGGGTCCTGAGATGGAGCCCCACATCAGGCTCTCTGTTCAGCAAGGAGCCTGCTTCCTCTATTCCTCTGCATGCTTCTCTCCCCACTTGTGATCTCTCTGTCAAGTAAATAAGTAAAATCTTAAAAACAAAAACAAAAACAAAACAACCTCTTAAAACAACAATAAAAACAAAGAAGAAGAAGTTAAGTCTAATATATATTGATGTGTAATATTTACTCTTTTTCTCACAATTGTTTTTTTGTTTTTTTGTCTTATTTGTTTGGGGTGACAAAAATCACAATAGGCAGTTTTATTTGTAGAATTTGATCCAAAAGTCCAGAAAAAATAAATAAAAGGATCTTGAGTCTCTATTATGTTTGTACACAAAATAAACCAAAAATAAAATTTACCATGAGGTCATTTAAATGTATTTGCAAATGGTCTGATAAGGGAAAAATGATTTATAACATGGGAAACTTCTAACAACTAAATACGTGAATGCACTGCACTGTAGGTCATCTAGACTATGTTAGCATTAATGAACAAAGTGATAGGTCCAGAATGCATTCCCAAAACCCCTTCCTCAGTGCAGACTTTGATAACTGTCTGTAGTAAAAAACACCAACTCCTGTTCATTATATTAGATGGTCATTTTGTCCATTTTTCCTCCCGGGATGATGAATCCATTTTAAACACTTCAATTATGAAAACACTCCAAATCCACAGAAAACACTCCAAAATTCCGCCCTTACATTTGCAGGTTGTACAAGGATATCCAGCCATGTTCACACTGTGCTGCTATGTCTTTAAATGCCACAGCTGTCCAGGCAAGTTTTTCTGATGTCACAGGTAATGTTATCAGCTGGGTCACTGACACAGTGGAGAGAGCAATGCCTTCCCAAGATGGCTGTGTATTCACAGCTGAAATTGGAGCAAGTGGTCAGTAATCTACCTCTCCTTCCAGACACTGGCACTGCTGGCAGCTGTGAGTCCAGTTGTCTCCACTTTGATAGAGCTTGTGTCCATTTAGATCTGAATATTGACTTGTGGCCCTGGTGTCACACTTTGGGCAACAGAAAAGGTAAGCATTTGGATTCCAGCAATGACAAGCTATCTGTTGACTGATTATCTTTTGGTTCTCGCGGGAACAGAGAGAACACCTGCCTATTGCACTGCACTTCTCCATTGGGGCAATCACCAGAGCAGGAGAGCCCAGATAGACAGAGAAAATTGAATTCGCTTGCCAGCTTGATGGAGGCCAGGGGAATCACTCCAACAGGTATGGGTTCTTAAGGCACATTCATCAGTGTTAATACAGGACTCCATCATCCTAAAAACTGCTTCTGCACTCACAGCAGTACAAGCCTGGCAGGTTAACACAGCAGGGATGATTGTGGCACTCAACGATTCCTCCTGTACATTCATCAATATCTTTCTTGCAGTGGCTTTCTTTGAATCCAGAGGACAAATGCATTTATTAGGAGCCATGATATTCCATATCTGCTATGCTCTTCATAGAACACTCTGCAAATGGTCTTGTTCCCCACTTAGCTCAGTTTGTAGGTGCAGCTGTGTCTCTGGACAGTATTGGTGCAGATGACATTCCCATCACAGGTGTGCTGCCTGTGGTCACATTCATCCCATTTTGTACAGGAGAAGTCATCTACAAATATGTATCCTGGGACACAGTCACAGTGGTGTAACCCAGTCAAGATGACACATAGAGTATTGGCATGGCAGTAATGCATTTTAGCTGCATACTCATCAATATTTTCATGGCAGGCAGAGTCTCTCTGGGCACAGATGTTACTCTTCTTGCACTCACAAGTGGCTTTTGTATTCTAGTTTTTGCACTGTAAATTTTCACCACATTTAGCTCTGTCTACACAAAAGTTATAACCTCTACTGCATGTGACCCTTTTCTGAGCAGTTCAAAGGAGCGCATGCTTCTGTAACTTTTATTAAAACTCCACCTCAGCATTCCCAGCAGCTCTAAGTTAAGATCCATTGGCCTTCTACAAGGACTTTTCCTGTATAGATGCATTTTGGTCAGCAGACTTTACAGCACTGGCCGGTCATGTACATGGGGAGGGAGTCTTGGGAGCAACTGAGAGAGGGATAGGATGTCCTTTGGCCCTCCACAGCACCATTTGGCGTGTTCAGTTCCTGCAGTGATTACCATCAACCTGAGAGACTTGGTCTCTGCAGAAAAGTTGACTCACCTGGCAGATCTTGCTATGACAGTCTTCCAACTGACTAAGTCTCATCACTGCATAATTTAGTTTTGTACACATTTTGGCCAAAAGTTCCTGAAAGTCTGTGACTCCTTGTACCAAGCTTAAGAAATCACTGCAAGTTGGATGAATGTGATTCCAGTTCAGACATTGTTATGTATTCATTTGGCATAAAGATGATATTCCCGTCTTAGACGAGTCCTTTGAATAAGGCACGCTTTTGGTTTCGCTGACCAATGTAACCTTGTTCCAACTGTCCATCTACCATCCAGTATGGAAGTGCTTCAGTCCTGGGATTCCCGTTATGTACATAGTGTTATTGGATTTCATCCCTCAGACCATTGCTCTCCAGTTCAAAATGGCTGTGTTCCAGTTCTCAAATAGATAGTACCAATCCTAAAGTCAATGCTTTCTGCTATACAGTGGCCCAGAAGAACAGCTCTTATTCCAGAACAGCTGAATTAATTTCTTATTCACATGAGGGACTGCATGGATCTCTTTGTATATCTTGCCTTCCCCAGGTTTCTTCGGTTCTTGCCCATTTCCTATACCTTCAAAGTCAGCAGTGTAGCATGTTAAACTGTCTGTTTCTATCTTCAGGCTGTGCCTCTCTTTTGTCTTCACTATTTGACAATATGTTCCAGTTTCATCCAAAACATTCTCAGAGAATGTGTACATCCCTAGTTTTGATAGAACGCCTGATCATTCCTCAGGGTCAGTCAGAAGAACAAAAATCACTGTAGGTATTTTGAACAAAATGGGGTTTAGCCCTGGGAATTAAAGACTTACCAAACCATCTGAGGGACTAGGAGAACAAATGTCAAAGAAGCCCCTGCAAACTTTCAGGAAATTTAGAAGTGCAAGGATATTGGGAAGGCCACCTCCATTGACCTTAGCTGTTTCACCCAAGTGAGTGTTTCTCAGAAGGGAGGATGTGTGGAAGTCACTGGTAAAACTTTACAGTAACCATCTCCCAATCACTACCTGCCTGCCCATGACTGTCACTGAGGAATAATAGATTTTTTTTTTCCATTTTATATTTCAAAGAAAAGCCCTCATTGAAGAATCCTACCTAAAACCTGCTGGCTAGGGATTCTGACAAATGTAGTTCCCAGGATCCTCCCCTGCAACGGAAGGGAGAATTTAGAAAGAGGGTGGGCATGAAGCTGAGTTGAAATATAAAACCAGGCACATGTAGATTAGGCATATCATTGGCTCTGCGATAAAATATTGTATGTCTATAAGCCTCAGATACTCAATTTTAATTTTGTACTCCCAAATAAAATTTCAACTAGATTTCTAGCATTTATATCTTGAATATGCTTTTTTTCCACCAGAATCAGAAAGTACTTGGGGAGTTCAAAGGCAACTAAGCCCTGAAGGGTACTGAGAAGCTGAATATACAAATGGAAAGTGGATAGACTGTATGTAAAATAGAACTTGGACTCACAGCCTATAGCAAACTGCCCAGGAAACCAACCCCTCTATGTACAGTAAACAACCCAGGAAGCCAGCCAACTTTAAGTCAGACTTATAGGAAGCCAGATTGCTATCTCTAGTGATAATTCAGGAAGCTAAACAATAACTTTTGTAACAACCAGCCCAAAATAGTCAGGACTTGATCAATAACTAACAGCTTCCCTGATTTTTGTCCCCACTTCCAATTTAGGATCACGCAGAGAAAGTCAAGTACAGACCCTAATCAATCAAGTAAGATGCCCCACTTCTAGTTAGCCCGTCTGCAGCTTCCGCATGCAAACAACCTCCAATCAGGACACACCTGAACATTTTCCTTTTGTCCACTCTGAAGCTTTCCCAGCTTTGCTTTTTTTCATTTGGTTGATTTTCTTTATTTCTACAATATTGATCAAGCTAGGGTTTGATCTAAAAAGAAACTGTATCTTGCAAGGGAAATAATGCATAAGCTTCTAGGCACCTATTTTCTCATATGGAGCAGGTATAATGGCACAATGGTTAAGTGCCTGAGTTCTAGAATCAGAAAACTAGACTTCAACTTGTATCATTTTCACTGTCTAGCTACATTCTTAGGACCATTGAGAGGATTAAACTAGGTGATGGTTGTAAACTACATTATCTAACTTCGTGTTGTCATTATCTTCTCTTTCCAATCTCATGAAACTCCATCCTGTTCCTCACATAAATTTTCTCTTGATCCACAGTCCTTCCTCCCTCTGACCCTTCCTGAGCTCATCTAACAAGAAGAAACCAAATAAATCTTCCTCAACTGTTAACATCTCACTGTCATTCCCCTACTCAAAAAACTCCAGGGTCTTTAAAGACATCCATAATCTACTTTCCACATCTTCTCAACACTCTCTCTGACAAGAATGACCTTCCACTCTAGCCAAATGCACATATTCACTGGTCTGGAGCTATCCCACAAAATCCCATGCAAGTGACTATTTTCCCTCCATTGTTCATATTTGAAATAAACTACACCTCCTTTCTCAATATCTGAATTTTACATTTCATTTGCAGTCCAGCTCAAATCCTCTCTTTCCCATTAAACCTTATCAGACAACTGCATTCCAGAGCAATTTCTTCCTCTCTCGAGTACTAAAGCTTTTATTTGATTCATTGACTTATAATCTGATTTGCAATAGATACAACTTTTCATGTATGCATAACAAAACCTCAGTGAGAAAATAATATCTGTGAAGGCAGGGCCAGTAGTGTATTCTTTTTTTGTGTACTGCCCTATACTTAAGCATAACGACTGTAATTGTTATCCAGAACTATGTTTCTGGTATTGTGCCAAATGCTTCATTTTATCAGATTTAATTCTCTCCAGAACTCTTGAGGGAGGGCTTATAATTAGCCATTTATCAGGCAAGAAAATTTAAGTAGAGAGAGGTTGGGTTATTTGCCCAAGGTCACAGAATTCGTAAGATTGATCTGAACCACCTAGGTATCTTAGACTCTGCAGCTTAGACTTTTAATAACGTTTTGTGAATTGATTAAACATACTGCTTTATGAACTCTTACTGGATATACACATAAATTCCTCCACTTCCAGTGTCTCCATGGGAAACCCAAGTATGGGATTCATTTTAGAGATCAGATATTTCTACAGTAGAATCAATTTCCCAAGACAGTTTTCTTTAATCTGTGATACAAACCTTGAAATAATCAGAAAGGCATAAAAAGTACATTTACTTCATCATTCAGGTTGTTTGGAATCGAAACAGTGCAGAACAAACCACATGAGGCTATGCAACATCTTTCTATTTGCCACTCACTCCTATTTTAAGCAGAATTTGGGGGCCACTAAGAACCCAAAATTTTTAGGTGGGTTTTATGATACATGTTTTAGGTCCCAGCTAAAAAGAAGAATAGTTACTTATAGCATTTCAATAATATATGAAGATTAAAACTAATATAAAATTTCAAATATTGAATATTCCGTAAAGCTTTATTGTGAGAGAGGGTATTTTTTGGCTTTTTGATTCATTTGTTTTTTTTACCTTGTCTCTCTCAATAATCTTGGTATACATTCATTTTTAAAATTGTGTAGGGAGGTAGAAGCATGGTGGGGCTGGAAGAAAACCTTCACCAAAGTATCTTACAGTTTTAAATTCTTTAATCAGAGAAGCTTATTAACTCTCTTCAGTCTTACTGAATTAAAACAAAAAACAAAAGCAAAAAACAAAAAACCATTTGGATTTTAAACCTGACCATTCAAGAATAATAAACTGACTTGGCTCTTCCGGCAATCCATGGTAAAGGAAAGCTGGGATAATCCAATCTTGACGAAGAAATTCTAATTCAAAGAGGGTAATGTTAAACAAAGATCTTTCTCAAAATACACTTAAAGTAAAAAGAGGCCATATCTTTATTCTATTCTTGTTTGTTCTATAAAAATAAAAATGTATGGAAAGGAAATGAAAATTTCAATCAACTTTCAGTGGTAATTAAAAGCAATTGTAGTCCTCAGGCTGTTTCTTTCCAATATGATCCAGTGATCAGAAGGAACTGGAAATGATTACATTTTAACTAGAAACACATTTCTGTCCAGAACTGAGCTTCGAAGCATGAAAAAGGCACAGTGGTGGCCCCTGTTTGTGTTTCCATCTGGGGCTCTAATTTGAACTTCAGTGATTATTCTGCCAGATTTCTGGCTGTGCTAAGATCCAGAAAGTTAAAGCCAGCATATTCTTGTATGCTGTTTCAGGCAAAAAAATAAAATTGCACCAATTACCATGTTTGCATTTTGTAGAATGGCTCTATTTAAATCGATTATAGGTTAAACAAGAGCGTTTGTAAAATTCACAGCTCAGAGTTAATCTGGCTTTATTCCAGGGCACCCGATCTGAAAAGTAAGTGATTGCAAGCACTTTTGGAAAAAAGTTAGCAATGGCCTATAATGGAAAACAGTCTGAAACAATTAAATTTAGCCTGCTTTTCAAATTAAGAAATTCATCCCATTGCTGGCCTTTCATTTGCTGGCCTTTCATTTGAAAGATTTCATCAGATCCCATGAAAAATGCTTATCTTTTTCTGATATTCAGTTAGTGCTTCCAAAATGACATCATCGTCAATGATAAAGATAAAAGCAATGAAAAATGTAATGCCTCTTGCCAGGAATTACTTGGTCATAGAAAGCACCTAAAGGCTGTTGTAGTTGCTCTGACTTCACAGCTCCTGGAGCTGGGAATTTTGTTTTCTACAGCCAGGAATGATGCAGTCATAGAAATCTTGAGGGGGTGAAGGAAGATACCTTTGTGGTCCCTAAAGAGCTTGGTAACTTACTATATTTGACGTGAAATATTCAGTCCTTTCATTTTCTTATTCTAAACACACATGAATCTTTTTGACCAATGAGTCTCTGCTCCTGATTCTTATTCTGAGAATCTAATCATTACTTAGAACTTTTATATAAAGTTTTAAAAGATATGATGTCATTCTTGGGGTTTTCAAAATTTCTTTAGATGGCATGAAAACTGAATGCCTATAAAATAACAGAGTAAGATCCTCCTACCTCTATCTATAATCATTCAGAGATGTTTTATTACCAAGTCACTTTCCTCAAAAAGATAAAGGGGAGAAATGCTCAAATGGGAAAAGCAAATTAAGATTCATGGGAACAAGTTAGATGCTCTCAGACGGCATATTCTTTTCTTTTATTTCATTTCACTTCACCAATACTTATATAATACTTCCTGTGTTCCGGGTACCCTTCTCAACACTTCACAAATTTTAATTCATTTAACTCATACATAACATCATAAAGCAGGTGCTATTATTAACCCCACTTTACAGGTAACACTGAAAGAGAGGTTAAGTAATTTGCCTAAGAGCACACAGTTGGGGAGACAAAATGAAGTTCTGCAGTCCATCTCATGTTTATAAGGAGCCCTGATGGTGTGAACAAGCATAAGGCCCACAGAGACCACCAACAAAAGCTGTTCAATGGCATGGACTTTGAGAGCAAATGGTAAAGTCATTTTGTATTTGGTTGTATGAATTTTATAGCTTAGAGGTGATTTTTTTTTTATGTTTGTTTGGTAAAAATTTCAAATGCCAGCATAAAATCTCTAGCTGTATATGACGAGAAAAATATACACAAGTCAGATGATTTGTATGTCTGGCTTTTCTTATTAGCATGTGATAGCAAGGCTAGATCTTTAAAATGCAATGCTAAGATAAAAAAAAAGAAAACTATATATAGATACAAGTATCTATATATATCACAGTACCATTTATGTAAATCTAAAAATATATGCAATATAAAGCCATAATATGTGTCTTATGAGTACATACACAAAACCAAAGATGGATACATAGCAAACACATTAGAAGAGTTTAAATAAGAGAGGAGCAGAGCTTTAGAGGGACCATTAATCACAGACTGAGATTTGTAATTAACTCAATTCCCTGGCCCCAAGGTCTGAGGCGAGGGGAAAGCATTTATCTGTTTATGCATGCGTGTACAGAGTCCTCTTATCTAGGTAGGCATTCATGCCAACAAGAGAAAATGAGACTGTTTTCTGTGTTGCTGATACTCATTATTTTATTATACAATAATCATTAACCCTTGAAGTAGCAGTTCTCCACATTTGGGGCTCAGGATATTTCACAGTGTATAAATTATTAAGGACTCTAAACAGAGTTGACAACCTAAAGAGATATGTCTGTACCGATTTATGTCTATTGATATTTATCATATTAGAAATTAAGACTGAAAATATTTAAATACTTAATAATTTAAAAATAACAGGGACAACCTTATTACATGTTTATATAAATAACCTATTTTTAATGAAAAATAATTATATTTTCCAAGACAGAAAAATCTAGCAAGAAGGGAGTCATTTTTACACATTTTTATAAATATCTCTGGTATTTGGATTAACTAAAGATAGTTGGATCCACATATCTGCTTCTGGCATTCTATTTTTGCCATGTGTTGCTTTGGTTGAAGTATATAAAGAAAATATGACCTCACACAGGTGTGTAGTTAGAAAAAGAAAGAGTGTTTTAGTGGCCTTTCAGATAATTGTGGGTTTTATTTTTTGATATGACACCAAAACCTGACAAGTTATTAATGGTTATTACAATGTGGAATCAGAAACCTATCAAGGAACTTTTTGCACTGTGTTACATTAACATTCACTGATGTATGTTATATTTTGAATGGATTGTTTACACATGCATGCTTTGTAACAACATGCATTGATCATGAAAATTACAGGTTCACTGAGTGATGCATATCTTCCAAATGTTGACACATTTCATTAAGCAATATCAAAACATCACATTTGTTAATATCCATGTAATAAATGTAAATCTCACCCTGAAAGTCCCTTTTAAGCTGGGGGAAGCTTCAAGCTTACAGTGGTAGATACAAACTTTTCCAAAATTTGAAATTTCATTTGAAAGCTTAATGTTATTTTAGCACTTAATAACAATCACATTCCTTAAAGTGGCATACCCACTTTATTCATTTTTTGTAAAGATTTTATTTATTTATTTGAGAGAGAGAGAGAGAGAGAGCAAGTGTGGTAGGGGGAGGGGCAGAGGGAGAGGGAGTAGGAGACTCCCTGCTGAGCAGAGAGTCTGAAGCTGAGCTATCCCAGGACCCTAAGATCATGTCCTGACTGCAAGGCAGACAGAAGGGACGGAGCCACCCAGGCGCCGCACTCCCCACTTCGTTCATTTCATTTTTGATAAAATCATGGTTTGTAGACATCCTTTTAAGTAAAAGTGTTACTAAGCCTGCAACTCAAACAATGGTTTTTCCTGTGGACAACTATTGTACTTTGGTATGCAGAAGGAGTACTTAATGTGTATAGAATATTTAAAAGACAGGTAGTCAAGGGCTGAAATATCATAAATTTTCACTGTCCTGTCAAGGACATTCTTAAGTAAGACGTCTTTTTTTTTTTTTTTTTTTTTTTTTTTTTTTAACAGTGAGTACATGCCGACAAAGAACACAATGTCTGATGCTATTTACTTGATTCCTGCAAAAACACCAGCAGATTTCCCTACCACCAGCACATAGTAAATAGAAAATAGCATCTTACTATCATTATGAAAATAGTTTTGATGTCACAGGATCCTCAGGGGTCCAGAGACTGTACTGTTACTCTACAACATGAGATCTATTCCAACTCAGCACCTAAAGAATTTATATGCTAACTGTATCCTAAAATATGTAATGAAATCTGGATCAGGTACCTCCTAAGACTCCAGTAAGAGTGAATCCAGAGTTTTCAAGACCATCTGTTCCTTAATTAATCTTGTTTGCCTTAGTGATGTTTGGAGCATTGATTTTTTAAAAATTTTATTTATTTTGACAGAGAGAGATCACAAGTAGGCAGAGAGGCAGGCAGAGAAAAAAGGGGAAGCAGGCTGCCCGCTGAGCAGAGAGCCCGATATGAGGCCCGGCCCCAGGACCCTGAGACCATGACCTGAGCTGAAGGCAGAGGCTTTAATTCACTGAGCCACCCAGATGCCCCTGGAGCACTGATTTTTTTTTTTTTTAAGATTTTATTTTTATTTATTTGACAGACAGAGATCACAAGTAGGCAGAGAGGCAGACAGAGAGAGAGAGAGAGAGGAGGAAGCAGGCTCTCCGCTGAGCAGAAAGCCCGATGCGGGGCTTGATCCCAGGACCCTGGGATCATGACCTGAGCCGAAGGCAGAGGCTTTAACCCACTGAGCCAACCAGGCACCCCTGGAGCATTGAGTTTTAAAAAGACAAACATTTAAGTGAATTTTCAAACTTTCTTAACTTCTTATTCCCAAGGACTTCATACTTCCCCAGTGAGATTACCGGTTAAATCAGTGGACAACTCTTTTGCTATATGACTTATTCAGAAGGTGGTTCTGAGGCTGTTTCAGACCCGAGCTGGGTCACTGATCAATACTTAATCAATTCACTAAATCGATTTTTTGGAGTTGTCCATCTAATTCTGGTTCCCAGTCCATCCCTACTGCATTAAAACCTGCAGAAACACAAGTGTTTCTTGCCACCAATATTCTAGTTCTTGCCCTAGAAGCAGACTCACAGGCTCCTGAAATTGATACTCTGAGGATATTTTCTGTTTCTGCACCTGCCTCCTCATCCCCCACCCTTTATTTTCAGTGGTTACGGAGTGTTCCCTTTTAATATCAGCCAGGTAAGGAAAGTACGAGTGCCTTATAACATATATAATACATCAAGAACATGAATAAATCTCAGCTCACATTTAGTCAATTAGCACTTCTTGATAGCCTCATGAAGACCCTGGACTGATGCAGCAGATTTGGGAGTAGGAGAGCAGCAACTTTATAAAGAAGTTGAAGTTATAGGGCTTAGCCTCCATAAACTGAAAACATGTTTGAGAGAAACAGCTCAGACTCATGTGAAAGGGCAGTAATGAATGAAGGCGATATCCACTGAGAAGTCAAGTGAACCAAGTCAGTGCTGTTCCCACAACTCCAAACCCACCCCAGGTTGCATGGCCTTTGCACTTGATGTTCCCTCAGCCTGCAAATGTCTCCCCTCAGTGCTCCACACTTCATGCATCTCTCTGATCAAATGTCACTTTAGCAGGGAGGACTTCACACTATCTAAAATAAAATCTCTGATTATCTGTTTCTTGCCCTGTTTTATTTTTCTTCACAGAAGCTACCACATCTGATATATTATACATTTATTTCTTTGCTTGATATTGTCTGCTTCACTTCATCTCAATGTTGGTTCCCAAGGGCAAGGACTTAATTGTTCACTGCTCTATCTCAGGGCCTAGACAGCTCATGGTACATAATAGGACACAATAAGTGTTTGCTGCTTGAATAAATGCGTGAATGCTATAAAAGCTCAGAGTGGGGGGGAGGAAATAAAAGCTCAGAGACGAGATCAGTTGTACTAACCAGGTGGCAAGGAAACATTTGGTAGTCTGAGGTTTGAGCTGGGCCTTGAAGGATGTTTCTCATATGCAAGGCCAATGAGCAGAGTAGTCTACCTGTTTTATAGGACTCCAGCGAAATGCCATCTTCTCAAGCAAGCCTTGTTGGAGCTCTAGGACTGGATGACTTGCCACTGCTTTTGGTCCCAATTCTCCATGTTCTCCCCTATGTTAGAGTTCACACTAATGTATTTTATCTCCTACTTACTTGTCTGGATACCCCAATAGAATATTAACTCTGGGATGAGAGGAGCAATGTATATTCAGCCGTAGCATAGATCTTGCTACCTCCTAAAAATACCAGTTGACTGCATAATTTAGTAGCTAAGCAGTAAGCTCAAGTCGAGGAGTGGGAAAACATAATATGGACCAAACCATGGTTTGTGGAGCTGAGACACAGAATATGGGTCTTAAGCAGGGAGATGCTACAGCGATCTATCACCTTGGCAAGGCCAATATGAGCATGTGTCCATGATGAAGCAAGTGAAAAAATAATTAGTCTGAAAGACAAATTGTAACCGTATTGCAATGCTCTATGCACAAAATAATAAAGGGCTGGACCAGCATGGTAGCAATGGGAATATTCACAATGGAACAAATGAAGCCAAATGTCACTGATTTGATATTAAGAGCAACCATAAACGAGTGCACGTCTTAAGCCTGGATGACTCTGAAAGGCTGATGCAATCACTCTAGCCCATGTTCCAAGCCTTCAGCCTCTTAAGAAAAGAATTTTTTGGCAAACTATTCACTGTAATGGCACAATGTCTTTATTTTAGTATACTTAACGGTAGACTCTGTCAGAGTTCATTTATACAACCTCTACTTGGATATTAAGCTTTTAAACAAAACTTTAAAATTCTAATATTAAATTTCTTTCCTGATTGCTGACAGTTATCTATGAAAAGAAGTTAATTTGTAGGAGGTAAAGGTAAAGATAATAAAATATTAAATTTCATCAAATTCTTCTCTGGAAGTATCACAGAATTCAGGGCTTCAAGAAACCTCACAGCAGATAAAGCAAATAGGATTTCCTTCTCATGAGACTTATCTAAAGCTGCATATGGGCTCAGTGATTCGTAGGTTAGGCTAAGGTAGGGGGTAGAGGAGATGGGAGAACAAGTACCAGATTTTTTTCCTCTTCCTCCCTTAGAGTTCAGGTCTGGTGCCTTCTCTTTTGCAAATAAGAAAGTTGCAGTAAATGGAGGGAAATGATGAGCTACTCAAGGTCACAGGGCTGATCAGAGGCATAATTAGATCTGGAACTCAGATCTCCTGACTTTCAGGTAAGAAAGCAGAGTTTTTTAAAAAAAAACAAAACACTACTGGGTGGCTCAGTCGTTGAGCAGCTGCCTTCAGCTTAGGTCATGATCCCAGGGTCCTGGGATTGAGCCCCGCATCAGGTTCTCTGCTCAGAGGGAAGTATGCTACTTCCTCTCCCACTCCCCATGCTTTTGTCCCCTTTCTCTCTCTCTCTCTCTCTCTCTCTCTGTGTCAAATAAATAAATAAAATCTTTAAAAAAAAATAATAAAGCAGTGCTTCTTAATAGGAAAGGTAAGCTTCAGAAACCAAGGAACAACCTTGGTCTTCCATATCTCCTCCCCAGCCAAGAGGAAAACAAGCAATGAATAATCAGAAGTATTTTGGAGGAGATAACAGGATACAAAAAGTCTGAAATGCTAGAAAATTCATGGGAAGAAGAGGTTCAAATGTAAGGTCCCAACAGGTTTCATGACAATTTTCTTGTTTGTATTCTGAAACTGGATCTCTATCATTGTTGCTTGTATTTTTCTAACAAAAAGCATGCGTGGCTTAGGATTAGGATATTAGATCTATCCTTTCCATGCTTGTGCAGTTGCATTTTTCAGCTTCAGATATGGATAGATCCAGGGGTTCATATGACATCATTTTAATTTAGTCTTGTTTTTCCTTTTCTCATCTCTGATTCTTTTCTTCAGTTTTTAGAACTCTTCACATGGTGGCAAATTAGTCACTATCTTATCTTCTTAACAACCAGAGCCAAAGGTCACTTTTCAAAGTTGCAACAAATGCCTCCCAAATTGAATTTCATTGGCTTTTATTATGTCCTAGGGCCTTCTATGAACCAATTTATTGTGATTAAAGGAGTGATAATTGACCAAACATGGGTCATGTGCCCATAGATGGAATGAGTCAATTGCATCCAAATTTCACAGACCTTAGTGAGAAAGAACAGTTTCCTAGAGAAAAATCAGTATTTTAGCTAAAAGGGAGAAAATAGGTGTTGGGTACACCTTGATGGCAACTCTCCACTATACCAGCTAAACCTAGTTCAAGTCAAAGTGGATTCCCTCTAAGGAAATGTGATTGGAATTGGGCCTGGAATGTTTTCATGAAATGAAGCAACTATACAGGTCCTGTTCCACCTCTCTTCTTTTCCTCTCTCTGCATATCCTTTGTATTCTTTCTGAAATATTTGTTCATCTTAAGTGTAGTGTTTGCTTTCTCCTAACTTCAGTTTGTCAGGCTTCAACTCAGTAATAGCATCCCTCACTGTGCTCTTTTAGCTTCTGCATTGACTGCTAATTCCTTCATTCTCATTAGTTTTCGAATTCCAAATTCCTAAGAAAGGAAGCTGATTGCTTAAAACCACTGTGTGCCCACATCAAAGGTGAAATGCCACAGGCTAGACATTACAATCTATGGATTGCCTATCAGCCCAGTGCTAGTTCTTATTCTAATCAGTTTAATGAAGGTAGGAAAAAAATGCTTTCAACCCCGCTGGCCAGATCATAAGCAGTCAAATTTCCTTTAGCAAAGTGAACTGGAATAACAGCTTTTGTTACCAAACACAGTATTAACCTTGTAACTTCACTTTCCTATTTTTACTTTACACCTTCTAGTACCCTCTCATCACCCACTCTCCCTGCATTCTTCCCTGAGAAAACATGCAGTCAAAAAGGGACTACTTTATCTTCCTAACCAAATCCACCAACCCACAATGCTATCTAAGACTGCACCCATCACTTGTGCTCTGAATCCTATCCCACTCCGCTTCCCAAGGATTTTCCTCTAACCATTATCAGTTTCCTAAAATACATTATGTATTTCTCTAAGTCTTTATTATCTGTGCCTTCCAATTTATGTCTTTCCACTAGAAAATCAGCTCCTTAAGACAAGATCCTATGCGTTTAATTTAACACTATTCTCAGAACCTATATTAGTGATCCACAATTCATTTTTGTTGTTTGACTAATTTGAGCATAGCAGCTGCCCCAAAAATAGGACTACACTTTTTCTTACTCCCTTCCCTTTAAGTTCATTTTGCATTTATTTGGGAATAATTTCTGTTTAGAGAAACTTCTCTATAAACAATACAGATAAAAATCTATTTGGTAGAAAAGCATTTTTATTTTGTTAATCTTGAAGATAACTGATACACTGATGTGTGTATGTTTTCCAAAAAGATGTGTTTTCCTAATGTATTTTTCAAAACCTGTATATCTTAATCAGTAAATCCAGAATGCCCTCAAACTGAGCAGCTTTCTGTTATGTATATTTTGGGATTAACATTAAATCAATGAAATGAAATGAAAAAACTTCCAAGGAGCTTACAATCTAGTAAGATAACCAAAGTTGTGTATAGAAGGATGGTTATCATACTTTGGTTTATAAAAGAAAAGATTTGAAATAATCTAAACCCTTGTCAAAATACTAGTCAAATAAATTGCAATTAGTTAAAAAGACTGTTTATTGCAGCATTTCTATAATAGCAAAAGACTAGGAAGAACCCAAATGTCCTTGAATTGTGGACTATTTGAGTAAGTCTAGAGTAATAGCAATGAAATGAGTACCATGCAGCTGTGATTACAAAGATATATCGTTAAATGAGAAAAGCAATGAGTATGTGTATTCTATGTCATTTTATAGCTAAGAAATACAGGGACAATAAATATACACACACATGCACACAT
Organism: Lontra canadensis; assembly: GCF_010015895.1. Lineage (NCBI taxonomy): Eukaryota > Metazoa > Chordata > Mammalia > Carnivora > Mustelidae > Lontra > Lontra canadensis. Next base: position 32,354,366 of record NW_022631003.1, on the reverse strand, counting down.
ATATACATTTTTTTTTAATGTCAAGATAAACCAAAAGCTAATAACAATGGTTAACTTTAGATGAGAATGGGAATAGGTAAAGAGTTAGAGAAAAAGTTAGATCTTTCAAAATATTTTGTAGATTTTACTTTAGAAACAAATAAATGTTCTGCATAGTCCTAAAATAACAAAACTTAAATACTGCACCCTAAAATTAGAAAGCTAAAAGAAAATAATAACCATTTCTTTTTTTTTTTTTGTAGTTTTCTGGGTTAAACATCTAGAAAAGAGTTATTTCTTCTTTCTTTTTTTAAGATTTTATTTATTTATTTGACAGATAGAGATCACAAGTAGGCAGAGAGGCAGGCAGAGAGAGAGGAGGAAGCAGGCTCCCTGCTGAGCAGAGAGCCCGATGAGGGGCTCGATCCCAGAACCCTGAGATCATGACCTGAGCCGAAGGCAGAGGCCTAACCCACAGAGCCACCCAGGTGCCCCCAGAAAAGAGTTATTTCAAAGTGACTTTAAAATGATAACTTTTCTGTATATCCTTGATAGGATATAGTCTAAGAACAAAATAAATGCAAAAGAAAGTCTTCTAAATAATCAAAATTCTACCCAATAATAATAATATTAATATTAACATATTGTCCTTTTGAAATTATTATAAAACAAATAAATAATTATATCATTCCATTAGGAACCAATTATATCATTCCACTTTTGGTGAAAGTGGAATAAAACAAATATGAATCAAATAAGTAAAAATCCTATAACCAAGATTTAATTTGGAAATATTAGTATAGACTTCTCAACTATTTTCATAGCTTTGACTACTGAAAAGATCTAGAAATAATGGTCCACTCAGCAACTAGACTGGAGATTCTAATTACCATTGTCTATTAAAAGGAACCTTGGAGAAATGGCAGATTCCAGATCTAGGGCAGGAAATATACAAAATGAACATGGAGCATTTCTTTACTCTAGTATGTCCTGAAAAGAACTCAGAAAATAAGTTGAAGATGCTCTCACCACCCAATGACAAGACAATTTGAGCATAGAAAGGAAAAAAATAATAGCAGGAGACTTAGTAAAGATGTTTTAAAACCATAAAATAATACTTTTATAATACTTTTGCAATAATACTTTTAAAAAAGTCCATTGGTGAACTTTGCCAGGTGTTAAGGAATTAGCTCATTATTTTGAATTATAAAGGAAAGAATCAAGCATTTATATGCCTTTCCTATACTTCAAGGTAAGAAAATAAATAGTTGATGCAGAAAAGTTGTCCTTTATAGAAAAAAATTTCATCTAATAAATTAAGTAATTATAAAATTGGATTATCTCAATTTTGTAACCCCTAATGAAATAGTTGATTTAGGTGGGGATCATAAATATTTGCTAAAATTGCTAGGTGAAAATCTGATGAGATGCAAAGATTTGGCTGACATTATTTAAAAAAATCAGTCAGTCACAAAAAGACAACTAAGCACATGTCCTTCCTGATACGATGCAATAGGAAGTAGACAAACCCTATCTTTGAGGTATTCCTAAAAAAAAAAAAAAAATTAAATGTGATTCTGATCAATTTATAGAAATAAAGGGACTGAGGAACACAATAAATGATACCACAGGAACACGAATTAGCAAAATTCACAATATGAGATACTCTGTAAGTTTTCTCAATAAATATGCGAGTTAAACAAACAAACCAAAAAATGAATCTATATATTAAAAGGACACTGGATGGGCGCCTGGGTGGCTCAGTCCATTAACTGTCTGCGTTTGGATCAGGTCATGATCTCAGGGTCTTGGGATCGAGCCCCTCATCAGGCTCCCTGCTCAGTGGGGAGTCTGCTTCTCCCACTCCCTCTGGTGTCCCCCATCCCACTTGGCTCTCTGGCTCTATCTCTCTGCCAAATAAATAAACAAAATTAAAAAAAATAAAGAACACTGGAGATATAACAATAAAATGCAATATATAAACCTGCTTGGATCCTCATTAAAGCATAGCAACTGTTAAAAAGCAGAGCGAAAAAGGGAGATAGAGCAGAAGTAACATGGAATATTATCAATACCACTATTACCTTTTTCAGAAGTGATATTATATTTGGAAATATGTTTTTTTAAAAAACCCAAAGAATCCTTATCTTGCTCAAGTTCATAATGTAGTATTTATAAATAACTGGGATGATGTTTGAGATTTACTCCAAAATGATCTAGTATGTAGAAGGGAAGGGAATGGGGACAGACAAGGAGATGAACCAGACTGTCCTTATGCTGATAGCTATTGAAGCTGGGGGATAGGTGCACAACAATTCATAATAGTATTTTCCCTACTTTTTATTTTTTATTTATTTTTAATTTTTAAAAAAGGTTTTATTTATTTATTTGACAGAGAGAGAGACAGCAAGAGAGGGAACACATGCAGGAGGAGTGGGAGAGGGAGAAGCAGGCTTCCCGCTGAGTAGGGAGCCCGATGAGGGGCTCCAGGACCCTGGGATTATGACCTGAGCCAAAGGCAGACACTTAATGACTGAGCCACCCTGGCACCCCATCCCTACTTTTTATATGTTTGACAACTTCTGTAATAAACATTTGAAAAAGTTATCTCAATATCTTTACTCTGTTTTCTTTCAGTTTCTCCTGGAAAACTATGACTTATGGAAATAAAGGACAGCGAAAATCCCTTTTCAGAACAGTATGAAATCTTAATGAATTCCATAAGCATTAAATCTTCTCTACCCTCCATCAGTTATTTTGAAAGAAGACTATTTCACACATCAACTGTCATGAAATATTTATGTAATGGACCCTTGACTAGAAGCTTTTGATTTCGCATGAAGGAAATACAATAATTGAGTTAGGAAAAAAATATGGATTAAGAAAAAAACAACACAGATTGGTTTCCTCTAAGGTAACATTCTATTAATTTGATTCTCAGAAGGTCTAAGGTATATTCTACAATTTGCCAAACATCTCTCACTATATAGTGATTAAAATTTTGATTTTTTTCCTATACAGTCAAAACAATAGAATATCTTTCTTTAGACAAATCAATCCCAAATCCTTCCAATCTTATTTTTTTTAAGATTTTATTCATTTATTTATTTGACAGAAAGAGAGAGTGCACATAAAAACAGGGGGAGCGGCAGGCAGAAGGAGATGGAGAAGCAGGCTCTCTGCTCAGCAGAGACATGGGGCTCAATCGCAGTACCCTGGGATCCTGACCTGAGCCTAAGGCACCCACTTAACCAACTGAGACATCCAGGCATCTCCCACCCCCAGTCTTATTTTCTATAATAAGGCTGTCATCTGTCCTATCTCTGAGCTGACAATGGCTTGGCCTTTCCCAACCAAATAGACTGACATCACCGTCTTGAATCATGAAGATATCTTATCTCTCCTAGGTAAATAGAATAAAATGATTCAAAAGAATGAATGAATGCACTGCAGTAACTAAGGATAACTAAAACACACTTCACACAGTTCTACATTTCTACTAAGCAGAAAAGTAAAGACAACAGTTAACAAATGAAAGATGAAATGGAAGTGTGATGTTACGACCAACACGTTCAGAGCAACTCCTAAAAATTGCATATCCTGTCTGAATGAAGGCAGAGATTTTTTTTTCATATATGGAGATTATGCGCATGCACGCATCTGTGTATATTTTCATAGTACGGGCAGTATCACAGAATTCCTGAAAGTTCTGCCATGTTTTATCCTGAAAAATTCTTAGAAAGGCAATGCCCCTGTTCTACTTTGTAAGCAAAACAACAATATGTGGAATAGTTTTAACTCCAGGGATCTGACTTCTTGGGTTCAATTACCAACTTTACTATGAACTAACTGTGTGGCTACGGGTATATTACTTATGTATCCCATGCTCCCAGTCTTGTCACCTATGAAATGAAAATTTTTAGCCTTGAGACATAATATCACCTTCTTCCCAGGTTTTCATGAAGATTTTCTAGATGAAGCACTTAATAAATGAATGGATGACTTAATGCACGGCATGGCACTGGTAATGAGGTAATGAGGCATTGCACCTGGTGCATAGTTACCAAACGGAAAGGCCCCACCACGCTGACATTATTTTAAAACTTCTTCCATATTTCATTCATTTAACAAAAAAATTGTTGTGACTCTACTATATGCCAGACTTTTTACTAGGCTATGGTGATAGTATAAGATATTACTTTTCATTGTATTTACTATTAAATTTGCATCATGGGATGTGTGGAGAGAAGGGGGTTATTTCTAAAAACAAGCCCAGTTGATTTTAATACAAAGCAGTGATTTCTGTGAGATTGTCCTTACAGGAAGTGCAGACTGAGGTGCTGAAGAAACATTGTGTTCCATTATATTAAAAAATATAATGTGCTCCATTATATTAAAAAAAACATTGTGCTCCATTATATTAAAAAATTTTCAAAGACAGTTGTAAAGTGATAGAAAAGGAAAGACTAAACTTTGGATTAGTGATTTCCTGAGAGTTTGCTGTAGGTAGTGTCACTCATGGTTATGAAGTCTTTATCCATTTATCAGTTCATGGACATTTTAAATCACTATATCTGGGTTGAACCTCTTCTTGTCAACACAGTATTTGTCATTGACCAATCCATCATCCATTGATTCCTTTCTCCATGGTCACAGAATCTTAGCTTTTAGCGGGGCACACTGTCACCAGGAGTAAAAGACTATACTTCCCAACTTCCTTTGCTGCTGGTAGTGGCTACCCACCTATGTTCCAGACAAAGAGAATCAACTAGAAGTATGTGGGACTTCCACATACTTTCCCCCTTTCTTGAAGGGGGTGTATTGGTGCTGCCTCCTGGAATGTGGATATGATAGCTGGAGCTAGGTGTCACCTGGACTACAGAGCTACATCCTGAGGATGGCAGCATAGCTGGACAGGAGTCCAAAACCTGTGTAACTCTAGACCTGCCTTGTCAGGCCAGGACTTCTCACTTCCAGATCTTTTCCTGGGGGTTATATATAAAGTTCTGGCTGATTTTCCTCACAAGGTTTTTGTTTTGCTTTGTTTCATTATTTTTCTCGTTGTTTTGCTTATTACATGCAGTCAACCAAGACCTTTAGATATGATCAGAGACAACAAACATTGACTGAAAAATGCATTTCATTTGTCAAAGTCTGTGCCAATTCATATGTAGGTGAGAGGAGAATCACAGACTTGCAAAAGATGCTTACCTGAGATTGTCACAGATTAAGAAAATATATCAACCAAGTAAAGAAATAAAGGCATACAATTTTGGTAGGATTATGAGAATCAATTAATGGCCCTGAAGCATTATTAATATATTACAGTGTAAAATAGTATACAGAAATTCTTAAAGAGACTTCAGACAAAAGAAGTAGATAAAGTGATAAGAAAGGACACCCGGAGATACTGTTAATGGCTCTGGAGCACGAGGAGAGGAAAAATTTATGCAATTCTTGGGGCTTGAGAATGAGCCAAAGTATTCTGGCAGCTGAGCACTGAAAGTCAGTAATCTATAATAAGTGAGGACCACTACAACAAAATTGTTCCTAGAATGAAGCCACTCTGCATTTAATAAGGGAAACGTTCCCATCCATACTGAGAATTATTAATTTAATGGTAACCTTTTTTATTTTGTTTGTTTCACCAGTTATGGGTCAAAGCATGCACACTGATTTATGTTCTAAGAAATTGTTGGTTTTCTCTTTTGTAATAGCAAATGCAAATCTAATGCAATCAGCACTAAAAATCCCGTTAGTCTGGCTGACCTGGAATTGTCTGTTAGAAGCTGATTGATGGGTCTCATGTTGTGCTTTGTGTAACAGCCAGAGCATGCAAAAACACTTGTGTCCACATTGTGGCTGATCCATCTCTTCAATAGTTGATTTTTTAATAGATTTTTAATTGTACAACATATCTTATACGTATATGCAGCCCCTTGTTATTTTCTCGTTATATTCCAAGCAATAAAGAACTTTCAGCATTCATCTGGTGCAGCCCCCTGGTTCAGGTAAAAACCAAATTGAAAATGCTGGGTCTGGTGATTATCTATAAAGCTTTAAGGCAAAACTCCTCTATTATAGAACTCATAACTAACTCAGTAGTCCAGTCTGTTATTTTACTGCTAAGCTTGCTAGAAGGTCTTCTTTATACAAAATTTATTTTTTATTTTTTTAAAAATTTTATTTATTTGACAGAGAAAGAGTGGGAGCGAGTGTGTGCGCAAGCAGGGGAGCAGCAGGGAGAAAGAGAAGCAGGGAGATGGAGAGGGAGAAGCAGACTCCCCGCTGAGCAGAGAGCCCAATGTGGGACCCCAGGACCCCGGGATCATGACCTGAGCCAAAGGCAGATGCTTAATTAACTGGGCCACCCAGTCACCCCCTTTATAAAAATTTAAAAATATATACTGTTTTAATGTACTTTTTTCCTCTTGTTTGGTCTTCTGTGGACACAAGGACTAGCTGATCAGAGTCTCCATGAAAAGCTCCTCTCCTTAAAAACAAACCGGGTTATTCTTGATCTTCTTAAAGCTCAACAGCTTCAATTCTTTTTACTTTTTTCATATATCATTTGCATATTTGTGATTCTCTTCTCTGTATCTGTTCCAGTTTTTCCACATTCTTTTAAAAGTCTGAGGCCTCAAACTGGGCACATTGATCTTATAAGCATCTGACTAATATGAAGTATGAAAGAAAGGTCATTTCCCATACATGACATCAACTTAAATATTTATAAAATATATAAGAATATATATATATATAGAGAGAGAGAGAGATAGGGATTTTTTTCATCTTTAGCACATGTATGTGCACACACAAGTACACACACATGCACACAAACACACATAAACACCAAAGGGTCAGGGTTTAAGATTTGGTGGGTTTAAGAATGCAACTGAGACTGGGACACCTGGGTGGCTCAGTCGGTTAAGCTGCTGCCTTCAGCTCAGGTCATGATCCCAGGGTCTTGGGATGGAGTCCTGCATCAGGCTCCTTGCTCAGCAGGGAGACTGCTTCTCTCTCTGACTCTGCCTGCTTGTGCTCTCTCTCTCTCTTTCTGAGAAATAAATAAATAAAATCTTTTTAAAACTTCTTTTTTTTTTAAGATTTTATTTATTTATTTGATGGAGAGAGAGATCACAAGTAGGCAGCGAGGCAGGCAGAGAGAGAGGGGAGAAGCAGGCCCCCTGTTGAGCAGAGAGCCCGATGTGGGGCTCGATCCCAGGACCCCGAGATCATGACCTGAGCCGAAGGCAGAGGCTTAACCCACTGAGCCACCCAGGTGCCCCCAATAAATAAAATCTTTTTTTTTTTTTAAAAAGAATACAACTGAGACTTCATCCCTTTTAACCTCTATTTTGGTTTTGTACGTGCCACCTGGTTTATTGTAATAAGAAGGTTGTGAGCAGTAGCTATGGTTTAGAAGTATTCAAAATAGTCTGGGAACTACTTCTAGGGAAAGATAAGGAATACATAATATAAAACTGACCTCTGAGAAAGTCTGATAAATTATGGTGAAAAGTTCCAAGATAACTGAACATTTCCTATGTGCCAAGGGCTCACCTAAGTCTTACAACAAATGCAGGAGGTACATACTTCACTTCATTTTACAGAGGAGAAAAATAAGTTACAAATAAGTTAGGCAATTTCTTTGAACTAACCATGACTACAGTAGACTGGATTTTGATCCATGACTGTCTGATTCCTGGACTTGTGCTTTTAATCTCTACATTAAAGTACCTAGAAATATGGATATGTCTAAAGAAAGGAGAATTTGGGGAAAATTTCTCAAATTAGAGAAACAGAAAACGTAGACAATTTATAAAAACCAATCAGTAGCTGTTGCTTCATCACGCAAGAGTTTCCATACAGTGCTTTCCTTTAGCTTTTAATAGTTTTAGTATTAATTCTAAAAGGATGGTGTTCAGAGGCCACTTGGTTATTGTTTCATTGGGAACAGTAAGTTGTTTTTGTAACGTGAGAGTTGAAGTGGTTTTGTAATTAATGTGGATGTGGACTTAGAACTAGCCTAGAACCTAGATCCAGGCGGAGTAGAGAATTAGTGCTATAAAAAAACAAGTACTATTTTAAAAAAGGTAGACTAGTCTGCTTATACACATGCAAAACCTATTTGGGATTTTATTTTTCAAATGTTTCCCAGATGGTTTGGCAAAGGAAAAGTGTATCTAGAGAAAGGATTGGAACAAGTGAAGCCAGATGTTCACATAAAGTTAGGGATGGCAGATTTACCAAATAAAAACACAGGATGCCCAGTTAAATTTGAATTTCAGATAGACAACAAATAATTTTTTAGTGTAAGCATGTCCCAAATATTGCATGTATGCTCATACTTAAAAATTATTTATCATTTATCTGAAACACAAGTTTAATTGGGAATCCTGTATTTTGACTAGCAACTCCACTGTAGATGAATCCAGAAGATATATGAGTGTTCATTGTTCTTCATTCAACTTTTCTATTAGTTTGGAAAACTTTTAAATAAAAACATTGTATGCTTTCTATATATTTATGTATTTAATCATGCTGCCAGGCTTCTTCACAATAATGACATGTTCTGTGTGTAGGAAAGGGAGAATGATTTACATTCTAAAACTGCATTTACTCCATGAAGGTATTGGGCTAAGAGTGGGAGGGATGAGAGTGGCAAGAGCGATTCATCTTTATAGCAAGCAGTCTGACTTGAAAGATTCTTTGTCCCCATGTGCTCAAGGACTCTCCTCCTCAGTCCAGAGACACCAGGGAAGCTTGGGTCACCGAAAAGGAGAATGCCCAAGAACTCCATCAGCACCAGATAAACCACACAGATCAAAATAAGGCTCTAAAAATTAAATTGCCTTCAGAATCACAACACACAACTAAATCAAGATCTATTCAGGTGCTAAACCTAAACCTGCTAAAATAAAAGATTTAAATAGGATTCAGAGTCACCTAACACAATAGACAACATGTCCAGAGCATAAAAAAAAAAAAAAAAAAATCACCTGTCACACCAAGAACCAAGAAAATCACAACTTGAATGAGAAAAGCAATGGACTGACATCAACCTTAACATGAGTCATGTGTTGAAATAATGGGACAAGGCTTTAAAGCAGCCATAATAAAAATGCTTGAGTAATCAAGTTCAAATTCTCTTGAAACAAATGAAAAAATTGAAAATCCTAACAAATGATATTGTCAATTCTCTTCAAGAATGTATTGTGTATTACTCTGTGTATTATGATTCTGTGTATTATTATGCTGAATAGTATTATTCAATTTAAGATTCTTCAAACCAAAATCTTTGAAGTAAATGTAGTAACAGTACAAGTAGCCAAAGTAATGTAATATATGCTTAATTAAGCATAGTGAATGTCCAGTATAAAAGAAGTGATGTTTGGAAGGTCAAGCAAGGCATACAAGTTGTCTATGCTTGTTTGGAATTCCTACTTATAGAATGGTAATGTTAGAAACAAAAGAATGACTTCAAAGTTATACTCATTAAGCAACTCAATTCCTTTTTGCTTTAGGCCATTGCTAAGAATATAGAAAAAAGATCAAATGTCAGAAGTTTCTAACAAACTGAAGAAGTTAGGCTTTCCAACTCTTGCTCTACAATGGGAATTGAAGCATCGTAGAGATATACAAATGATTCCCCAAGTTATTTTTTTGAAGTCTTACACCAAGTAGAAGTGAAATGTTGCAATATCAACATAGATGCAGTCTCTACATCCCCATCTGCTAAGAAGACATGTGCTAAGACAGTTGAACTGAACCACAATTAGCCAACAGAAGTATTTGGTAACCACAGGTGCAATTAAAACAAATATTTCCACCTTGGAAATTTTCTTAGACCTATTAGACATTGTAATAGCCATAATTCAAGCAGGAGTTTATTGTACACTTACTATGTACCAGACACTGTTAAGTATTTATTTGTATCATTTCATTTAATGCATAAAGCAATTCTCGTGGTAAATATTATCCCCATTTTACATGAGGCCACACAGTTTGCTTAATGAAACCCCATTTGCTTAATTTAATTCCTTATATATTAAATCCAAATCCCTGATCACTCTATAACTGTATTCCTTCAGCTGAAATTGATCACACTTTAAAATCATGACAGTGGACCTTAAGGGATCACTTGATGCTGCTAGCATTCACATTACATTTCCCTAGGTCACTAACATTTCCATTTGAAGGCAACTAGCTACAACTTCTTAAACTTCCAACCCTTCCCTCCTATCCTCACTCTCAGCTGAATACTTGGCTCCTACTTTACTAAAGTAAAACATACAATCAGTAGAGAAACATAGAACCAGTAGAGAAATTCTCAGTCTGCACACTTTGCCTTCCCATCTGTTACTACAAATGAACTGTGTGCTCTGTATTTCAATTTCAGGCTATCCCTATACTCTCTGTTCCTATCTCAAATAATCCCTCTCCTTGTTCCTTAGACCCCACCAGTCTTATTCAAAGGCATCCTCCAGCAATTCTCCCATTTTTGCCTGCATTATTATTTTTTTTTCCTTTCTACTGAATCATTCTTATCAGTATATACAAATAAACTGTTATTCTCCCATCTGAATAAAACAAAATAAATAAACACAAAGGCAAAATTTCCCTTTCATCCCTAGCCACTGACCATATATTATTATGTTTATAGCAAAATTTAAGATATGTCTATACTTGTTCTCTCCATTTCTTCTCACTCTCTTAAAAATACACTCAATCCTTCCCCACTGACTATATTCTTGCCTAGGTCAATGATGACCTCCCCATTGCTAAATTAAGTGGCCAAATCTTAATCCTGTTTGTACCTGGCTTCCAGCAGCATTCAGCACAGTGGATCACTTCCTCTCCTCGACATGCATTCCTCAGTTGGCTTCCAAAACACACTGTGGGTTTTCTTACCTCTCTTGCTACTTCCCTACAGTCTCCTTTGCTGGTTCCCCCTCTCATGTATCTAGCCTCTTAACATTCTCATATCCAAGGCCCAGGTCTCAGTCCTCTTCTATTCTCAATCTTTCCTCATGCCCTCAATAATCTCATCAAGCCTCTTAGTTCTAAATGTCTTCTTTCTGCTAATGACTCCCCAATTATCTCTAGGCTACACCACTCTCCTGAATTCCAGGCTCAAATATTTAACTGCCTACTCCTCTTCCCCTTTGATATCTCAGAATTGGTATGTCCAAAACCAAATTTCTTACCTTCTTCCCATATCAGTCATAGTTCTGGCAAGAAACAGATGGCACACTTAATTAAGGCAATTTGTGGGCAGTTTCATAAAGCAGCTATTTATAGGGTGTAGGAAAACAAAAAAATAGAGTGCAATACCCCATGCCAGTTAAGGGAGCTATTGTCTCCCCAATTCTGAAGGGCAAAGGAGTAAAAGGGAAAAGTAGTTGTTACTATGGGAGAGAGAGGAAACAGAAAGAGGTGGGAAGAAAGTCAATTGACAGGAGCGGTGACCCTTGGTGGGGCCCTCAAATCTCTCATCAGTATTCTTCATTGCCTAATCAAAGCTGGAAAGATAGAGAGCAAGAAATAAGCTGCTGTATTCTATAGAGGCTGGCCTCCTTCGGCATGGAACAGAATGAAGACGGATAGACAGTGGCTCTAGAGGAGCAAATAAAAAAACAACCTGCCCACTCCCAAAACAATTCCACCTAGTCTTCCCCCCTATCAATTGATGGAAAAGCCATTCTGACTCTTATATCTATCAGGAGATCTCATTGGCCTTAGCATCCAAATATATCCAAACATAGTAAACAGAGTAAGCTCAGGTCTTTCTAGAAATTTACCATTTCATCTTAAGTTTTCTAATTCATTGGCACAGAATTGTTCATAGTCTTCCTGTATAATCCATTTTATTTCTTTAAGTTTGGTAGTAATGTCCCCCTTTCCATTTCTGATTCTAGTAATTTTATTCTTCTCTATTTTTTTTTTCTTGGTCACTTAGCTAAAGGTTTTTTAATTTTATTAATCTTTTAAAAAATCAGCTTTTGTTTTTTTGGATTTCTCTATTGTTTTTCCATTCTTTATTTCATTGATTTCCTCTCTATTCTTCACTATGTCCTTTCTTCTGCTTGCTTTAGGTTTAGTTTGAACTTCTTTTTCTAGTGTATTAGGTGAAAGGTTAGGTTACTTATTTGAAATTTCACTTTTTTGGATATAAGCATTTGCAGCTGTGAATTTTCCTCTAAACATCATTTTAGCTGCATCTGACTAGTTTTAGTATGTCATGTCTTCACTTACATTCATCCCGAAGTATTTAAAAATTTCCTTTGGAATTTCTTCTTTTAACCATTAGTTACTTAGGAATATGTTGTTTAATTTCCACATATTTGAGGGTTTTGCAAATTTTTTTCCTGTTATTGATTTCTAACTTTATTCCATTGTGGTTAGAAACATATTTTATATTCTTTTATAATTTTTACCCTTTAAAATTTATTAAGATTTATTAAGGTCTAGTATATGGTCTATCCTATAAAATATTCCATGTACACTTGAGAACAATGTATTTTCTCCTGCTGTGTGAAGTGTTGTGCTGATGTTTGCTAGGTATTATTGGTTTACAGTTTTGCTCAAGTCTTTCATTTCCTTGTTGATCTTCTACCTAGCTGCTCAACCCATTACTGAAAGTGGGCTACCGAAATTTCCAACTATTGTCAAATTGTCTATTTCAGTTTTTGCCTCATGTATTTTAGTGCTCTGTTAAGTGAATATATTTTTATAATTATTATATATTTCTGATATATTGACTCTTATTATACAAACATTTCTCTTTTATCTCTAAAACATGTTTGTTTTGAGGTTTATTTTGTCTGACACTCCAGATTTCTTGTGATTGCTATTTGCACAACATATCTTTTTTCCATCCTTTTACCTTCAATCTGTTGAATTTTTGACTCTAAAATGTGTTTCTCTATGGGCAGAATATAGTTAAATTTTATTTGTTTTTTTATCCAACAGGACAATCTCTGATAGGACTTTTGATATACTATTTAGTCCATTTTCTTTTAATGCAATTACTAATATAGTTGGTTTTATATCTGCTGTTTAACTTTTTGCTTCTGTTTATTTCGTGTCTTATGTTGTTGCTGTTACTTTATTTCTCCTGCACTGCTTTCTTTGTGTTTAGTGAATATTTTCTAGTGTAGCATTTTAATTTCTCCGAAGATTTTTTTCACTATATTATTTTTTGAGTTATTTCCTTAGTGGTTGCTTTAGGGCTTACCTTACCTTATTAAAAACAGTTCCAATTTTACACTAATTTAATTCCAGTTAGTTATAGAAATACTACTTCTATTTAGTCCTATTCCCTTTACCCCCTTTTTGTGGTATTGTTGCTATAAGTATATCTATAAATGTTAGAAACCCATAACTATATTATAATTATTACTTTATGTAATTTTGTGTCTTTTAAGGAAGCTGAGAGGAAAAAGAGAATAGCAAGTATATACTCACAGCTTTCATTATCTTAACCTTTTTTTTATCACTTTTACTTCTTTTCATTTTTTTCCTGTAAACTTGAGTTACCATATGGAGTCACTTTCTAAGCCTGATACACATATCCATCTCTTTCATACTATTATTGGCAATTATATTACATTTTTATGTTATAAGTCCCCAAATACATTATATATATATTCTGTTATATAACTGCTTTTTAAATCAGTTAAGAAAGAAGAAATATGCATTTATAGTGTCTATACTGTCATTTATAAATGTCATTTATGAATTATACATATATATGTATATATACATATATACATACACATATACATATATAAATTATACAACTATTTTTATTAGTGCTTTTTCTCATGTGTATTTTTTTTTAAAGATTTTATTCATTTATTTAACAGAGATGACAAGTAGGCAGAGAGGCAGGCAGAGAGAGAGGAGGAAGCAGGCTCCCTGCTGAGCAGAGAGCCTGATGCAGGACTCGATCCCAGGACCCTGAGATCATGACCTGAGCTGAAGGCAGAGGCTTAACCCACTGAGCCACCCAGGTGCCCTCATGTGTATTTTTTAAATTTAAATTCACTTAGCCAAATTATGTCTAAGTTAGCTCCAAATGTACTGTTCAATAATTTATCAGTTTCATATAAATTCCAGTGCTCATCACATTATGTGCCCTCCTTAATGCCCATCACCCAGTTATCCCATCCCCACACTCACCACCCCTTCAGCAATGCTCAGTTTGTTTCCTAGAGTTAAGAGTCTCTCATGGTTTTTCTCCCTCTCTGACAACCTCGCATTTTCTTTTCCCTCCCTTTCTCTATGGTCTTCTGCACTGTTTCTTATATTCCACATATAAGTGAAACCATATTTTCATGTGTTTTTTATTACTATCCGGGAGGTCACTTGCTTTCAACCTAAAGAACTTCCTTTAGTATTTCAAGGAAAGTCTGCTAGTAGAAATTTTGCTTAGATTTTGTTTATCTGGGAATGTCTATTTCACCTCCATTTTTAAAAAAATAGCTTTGCTGGATATAGGATTTCTAATTGACCGTTTTTTTCACTGAGCACTTCAAGCATATGCTTGAATGCTGGTACACTTAATGGTGTCCCATATTTCACTCTGAGGCTCTGTTATTCTGGGATGACAGCGGTTTTGGCAAGGCTCTGTCTCTTTTCCTGACCACACCCAGTTGTCCAGCTCCGCTAATTGTAGATTGATTGCTGTGTTGTTTTCAACAGTGTTTTGTGGCATAAATCAATCCATAGGCTAATCCAATCAAAGATTGGCACCTTTGAAGAGACAGCTCCCAAAGTCAGTTATGTGAGCTTTGTTCTGAGCCCAGGAGGACTTTCCCAGCTATCTCTTTTCCCTTTCTCTGAAAAGCTAGGGGACCTACATATAGCTTAGCCATTATCACCAAAGAATCAGTCTCTTTTTAGTTGGAGGAATTTCACAACTTCCACTGTTTTTGAATGAAGTTTGAACTTCTCTACACTGTTGCAAATGAAGTCAATCCTTTTGGGAATGATTTTGAGTTATCTGTTTTATGACCTGCTTTTCCTCCAAGGTAGAAGTCTCTGAGACATGGCCTTGATGTTGAGGGGGCAATGATGCATGCCTGAGTGACTCCCCACTTTAGGAGCTGAGCACTCAGTGGATGAGGAGACAACAGCCCCCTATCTGCTCAGCTTGACTCTCTCAGCATGAAACTCCTACCCCACAAGACAATGAAATAGTGATCAGAGTCCCCATATTCTCAATGATGCCATGCTCTAAGTATAGCCTCCATCCCGTGAGTGGGGGCTGGGCAGGAGAAGGTACTGCCAGTTGTCAACCATATTCACTTGGAACTTAGCCTCTGCAACAGGTAACGAGAAGCAGATGAGAAATGCTTAGATATTGTTCCTCCTGAAAAGAAAGCCCTCCAACTAAGAGCTGACTAGAAAGTGAGCCCTGTGTTCATGAAAGTGGCTTTCTGGAGTTCCCATCTCACTGAGGTGGGAGGGTTTTGGGAGGATGTGGGTCTTGGCTCAAATATCACAGACACCTACAGTTCTTACCAAGTTTTGGTAGATTTTCTTAAATAAATGTGTCTTTATTTGCTATATGTTCTTTGGGACATTTCCAGAGACCTTAAATGGTTGATTTAAAAAATTATTTTCACTAGTTTCCTTGGGGAGTGGATCTGTGGAACTCCTCACACTGTAATGCCAGAAGAGGAACACTCCTTCAAAGTAAGTGTTTAAAACATAAGTCAGATCATACCACTCCTCTGCTCTTATCACTTATCTACTTATACAAGTGACTTGCATAAAAGAGATGGCAGGGCATCTGACTTTCAGAAAGATATTTGTCCTTAAAACTCTGTGGATTATCAGAATTCAGTGATTGTCTGGAAGGAGAAAAAAGTAGGAAGAGGTGAGAAGGGAGTTCACTCCAGGAATATATACTTCCTATCTGCTCCTCGATCTTACCAAGCTTAGAGTGTTTGTATCATTACTTAGAACCGTCTCATCCTAATTTCTGTGCAGCTGGCCCTTCTTGTCATTCAGATCTCAGCTTAAACATTACTATATTAAAATGTACCTGAAATTTAAATCAGGTCATCTTTTTTCTTTTTTAAGACGAATATAAAATCTGCCCTCAAGTTCGCTCCTTCTGTTTTCCAAATACTGTGCTTTGTATTTCTGCAATGACTTCAGTCAGTTACCCGAAGTTCTCTAAGCTCTTTAAAGATGAACATGAAAGAGCTCATTATATTGCAAATATCAATCTGCCTTCTTCCTTCTTATTCACACATAGTTTAGATCTCTATCTAAAGCCTCTCTGCCCAGATTTCTTTGCCTGATTGTCCCTAAAGCCTAGACCATTGTGAACCTCTTCCTGGGGAATTCTACTTTCTTAGTGATCTGTGCAAATTATGATGGCTGCTCTTCATTAAATAATATTTTTAAAAATCAGGAGTGGCAAAACACATAGACATGGAAATAACTACCATGAAGAAAGAGGATTTTTATATTCATGGGTCCTTAAAAACAGGAGGCATGGCACACAGGGAAGCACCAAGGTCAGTAAGGAGGCAGAGGGATGAGGGGAAACTATGTGTCCAATCTTTGTTGTCATTTTCACAGAAAGAACAGGCTAGGAAGAAATCACCTGGTCTTGAGTGATTTAGGGCAAGGGCAAGGAGATAGTGTCCTAGACTGCAGAAGACTAATAAAAGGAAATGATGAGGCTATGGACTCAGGTTTTGTTGGTTTGCATATCAAGAGGATCTGCTGTCTCTGGAATTAGTTCACCCTAGGAGGGGCAGTCTCTCCAGGATTTGCAAGGTCCCAAGATGTCAAAACATCATACAACACAGAAAATAAAAAGCATGAATATTATAATCACTTCCTCAAAGAGAGTTTTCCTGATCTCATGAACTGAAGTGATTAGCAGTTACATTCTATCCATCATTCTATTTTAATTCCCCAAAATACTATGACATTTTTATATTTCTATAGTAGTTTGTTTATTCTCTTCTACCATTAGAAGAAGAATATTTTTCATCTCATATACTTCTTTGTCTTCAGTATTGAAAACAGGGATACATGTAAAATATTCATTAAATATTTGTTGAAGTAAATGTGTGCTTTCCTTTCTTCCTAGATTTCCCATTTTCTTCCACTTCCTTTTCATTGTAGGTGTTATGAGAATCAGCACAAATTTAACTCATGATCATGGGCTTTCTCTATTCCTAGAACCTTCAGAACATTGTTTCTGAAGAGCCACAAAGGTCAATGGTGTAAGGGCACCCAGAGAGAAATGAGACAGAAGGTTCCCTGCACATAGAAGGCAAAAAAATGAGCCTATCGATGGCAAAGGTATAGAAGGGTTGGTAACAAAGGTAAAGTGGGCAGTCATTTGCTATCACTCGCAAAATTTTAATTTTATTTAAATTAAATTCATCCATTCACTTTTATTGAAAAACTCCTTATTGTTTACCTTCCTCATGTCAGAAAACAAAATATTCTCTAATTTTTTTCAGAAAGAAACATCATTAAGCTGCTTCTCTATATGCTCTGTTCTGTGCAAAGGATATTGTTTGTGTCTGACATTAAAAGAAGAAGTAGAAAACTAAAGACAGTCCCAGAAGGCACAGAATGCATTCAAATACACTTAGACAACTGCATATGTCAAAAGACATATTTAACAAATAGATTCAATATTCAAAAATTGAGGCTTTTGTTTTCTTTCCCGTCACATAATGCACTCAACATATGTTTGTTGAATGAATGAATTATAGAGGAAAAGGAACAAAGATCTGACCAACACAAAATCCTTATGGAACTAAATACCTTTTACTAAAACAGGGTTAATGGATATTAGGATTAATGCTGCAAAAAACACAGTGGTTCAGTTTCTGTTAATTATTTTCAGTGGTAAAGAAGCTGATGATTGAGACAATCAAAGAACTTGGTTCCAACACATTCACAGTTAATTTTAGAATACAAATTACATAAATCATAGTTTTTACATTCAGCAACTATATAAATAGGTCTAAATTCCCTGGGGAGTAAGGTAAGTGTTGTTGTTATGTCTAGGCATATGTGTTTTATATGATTGTGTGTATGTATGTTTATGATTGGCTGCATAACAGATGTTGAGAAAAATGATGCCCAGAAAAAGAGAACTGAGTGATAGTTGTACAAACATGAGTAATACAAAGAAACTAAAGAGAGAGAAAAAAGAGAAGCCCCAGCTTATAAACACAGCCAGTCTAGATGAATGGCCTCAGAAGGACTCAGTCTAGTCAAGATGCACAGATCTGCTTCTAATAGGCCCCTTGGATACTGAGAGAAGGCCTCTGATGTATGAGCTGATGCATCTTTATTTGCATATTAAATACATAAATAACCAGCAGTGCAGGGAAGAGATAGGGGGACAAACAGGAACATGACATTGAAAGGACATATTCATCCAGTTAAAAACTTACTAGAACACACCCAGACTATAGTGCACACAGACAGACTCATCTTTTTGTAGCACAGCCTGAATCCAAAAACAAGAGCAATGTAACAGCCCTCACCTGACCAACACAGCATATGGGGCTGAAAGACAACTTGCAGATCATTTGTGTGACTCTCTGTCACTCACAGAGAATTAAATTAAGGCAAGCCAGACTGACTGAGATAACACTAACAAGTGTTAAGTTATGAACCATGCTAATGGCATGTAAAAGATGAATGACACATGGTACTACTAAAGGGCTTTGCCATTTACAGGGGAAGGGATACAGATGAATAGTGAAATTCTAAATAATATGATGAGTGGAAAGATCCAGGTTTGTATAGAATGCTGTGGAAATTACATCTCCTTTGGAAGCCCAAAGGAGATGTAGCAAAGATGTAGACTATGTGGGTAGGAGGTTCTCTAGTACTTGGCTGCAGGTAGTATAAATTCAATCTAAAACAGATTAGTTTTCTCTACACCCCTAATGGTGGGGAAGATTCATTCTGTGCATTTATTAGTTCACTCTATGCATTGCTGCTATGTCTGCATTTTGCTCCCTTTAGAGTTAATAACCTAGTACGAGGTTGGATATTTTATGACTAACTCAGAAACCCCATGGAAATTTTCTCAAGATTCCATGCAAGTTCTGCCATGGGGCAGCATGATATTTCCCCCTCATCCAGATTTCTAGGGCCCCTGCCTCCAGTTCTTCTTGAAACTAGAGACTAGAGTAAGCATTTCTCTTAGGTAGGTTTGTGAGAGTTTTTCTTCTCTGTTTATGAAGAAGAAAACAGAGTCATGGTTTTATAACAATACTTATTCACTCAAGTTCAACAAACATTAACAGCTAAATCCTGTGTGAGCTTAAAAGTGTTCTGATCACCATTCTGGTATGTGTTAGAGGGAGGTTTCCCCACACCAACAAGCAATTCTTGGACACCATCTGCATGTCTACAATTCAGCTGACACTATCAATTGGAGATAGCATCACATTCCACAGGTTAGAGGCTCACTCTTATAAGACTGCCCTTCACCCTGCCCCACACTTCAGATGTCAACTGTAAATCCAGATTGTTATCTGGGCTTCTAATCAACTGTAGATTAGGGGTCCCAATGACCCACCCCCTTTATCAAATTCAATTAATGTGCTAGAGTGGCTCACAGAATTCAGGGCAACATTTTACTTACTAGATTACTGGTTTATTATAAAAGGATATAATTCAGTAAAATTCAGATGGAAGAGAGGTATAGGGCAATGATGTTGGAAGAGGTAGAGAGTTTGCATGCCCTCCCTGAGTGTGCCACTCTTCATCAACCCAGAAGATCTCTGAACCCTATTTTCTTGGCTTTTCATGGAGGCTTCATTCTTTAGTCCAGATTACACTGGAGTTTCTTGAGTGATGAGAGCAGTAAGGTGTCCTTTGTTATATCAATGAGTGACTTCAAAGAGCACCTAAGGATTGTTGCCAGAGGAGCCAATCATGTGATGAAAAGGTTGGAATTTTCAGTCCCACCTTCCTGACTTCTGGGAAGGGGGGGAGGGGCTGTAAATCGAGTTCAATCACTAGTGCCAAGCGATTTAATCAATTATTATTATTAAGTTTGAAAGAAAAAATTAGCAATTTAACCGGCAAAGTAATTTTAGATACTGATAAGTATTGTAAAGGAAATAAAACAGGATTATGAGAAAGTGATTGGGAAAGTTACTTTACATTGGGTCATTGGGGGAGGCCTCTCACAGATGTGCCATTTAAGCTGAGCCAAACAGATCAGGGGAACAGCATTCCAGGCAAAAGGAACTGCAGTGCAAAAGCTGTAAGGCAAGATCATGCTTGAAATATTCCAGAAGAAAAGACAGGCAGTGTAGCTAACCAAGAGAAAAAGTAAAAGGTAATGAAGTCCAAGAGGTAGGCAGAGGCCAGATCACAAAAGTCTGATAAGGACTAGAAATAGGTTCTTGTTTCTCTCAGTGAATGGATCTTACATAGAGCACACGGCCTCACAAGGCATGGGTAAGTACTAGACAAGGGAGGTTAAATGCCACTTTGTTTTCCCAATCCTCAGTGGAGAAGAAAAGGGATATTCTGTAGGCAAGAAAAGGGAAATTAAAGGATAAAGTTTCTCGCCACTCCAGGTTAGGTACAAGCAGAGAGGAAGAAGGAATTGCTTTGAAGGTTGCAGATTCTCCAAGACACTGGGCCTTTCCTTGTCTGATAGACAGAGGATCCATAGTTTACCAGTGGGTCCACTTGTAATAGCAGAAGTGTGGCCTGGATAGTGGCCTGTTGACTCAGAAGAAGGCATCACTCAAGGGAGGACCTGCCCACATACAAGTAACTCACTGCTTCTTTTATTTTTTTAAAAGATTTTATCTATTTATTTGACAGACAGAGATCACAAGTATGCAGAGAGGCAGGCAGAGAGATAGAGGGGTAAGCAGGCTCCCCGCTGAGCAGAGAGCCCAATACGGGGCCTGATCCTAGGACCCTGAGACCATGACCTGAGCTGAAGGCAGAGGCTTTAATCCACTGAGCCACCCAGGAACCCCTTACTGCTTCTTTTAAAACACAGCTAAAACCAGTCAAACTATTTTCAAACTTCAGTATTATAATCAAATTGCCTCAGGCTTTTTATTTAAGGCTTATGAACGTTAATTAATTTAGGAGGTGAACTCCCTATACCCCCCAAATTTTATTACTATGTAGTATTTATATTATTTACTTAGGGTAAGGATGCTCCCGATCCCATAAGCAGGGTAATCATATAATTTATCAAATAGGTCAGGACACTTCTGAGAACAAAAGGAGGTTTTTTTGTTTGTTTGTTTAAGATTTATTTATTTATTTTAGAAAGAGAGATGGAAGTGGGGAGAAGCAGAAGGAGAGAGAGAGAGAATCTCAAGCAGACTCCCCACTAAGCAAGGAGCCCAACTTGGGACCAGAGAGGAGGGGGGAAGCAGCAATCTCACAACCCTGAGATCATGACCTGAAACAAAATCAAGTGTCAGATACTCAACTGACTGAGCCACCCATGTGCCCCAGAGCTGTTATTAATAATAACCTTAGAACAACAGTATAAACTAAAACTGTTTTGGATAATTTGGGAGTTATAAAGAAATTATCTATCCCTTTCTAAGACAAAGACCAAGGGAAGGACTTGAGATTTTATTTAAATGAGTTACAAAGTCATTAGTGGGTTTAATCAAGGAAATTACACTGTTTGATTTATATTTTCAAAAGATGTCTCTGACTTCTGTGTGGAGATTGGATTGTAGGGTACAAAGAGAAATAGGGAACATTTTAGAAGGGTTTTGCAATGATCTAAGCAAGAGATGATAGAGGTTTGAATAAGGGTGGGTTAGGTAAGACAGACAGAAAAAGTATAATAAATACTTCTGAGGTAGAGCTCATAGAACTTACCAATGGATTAAAGTCTGGAGATGAAGGAGGCTAGGGTCCAATAGCATGAGTTACTGAACAGATGAAGTTGACATTTACTATGATGACAGTTTTCTTTATGTGCCAGCAAAGATGTGTATCATATCTTTAGCTTGATCAGGTGCATGTAAGTAACAGTAACAACAATATCCTCATAATAACCTATGAGGTATAACTGAGTGAGCTATAGCACAGAGAGATTAAGTAACTTAAGTCACACAATTAGTACATCACAGAGCCAGGGTTGGATTTTATTGATTTGAGAGGTCTGCCTCCAGATTCTGCCTCTAACCCCATACCATACTGCCTGTTTGAACTCATGATTCCTAATTTAGTCATTGGCTTCCTTTGTGGCATACTGTTGGAAACAAGGGTCTCAAGTGATAGAGTATGAGTTGGCTCATCTCCAGAATATTCACTGACATTGGAACATGTGCCCCCTTTCCCCAAAGATGTTCAGAAAGAAAGCCACTGAAATCAGAGTCATGCATTCATCCCAAATGGGACTGTGATTCCACATAGTAAGCAAATATTAATCCTGTGTCTGTTGTAATTTATGAACTTGGAGGAGGCATGTTATCTTCCTCTGCCTCATTTTAGTCATTTGAAGTAATGGGAAGTACTTTGCATTAATTATCTAGGAGGCAGCCCTGTATGTACCATAGTTTAAAAGGCTATTCTGGAGTCAGATTCCTGGGTTCAGATTCTGGCTTACCACTTACTAGCTAGGTGAGTTTGGTATATTACTTAACCTCTTTCTGTCTATTTCCCCATCAGTAAAGTGAGAATAATAACACTACACCAGAGACTGCCTAGTGTTTCAACAAATCTATTTCTTCTGGCTAAAGAGCTAGACTGCAGTTCCCAGCCTCTCTCATGGTCTGATGTAGGCAGATGATACTGGCTGTTAGGAAAAGGGAGGAGTGATGGATGCCATCTTCAGATCTGGCCCATATAAATCTTCTAAGTTATACTCTATGCTCTCTCTTTCCTGACTGCTGGGTGAATACAGAAGATTTAGCAGAGGACTCAGTTCCCCCAGGGGACAGCAGAGCCACCGACTAGAATGTGTCCAAGTATCTGAATGACCTTGTGAAACACCTATTCGCTTCCTCCTACTTACTCGAGCAAGCCTTAGTGTGTGAAACCAGTGAGAGGTGGGCGTCTGTTTACTAGAGCAACTTGAATTCGTTATCTGAACCAGTATATAGGCCTACCTCCAGGGATTACTTCAAGCACTGAAGTATCTATAAAGTATTGGTGTAAATGTGCTCTTAGAACATAGGAGAAAAAGATTCTTTTTTCCAAATTCTTTGTTACAGCAAGAAGATAACGTAGACCTCATCTGAAATTGAAATTATGATTCTCCATGTAAGGCATCTTATTGTGATTGACAACACACTCTATTTATACACAAAAATAGGTGGAAGTAGGTGATATAAAAATGGACAAAATAGCAAGGAGGTGAGCAAATGTGACCTAGGGAAATTCAAAAGACTATGCTCTGAAGGTTTCTCTCAACCTTCCCAGAGTTCCCATGACCTTAGTGTGCAGTCAGGGCTGTAGGATTTGTGTAGCTATGTCCCCAACATGCTTGCACAAGCTTGATAAAAACTTAAACCAATGGACTTATTACAACCCATTGTCTTTCTTTGGGGGTAGAGGTAGACTCATCAGTAGTACCCTGTGACTCCCATAGCAAGTGGGCAGAAGAAAAGATTTTAAAGAAAATTGATATCATATAGAATCAGAGATGTATGTTTAGAAATGGAAGTCATTTTTGATGGATGCTTAGATTTTTCCTTTGAAAAGCTTTTATTATTGCTATAAAGTTAAAGTCCAAGAGAAACTTCAGAGATTCAAAAGAACATTCAGCAAGGGATCAATTACAGTTCTACCCATTTGGAATATTTTGAAAAAATGAAGACTTAAGCAACTTGATAGCTCACTTGTTTATTTACTTGCTTCTATACACCCTGCCAAGTTTTCTTTAGATTCTCATTAGCAAATACATCTCTTGAAACTTGATGTTAATTTTTTCCCAGTTCACCTTCAGGATCTTAAGATGTTGTGCTCCATCATCATCACTCACCATCTTATATCTTTAATGTACCACAAATCTTATTTTATGATATAGCATTGTCAGCAGATACACTGCTTGGAGTGACACAGAGATTACTTCATGGGGGTCTAAAGTGGTCTTACAGATAAACAAGTCTGTCAGTTCAAAGATATTCATATCCCCACAGAAACGTCTCATCATTGGAAATTTTCCAGGGTTCCAAAATGTGTTTGAGATAGTAAGCACCCAAAGAAAACACCCATTACAAAATTTCATAACTATCATACAGATATAATCCCAAGGAAGCCATGGTCACTTGGCTCAGTCCCAGAGGGCTGTTAAATTTAGAGATATGTAATCCAAAAAGGACATCCAAATATATACATATATATTTCAACATCTTTAAAGAGGATATATTACATAAACAATAAAACTTACTAAAATCCTCTCTTTTCCTATTTTATTATGCCCAAAAGCCCTGGAAACATCTCACTTTCCTTTCCCAGAAGAATTGTTTATGCTTCTATATGATTCTATCATGCAGATTTCTTTCTTTACAAAGTTCATAATTTCTTCACAGAGCTCCCTAGTAAAAGATGTGCCTTGATACAGACCTCTGGACGCTAGTTCTCTTTTGTGCTCTTCTTTTCTGTAAAAAATCCACCTGCTTTGCTTCTGGCCTTTCTATCCCATCCTCATTGGATCAATTTTGCATATAAAAGGCTAAAGAATTGCCTGGAATTGGTGAAAATTCTCTCTCTATTCAGGGAAAGATAGGAAACTGAGCAGGCTAAACCAGAATCTTCCTGATATGCTAATTACTTTTGTCCTATCGCACCTATAAAGTATAAGACTAGTCAAACAATGTCCTAAAAGTGTACATGTTGCCTGTATAGACTCATTTCCAAAGAGCCTTCCAATTCAAAAACAATGCTTTGCAGAAAACAGAGACTGCCATTTGCCTCTGGTAAATGATTCAAGAAAGTCCAACATGATAGCACCATCTCTCAAAGGCTTCGCACAGCTGAGCCTTAGGTAACATAAAAAGTCCCCGTCTGTTGCCTAGTAAAAGAAGAATAGCTTATTCTCCTACTGGGACTAAATTAAAAGATGTGGCTGTTCCATCATATTTAGCAGCACTCCTATAATGCACAAGAGCTTCTGTGGTACTGATTAAAAGGAGAAAATATCATCTGGCTTGCTAGAAAGGATCTGTAACTAAAACAAAAGTATTCTCACCCTTGACTAAACATTTACTGTCAACAATCTGTCTTCTGTGTGTGCCCAGGAAAACAACACTCCCAAACACACACACACAAACACAAATGTTCTATTCACAATAAATCTGCTCTGAGAAACAATTATCTAGGAATAATTTTTCTTTGCTTTTAAGTTAAATGCTTTACAAATGAATGTCAGAATTAAATGTGCCTCCTCCAGTAATGGAAGTGCACGGGCCACTTATGCTGCCAGTTTTCAAAAGAAAGAAAAATAAAGAGGGATTATTTTCTTAGCCCTTATTATGGTCTTTATGTTGGTCATTATTTCCACAAATAGGTTTTATTTATCCAAAATTAACTGTCCAGAATCTTTATGCTTCAATTTAGTGAAGGGCATAAGCCTCACTTTCCTTTTGTGTATATAATATCCTTGCTGGGGACAAAGCATCTCTCTGCACCTTGATCTTCAAAAACTGGAATGAAGTCATCCAACAGAGCCGTTATTTATAATATAACTTCTCTTTCTTGGATTTTAAGTCTTATTTAAGTGAGATCCAAATGTTGGAAACCTTGGATAAAGCATTTCTTCTTCCTTGTGACAATATAAACAAAATATCTATTTAAAAAATAAAGAAAACATTTTTTGTTTTACTTCCTATACTCTTAATATCTCTAAAAGGGAGAAATAACAACCTAAAGTATGTTAACATTATTTATACAATGTTATATGTCAATTATATTTCAATAAAGCTAGAAAAATATGTTAATGTTTTTGTTAAGAAATTATTCCTATAATTTACAATTATAATCATTTCATTTCAAGCCTTACACATTTTTGAAATGTCTTCTTTGTGAAATAAGTTAGGAAAGAAACAGAAAAGATTATGATAAATGCAACTAGTAAATAGTCCTCTAATTTCCTTATTTTTCAATGTCTTGAAACTGTATTCCAAATCTTTTTCATTCCTATTAATATTAACTATCCCTATATTATTAAGTGGGGAAGTTGTTTGTTAAAGGTAAAAGGAAAAACACAATTATATATTATACTTAATAATTTCTTAATTTTGAGGTTTGCTATTCTGTAACCTTCTATTTCATATACCATTTAAAATTTCTCACTTTTTAATGGGTCTTTTACATCACATTGTCTGATTTATTTTTGTTTCTTAGAAAGGAGGGCTTTTAGCCATTTAATTTGTTATTTATTGCCCAGGATGGCAAAACCACACCTACAGATGCTTAATAAAATTATCTAAAGATAAATCACAAACTTTGTATTCTGCTCACATTGTAATGAAAGGAATATAAAAACAAAATTGGGTTATCCTTCTAAGTCCTATATTTGGAGTTGAGTGAGGCTCACATTAGAATAATGGAGACAGTCTGGAGCCTCACACTGCAAAGAAGAGGGAGGTTTGGAAGCAATCCCAAAGGAAAACGATAAACATGTTCAATTATTGAAAAATACATCAGATGGGGAAAGCAACTGCTCTCGATTGTTTTGGTTCCCAAACACATGAAGTGTTGTTATTAAGAGGAAGATAATTAGGTATTCTCTTTCTCTCTCTAATTAGAAGAGATGCACAAAAATATTTGTAGTAAACAAATGTATATAAAATTTTTTTAGTTGTTTGAGTATTTGGGCCAAAAGCTGAGTCAGGTTAGATGTGTCAAGAAGAAAGGTAGGAAATAAAGGCTGGTCTTGTGAAAAATCATCAATCAAGAGACTTATCTCTATTCTTTGGCTTTTTGTGCTTCTATACCAACTCAATAACCCTTATCTCCCATTCTGCAAGGCACCAGATACCCTTGTTATTTTTTACCCATCCCTATCAAATTAATCTCAGTACAAAATCTGATAAAGTAACCCATATTATGGTAAGTAACTTAGATTATTAACACTTAAACATATTACTCCCTAATTCAACACAATAAATATCTTTGGAGCTCCTGCTGAGTATTAGGCTTTTTGTATCTTTTTTTTAAGACTTTATTTATTTTAGAGAGAAAGAGAGACAGCACATGAGCAAGGGGAGGAACAGAAGGGGTGGGAGAGGGGGAAAGAATCAAGCAGACTCTTCACTGAGCATGGAGACTGACACTGGCCTCGGTCTCACAACCCTGAGATCATGACCTGAACCAAAACCAGTAGTCAGATGCTCAACTGACTGAGCCGCTCTGGTGCCCAGGACATAAGGCTTTGTATTAGGCTCCTTATGTACTATTTTCGAGAGTCTAAAATGGTATAATCTCCTTTAAAGGCAATTTGACATTTTTAGTAAAGGTAAAGATATATAAACTATAAACAAGCAATTCCATTCCTATAGGCATATCCAAAAGAAAAATCACAAGAATATACAAGAATATACATAGCAGCACTGTTTATATTATCAAAACAATGGGAAAAACCAAATATTCATTAATGGAAGAATGGATGAATAAATTGTGTTATATTTATATGATGAAAAAACATATTGGAAATGACTCATCTATAGCTAAACAACATGAATGACTCTAACAAACACAGTATTGAGTTAAAAAGTCAGAAAAGTAATCATATGATAAAAATTATTAACATAGGGGAGCTTGGATGGCTCAGTGGGTTAAGCCTCTGCCTTCAGCTCAGGTCATGATCTCAGGATCCTGGGATTGAGCCCCAAATCAGGCTCTTTACTCAGCGGAGAACCTGCTTCCCCCTCTTTCTCTGCCTGCTTCTCTGCCTACTAGTGATCTCTCTGTCAAATAAAATCTTTAAAAAAATTATTAACATAAAAAAATTTTAACTAAAATATGTCTGAGAATACTTGCATGTATAATAAAGAGATGAACTCAAAAATTAGGACTATTGCTACTTTAGGGGGAAGGGGATGAGATGGGATTGAGTAGCAGCCCACAGGAGACCTCAAAGATATTTATAAAGTAATTTATATCTCTTAAATCTATGGCCAGTACCCACATGTCAATTTTATTGTTATTCTTAATATTTTACACACACGTGCAATATTCTTTTACTAAATATTTAATTTTTAAAAGTTAAAAAAAAAAGTTTGAGTTTCCTTGCACCATTATAATATCTACAGGTGATTATTTTATTGTTTCAAAGAGTGAATTTTCTGGGGCCAAATATATAATGGGAAGTTTTAGACATTATTCTTTTTACCCTATTTTTAAGGTAGTTTACCCCCTTCCACAGGTGAAGAAACAGCTCCACAATGTATAATTTATGGTCCCAGGGTCTTCTGGATGAGTAGAGGTGGGTGAGAATTTGAAACAATGTCTCTCTGCTTCCAAAGTCTGAGCTCTTTCTGCTCCACCGAATGCTACAAAGTGTCTCTCCCCCCCCCCAAATTACTTCATTTAAAACTCTTAATAGCTCTCTAGGGGAGGTATTGTTAACTTCCTTTTTAAGATGAGAAAACTCAGAAGAATTAAATGCCTTTCCTATAGTCTTGACATACAAGAATGTCAATCCAAGTCTTCTCACTCCCAAATTCAGTGATTTAGTAGTGAAAACACTGTCATGTTCCTGATGATAAATCCTAGTATAACTGGGTAGGAGGAGGATTTAAATTAACTTGCAATATGTAAGAGAACCACCAGAGTGGTTATCTGATAAAAATCTTTTCATTTTCTTTTCTCTAATATAAATAACCAAAGTAATAATTTACCAAGAACTGTTTTATATTCTGGTAGCTTCAGAAGTGCTGACGATTCTTCTAGTTCACAGATTCCTAACTCTCATGTTCTAGTTCCTTTATTTCTCTTTGTTTTTCCTATTCTACTTTCTCTTTCTTTCCTTTTTCCACGGGAACCATCTCTGTACTCCTTCTCTGCCTCTTTCCAGCCAGTGGTCACCATTTTTGCCTTCTCCTTTTGCGGCACACCAGAGTGTCAGTATCTCTTCAAGTGGACCTTCTACGCATGTCTGGGGATCCAGTTTTTGCAGGGGCAATCCGTGGAACACCCTTTGATTGGCTGATCCTGGAGGCCAAGAGAAGCTTGCATTCCAGGGTCCCATGGGACTATAACAATCAGAGATTCACTTCTTGGAAGAATATCACCCTGGGAGTGTCCTGCACAGGTAGCAGACTGAAACACACTCCCAGTCTTTCTGAGAAAGAGGCCTGTCTGCAGGTCCAAACGCTTTGGCTTAAAGGGCAGACTTCTGTTTGGGCACATTTATAAGGGCCTACCAGCCAAGCCGTGATACCTGTTTGCACTCTCTTTCTGCCTTGCTCCAGTTCACCTGTGTCTTCCAGAAAGGAGATTATATCCTTCTCTGGTGGCCTGGTTTTTCTTTTTTTTTTTTTTAAGATTTTATTTATTTATTTATTTATTTATTTATTTATTTTAGAGAGAGAAAGAGAAGTGTGAGCAGTGCAAGGGGCAAAGGGAGAGGGAAAGAATCTCAAGTAGACTCTGCACTGACCATGGAGCCCAGTTCTCGTGGGACTCCACCTGTCAGTCTCAACCCTGCATGACCTGAGATGAAACCAACAGTCAGACACTTACCCACCTGCACTGCCCCTCTGGTGTCCTGATGTTTATGGCTGCTGCTCTGCATCACTTGGCTCAGATGGCCAGCGGTGCTTACGCTTGTGGGTCCCAGAGGACTATAACCTACAGAGAAATAATTCTTTAACACCTACCCGCCGCCCTTGGAACATCAAAAGGCAATAGACCCAGATGCTCAATCTTTCTATGGAAGAGGCCTAGTAGCTTATGGTTAGAACTGCAACCCCAGGGGCAGGCTTCTATTTTTATGTATTTATTTATTTATTTATTTATTTATTTATTTATTTATTTGACAGAGAGAGAGAGAGAGAGAGAGATAGAGCATGAGGGGGAGTGGCAGGCAGAGGGAGAGGGAGAAAAAGGCTTTCCACTAAGTGAGAGCCTGATGTGGGGCTCAACCGCAGGACCTAGGGCCCTGGGATCATGACCTGAGCTGAAGGCAGACGTTCGACTGACTGAGTCACCCAGGTGCCCCCTAGAGCTGCAATCCCAGGGACAGGCTTTTAATTAAACATGTATCTAAGGGCCCAGTATAGAACTTTCTCTCTGGAACACTGGTCACTTCAAGTCAGAAAATGGTAAACTTTGAAATTTAGTAGAGCCCAATCAGTGGTTCTCTTTTATTTAATATGTATAAATGTGGGGGAATTTGTGGTCCCTATATCTATAGCTCTAGGAAATAGGAAGGGTGTAATCTGGGATCTGGGGTGTGGAGAAGGATGGAGATGGCAGATGCAGGGAACTCATGAGAATTTTTTTACTTGATTGGGAAAGTCAGAATATAAACCTCTGTCAGTTGATCAACTGATCAATTCATTGATGTATATGTTCATGTACAAATATAAAATTAGTATTCATAAGGAAGGAGTACCTACAGACATGTATTGACAGATTACAATGGAAGACACAAAACAGATCTCTCATTTTTAACCTTACAGCTTAAATCTAAATAAAAATGCTGCTTGAGTTAGTCTGGAATTTAGAATCTGCATTAGGCTTTATCCTAAATGTCTCATATTAAGAAGTCTGAGCTGTTATTCTAATGTTAATGATAGCAAAAGTTTTGAATGAGATGTATAACTAGTAATTAGTGCATTTTACATATCTTTTCTTATTGAACCCTCAAAAGTTGCATAAGAAATAAGTACTACTATTATCCTCAGTATTTATTCAACAGAGGAAACTGAGGCTTGGAGAGGTTAAATGCCCAAGGTCACAGAGCTGGCAAGTGATGGAACATAGATTCAAATATATGTCCTCTGGCCTCTTAGTTGCTTTTCTTCTCAGCTGCGCCATTCCTGCCCTAGTAGCACCGAACTTCTACTTTAACAACCAATAGTCTGATTCTATTCTAGTAAGCCTAAAGTTTTCCTGTTTGCAGGTGGAATAAGTTGTACTATGTATTCTCTAGGGGAAGAACAGTGGTATTAGGGAAGAGAAGTACCTCTGTCTTCTGAGAACTGCTCAGAAATTTTCCAGACCATGTCGTGGGAATAGCTTAACCCCAGACCCAAGGCATTTAGGTGAGCCAGGATGGAGCGTTCTGTAAGAGGAAAGGGTCAAGCAAATATTTCATCTCTTAGATATATTCATTGTCCTTTATGTGTCCTTTGGCCTGAGAGAGCACAGAACAATAAAGTCAGCCAAACAGATGTGAGGGCAAAGCTCACCATGTGCTAGCTTTCTTCAGACACTATTAAGAACATCAAAGACAGCTTTGAAGTTCAAAAGGAAAAGTCATAAAGACAGCCTGAGGGTCTGTGAACCTGTGAAGGGCACTATTTCTTTGGCAGGAATGTTAGGTTTTGTGGGGAAGAATAAAGAGTATAAAGAGACAAGTTACTGAGAAAATTGAGTGTCTTAGCTTCACTGATCATCCCACAAAATGGTAAACTCCATGAAGACAGCCAGTTCTTTACTATACCTAATGCCTAGTTCAGAGCACATAGTATGCAGATAATAATTCATCCAAATATTCAATTATATTTATTAATATGGATTGATTGAATGAGTTATAGAACACCTACTACGTGCTTCTGTTCTAAGTGCTGGAGATATAGAAGTGGAGGAACCAAATTCCCTGCTCATGAAATTAACAGATCAGTGTAAATATGCATTATGTTAGGTGGTATAAGTGCTAACAAGAAAATTAAAACAGAGCAATAGGAAAGAGAATAAAGATAACAGATGGGAGAGATAGAGAGAGATAAAAGTGTGATCAATAAAGATGTCTCTACTAAGGAGCATTTAAACAAAGAGGTCTGAATGATCTGAAGGAGTGACTATGCAGATATGGAACAATAATCTGACATAATCAATTAATGATTTTAACTTCATAATCCCAATGTCTCCAATTCCTACTTGTTTGAGTATAGGATGTCCAGAGTCTCCCTTCCGGGAATATCTAGGAATCACCATGTTCATTGTCACACATTCTTGAATTAGACTTGGCAACTGGTTTAAAAGCTTGCTCCATACATGTAATCACATAGTATTGGTTTTGATATCAGCTACTGAGTACATTTCCTTTTCTGTTTGCTGTTCATTTTCCTAAAAGGTAAATAGTAATAAGAGACTATTTCCCATTTCTTACATCTAAGGGAGTTTTTATGACATTGCATATAATTGAAAAGAAATTTGAAGTTTCTACTTCAATTTGAACTGTTTAAATCTGTCCTAATGGAATACTAAAGAAGTTTTAAGTCATATATTTACTCATGTGGGTAATTCAGATATTGGACAATGCATATTGGCTGCCATTGACCAGGCATTTAATTATGTGCTAATTTTTGACACAACTTCACTCTAAGGATCAGAAGTACCATGCCCTAGGACATGAGCGTATTAACAATAGTAATAGTTGGAGTCATCACAGGAGCTGCCAATCTGGAGAATCAAGCAGCCACATTGTATATAACTTTTCCAAAAACAATGTATTCATGGGTATGATCAATCTTTATTTGATTCAAATCTAGCAAATATTTATTTAGCATTTTGTGTATAGAAGACCTTATGCTGTCTAAGGGTTTGTAATTTTAAAGAAAGAAACATTTGATCTCATTGTACACTCTGGCTGCTGCTTCTGTCCTTTTACAGAGCTTACTCATGTCATGGATTTTATAAATGTGATGCAAATGTGTTGTTTGAATTACGTGAAAAGTTGCATTAAAACATCGGAATGTGGGGCGCCTGGCTGGCTCAGTGGGTTAAAGCCTCTGCCTTTGGCTCAGGTCATGATCCCAGGGTCCTGGGATCAAGCCCCACATCAGGCTCTCTGCTCAGCGGGGAGCCTGCTTCCTCATCTCTCTCTGCCTGCCTCTCTGCCTACTTGTGATCTCCATCTGTCAAATAAATAAATAAAATCTAAAAAAAAAAAAAATCAGAATGTTGTTGAGTGACAGTTAACCTTTAATAGATTAATTCTCAATTCTCCTCTTTATTCTAATGTTGATGTTTCCACATTATATTTAGCCCAAATTCTATATTCAATATATATTCAATAGCTTTTCCCCTCAAGTGGCATGCTTTTTAGATACATTTAGTTATAAGAGAATGTATAAAAGTTGGTATAAATTGATTGGCACACAAGATATCTTCTTTCATTTACTTAAATATTCAAGAAAGACTGTTTATCTAGGAAGAATTTACTAGAATTTATTTGATAGGCATGTGATATCAATAGCTCATCTCAATGTCTCTCACTTTCACATGATAAGCAGATGAAGACAACATTTAAATATAAGGACTCCCGCTGTGAAGTGTGTAAGCCTGGCGATTCACAGACCTGTACCTCTGGGGCTAATAATACATTATATGTTAATTAAAAAAATAAAATAAATATAAGGACTGCCTTTCTAATAGTGAGAAGGTATGGCTCCAGGCATGCCTCATTTGTGGAAAGGTGTGTGAGAGATTGCAGGGACATTGATAATGTTTCACAGCATGATGATAAAAATTGGTTTCTATTGACAAAAAAGGTTAAGGTACAACAGATAACACTGATATATTTCATGATTACTCAGTGGCTCAGCCTTACTCATGGGTCATTCCAGATGGTCAAAACTTTGTGTCTGCCCTGTGAGAGGCAAGCTTCAAAGATTCATTTATAGAACACATTCCAGCTGATCATAAATCCAGAAACACTGGATCCATAAATTATTTTAGAACAATCATAATCTTGATATCTTTTACCCATAAACTGTAGCTAAAATATTTATCATGCCACTTTTTGAATTCTCTTAACAACAAAAAAATATGCACATTGGCTATAGAGCAAAAATTCTCTAACATACCAATATGTGACTCTGACCTTTTTTTTTTTTTTTTTTAAAGATTTTATTTGCTTATATGAGACAGAGAGAGAGAGAGAAAGGGAGAGCATGAGCAAGGGGAAGGGGCAGAGGGAGAAGAAGCAGGCTCTCCACTGACCAGGGAGTCCAATGCAGGGCTCAATCCCAGGACCCTAGAATTATGACCTGGGCCAAAGGCAGATGCTTAACAAACTGAGCCACCCAGGCACCCATGACTCTCAATTTCAAGCATTACATAAAAATGATACACACAAGCTTTTGAACGTACAGATGATGTACTAAACTGGCATCAGTAGGAAATAGGTTTTGACCTATTATTACTTATTCGCATTGAGATGCATCATGGTCTTTTATTCATCCATTCTGAGGAACCAATGTAAGATATTGGTTAATTAGGTTAATTGGGAAGACCATAAATTATACATGTTCCTATGAGCCAACTCTCCTCTTACAGGATCCAGCAGAACACTGTTTGGTGGTAGGCTGTGAAATACATATTTAAAGAGGTGAATTTATTAGCAGGAGTCTATATGGACTGTCTAGTGTAAGGATATCTTAGAAAAGAAAACAAAATTGGACTCTGCTAACAGAGTGAGATTTAAATCTCAGCTGTACTATTTATTACCCGTGTGTTTTTGTATAGACTATTCTAGGCTCTGTTTTATCTATAAATTCAGTTTATGGGCTTTATCTCACATTGTGGTTGAGATAAGTGAATTGAACATAGAGCCCAAAAGAGTAAACCCTCAATAAGTGTTAGTTTCCACATTCCACTAAAGATCTACTTGTCATAATATTTCTAAAAATAGTTAACTCTGACTTCTATGCCCAACCAAGATAGAGTAGAAGGATATGGATTTAACCTCCTATCTAAAACAACCTTGAAAATGGACAAAATATATGAAAAGCAGGACCTTATACGACAAAGGAAAATGACCTTAAGAAAAAGAAAATAAGCAAAGTGAGCCCTATAATTACCACACCTTACTACTTTGAAGAATATTTCCTGGCCACAGCACAGATAAGGGAAACACAGGCAGAGTCTGGCAATCTCCCTGAAATAAGGTGACAGAACTAGGAATCTGGTAAAGTCAAGGTGGCTACAATTCCCAGGACATAATTCAGGAGAGGAGAGAGCTGCACAGACAGGATTCTGAAGAACTATAGAAAGTCCCTATCAAGTATTCAGTTGAGTACTGATTAAACATGGGTATGAAGAAACTATCCATATTGGATAAAGATCCAGTAAAAATCAATAGAGGAACAGTGTCTGAAACTCACAAAGGGACAGGAATAGTGCCTAATCCCAACAGCCAAGATGGAAAACTTTATAATTCATGGGGAATGAATTAGAATACTAATAAAAATTTTACCTTAACAGTAGAGAAAATAATTAACCTTAAATTACACATTGCTCTGATCCATCTTAACAAAATGTAAAGGAATGGTCCAAAAGGATAATTTCCAAGTAACTTAACCATGTCCCACAACAAAACTCAATAATAACCACAGAAACACAAAAATATCCAGCACCCAATAAGACAAATAACACAATGTCTATCATACAATCAAAAATTATAGGGCATGCTGATGAGGAAAATAAAATGCATGAGGGGAAAAATCAATCAAAACTGATTAGAAATAGTCAAGATGGTGGAGGAGTATCAGACTTAGATGACATCAGGTTGTAGGATTTCAGTTAGATAGATATCAAACCATTCTGAACACCTAAAAACCCAACAGGAGATTGAAGAGCAGCAATTCTAGAAACAGGAAATCGACCACTTTTTGAAAGGATGTGTGGGGAAGTGAATCTGAAGCCATGGGAAGATAGGTTGC
Organism: Lontra canadensis; assembly: GCF_010015895.1. Taxonomy (NCBI): domain Eukaryota; kingdom Metazoa; phylum Chordata; class Mammalia; order Carnivora; family Mustelidae; genus Lontra; species Lontra canadensis. Next base: position 32,318,535 of record NW_022631003.1, on the reverse strand, counting down.
AGGGGGTGGCTCCCAGCAAGCCGTGGACCAAAGGAGCACAAAATTTGAACTTTTAAAAGTCTGTTCCACTGAGGGACATCGCTCCAGGGGCTAAGTGGGGGTGGGGCCCTTGTGGGGACAGTGTGGTCTTAGGTCCCACGGGGTCACAGAAGGATTGGGGGTGTCTGAGTGTAGCAGAGCTCGCAGGTATTAGAGCAGGGAAGCAGGCTACAGAGATGCAACCAAGGAGTGAGCTCTCAACTCAGCATTACCTTAAACTGTGATCAGTGGCACAATCAACCCACTGCTTTTTGAGCAGGGACCCCTCAAGTGGCAGATCTGGGGAGAGCCACTGGAAGAGCAGAGCAGCAGGAATCTACTGGGTTTGGAGACTCCAAACAGGGCTGTGCGCCAGAGACAGAAATGCTCGGTCACGGGCCAGGTGAGCTGGGAGCACGGCTGAAGACAAGGGAGATAGGAGTGATTGACCACTTTTCTCTGAAGGTGCACTGAGGAGTGGGGCCCCAAGCACTTGGCTCCTCTGGGCTGGAGATTAGGAAGCCACCACTTTCATTCCCATCCTCCAGAGCTCTATGGAAAGCATTCAGGGAACAAAAGCTCCCCAGAGCGAACTGGAGCAGATTTCTTAGCCTGGCCCCTGGCAAGGGCAGGGCAATTCCGCCTCAGGCAAAGAACCACTACAACAGGCCCCTCCCTCGGAAGATCAGCAAGAACATCCAGCCAAGACCAAGCTCACTGACCAAGAACAGCAGAATTCCAGACAAGGGGAAAGCAAAGCATGGAATTCATGGCTTTCTCCCCATAATTCTTTAATCTTGCAAAGTTAATTAAACTCTTTTAATTTTTTTCTTATTTTAATTTTTAAAAATTTTCCTCTTTCCATGTTTTTTTAAGTTTATCTTAATAATAACTTTCTAAAAAATATTTTAAAACCTTCATTATTATAGTCATATTTTATCCTTCATTGTCTCTAACTTCATTTTTTGTATACATATAGGGTTTTTTCTTCTAAAAAATTTTGGGATACAATTTCTTCTAATGATCAAAATATACCCTAAATCTAGCACAGGACTTTGTACTAGTCTCCAGTCTGAACAAATTCTCTCCAATTACTTTTTCTTTCTTTTCCCAACCAACTTATCTTATCAATACCATTCTTAGAATTTTTAAAAAATTTTCATCTTTAAGTCATATTCCATCCCTTCATCATGTTTACCCTTATTTGTATATATAAGTTTTTCTTTCTTTAAAATTTTGGGAGGTAGTTTCCTCTGAGAGCCCAAAATATACCCAAAATCAAGTGGGTGGCTCTGTTCTATTCACCGGTCTAATATATGTATATTTTCTAATTTTAAAAAATTAAAAAAAAAAAAAACTTCTTTTTACCCCCTTTCTTCTTCCCCTGATTTGGGATCTTTTTAGACTTGGTTAGCGTACATTTTTTCTGGGGTCTTTGCCACCCTTTTAGTATTATTCTCTCATTCATATATTCTTATCTGGATAAAATGACAAGGCAGAAAAATTCACCACAGGAAAAAAAAAAGAAAAGAACAAGAGGCAGTACTGATGGCTAGGGACCTAATCAATACGGACATTGGTAGTATGTCAGATCTAGAGTTTAGAATGACAATTCTCAAGGTGCTAGCTAGGCTCAAAAAAGGCATGGAAGATATTAAGAAACCCTGTGTGGAGAAATAAAATCCCTTTCTGGAGAAATAAAAGAACTAAAATCTAACCAAGCTGAAATTTAAAAAAGCTATTACTGAGGTGCAATAAAAAATGGAGGCTCTTACTGCTAGGATAAATGAGGCAGAAGAGAGAATTAGTGATATAGAAAACCAAATGATGGAGAATAAAGAAGCTGAGCAAAAGAGAGACAAACAACTATAGGACCACGAGGGGAGAAATCGAGAGATAAGTGATACCATAAAACAAAACAATATTAGAATAATTGGGACTCCATAAGAAGAAAGAGAGAGGGGGCAGAAGGTATATTGGAGCAAATTATTGTAGAGAATTTCCCTAATATGGTAAACGGAACAAGCATCAAAATCCAGGAGGCACAGAGAACCCCCCTCAAAATCAATAAGAATAGGTCTGCACCCCGTCATTTAATAGAAAAACTTACAAGACTTAGTGACAAAAAGAAAATCCTGAAAGCAGCTCTGGACAAGAAGTCTGTAACATGCAATGGTAGAAATATTAGACTGGCAGCAGACTTATCCACAGAGACCTGGCAGGCCAGAAAGAACTGGCATGATATATTCAGAGCACTAAATGAGAAAAACATGCAGACGAGAATACTATATTCAGCTAGGCTATCATTGAAAATAGAAAGAGAGATAAAAAGCTTCCAGGACAAACAGAAATTAAAAGAATTTGCAAACACCAAACCAGCTCTATAGGAAATATTGAAAGGGGTCCTCTAAGCAAAGAGAGAGCCTAAAAGTAGTAGACCAGAAAGGAATAGAAACAATATACAGTAACAGTCACCTTACAGGCAATACAATGGCACGAAATTCATATCTCTCAATAGTTACCCTCAATGTTAATGGGCTAAATGCCCCAATCAAAAGACACAGGGTATCAGAATGGATTAAAAAAAACAAAAACCCATCCATATGCTGTCTAAAAGAAACTCATTTTAGACCCAAAGACACCTCCATATTTAAAGTGAGGGGGTGGAAATCAATTTACTGTGCTAATGGACATCAAAGGAAAGCTGGGCTAGCAATCCTTATATCAGATAAATTAGATTTTACACCAGATACTATAAAAAGAGATGAGGAAGGACACTATATCATACTCAAAGGGTCTGTCCAACAAGAAGATCTAACGATTTTAAATATCTATGCCCCTAACGTGGGAGCAGCCAACTATATAACCAATTAATAACACAATCAAAGAAACACATCAACAATAATACAATAATAGTAGGGGACTTTAACACCCCCCCTCAGTGATATGGACAGATTATCCATGCAAAAGATCAATAAGGAAATGAAGGCTTAAATGACACAGTGAACCAGAAGGACATCACAGATACATTCAGAATATTCCATCCCAAAGCAACAAAATACACATTCTTCTCTGGTGCACATGGAACATGCTCCAGAATAGATCACATCCTGGGTCACCAATCAGGTATTAGTCAGTACCAAAAGACTGGGATCATACCCTGCATATTTTCAGACCACAATGCTCTGAAGCTAGAACTCAATCACAAGAGGAAATTTGGAAAGAACCCAAATACATGTAGGCTAAAGAGCATCCTACTAAAGAATGAATGGGTCAACCAGGAAATTAAAAAAGAATTGAAAAAATTCATGGAAACACATGATAATGAAAACACAACTGTTCAAAATCTGTGGGACACAGCAAAGGCAGTCCTGAGAGGAAAATACATAGTGATACAAACCTTTCTCAAGAAACAAGAAAGGTATCAGCTACACAACCTAACCCTACACGTAAAGGAGCTGGAGAAAGAACAGCAAAGGAAGCCTAAGCCCAGCAGGAAAAGAGAAATCATAAAGATCAGAGCAGAAATCAATGAAATAGAAACCAAAAAAAAAAAAAACAATAGAACAAATCAATGAAGCAAGGAGCTGTTTCTTTGAGAGAATTAATAAGATTGATTAACCCCTGGCCAGACTTATCAAAAAGAAAAGAGAAAGACCCAAATAAATAAAATCATGAATGAAAGAGGAGAGATCACAACCAACACCAAAGAAATACAATTATATGAACATATGATGGGCAACCATATGCCAGCAAATTTGACAATCTGGAAGAAATGGGTATATTCCTAGAGACATATAGACTGCCACAAAATAACCAGGAAGAAATAGAAGACCTGAACAGACCCATAACCACTAAGGATATTGAAAGAGTCATCAGAAATCTCCCAACAAACAAGAGCCCAGGGCCGGACAGCTTCCCAGGAGAATTCTTCCAAACATTTAAAGAAGAATTAATACCTATTCTCCTGGAAAAAAAAAAAAATCTGTTCCAAAAAATAGAAATGGAAGGAAAACTTCCAAACTCATTTTATGAGGCCACCATTACCTTGATCCCAACACCAGACAAAGACCCCATCAAAAAAGAGAATTACAGACTAATATCCTTGCTGAACAAATCAAGGATATCCTTGCTGTGAAAATTCTCACCAAAATACTAGCCAATGGTATCCAACAGTACATTAAAAGGATTATTCACCACAACCAAGTGAGATTTATTCTGGGTTGCAAGGTTGTTTCAACATTCCCAAATCAATCAATGTGATACAATACATTAATAAAAGAAAGAACAAGAACTGTATGATACTCTCAATAGATGCTGAAAAAGCATTTGACAAAGTATAGCTTCCTATCTTGATCAAAACTCTTTGAAGTGAAGGGATAGAGGGTACATACCTCAATATCATCAAAGCCATCTATGGAAATCCCACAGTGAATACCATTCTCAATGGAGAAAAACTGAGAGCTTTTCTGCTAAGATCAGGAACACAGCAGGGATGTCCACTATCACCACTGCTATTCAACATAGTACTAGAAGTCCTAGCCTCAGCAATCAGTCAACAAAAAGAAATAAAATGCATCTGAATTGGCAAAGAAGTAGTCAAACTCTCACTCTTTGCAGATGATATGATACTTAATGTGGAAAACCCAAAAGACTCCACTCCAAACCTGCTAGAACTCATATAGGAATTCAGTAAATGGTCAGGATATAAAACCAATGCAAAGAAATCAGTTCCATTTCTATACACCAACAACAAGACAGAAGAAAGAGAAATGAAGGAGTCAATCCCATTACAGTTGCACCCAAAAGCATAAGATACCTAGGAATAAACCTAACCAAGGAGGCAAAGAATCTGTACTCAGAAAACTATAATGTACTCATGAAAGAAATTGAGGAAGACACAAAGAAAAGGAAAAATATTCCATACTCATGGATTGGAAGAACAAATATTGTGAAAATGTCTATGCTACCTAAAGCAATCTACACATTTATTGCAATCCCTATCAAAATACCATCAACTTTATTCAAAGAAATGGAACAAATAATCCTAAAATTTATATGGAACCAGAAAAGACCCAAATAGCCAGAGGGATGTTGAAAAAGAAAGCCAAAGTCGGTGGCATCACAATTCCAGACTTCAAGCTCTATTACATAGCTACCATCATCAAGACAGTATGGTACTGGCACAAAAACAGACACATAGATCAATGGAACAGAATAGAGAGCCCAGAAACAGACCCTCAACTCTATGGTCAACTAATCTTCGACAAAGCAGAAAAGAATGTCCAATGGAAAAACGACAGTCTCTTCAACAAATGCTGTTGGGAAAATTGGACAGTCACATGCATAAAAATGAAATTGGACCATTTCCTATACCACACACAAAAATAGACTCCAAATGCATGAAAGACCTCACTGTGATACAGGAATCCATCAAAATCCTTGAGAAGAACATAGGCAGCAACCTCTTTGACCTCAGCTGCAGCAACTTCTTCCTAGAAACATGCCCAAAGCAAGGGAAACAAGATCAAAAATGAACTATTGGGACTTCATCAAGATCAAAAGCTTTTGCACAGCAAAGGAAATAGTCAACAAAACCAAAAGACAAGTGACAGAATGGGAGAAGATATTTGCAAACGACATATCAGATAAAGGGCTAGTGTCCAAAATCTATAAAGAACTTATCAAACTCAACACCCAAAGAACAAATAATCCAATCAAGAAATGAGCAGAAGACATGAACAGACATTTCTGCAAAGAAGACATCCAGATGGCCAACAGAACATGAAAAAGTGCTCCACATCACTTGGTATCAGGGAAATACAAATCAAAACCACAATGAGATACCACCTTACACCAGTCAGAATGGCTAAAATTAACCAGTCAGGAAACAAGAGATGCTGGGAAGGATGCGGTGAAAGGGGAATCCTCCTACACTGTTGGTGGGAATGCAAGCTGGTGCAACCACTCTGGAAAACAGCATGGAGTTTCCTCAAAAAGTTGAAAATAGAGCTACCCTACGACCCAGCAATCACACTATTGAGTATTTACCCTAAAGATACAAATGTAGTGATCCGAAGGGGCACATGCACCCGAGTTTATAGCAGCAATGTCCACAATAGCCAAACTATGGAAAGAACCTAGATGTCCCTCAACAGATGAATGGATAAAGAAGAGGTGGTATATATATACAGTGGAATACTATGCAACCATCAAAAGAAATGAAATCTTGCCATTTGCAATGACATGGATGGAACTAGAGGATATTATGAGCGAAATAAGTCAATCAGAGAAAGACAATTATCATATTATCTCTCTGATATGAGGAATTTGAGAGGCAACATGGAGGGTTGGGTGGTAGGAAAGGAAAAAATGAAAAGATGGGATGGAGAGTGAGACAAACCATGAGACTCTTAATCTCACAAAACTAATTGATGGTTGCCAGGCGGAAGTGGGTAGGGAGAGGGTGGTTGGGTTATGGACATTGGGGAGGGTATATGCTATGGTGAGTGCTGTGAAGTGTGTAAGCCTGATGATTCACAGACCTGTACCTCTGGGGCTAATAATACAGTATATGTTAATTTAAAAAATAAAATAAAATTTTAAAAAAACTGACCAGAAGACAAAGGTGATAGAACTAGTAGAAAAGGACATTAAATCAGTAATTATATTATCTTTCATATGTCCAAAAAGCAAGCAGAAAAATTGAACATATAAATAAAGACCTGGAATATATAAAAAAGACAAAAACTGAAATCTCAGAGATGAAATCTCTGTTAATATAAAAAACATACTGGGTGATATTAAGAGCAGATTAGACATTTTATAAGCAAAGCTTGGTGGACTCAAAGGCATAGAGACGCTCCAAAATGAAACACAATGAAAACTATTTCAAATATCCAAATATATATATTATTAGAGTCCTTAATGGAGTGGTGGAAAATATTTGGGAAACAATGGTCAAAATTTTTCCAAATTTGATACAAACTATAAATGTATAGATTTAAGTAACTCAACAAACTTCTAGCATAATAACAAGAAGAAAGCTATACCAATAATAATAATAATAATAATAAAATTCCTTAAAGACAAACTAAAGAGAAAAATCTTAAAAATTTTAAAATCTTAAAAGCCACAGAGGGGGAAGGGGAATTTTATGGTATGGTACATACAGGGGAACAAAAATGAAAGTGACAGCAGATTTCCCATTGAAACCATGGAAGTACTAGGAAGTACTGGAGCCACATCTTTAAAGTACTGAGAGGAAAAAAAGTTGTCAACCTAGAATTTTTCACCCAAGGAAAATATATTTTAGAAACAAAGATGAAATAAATGCTTTCTATATATAAAAGGAGAAAATAATAACAATCTGCCAATATAACTATAAATACATTAAATGAAATCCTTTAAGCAGAACAAAATAATATCTGGTAAAAACTTGGACCTGTAAAAAAGAATAAAGAACTTCAGACTTGGTAACTACCTTGGGAAATATAAAGAACTTTTTATTATTATTTAAATCTCTTTAAAAGTTAATTAACAGATTGAAGCAAAATGTTAATAATTCTATTATTATATAATTATTATATATAATAATTATATAATATTATATAATATATAATTATATAATATATATTATATATTATGTAATATTATATAATTTTAATATTTTATATTAAATATAATAATTATAGAGTTTATAACATATATAGAAGTAAAATGTATGACAACAATAGCACAAACATTGAGAGAGGAGAAATTTAAGAATCTTATAATGTTCTTGAAGTTACCGCTTAAAGTTAGACTGATAAAGATGTATGCCATAAACATTAAAGGAACAACCAAACTAATGTAAAAAGTTATTCGTAGTTAATATGCCAATAAAGCAGATGAAATGGAATCATACAAAAATACTCCACTCAAAACTATATGAAAGAAAATGTAATGAACACATGAGACAAATAGAAAATAAATAGCAAGATGACAGATTAAAATAATCACATGGAATGTAAAGGGTCTGAACACACCAATTAAAGGCAGATCCTATTAGGTAAAACAGACCCAACTATATGGTTTGGTATAAGAGTTACAAATAAGTTAAATGTAAAGGAGAATGATATAATGTGAATCAAAAGAAAATTGTGTTGGCTACATTAACATCAGAGCAAACAATATTACCACCAATAAAGAGAGGCATTTCTTGATAAAGGGGTCAGTTCATCAATAGGACATCATAATCCCAAACATTTAGACACCTTATATCAGACTTCTGAAATATGTGAAGCAAAAATGGTTATAACTGCAAGGAGAAATAAATAAATCTACTACAGCCTGATATTTATCAGCTCTAATATTTTTTGTGGGTTACTTAGGTAGCTGGTTCATTGATTTTTGACAAGTGTGTAAAGGCAATTTAGTGGATAAAGGGAAGACTTTTAAGCAAATGATGTTGGAATAATTGAATATTCACATGCAAAAGAGAAATTGAATATTCACATGCAAAAGAGAAATTTTGGCCCATTCCTCACACAATATACAAAAAACCAAAAGCACAGTCCATAAAAGAAAGAAAGTTGATAAATGAGACTTTATCAAAATTAAGAACTGTTACTCTTTGAAAGACACTGTTAAGAGAATGAAAAGATAAGTTGCAGACTGGGTGGAAATATCTTCAGATCACATATCTGATAAGGAACTTTTACCCCAAATATATAAGAAATTCTTTATATTTCAATATAAATATATTATATTTCATATTATATATATTCAATATATATTGAGTATATATTGAATATATATAATATGAAATATACAATATATTATATAATTATATTATATATTATATATTATATTATATATGTAATATGAAATATATAATATATAATATAATTATTTCATATATTATATATAATATATATAATAATTTCATTATTTCATACATTATATATTTCAATAGTAAGGAAACAAGCAACCCAATGTTTTTAAAAATGGGCAAAATATTTGAATAGACATTCATCAAAGATCTGTAAGTGACAAATAGGCAAATGAAAAAATGCTCAATGTCATTAGCCATTAAGGAATGTAAAATTTAAAAAAATGAGACACCATTACAGACCTATTAAAATGGCTAAAATTAAGAGGCCTGAGCATGCCAAGCATTGACAAAAAACTAGAAGTCTTAGATCCTGCTTGTGGGACTACAACATGGTTCAATGACTTTGAAAAACAGTCCAAAAGATAAGTGTATGTTAATGTGTAATTCAGCTATTCCATTTCTATGGATTTACTTAAGAGAAAGAAAAGTATAAGTCTATGCAAAAGTTTGCACACAAATGTGCATAGCAGCTTTACTGTAAGAGCCAAACACTAGAAATAATCCAAATGATCATTAACAGGTTAATGGATTAACAAATAGCAGTATTTCCATAAAATTGAATATATTCAGCAACAGGAAAGAATGAGCTACACCTGCAATGACATGGATGAATCTCAAAATATTTACATTGGGTAAAAGAGGCCAGAACAAATAGAGTACCTATTGTGTGTTACTCAGTTTGAACAGCTATAGCAAGTTACCATAGACTAGCTGGCTTAAACAGCAAAAATTAATTTCTCACAGTTCTCAGAGACTAAAACGTTCAAATTATGGTGCTGGCAAATCCAGTGTCTGGTGAGGGCCCACTACCTGACTTGCAGATAGTTTTCTTGTTTTAACCCCGCATTTTGGAGAGCAGAGCAGAGAGGTAGCAAGTTCTTGTCTTGTCTCTCTTCTATAAAGGCACTAATTCCCTCAGGAGTCCTCATGACCTAATTAGTTCCCAAAGCACCTCCCCACACAAAAATGCCATCACATTTGGGCTTGAAAATATGAATTAAGGGGGACACAAACATTCTTTTCATATATAGTATATAACTCTCTTTACATAAACTCTATAAAATGTAAATAAATCTATAGTGCCAGAAACCAAATCAGAGGTTACTTGGGGGTGAAGCTGGGCAAGAGCAAAAGAGCAGGATTATGAAGGGATCTAAGAAAACTTTTTAATTTCATGGACATGTTCATTATCTTGACTGGGAGGATGTTTCACAGGTATATAAATAATAAGGCCTTATATTTTAAACTTGCATGATTTATTGTATATTGTGTTAGTCCATTCAGGTTGCTATAATAAAACACCACAGACTGGCTGGTACATAAACAATAAAATTTGTTTCTCATATATCTGGAAGCTGTGAAATCCAAGATCAAGGCAATAGCATGGTCATATTCTGGTGAAGGCCCTCTTCCTGGTTCATGGCTGGTGCCTTCACCCTGTGCCCTCACATGGTAGAAGGGGCTAGGGATTTCTTGGAGCCTCTTTTATGAGGCAGTAATTTTATCCATGAGGGTTCCATACTCATGACTTAAGCACCTCCTTTGGGACCCCCAAGTGCAATTTTGGGTGGTCAGAATTTCAACACATGGAAGGACACAAATATTTAGATCTTAGCATATATAAATTTTACTTCAATACAGCTATAAAAAAATAGATCCAGTTTATTTGAAATAAAGTATTTCATAATTACATTATGTAGTACTTCTCTAAGTATGTCCCTCAGGACTAACACCCCATGGATTTTAATAGGTTTTACTTAAAAAGGGGATTCCATGGTTTAATCATTGAAAAAGTCTGGGATTAACACTAATTGATTTATTTTGGTCAGGACTTCTGGGAGATTTTAATACATAAATATGCATTGTGAATTTCCAATAGGAGACTATGATTCAGTATTTTCCTAACTAATTTGATGATAGAAATTTTCTTCTAGGGGCGCCTGGGTGGCTCAGTGGGTTAAGCCTCTGCCTTCGGCTCAGGTCATGATCTCAGGGTCCTGGGATCGAGTCCCGCATCTGGCTCTCTGCTCAGCGGGGAGCCTGCTTCCTCCTCTCTCTGCCTGCCTCTCTGCCTAACACATTGCAATGATTTAACAGTAGATATAATTGCTGAGGATTGCTGGAGGGGAAGAGGGTGGGGGGATGGGGTAATGGTGACAGGTATTAAGGTGGGTACTTGATGGTATGAGCATTAGGTGTTATATGCAACTGATGAAACACTAAATTCTACCTCTGAAACTAATAATATACTATATTTTAATCTAATTTAATTTAAATTTTAAAAAGTAGAGTTGCTATAGTAAGAACTTTGAACTTTCTTCTCAAGAATTATTACAATTTATGATTAAACAATATGATCCTCATGTAAATTCAAATATTTGAGCAGATTTTTTAAAGACTTTAAAAAAATTATTTGCCAGAGGATTTCTAAGAAGATGATGGAGTAGGAGGATTCTAAACTCATTTCTCCCAGGGACACATTTAGATAACAGCCACATCAGGGCAAGTAACTTAGAGAACAACCTGAAAACTGGCAGAACAGACTTTCCACAGTTACGCATAGAGAGGAGGCTGTATTGAAAAGCATAGGAGGGGCAGAGATGCAGTTGGGAACCAAACTCATGGGACACTAACCACAAATGAGAAGAACACCACAAGCACAGAGAAGGGACAGGAGCAGACACCGTAACAGGCATCCTGAAACAAGGGACCTTCACTGGGAAGACAAGTGTCCATAACATATAGCTTTTGAAACCAGTGGGGTTTAACTTCTTGAGTTTGTACAAACAGTGGGGCTTAACTCCAGGTACTTTAAAAATCAGGCTTAGTTCTAGGAGAGCCATACAGCAATAGGAAACTGAGTCCCCACTCTTAAAGAAATAATATAACAAACAGCCCCACTGAGAGACAGCATAGAAGTACCAGTTTGAAAAGTACCTGGGATATACAAGAAGGATATTTATTTACTATCTCAGAACATGCACTAGAAGGGCAGGGATCTTTAGAGATTTCTCCAAGAACAAAAGAATCAGTGGGAACCATTTCTCCCCCACTATCCAACCAGCCTAGATAGCCCCTCACCTGAGAGAACCAATGCAAACCCTCTCCACTAGCTTGCTAACACTGAGCGTCCTGCCCCTACATTCTCTTGCAGAGTTGCCCCATCTAATATGTCAAACTCAGGGGTCATCCCTCTAAAGTGGCTCCTGCTCTGACACACCCTGCAGGTTGTCCCCCAGGGACAAGCACCACTCCAAAGTGACTCCTGTCCTGGGAAGGGGTGAAAATAACCACATATACTCCATGTAACTGCAGTCCCAGGAGATGAGGTGAGGGCAGGCATCTGGTATGACTGCTGGCACCATCCAACAACAAGCCCACAGTTGCCCCAGACTGGACCCTTGACAGCACAGGGACACAACTCTGCCCAGTGTGCCCACAACAGGAAAAATGAGCCACTGAAGCTGACTGGGCTGAAGGCAAATTTGGCACAGACACAACAGTATGCTGCATACAACCCACATAGGGACATCCCTTAAGTACCTGGTTCTGGTGAACAGGAGTCATTGCACCACATGGGCACTACAGGACCTCTTCTTCATAAGAGGAGATATTATTTCTTTCATGATCAGGAAACATAATTGACTTTCTTAATACATAGAAACAAACACAGAGAGCTAGAAAAATGAGAAGACAGAGGAATATGTCCCAAATGAAAGGACAGGAAAAAAAACAACAACACTACAAAAGAGCTAAATGAAACAGAGATAAACAGTATGCTTGATAAAAAAAAAAAATTCGAAGTGATGACCATAAAGATACTCACTGGACTTGAGAAGAGGGTAAAGAATCAGTAAGACTTTCAACAAAAAGAACAAATTTTTAAAAACGATCAGAAATAACTCAATAAAATTAAAAATACACCAGAGAAAATCAGTAGCAAATTAGAAGGGTCAAAAGAATGGATCAGGAACCTGGAAGACAGAGGGATGGAAAGCAATGAAGCTGAACAGAAAAAGGAAAAAAGAGTAATAAAAATGAGAGTAGCTCAAGGGAGCTCAGCAACATCATCAAGCGTAATAGCATTTGCATCATGGGGATCCTAGAAGGAGAAGAGAGAGAGAAAAGGGCACAGAAAATTTATTTGAAGAAATACCAGCTGAAACTATTTGAAATCATATATATAAAACATGACAGCAAGGAGTAAAAATTGCTTTTAGAATGGTTTGAAGCTTAAGTGACCACCAACTTCATAAAGACTGAAGTATGCATAAGATGTCATATATGAACCTAATGGTAACTATAAATCAAAAACCTATAATCAGTACCCCCCCCCAAAAAAAATGAAGAGAAAGGAATTCAAGCATATCACTATAGAAAGCCTTCAAACCATGAGGGAAGAGAAGAGAACAAGGAAAAATGAAAAACTAAAAAACAAAAAACAATAAAATAAGTAACAAACAGCAATAAGTACATTCCTATCAATAGTTACTTTGAATATAAATGAACTAAATGTTTCAATCAAAAGACATAAGGTGATTGAATGAATAAAAAGCAAGATCCATCTATATGCTGCCTACAGGTGCAAGTGCCCTGGCCTTCAGGACATACACAGATTGAAAGTGAAGGGATGGAGAAACATTTATCATGTAAACGGAAAACAAAAGGAAACCTTGGGTAACAATATTTATATCAAACAAAATGGGCTTTAAAAATTTTTTTTAAAGATTTTATTTATTTATTTGAGAGAGAATGAGTGAGAGAGAGCATGAGAGAGGAGAAGGTCAGAGGGAGAAGCAGACTCCCCAAGGAGCTGGGAGCCTGATGCGGGACTCGATCCTGGAAGTCCGGGATCATGACCTGAGCCGAAGGCAGTCATTCAACCAACTTAGCCACCCAGGCGCCCCCAAAATGGGCTTTAAAACAAAGACTGTAAGAAAAAACAAAGGATACTACCTAATGATAAAGAGAACAATCCAACAGGAAGATATAACAATTCTAAGTATTTATGCATCCAACATGGGAGCACTCAAATACATAAAGCAACTATTAACAGACATCAAGAAAAAAACTGATAGTAATACATTAATAGTAGGGACTTTAACATCCTCTTATATCAATAGATAGATCATTCTAAACAGGAAATCAAGAAGAAAACAGTGACTTTGAATGACACATTAGACCAGATGGATCTAACAGATATATTCAAAAAATTCCATCCTAAAACAATAGAATACACATTCTCTTATAGTGACATGGAACATTCTCCAGAATATATTACATGTTCAGCCATGAAACAAGTCTCAAGAAATTCAAAAACACCAAAGTCATATGCATCTTCTCCAGGCACAATAGTGTGAAACTAGAAATCAGATGCAAGAAAAAATCTGGAAAAAACAGAAATACATGGGGGCTAAACAACATGCTCCTAAACAATGAATGGTTCAAACAAGAAATCAAAGAAGAAATAAAAAAATACACGGAGTCAAATGAATTTAAGAACACAATGGTCCAAAATCTTTGAGATACAGCAAAAGCTGTTCTGAGTTTATAGCAACACAGCCCTATCTCAAGAAGCAGGAAAGTGTTCAAATAAACAACTTAATGTTACACTGAAAGATGCTACAAAAAGGAGAACAAACAAAACCCAAAGCCAACAGAAGCAAGGAAATAATAAACATTAGAGTAGAAATAAATGAAATAGAAACTAAAAAAACAATGGAACACATCAATGAAACCAGGAGCTGGTTCTTTGAAAAACTGAACAAACTGATAAAGACTTAGCCAGACTCCTCCAAAAAAAAGGGGGGGGGGGCTTCCTTCCTTCCCTTTTCTTTTCTTTCCCTTTTTTCTCCTTCCTTCCTTTCCTTTCCTTCCCCTTTTCATCTCTTTCCCTCTTCTTTTTTCTTTCCTCTCCTCTCCTCTCTTTTCCTCTCTCCTCTCCACTCCCTCCTTTCCTTCCTTCCTTCCTCCTTCTTTCCTTCCTTCCTCTTTTCTACTAAGACTTTTTCCAATAGGTCCTCTTTTCCTTCATTTGCTTCTTTTTACACAATAGAACATGAGTTCTGCCTAGAGCTTACAACCTAAATTAGAGAAATAAAAATCTCAGGTATAAGATGGAGAAAATGTGGTAGGAAGGATAAGAAAGAATGTGGAATAAATAATATGCACTTCATCACCTAAACAAAGCCTTAACACCTTATACAATACCTTTGCAAGGCTCTTAATATTAGTTAAATAAATGAATGAATGGATGACTTGAAAATATGACATCTTAGTCCTTTATCAGTAGCTGAATCCATTGACATTAACATAGCTTCTTTGAATTATTCTTGTCTCTATGTACATTAGGATTATTGACAATTACTCATACATCTAGTCCTGTACATACAAAGTATGCTATTATATGTTGCATTAAAAATAGAAATATTCTTTCTAAACTAGTGTACACCCATTCTTACATTTTAAAAGATTGTATTTATTTATTTGACATGGTGGGGGGGGAGAGCAAGCACACAAGCAGGGGGAGCAACAGAGGGAGAAAGAGAAGCAGGCTCTCTGCTGAGCAGGGAGCCTGATGTGGGGCTTGATCCCAAGACACTGGGATCATGACCTAAGTTGAAGACAGATGCTTAATGGACAGAGCCACCCAGGCAACCCTACACCCATTCTCAAACATAGCAAACAATAGAAAAATACATTCTTTAAGGTACATTTCTCTATATGCTCCAATTCAAGAAACTACCAGTGATGGAAAGGACAGTATTTGATAACAGCATTACAATGTGATATCTGTGGGTGGATCTGTGACTCAGAGATTGAATTTTCTTCTCACCCAAGGCATTTTTGATGAGATCTCTTAAAACTGCAATAATTTTCTCATTTCAACTAGTTATTTTTCTCTGTAATGTACTAAGAACCCACTCTTTCTTCCTGCTAAGTGTTAAAGTTGGGCCACCCAGGATGACATTCTTGCAAAAAATCTTAAAGAAAATTTGGAAGAGAGGAAAGTGCAAAATAGAAAAGGACTTTCCAGCCCTGTAAAATGGTCCCAACCTTTTAGGAGGAACATATAATGAGTTAATAACAATAATGCCATTTGATAATTGTATACTTATATCCTATTTTCAAGACACTTTCACAAATGTCATCTAGTCAAATTGTCACATGAAACCTGTGAAGGAGAGACCAAGTGACTCACCTAAAATCAAAGGGGCAGAGCACCATCTCAAACCCAAATCCCCATTGTTACTTTCACTTGTCTGAGCCTTCAAGTCATTTAGTCACCACAAATTTATAACTATAGTAGTCATAAACTTATGACTCAATATCAAGAGTCTAGATGAAAATCTTAATTTTGAACTTTTCCTCCTATTACTTCCTCTCTGCTGTCACAAAGAAAAATTATACTTTTATTTTCTCAATTTGGTAAGCAACGAAACTTCTTAAAACTTCAGAGTAGTAAAGTTTCATTGCCCATGCTAAGCAATAAAATAGTGACTTGCTTTTCCACTTTTGATTAAAATGAGACTCATATGAATAAGGAATATGAGATCTGGAAGAAAACATGTGTCTTTCTTGTACTATTTGTCCCCCCCATGATTCACAACTCTGTACTAATGTTCAATGCTACAGTGAATCACAGTCCAAAATTAAGGGATAGCCTAACTACAAAAGAAATGAAAGGAGCTTTTTTCTCAACTAAAATTATATTTATGTTTGTATATAGTATGTGACTGTGTAGTACTGTGTAGTACTCAAATTCCAAAAGAGAGAAAACTGTGCTTTAATGTACAGTATAAAAAGCTTAGATATTTATCAACTATTAAAGATCAAATGAAAATGAACTATAAAAATAAAAAGTTTGAGTAATTTTTAGAAATAAAGCCAGATGTAAGTCTTAAGATTGACTTGATTTATACTATTTTTAAGTTATGAAACTAAGAAAACTGCTCTTTTTGGGTAAAGCATTATAACAATGGCATAGCAGTTTCTAGAAAGTTGGGCGCCAGTTCTGGATCCACTACTAATAAGCACTTTATAATCTCAGTCTTAGCATCTTCATTTTCAAAATGGGAGGTTGGGACTAAGATATTTTTCACATCTGATTTTCTAACCTTCTAAATTCCTTTCAAAGGACTTCCAGCTGCTGATAGAATCATGTCTGGTACTCAAGGAACCTCACTAGAGTGGGTATTCTCTTTTTAATACCATGCTGAAATTGTTAATTGTGTATAAAATAATAACCTGTGAAATAGAGAAATCTTGATCTAAAATAGTTTAGGTCAATAGTACAAAAAGTAAGAAAAGGTAAGTGGTTTTTCCTTAAGAAAATTTGTGGGGCACCTGGGTGGCTCAGTGGGTTAAGCCTCTGCCTTTGGCTCAGGTCATGGTCTCATGGTCCTGGGATCAAGCCCCGCATCAGGCTCTCTGCTCAGCAGGGAGCCTGCTTCCCCCCCTTTCTCTGCCTGCCTCTCTGCCTACTTGTGATCTCTCTCTCTGTGTCAAATAAATAAACTTAAAAAATCTTAAAAAATTTTTTTTGTTTCCTTCTTTTTATGGTCACTTAAAATGTTGCAGCACTTTCATTTTCTAATTTTTTTTATTTATTTTTTATTAACATATAATGTATTATTTGCGCCAGGGGTACAGGTCTGTGAATCATCAGGCTTACACATTTCACAGGACTCATCATAGCACATACCCTCCCCAATATCCATAACCCAGATACCCTATGCCCACTCCCCTACCCCCCCAGCAACCCTCCGTTTGTTTTGTGAGATTAAGAGTCTCTTATGGTTTGTTTCCCTCCTGATCCCATCTTGTTTCTCCCTCCACCCCCATGACTCCCCTGCCTTGCCTCTAAAATTCTTCATATCACAGAGATCATATGATAATTGTCTTTCTCTGATTGACTTATTTCACTCAGCATAATACCCTCTAGTTCCATCCACGTCATTGCAAATGGCAAGATTTCATTTCTCTTGATGGCTGCATAGTATTCCATTGTACATATATACCATCTCTTGGTTATCTATTCATCTGTTGATGGACATTTGGGTTCTTTCCACAGTTTGGCTATGTGGACATTGCTGCTATAAACATTCAGGTGCACTTGCCCCTTTGGATGACTACATTTGTATCTTTAGGGTAAATACTCAGTAGTGCGATTGCTGGGTCATTGGGTAGCTCTATTTTCAACTTTTTGAGGAAACTCCATGCTGTTTTTCAGAGTGGCTGCACCAGCTTGCATTCCCACCAACAGTGTAGGAGGGTTCCCCTTTCTCCACATCCTTCCCAGCATCTCTCGTTTCCTGACTGGTTAATTTTAGCCATTCTGGCTGGTGTGAGGTGGTATCTCACTGTGGTTTCGATTTGTATTTCCCTGATACCAAGTGATCTGGAGCACTTTTTCATGTTCTGTTGGCCATTTGCATGTCTTCTTTGTAGAAATGTCTGTTCATGTCCTCTGCCCATTTCTTTCTTTTTTTCTTTCTTTCCTTTCTTCCTTTCTTTTCTTTCTTTCCTTTCCTTTTCTCTTCTCTTCTCTTCTCTTCTCTTCTTTTCTTTCTTTCTTTCTTTCTTTCTTTCTTTCTTTCTTTCTTTCTTTCTTTCTTTCTTTCCTGCCCATTTCTTGATTGGATTATTTGTTCTTTGGGTGTTGAGTTTGATAAGTTCTTTATAGATTTTGGATACTAGCTCTTTATCCAATCTGTCATTTGCAAATAATCTTCTTCCATTCTGTCCCTTGTCTTTGGTTTTGTTGACTGTTTCCTTTGCTGTGCAAAAGCTTTTGATCTTGATGAGGTCTTGATAGTCCATTTTTCCTCTTGCTTCTCTTGCCTTTGGTGATGTTTCTCGGAAGAAGTTGCTGTGGCTGAGGTAGAAGAAACACTTTTGATACATGTGTGTGAATGGGCCCACACTGTGTAGACATCTATTTTCTAGTAGATACTTTCATTTTAAGGAAATTTCAGTTTTGACTTCTTTTTTTATCAATTTCTTAATGTTGCATATTTTAATGAGAGATGTTTTCAAATAGTGAAGTACATCACATGAAATGTCTGAATTGCACTAAGTTTACAATGCAATTTTTACATACACTATCTATTTAATCTAATTAAAGTAAAGCTGAGTTAGGAGTCATGCATATAGCATCATTGTTATCTCCTACCTCTGCAAAGACTAAGCAAATGCTTTCCATGAATTTTGTGTATTTCTTGTAAACAGAAGTTAAAAAACTAACAGTCCTTGATCTCAGGGAGCTACATCTCAAACACACAGAAGAGACTAATGTACAGTGCATTGAAAGAAATAGGCAGGCCTTCCAAATGTCCAGGATGATGTTCAGTGTAAGAGGGAAAGAAGCTCATGAAACTTGAGTTATAAATGTGCTGAACCTTTTAAGATTTCTCTGGAAAAATTTACAACCAATTTTCATAAAAATTTATATAGTATTATTTGGATGCCATCTGTTCAATATCATAACTTTGACCCTAGAGCATTAAAAAACTTTATAGGAGAGTATAACACATGTTCAGAGAAGTACACAAATTGCAAGTATATAGCCTAATGAGTGTAAGAAACAGAGCATTTCCAGCATCCCAGAAGTGCCCTTTGTGTCTTCTTCTTGTCACTAGCACCCAAAGCAATCACTATCCTGGCTTTATTTCTGAATTTTTTATAAATGGTATCATATAGTAAGTATTGCTTTTGCCTAGCATTATGCTTCTAAGCTTCATCCATATTGTGTGTAGCTATAGTTTGTGTGGTCTAATTTCTGTATTATATTTCAATTTTCTTACCCATTCTAATGTTGAAAAGCATTTGGATAGCTTCCAGTTTCTGGCTATTAGGCATGATAGTGCTGGTATAAACTTTTTACATACATTAAAAAAATTATATGCTTTTTTGATAAACATACCTATGTATTTTTAAAATCTTTTGTATACCCATGGTCTGCATTTATTCAACTTTATTGGATACTGATAAATGGTTTTCTGAAGTAGTTATCTCAAATTACACTCCCATTAGCAGTATATGGGAGTTTCAGTTGTTCCCCATCCAATCTCCGGCACCAGATTTTACTAAAGCACTTAATGACATTTTTAGTTTTCTTGTACACTTATAGTTAGAAAAGCAAAGGATTTGAAACAGTGAAATTTTATACTTTTAAAAAAATGAAATAATCTGAGTATTCTTTGTAGTAAAGCTAGATATGCTAGATTTGTCCTAAAAGTATTGAGAAAATTCTGAGAGCTTTGAGAAAGACACAAAACAGATGGGTTTTCTCTTTACGTATGTTATTTGTACCAGAAATCACTTAAGTGACATCACTGGTTTATTGTGCAAGTCAGAATCAACCTATATTTTTAGCTGAGGAGTCCTAATACTAGTTTGTAAGATATGGGAGTTCACTAACATGAGGAAAGTGGATATTTTGGATGGGTGAGGAGTGAAATAATTTCCCTGTACTGGGTGGATGAGTCCCAGGAAGAATTCATTTTGAGATACTGAAAATGAGGAATTTTTATTCAATTTATAGGGTGAAAGTAAGTTGGGCAGTATTAGTCAAAGGAACTCTCAACCACCAATTATTTGTAACCTCAGAGGCCACAGTTCTTTCCAATGTCTCTATCAGAGGTCTAAGCAATGTAATTTACAAGTGTACTCAGTAAAACCAAAGGTATATTCACAGTTTGAGTCATATTATGGTTTAGAGAAAAATTAGAACAATTATGGATTATTTATCTTCATTTTTTTAAACTTAGAAATTATGAGAAGCTTGAGTTGATATAAGAAATGATTCTCCCTCAAAGTGGAAAACTCAGAGCTATGAAAATCCAAAGCACTGTTTTAGCACCTATGTGGTAGGAAAACTCATCCTTCTATGTTCCTTCCAATAAACTGGCATTCCCATTTTTCTTTACTATTAGCTGATCTCTTATCACCTTATATTTGGATTGTTTCAACTTTTCCTTCTCCAAGCTACTGCTTTAAATTTTTCTTCTGGAGAAATGCCCATATATATTGACATTTAGAAATCATCAAAGTTTACTTAACCATGAATCCCCTTATTCAAAAATATTTGTTGATCTCCATATAGAAGAACTTCCAGAAGGGGTCCAAGGATAATAATATTTTGGAATCACTAATATAATCTGATGAGTAAAATATTTTAAAAGCCTTAGTATAATATTTAAATGAAGTTTATTAAATAGCCCTTTCTAGATATCTCTAATTATAGTCTATATTTCCCTCTGATAAAAAATGTTCTAGAATATAGGACTTTGGATTTCTTCATATTATGAAGATTCAATGAGCCCATTAAGAATATTTTTCTCCTCCAGCGATGCCTGGGTGGCTCAGCTGGTTAAGCTGTTGCCTTTGGCTCAGGTCATGATCCCAGGGTCCTGGAATCGAGTCCTGAATCGGGCTCCTTGCTCAGCAGGGAGCCTGCTTCTCTCACTGCCTCTGCCTGCCACTTTGCCTGCTTGTGTGTACTCTCTCTCTCTCTGACAAATAAATAAAATCTTTAAAGAAAAAAAAAAGAATATTTTTCTCCTCCTTGTATTTAGATGAAATGACTCATGTGTGCATTATATTTAGAGCAGACTGTAAAGTCCAGTGGGAATGAAGTCTTTGTATTAATTAATCATTTCACAGTACCAACATAATGACACATATAAAAAGTCATATAATGCTAATCATTTGGTTATTTTAAGAAATAAACTTTAAAAGAAAACAATGACAGCTAACTTTTATTGAGCACTTCCTTGTGTCAAGTACTATACATATATGTGCATTTATTTTCACACTTGCTTTTAAAAATACCCCCTACAATCATTATTCCCTATTACAGATGAAGAATCTGAAGATCAGGTAAGGCAACTCACCCAATGCCACTTGAACAAAGTCTGTCTATGCCCTTAATCACCATGCTTTCCCAAAAGAAATTGCCCATGGCAAAGAGAGAAAGATAGAGAGACACAGACAGTAGTGTTGTCACAAGAGCACCGAGTAATCATCAACAAAAGATGTATTTCGATTTATATCTCAACCACTGACCACTGAAAGTCCCTCAGTACATCACCTATCTACTCTGAGGCATTCTCTTGACCTCATTATAATAGTAACAGATTTTTCCTTTTAAGTCTCTCATTTCAGAAAGAAGTCATGTTCTGAAAAGAAAAGCATTATTGAAATAATGCTCTCTTAATTAGAATTTTGCTCTTATAGACTAATATGGAGACACAGCTTAAGTTCTGAGGCTAAACCTGGTGACACAGATAATGGATTGATTGGCCAGACCATTTTTGCATTTAGGACAACTAATACTTAGAATACAAGATACAGACAATAAATTTCATGGGTAGAGTGGAGGATGTATTAGGTACACTACCCGCCACAATCCTAAAATATTAGTTTCATAACAGGTTCAAACAAAATCCTGTGGAAGTTCCAAGAAGGAAGGGAAATACTGTTTGAGTGGGTGCTCTTCAACCTTCAAGCACCCTTCTCAGGATGCCGTTGTAATATTGTGTCCCTCAGTTCCAGGTCTATCTGGGAAGAGTGATTAAAGTTGAGCTGCTCCCTGAAATTAGGAGTAGGGGAAAGCTGCAGCTGAGGCCTTTTGTCCCATGGGCAAAGATTGGGTGATGAAGCCACAGCTGTTTCATCAAATCATGCATTCAGGGTTATTTTAATGATTAATGACACTATTCCTATCTTCATCAAACACCAATGAAAGGAAATGCATTTTAAACTGCAAGAGAAATAGTTAGGTGTCTAAGTGGAAAAAAAAAATCCTGATATTAGATCTAGTAGGCATAGTCACAATTTATTGAGCACTTGCTCTTGGCCAGGCACTATTAAGAACTTTACAATAATTACTTTGATACTCATAAGACCCTGAATGCATATTTCCCCAATTTTTCAGATGAGGATATTGAAGCTTGACACAGCAAGAACCTTCTTTCAGCTCAAGCAGTTAATTGGTGGCTTAGTCAGTCTCACCACCCAAGTTGACATGACTAAAAAGTCATGTTCTTTCTTCCTACAGATCATTTCTCAACCTATGAATTGTGGAACACCAATTTTATGGGACAGTAAGTTATAATGTCTAGAATAAATATGTTGGAGAAATACTGACTTAAAGTCTAAACACTTTTTTTAACTACCAACTTTGTCAAATACACTGGTAATATGCATTATAAATCTCCTATGGAGGATTCTAGTATCTAGTGTCTAGCATTTTCCAAAGCTGTTTTGTCACAGAACTCCTTTATTACTGGCATAACCAGAATCTCCAAGAACTCACATTGTATGGCACAGAATTTAGGAGAATCTGTATTACATTTATCTGCTGCAAAGTCTCCTTCAGTGGAGACCTTTTAAAAAATGAAAGAGTAGACTCACAGAAACAGGGCAATTCAAATCCCGAGTGGCTACTTGATTTTCCTCATCTTCAACATATGGTAACACATTTCTGATTTGTCTGCCGGTGAACACTGGATGGGTGATTCTACCTTCACATAACTCTTAACTGTTAGGAAATTCCTCACTTTCTACATTTCTCTTTTCCTCTCTAAGTTACTCCATGAAGTTAATTCTTGCCACCAATGAACAGTAAAGCAAGCCTTTCGCTACAACAGGTTTGGTCCCCATATATTTCACTTGTTCACTGTGTAGTTGTAGCAAGTTTCACTGACTGAAGCTTCCAGGCTATTGCTGCCCAATTCTGAAATATGGGGACAGAGAAATCCTTGATCAAGGATTCTTTATCCACAATCCAAGGGTACAGTAAAATAACTCCTGTCCAGGATTGTAGCATCCCAAGCCGTCTGCGCTTTGACATTTTCCATGCCTCCAGCCTTTGTATGTATGGAAAGAAGACTCTTGCTACAGTTAGTGGAGAGGTAGATAGCAATACTCCCCACACCTATACAAGTGCTCCCTTAAGCTGCTTTGTGATGCCAAACAGCAGCCTTTAAAAGCAGTGTTGACATGAATGACATGACAATCCTTAATACCTAAGGATTAGGGCAGGTTGTGTTTCAAAACAGGCATGGTTTGCACTGTATCAACCCTAGCATCACCAGAAAAAAGATGACTTCAGACTCCTCTTTGCACCACAAAAGCTTTCTCCCTAATGATAAAGCATTTCTCTGTAAGTATAATCTTACAAAATGATATGTTTCTCTTCTCCTCTTTGAGATAAGCTAGATGAAGAAAGAAAAAAATGTAATATGGAAATAACTGATATAATTATTTCTTCAAATGTCTAAATCCTGTAAGCATATAAATATTATCCTATACTTGTGGATCATAAATTCCCAGAGAGCAAAAATGTGTCTTACTTATTTCACTAATCCCCACAGTTCCTAGGAGAATGATCTGCACTTAGTAGGCACTAAGGAATACTGAAGTGAATTAATGATTTAGTTTATTCCAATTACTTGATTAGAAAGTAAAAATAAGAAAAATCATTGTTGGGACATCTGGATGGCTCAGTTGGTTGGGCTGCTACCTTTGGCTCGGGTCATGATCCCAGGGTCCTGGAATCGATTCCCACAAGGGGCTCCTTGCTCAGCGGGGAGCCTGCTTCTCTCTCTGCCTCTGCCTGCCACTCTGCCTGCTTGTGCTCGCTCTCTCTCTCTCTCTGACAAATAAATAAATAAATAAATAAATAAATGCTTTTAAAAAAAGAAAAAGAAAAATCTTCTTTTAAGAAATAGACTCACAATTTCAAATGAGATCTTTTCTATAATTCCCCAGAAATATAATATTCTACTTAGAATTTTTAGCAGGGATTTAGTAAAAGTGATTTTGTGTCTTAAATACAAAACCTGCCCAACTATTCTATAACTATATTCTCCTTCTAAGAAATAAAAATGTATTGAAACTCTCTTTAATTCATGATTATTTAGAAAAAAGCAGAGGGAGAAAAGCATATGCATGCATACACTGTACAATCCCAAATATAATTACATGAGAATGTGAAACATATTTCCAGTTAATTTTTTTTTAATTTTTTTAAAGGATTTTATTTATTTATTTGAGAGAGAGACAGAGAGGGAGAGCATGAGAGGGGAGAAGGTCAGAGGGAGAAGCAGACTCCCCGTGGAGCTGGAGCCTGATGAGGGACTCGATCCCAGGGCTCCAGGATCATGACCTGAGCTGAAGGTAGTGGCTTCACCAACTGAGCCACCCAGGTGCCCTATTTCCAGTTAATATTAAGCAGTTTATCTGACTTTGATAGTCACGATATTTCAAGTGCAACTGAAGACCACTCAGGCTAGCAACTACCAGAGATCTAATTAAGCTCTCTCCCTCCCTACCTAATAAACAAGAAAACTGAAACCTGCACGAGGGCTACAGTACCACTGCCCAAGGTGACACAACACATCACTGGCAAATTCAGGACCAAACACCAAGTTGCTCAGGTTCTAGTTCAAGTTGCCGGTCTCCAGGGTGGATCTTCCAGCTCTTCCAGACTAAATCAGCTCCACTGGTGGATCTGACAGCCTCGCTCAGGAGATCAAAGAATCAGTCTCACTGGAAACAGGGTTGTTTGGTGCTTTGTTGTTGTTTTTGTTTTCCTTGAAAACACATTGCATCACACTGTTTCTTCTTAGGGTTTGGGTTAGAGATCTCATTTGTGTCACCAGCACACTTAAAGAGCTAAGCAGTCACATGATTGCACCTTGAGCAAGGCAATGAAAAGATTTGTCTGATAACCTGAATGAACTCTTTCATGCCAGGGGACATTGCACCACAAGAAAAACTGTTCTCTCTTCAGTGAGGAGTGGATGTTATTTAGATTGTTTTAGGACTCTCTTTATTCTGACAAAAACATTTGCAATAAAATGCTGGCAACATTATGAGGCAAAAATAAATGTATAAATAAAGAAAGCCTACTAAGGGTACTTTAAAACCCAACATTCCCATTATGTACTTGCCATTCTCTGGATAATGATTAGGGTAGTAGCTTTAACAGTGAATTAAATCCTTCAAGAATTTCACTTGAAGTTCAGCAGCCTTTTGTATTCTTCAGAGAACTGTCACAGGGTTAGCTTAAATCACTTAAAGGACATATCCCTTAATGTTTCGGGATCATGGTATTTCTCAAACAGGCAATTCTGGGGAAAGAAAAATCCAACTCTGCCGAGTTAACCAAATCAGATTTTCATGCAATACAGAGCAAGGAATTTACTGTGAGAAGGAAAACAAAACAAACACTTTCAGGACCCAGACTCCAGCTATAACTGTATCCTTAAGGAGGGCTCACTTGGTGGTCACTTTACCAGTACACTAACTTACAGAGAGTGGTAAGCTGGTAAATGGAAATGTTGGGTTTAAAGTAACCTTTAGACAGGGTTTATTTACATATTTTATTTATTTATTTATTTACATATTTTATTTATTTACATATTTTATTTACTTTGCCATATATCCCCTGGCATGAAAGAGGTCAGATCTATTCACGAACATTTTTCAGTTCTCCAGGCTTAAAGGAATCAACAGAGGGAGGAAAAAGAGAAGTGCATGCCAGAAGTCCCTGTATCACACTAGGTCTGCATTTACTTCTCTGGGGTCCCTTGCTGTCTGAGAAAGGAGAGTGAGCCTGGTGGATACGGGCGGACAGGTCTGCTCAGTGTTCAGTCACTTAATGTCAGCTGGCTGGGGCAGGACTCCAGGGGAAAGCAGTTTATCAACCACGGAGCTCTTGGGGAAGCTCACCACTGAAGAACAGGCCCCCTGGGAGAGGAACACTATCAACTCAACCATCTGAGTTCTGCTTCCTATTACAACTCCTTTTAGCAGGAGAAATGATTTCCTAGTGGTTGGGCATGTTCAAATTTATTGCTTTATTTGCTGACTATTGAATTAAGGGGGGAAATCCACCAGAAGAATACCTTAGCAACACTGAGAAACACAGAATTTGTCTCATCAAATTCTGTCCTTTCATCACACTCTTTCTATCTAGAATTTCTCTAATGGCTACTTAATAATTCTAGCATTTGGTCTCAGCAGTCTTCTCTGCATGAAACACCTGTTTTGTCAAAGTTCAAAAGGCCTCTATACTCACTAAAAATGATCTGTTTGGGAGAGTGCTTTTGTAATAATTCCAAAGATTTTACTTCCATTGTCAGGATACCCACATTCAAACAATCATGAAACATGTACATACATTTTAAGTATCTAGATCCTTATGAGTTATTTTGAAGAAATTCTTCCACAGATCTATATAATTGACATTGAGGCCAAAAAATTCCTTTTCAGTAATATATTACATAACATTATTCACATTATATTCTTCCAAGAAATAATGTTTGTTTTGGTTACTATCCACGATAATGAATAATATAATTATTATTAATCCATATAAGGCTACATTAATTAAAAAATCTGGTTCTAAGCAATAGTATTTTAGTTGTATAATAGATTATATGCACTCAGATATATTTCTTTTTTTTTTAAGATTTTATTTATTTATTTGACAGAGATCACAAGTAGGCAGAGAGGCAGACAGAGAGAGGGGGAAGCAGGCTCCCCGCTGAGCAGAGAGCCCGATGTGGGGCTCGATACCAGGACCCTGGGATCATGACCTGAGCCGAAGGCAGAGGCTTTAACCCACTGAGCCACCCAGGCACCCCTCAGATATATTTCTTAATGTTCATTTAATTCTTAGATACTCCAATATGTATATGATAGTCTTCTTCTTAGTAGTAGTATGTCTAGTTTTACTTTTTGACCCTCACCTACCACCCACGATTTATGGCTATTCACACAGTTTAACTCATTTTGAGATACTATGTTTAGTTCTATAATGTATAGGGTGTAGGTCCCATGAGGAGTCATCATGACACAATGTTAACAGATTCTGACTTGCACCTGGACGGTTTGGATAGACTTTTAGGCAGGGATCCTCCTCTAGCTTCCTACTAATGCATTAGGGCCCTATAAGAGTCCTTGATCTGACGCCACCAGTTCAATAAACCACAGGTGCCAGTATGTGGTGCAAGTATTTGGCAACATCTCAAATGAAAGGCAGCAAAACAGAGTGGAAGGTGGCTTTGGAGTCAAATTGAGTTTAAATCCTGCTCTGACACTTAATCTGCAAATAACCTTGGGCAGGTTATATTACGGTTCTCCAACTTCTGGAGAGAAAATTAATCATTGGGTTTAATATGGTTGGCCATGCAGAGCAGTGGTTAAATGCGTACCCTCCTAAGCTCCAGTTCAGTTCTGTCCTTCATTTTCTAGTTGCTCAACCTTGGGCAAGTTAACTTAAATCACTACAAATTTGTTTCTTCACCTGCAACATGGTGATAACGAACATCTCACAGGGTTTTGGAAGGAATAAATTTAAAAAATAAATGAAAACCATCTTTCACAATATTTAGCATATAGTAAGCACTCAATATTAGCTATTTATTTTTACAAAATTTATCTCAGGTTCCTAGCATTCATAGGTATAGAAGTCCAGTGTCTTTTTCATCCATGCTCCTGTCCATGGTCTCATTTCCCCATGTTCTAACTCATGCCAGGGGGGCACAGTAATAAGAAAGGGAGTAACTGCAAAGCTGGTGAAAAGAACTATATTTATAAAATCTCCTAGGAGATATACTTTATTTTTCAACTTTGTAGGTGTTATTTTGGAGCCCTTAAAACTATTTCTATCTTTGAAACACCCAATCCTTAAGCCATATATTTTCAAGAAAAAGCATCCTTCAGTTACTACCTCTACTAAAATATCTATGTTTATTTTTTACTGAGACAGTTGTAACTGATGCGAACACTCAGCAACCAAGATACTTTAGGAATGTTTTTCTATTTTCATTAAATAGTGCTTATCCCAAAGAGAAATGCCTTCAGCATTACTTTTAGAATGATACATATTTATGACATAATAGCACCCACTTTTGGAACTTTTTGCATTTAAGTTTCTAAAAAATGATATTTACGTAAATTTTCCTCAAGCATTTGTGTAATTCTCTCAAGCATGCTCTTCAGTGATTTTACATATACATATTCCTTTCATCTTCTAGTAGCAGATTTATCTCCTCATTCAATCAGAATATTTTAGGTGAATACTGAAATAATTATTAGCTTTTAAAAAATCATGTAATCACAGCTGAGTATGGCTGTCAATGATATACATATTTTATCAGTTTTAAAATGCACTCATTCTTTATACTAAATTTCATGTAATGGGTTTTTAATTGCTTTTGATATATAATTTATATTTATATTTATATTTCTAAATGAAGGTGGCTTACCTTTGCTACCATCAAAAGAAAATTTATTGTCAACTCAGAAACTTTGGAAATGTGGAAGACATTTCTATTTATGATGGGTGCATAATACAATAATATATAGCATATACAATAACTTGTATAATTTGCTATATGCAAATACATGCACATATTTATACATATATAATAAAATATATTAATATTATATATTATTATATTATACATATATGTTATACTGTATACTGTATAATGTATACATTATACATATATATATACACATATATATTATACATATATATTATATGTACATCTATATCTTCAGGTATGTTTATATAATAAGTATGTAATTATGTATATGACTGCACACATTTTTATTTCTTTCTTTTAAGTCAAAAAGTGGTTTTCCTTCCAGATGTTAAGTGATGCATAGAGGAAGCTGAATATTATCCCAATAACTTCACAGTCTGATAGTGAACTTGACACCATTCACAGACATTCCCTTTCTGTGTACAATAGTTCTAGAGTGTAACTTTGAGCAGATGGGAGTTCGAAGTAGGGGAACAGCACACAATGTCTTAAGGATTTCTTTATATGTGCAGCTGCAGTCCCCATAAATGTTAGGTTTGGATGTTTTCTACACTGCATTTAGGTTATGTCAAAAGGAATGAGAGTTAATAAACACAGGGTGTGAGAAAGTTGGTCTGTTTTTAAGCATAAGTTGCAAAGACCATTTTATCCCAAATTCTTTCTCAATACTGAGCAGAGAGTATGCACTTAAAAGATATAGACTAAGTGACTGATTGACTGAATGAATGAATATACTGGCTGCATTATGGTTCAAGCAAGAATGAAAAGTGCGGAAAAAGATATTTCTCTTCTTTTTTCAGGAACTCATCACTATGTATTGTGAAGACAGAGAAGAATCAAAGTCATAATCTGGTTACAGAACCCTAGATGTGGACTGTGATTAAACAAGGAAGCTGAAGAGAGGTCACTTAGTCTAAGCACACTCATATTCCGTAATGAATAAGCTTGTGAACTGATGAAAACCTTGTTCTCTCCATCTGGCCTCAGTCAACCTATGCAGAAAGCTCCAAAGTCAATGGCAAACCCGTGAAAAACATGTCTCATAATGACAGTCTGGTATTATCAATGGTCTCCTGGTCCTAGTGCAGCTACCTCTTACCAATGATTGCTCCTAACTGACATACTAAAAGCCAATGGAAACATCTTCCATACAGAGAGTAAATATTCTACACACTTTCTAAACCTCATGCTAAACAAAGCAGGCTGGGAGGCTTGGCTACTGCCGCCTTTAAAGAAAGTGTCATCCAGCACTCTAGTCTTTACAGTCTTTTTGGAAGTGAGTGGCCACTTTAGGAATAACCCCACAAAGGATGCTTAGTATGCAATTGACCAGGCTTCTCTTTGGAAACTAGAAATCCAGCTGACCTTCCTGATCTGCCCTGACTCAGCATTTGCTTAGACTGATGTATTTGCATACATTCCGTGCAGTCTAATTCTTTCTAACTTAGTAATAAAAACATGGCAGGATGGAATACACACCATGTTTCATGCATTTTAATGTCCTAATATTTGTTAACTTGGAATGAAATATAAAATATATCCAGTTTTAGCATCCTAGCAAGCTGGATGCCTGGCCATCTGTTCATTTCTAGCTTTTATATTTCTTAGTCATTTCACTTCTGCTTTTAATTGTTAACTGCCACTTTTATGCTGATGGCACAAATCCTGAGACCCTTTTTAATGCCATTTGCAGTCCTCCTTCTGACCTTGGCTCATCTAAAATGATGGCTTAAATCAGTTGCTTTTAAATTTATGTTTATACTCAGGAAGTGGTTTTTTGAATAATACAATTCCATTTTTTAATCTTATTTCCTGTTCTTGTTTTTCTTCCCCCCCATTGGCTAACAGAGTCCATAGTCTGGTCCCTCGCACTGTAATTTTTTTTCTCGTGTTTTACTCTCTCCACTCCATCACAGCTGAAACTTTCAATCACATTATCCTATCGCACATTATGATTTTGCTTTCACACTGCCACCTACTTTGCTTAATTAAGTAATTTGTTGACACACTCAGATTTTTGTTTACTCTAGCCCTGGCATTCCAGCCAAGATGATTACATCTAGGGCTTCAGGGTCTGCCTGTGGTAAAATGTTGAAGTAAGAAAAAATCTGTTTTTGAGCTTTCTTCCACAGGGCTTATCAACTCCATTTCTTCTCTTTTCTCTTTCATTTCCCTTTTCTCTATTCTTTCTCTTTTTCTCCAACATGTGAAGTGATCATCTATTTTGGATATTTCATCCATTCTTAATTTTAAATACTCTTTCTCATTTGTCATTAAACCTAACTAAAATTCATTGTCTCCATACGGTTAAAATATGGTGAAATTAGCAAAATCCTAATCCTACTACTACTACTAGAATATTAATAAGTAACTTGTCAGTTAATCACTTAAGCACTTAATTCAACTCTGTTGAAAATAAAAGTATTTATTGAGTGTCATCTGTGCTCAAGGCATTGTCATAGGTACTAGGCCTATAAAGAGGAATAAGACACCAGTCCTTGGCCCATGGAGTCTATTAAAGAAAACAGACACAGGGGTGCCTGGGTGGCTCAGTGGGTTAAAGCCTCTGCCTTCAGCTCAAGTCATGATCTCGGGGTCCTGGGATCGAGCCCCACATCGGGCTCTCTGCTCAGCAGGGAGCCTGCTTCCTCCTTTGTCTCTCTGGCTGCCTCTCTGCCTACTTGTGATCTCTGTCTGTCAAATAAATAAATAAAATATTAAAAAAAAAAAGAAAACAGACACAGACATAGAAAATTACAATATATTATGGTGGTTCCATGGCAATTATGTACACTGACGTTGGGAGGAGAGGTAATGGGTGACTACTCTGAGCCACCCACTCCTTCATCTGTAAGTTCTATGTTTTCTTTCTGAAACAGGTGTCATTTCATCAGATTTTTTAGTTAATAGTAATTGTTTACAACTGTTGAAAAAATACTATATGCCTGGGGTTGCTCTAAATATATTACATATGCTAATTCATCTAATTCTCATAAATGATAAATGATACTAGTAAGTTGACACATAGCCTCATTTTATAGATGATAAAATTAAGACACAGAAACATTAAATCATTTGCTTAGAGCCATGCAAACAGTATCAAAGATGTCATTTAAATCCAGTCAGTTTGGCTCTAGAGCAGCACTGTCCAAAAGAACTTTCTGTGGATGATCGAAATGTTCTATTATCTGTGCTGTATAATAAAGCAGCCACTAACCACATGTAGCTATTGAGCATTTGAAATGTGGTTATTTGCATCAGAGAAAGTGAATTTTAAATTTTATTTAACTTTACCTAATTTTGATAGTTCTAACTTTATCTAAGTTTGATAGTTCTAGCTTCTGACATGCAGGTCTTCTCCTCATCACTAAGCTCTATTCCTTTCCAAAGCAATGTGACAGTGAAGACAAAAAGAGGAACCAGTCTGAACAAAGATGTGTGACTTCCCATCACTGATGCTGCCAGTTTAATAGTCTGATCTAGAAAGTACTTTAAGACCCAAAGAAATAAATGCTGTCAAGGTGGAATAATTAATATGCACCCGAAATTTAAAGGGTGTGTCTCTTACTAGTAAGCTCTCATCAAGGCACATCCAGCTACCAACAGTAGGTACCAGTTACCTTCTCTCTTGTTCCTTCCAATACTTTCAAAAGAAAGGATGGTAAAGCTCTACAATTAGAACTTGAGTAGAATTTAAGGACTGTATAAGCATTGTGAATTTCCAGCCAATCAGAGACAAATTCAAAAATATAAGTTCAGTGAGGAGAGGGTGGGGAGAGGCTCCTACATGGTCACAATAATGATACTGGCAACAACAATAATAGCATTTATTGAACACCTATTATAAAATCTAGGAGGCAATTTCAACGGATTTTATATGTTACTTTGTCCTTACAACACTGTAAGGTGGGAATTATTGACTTTATTTTGCAGATAGAAACATGAAGGCACAGGAAGATTATAAAGTTTGTCCAAGGGTATATGTCATCTAAGTTGTGGAAGCATGGTTTGAACTCCTACCTTATAAGTCTGGATCCAAAGCCTATGCTTTTTCCTTTATGCAAATTATCTTTCTGCTAAAATTGCCTCATTAAGCATCTGATAATCTAGGTGTCCAACCCCAGCTGCCAGTCTCAGTTTCAATATCTATCACTAAGTTAGTCAATAAAAATAATAGAGGGCATTGAGATTACCTGGGAGGCTGCCCATAGATGTTGATTTCCCTCTATAGTTCATTTTCTTCAATATCACCACATCTTCCTGTTACAGAGTTTCATCCAATCTACTTAAAAATCCAGCAGCATTGGTGGGATCAGGCACAGAAGATCTAATGTGACAAAAGCAATCTGATTCCACTGATTAGCAGAGGTCCATTTAGTAGCATGTGTCCATGTAAAATCTCCATTGCTGTGCAGTTGATTCCCTCACCACCCACAGGCATAGCCAGACCCTTTACTCTTTCTCCTCTTCAGTCTGGAGTTCTGCCATTCCCTCCATCCATCCAATATCTAGGCATGTGACAATATCCAGGTTAAATCCAGTCCTCCACAAAGCTCTCCTGACTATTCCAGAAACCACCCTGACATTTGCCCATCTCTCCCAAGCTTGATCTGCCTCACCAATTCGTTCCTGCCACGTATTTTGACACTTAATCATAAGTCACATTGTTATCAAGTTCATGCATGCATATAAACCTTAACTTTTCAATGAGGCTACAAGATGCTTAAAGGCAGAAATATACTAGAGAGAATATTCAGTATCCTTTTGGTAACTGAAGGTTAATGTAAAGGGCCTATGGAATGACCAGGAGGATTAGACTGTCTGTAGCCTCCAGTTCTCTTCTCCATTCAACTGTCATCTCTTTAGGGCAGGGTCTATTCATTATTTACTTTTGCCTTTTTCTAAGTGTCTTCAGTGTCTTTTTTAGGATCTTCAAATAGCAAATACCCTGTAAGTGCTTAATGAATAATATTTATAGTAAACTGTGTGCCAGACCTGTATAAAATGCTGTTTATGGATAGACTCATTTAATCCTCATGGAACCACAAAAGGCAAGTGTAGTGAGTACCTGGTTTATTCTGTCAAAATTCTCTCTACAAAACAGAGACACCCCTTCTGGCTCCCAGTGGTGTTGGGGACTGCATTACTCTCCATAAATCGCTCTCACTGACAAGAGTAATGTCATTCAAGATCATGCTTCTTTCCTTGATTGGCTGATGCAATAGTTTAGAGTTGCCTCAGAATGGGCCACTCTAAAGGGCCATTTTAGCTGTTGAGCTCTTTGAGGGATCAGCAGATTCCTCAAGATGCAGATGCAGATGGAACTGCATCATAGTTCAACTCTTCTCTCTGTCCAATCCTGTTTCTTTTTCTCTCCCATAGCTGTGAATACCAGGGTATCTGCAATAAAATTCCTGCCTGCAAATCCCTCTCTGAGTCTATTTCCCTGGAAACTGACCTAAGACAGTAGGTATTACTATTATGGTTATTCCCATAATACATATGAAGAAAGAGAGGCTTAGAGAAGTAAAGTAATTTGATCAAATTTAAACAAATAGTGGGAAAGGGATGTAAGCCAGAATGGATGAGCCACCTTTATCATGAATGTATGTTGTACTTTGTCAAATGCTTTTTCTGCATTTACTGAAATGATCATGATTCTTAACTTTTCTTTTATGAATGTGGTGTATGACATTAATTGATTTGTGAATATTAAACCTCTCTTGCCACCCAGGAATAAATCCCACTTGATCATGGTGAATGATTTTTTTAATGTACTGTTAGATCTGGTTTGTTATATTTTATTGAGGATTTTTGCATCTATGTGCATCAGAGATACTGACCTGTTAGTTCTTGTTTTAAATGGATTATTTTTCTGGTTTTGGTATCGAGGTAATGCTGGCTCATAGCCAGCATTGGAAGTTTTCTTTCTTTTCTATATTTCGGAATAGTTTGAGAATAAGTATTAACTCATCTTTAAATATTTGGTAGAATTCACCTGCGAAGCTACCTGGTCCTGGACTTTTGTTTGTTCAGGGTTTTTTGGTTACAGATTAAATTTCTTTGTGGGTTATCAGTCTGTCCAAGTTTTATATTTCTTCCTGTTTCAGTTTTGGTAGTTTATATCTTTCTAGAAATTTACCAATTTCTTCTAGGTTGTCTAATATGTTGGCATATAGGTTTTTATAATATTCTCTTATAACTGTATTTCTGTGGTGTTGGCTGTGATTTATACTCTTTCACTTGTGATTTTATTTATTTGGGTCCTTTCTCTTTTGTTTTTGGTAAGTCTGACTAGGAGGTTATCAATTTAATTCATTTTTTCAAAAAAACCAACTCCTGATTTAATTTTTTTTAGTTTCTATATCATTTATTTCTTCTCTAATGTTTATTATTTCCTTCCTTCTGCTGACTTTTAAGCTTCATTTGTTGTTCCTTTTCTAGCTCTGTAAGTGTAAGGTTAGGTTGTTTAAGATTTTTCTTGCTTCACAAGGTAAGCTTGTATTGCTATGTACTTTGTTCTTATATCTGCTTTTGCTGCATCCCACGTGTTTTCGACCACTGTGTTTTCATCTTCGTTTGTTTCCATGTATTTCTTTTTAATTTCCTCTTTGATTTCCTGGCTGATGCATTCATTGTTTAGTAGCATGTTATTTAACCTCCACGTATTTGTGATATTTCCAGATTTTTGTCTTGTGATTGACTTCTAGTTTCATAGCATTTTTGTCAGATAAGATGCCTTGTATGACTTGGATCCTCTTAAATTTATTGAGGCTTGTTTTGTGGCCCAATTTGTGATCTATTCTGGAGAATGTTCCATGTGCACTTGAAAAGAAGTGGATTCTGCTCTTTTAGGATGGAATGTTCTGAATATATCTCTTATGTCCATCTGGTCCAGTGTGTCATTCAAAGCCAATGTTTCCTTATTTTCTATTTATATGATCTGTCTGTTGATGTAAGTGGGGTGTTAAAGTCCCCTACTATTACTATGTTATTATCCATTAGTTCCTTTATGTTATTAATTGTTTTATGTATTTGGGTGCTCCCAAGTTGAGTGCATAAATATTTACAATTCTACCTTATTGGATTGTCCCCTTTATTATTGTATAATGTCCTTCTTTGTCTCTTTTTACAGTCTTTGTTTTAAACTCTGATTGTCCAATATAAATATTGCTACTCCAGCTCTCTTTTGACATCCATTTGCATGATTAGTATTTCTCACTCTCACTTTCAATCTTTAATCTAAAATGAGTCTCTTGTAAGCAGTACACTGATGGATCCTGTTTTTTTTTCTTTTTTTTTTCCATTTTATTTTATTTCTTTTCAATGTTCCAGAATTCATTTTTTATGCACCACACCCAGGGCTCCATGAAATATGTGCCCTCCATAATACCCACCATCAGGCTCACCCAACCTCCCATCCCCCTCCCCTCCGAAACCCTAAGTTTGTTTCTCAGAGTCCACAGTCTCTCATGGTTTGTCTCCCCCCTCCAATTTCCCCCAACTCACTTCTCCTCTCCGTCTCCCAATGTCCTCCATGTTATTCCTTATGCTCCACAAGTAAGTTCTGATCCATTTTGATATCCTATGTCTTTTGATTGAAGGAGTAGTTAGTTCATTTACATTCAAAGTAACTACTGACAGAAGGGCCTATTGCCATTCTATTACTTCTTTTGTCATTTTTCCTGGAGATTTTCTCTGATCTTGTCTTGTCTTTATCAGTTTTGTTTTCTCCTTTACCCTCAATGTGTCTCCTCTAATATTTCTTGAAAGTCTGGTTTAGTAGACATGAACTCCTTTAGTTTTTGTTTGTCTGGGAAACTCTTTATCTCTCTTTCTATTCTGAATGACAGCCTTCCTGGATAGAGTATTCTTGGCTGCAGATTTTTCCCATTCAATACTTTGAATCTATCATGCCACTCCCTTCTGGCTTGAAAAGTTTCTGTTGAGAAATCCCCAGCTAACCTTTTGAGTTTTCCCTTGTAAGTTAAAGACTTCTTTTGTCTTTCTGCATTTAAGACTCTTTTTTATCACTATATTTTGCAAATTTAATTACAATATGTCTTGGTGTTGCCCTGCCTCTGTTGATTTTGATAGGAGTCTCTGTGCCTCCAGGATTTGGATGTCTGTTTCCTTCCCCAAATTAGGGGAGTTTTCTTATAGTATATTATATATACACACACACATACACACACACACACACACACACACACACACACAATATGTATAGTATATAGTATAGTCATACTATTATTTCTTGAAATAAATTTTCTGTCTCCTTTTCTCTCTCTTCTTCTTCTGGAACTCCTATATATAATATGAACGTTATTACATTTGAAGGAGTCACTGAATTCCCTACATCTAGTCTCATGTTGCATAATTTTTCATTCTCTCTTTTGTTCAGCTTCATTATTTTCTGTCATTTTGTCTTCTAGGTCATTAATTTGTTCCTTTGCTTCTTCCAGCCTGCTGGTCATTGCATCAAGCCTGTTTCCAATCTCATTTATTGTATTCTTCATCTCTGACTGATTCCTTTTTTAATTCTTTTATCTATGTATTAAGGGTCTCACTGATGTCTTTCATTCTTTTCTCAAGCCCAGTGATTATCCTTATGCTTGTTGCTTTAAATTCTCTATCAGGCATGTTACTTATATCTATTTCACTTAGATCTCTGGTCATGGCATTATCTTTTTCTTTCATTTGGAATAAATTCCTCTGCCTTGGCATTTTGTCTAAGTCTCAGCCTTCTTCTATGGGTTAGAAAAGCTGGTTATGTCTCCTGCTCCTGAATGAAAAAGAGTTCATGTAGTGCCCAGGGCCTGGCACTTCAGGGAATATTTCTGGTATATGCTACATGCACTTTGCTATTGTGTTCTGGCTGCTCTATCCATTAGGCTAGTGGTCTGCAGAGGCACTTCTTGTCTGGTATTGGCAGTGTTTGGTTCCTGGCCTGTATGTGGCACATTTTAACTAGGTGTGCTCTGGTCTGTTTATGAAATGAGACCTGACCCCAATTCTACCAGAAGTGATACCCTACAGAACCCTCTGGTCAGATGTGGTATGGGCAGGGATTTATGCTCTTCTTCTAGGGGAGGGATTTACCTAGGGGAGGAGACTGAGGCAAGCCTGACTGAGAAGAGCCAGTCCCACCAAGGCACAGGGAGGGTGGGACTTTGTGTAAGCAAGTGAGGTAGTCAGTGTCAGTGCTAAGCTTCTTCCTTCAGTTGGCTCTGTGTTTATGCTGAAGGCTTTGGAAGGGAAATGGCAATAGCTAGCTCCTTTGTTCCCAGAGAGGTACCTATGTGAACAATGCCTTTCAGGGACACCCTCTGAAAAGAGTGAATAATCTCCTCACTGTGTTCCCAGGCACTCTTCAGATTGCTGTTTCCATACTGTCTGCTCCCAGATTATTTTCCCACTTTCTCTCCAGGAGCAGGTAGTGCCCTCCATGCTCTATCCCAGCTAAGGCCCCTGACCTTTAAAACTCAGGCTTTGAGCCCTACTGGTTTTAAAAACTCTTGAAATTCAGCCTCTCTCATTTTCCAAGCCAATGGCTTTGGGGAAATGTTTTCCTTGTGCATTTCTCTCTCTCTCTCTCTCTCTCTCCTCCCACCCCATCTCTAGAACCACAGCTCCCTCC
Organism: Lontra canadensis; assembly: GCF_010015895.1. Lineage (NCBI taxonomy): Eukaryota > Metazoa > Chordata > Mammalia > Carnivora > Mustelidae > Lontra > Lontra canadensis. The sequence goes on along the minus strand of NW_022631003.1, from coordinate 32,279,654 downwards.
TGTCTGCAGTATCTGTGATCCATTTTTCCTATAAACCACATCTCTGCACTGCCTACATTTTTCAGTGTGGCCTCCTCCCTCTCTTTAGTTGTGGAGTTAGTTCTGTCAGTCTTCAGGTTGATCTCTGAAGTATTTAGGATGATTTGATAGTTATCTAGCTGTGTTGTGGGATGAGATGAGCCTCAGGCCCTCCTACACTGTGGCCATCTTCCTCTTTTCTCTGTGCACCTCCGGTATTTGTACCTATTTATAATTTATATGAATTTCTTTAATTCCATGTCCTGTTTTTCTGAAAACATTTTGTAATATTAAACTTTTATTTTAGGTTTTAGTTCACAAACTTATTTAAGCATTTATTATCCTATGCATGCCAAACACTGTACTAATAGATGAGGAAACTCTCACTCTAGTTATGGCCTAAAAATATAAATCCTGAGGAAGCTATTTAAGCTCTCTATCCCTGTGTTCAGAACACCAAAATAAGACCATGTCATGGTTCTCAAATGCTTACAGAGCCAAGTAACTACAATAAATGAATTTGAAGTTGAGACATTACACATTAACCAAAAAGGGACATTCTTCACTTCCACAAAGAAACTTGCTCTATATTTTAAAAATACAAACCTTCTCATATTTTTGGTTCCCCATTTCTTTCTTTCTTTCTTTCTTTCTTTCTTTCTTTCTTTCTTTCTATTTAGAGAGAGATATGGGAGGGGGGACAGAGGGGGAGGGAGAGAGAGAATCTTGAGCAGGCTCTCTCGATCTCACAACCCTGAGATCATGACCTGACCTGAGGTGAAATCAAAAGTTGGCTGCTTAACTGACTCTGCCACCCAGGTGTCCCTTGTTTTCTCATTTCTGACAAAGTCAAATATTTTTCTCTCTTCCTAAATTTACTACAAGAAAATAAAACTACAAACACAATGTCAACAGATCATTGGCCACAATATTACCAATCCATCAAGGAATGCCAGGATGGTGTCACACTGGAAAGCCCAGACCCATCTATAAGCAGCACCTGCTGCTTATTATGTAGGAATGCAGGCTCAGTACTACCTAATATTCCAAATTTTCGAGAGAAAGCCAACATAGAAATTTTTATTTGAAAATCATTTTCTTGAAAATTTTGGCAACCAATTCAAAGAATTATAAGAACTCAACATGTGTCATCACTGTGGAGAAAAAAACAACATATAGTTGGGGCCAGCTGCAGCCTGGGAATTGTCACTTTAAGACTATAGGACTAGCTGATCTCTTTGTTTTCTCCTACTCAAACAGTTCTATGATTTTCATTAGGAAACCCGGAGATTGGGATCATAGTAGGATGAATCCAATTAAAATTACAGCTATAATTCCCAGAGAGAGAGATTTTTAATATTACCTGTGTCCTGAAAAAAAAAAAAATCATCCTATGAGAAGTCATTCATTACATTTAATAAAGTAGCTGGTAATGAGAAGCCTGGAAGAAGATCATTAACTTCTAAATTAGGGGATGTTTATGTTTAGGTGCCAGTTATAATTCTCTTGAGACCTATGGAATAAAAGACCTTTGATATTTGATGTTGCTAGTATTTATTGAAAGTTGTATATGTTTTCTGAAATGGAAAGATCACTTTGATATATTATTGATCAAATTTTTACATCATCAGCACCCATAGATTTCCATGTCAGGAAGTGCAAAGCAAGGCCGATTTTATTACTTAGTCCCATGGGTTCAGTAGACACCTGGTGTCCACTGTGATATGCATCCACTATATCAGCTTAAAGTATCTCCAAGTGATTAATGGTACCTAAAGATAGTTTCAGAGAAAACAAATTGACATCTTGGCATGCCACTTATTAGTCATGTGTCCTTGGACATGTTATTGAAACTCTCTGGACTCTTTTTTTCTGCAAAATAGGAATTTTTGTTACGATTAATCAATACATATGCAAAAAGCTGACATAAGGTAAGTACACTCAATAAATGTGCACTGAATCGGAGTGTGAGTAACCAATTGGCTTTGTTTAAAAATTCTGGAATATCGGGCGCCTGGGTGGCTCAGTGGGTTAAGCTGCTGCCTTCGGCTCAGGTCATGATCTCAGGGTCCTGGGATCGAGTCCCGCATCAGGCTCTCTGCTCAGCAAGGAGCCTGCTTCCCTCTCTCTCTCTCTCTCTCTCTCTCTGCCTGCCTCTCCATCTACTTGTGATCTCTCTGTCAAATAAATAAATAAAATCTTAAAAAAAAAATTCTGGAATATCTAGGACAGGGTTTCTCATGAGAATAGCCTAACAAATTAGGGAATTACAACAGTGGTGGGAAAAGATGGAAATTAGAGTAGGTACATAGGAAATTATACATAGTCCAAGTATTATCTCTGCAGCAGCCAGACTGTCAAAGTCTGGATTAACTCTTGGATGGTTTAGACATATAATTTATGCCTTATTAATAAAAGGCACTGAGAAAATCCAAAGATGCTTTTCACATTTTTTGGTAGCAAATCCCTTTATTATTGCGGTTTGTCGTATTTCAGATCATTCCTAAATTTTGACTAATTCCTAATTTTTTTCTATCACATCATCAGGGCAGAAATTAAAGCAGAATTGATACAACCAAGGAGGATCATGGTTGGAAACTCATGTTATCCAAGCTCAGAATGTGCCAAGAATTCAATTTAGTTTATGAAAATGTCAGAGACTGTCTGTCATAGCTGCTCTGACTTCATGATACTCTCTCTATCCATGACTCCATGAAATCACCCCAGGTGGCCAGTTTCTAGGCCATTACAATTCTTTAAATAATAGCTAAAACAAGATACAGGAGCACTTATCACGAGTAGAACTGAAGGTTAGAAGAAAACTTTTGGTTGGTAGATGCCTGTAAATTTTGATTGGTTAGGGGAAGGAAGGATCCTTTTAAAATAAGTAAGAATTTAGAACTTCTGATATCCTGAGTTAGTGTTAATATTTGGGACTTATGTGGGTTTTTTACTTTGGGTAAGTGTCCTTCCAGTACGGTATGTTTTTCTTCTAAGATTTGCATATAACCTTCGGCCCATTTTGTAACCTCTCCTACCTTAAAGATGGTGTACAGATTGCCTGAGATATAGACTAACAGCTGTGTTTTTTCTGGCAATTCAAACACTTTGAATATAGGTCTTGGCAGTTGAAATACTAGCCTGGAAACTGCACTGAAGTTCTTTGAGAATTTATCAATTTGTGTTTAGGGACTTTTTCAAATGGAAAAATGAAGTCATTCATGTTTTCACAGGCAGTTCCAAATTCCAAATTGTGTCAAGGGTAAAATGTTTTCTGTGTTTGAAAGGCCAAGGCAGACTTACATAACCTAGAAGAGGACAATATAATGTTACCCCAGGAACAAATTATAAGGCTTTAAAAATTTGCTATTCTATAACTTTATGCAATTGGATGTGGTTTTTTCTCACCCTTAGGGGAACTGAATTTGGTTTTCATTTGAAAAAAACAAACACACAAACAAACAAAAAAACTTTAAGATCCAGAGAATTAGAAATTCAAATACTTATCATAAATAAAGAAGGTTTTGTTTTATATTTTCCATGTTTGGGAAACTGTCTCTCTCAGTAGTTTTGCCAGTGATATGCTGTATGGATTTTTCCGTGTTGCTACTGGTAATTGTGATCTGTGTACTTTTTCTTTTCTCTTTTAAAACAATTGAGACTTCAGAGCCTTTGCGAATCCTGACTGTCACATAGATTCACAGAATTCATTAGTCAGATATTCTTCCAAGCTAGGTCCTTCTTATTAGTCCATCTTTCACTCATGTTTTCTGAAATGGGACCTGGGTAACATAATATTGAAACCCATAAAAGGGTGGGGTACACCCTTTTTTTTTTTTTTTGAGAAGTTGAGAAGTATGTGGATGGTTTTCTATTTGTGGTAAGGGTTTATATACTTGAGTTTGTATATAAGTAAGAGTTTTTACAAAGACAATAAGCTGGCTAAACCAGTAATAGCAAAGAAACCAATACCAAGTCCTTGGTTGGCTTGTAACTAAGGGAAAAGAAGTAAATTCAAGAAAAGGAATTGAAAAGAGATGAAAATATGGGTCAACAGGAGGGGGTGTATCATTTCACTGAGAGAATATCCTGGCTTAATGGTTTTTTTATTCCAGAATCCATGCCTTTTTTTTAAAAAAAAAAAAAAAAACAAAAAACAAAAAAAAAAACCACAGTGCTGCATTCTGTCTGCAACCATTTCCATTTGGAAACCCAGCAACTGATTTCAAACTGTCAGCACGTACACTGGAATATTTGTAAGCAATGAACTTGGTAAGGAAGGATGGTGAGTAAAAAAAGCACTATTCACCCTTAAGAGAAATTGATAAGACAGCGATTCTTATAGATTCTTTGTGCCAAATTTTTTTGAGAGCAAATATTTCTAACAGAAACTCTGATACACACCCTAAACCACCACAGTGAAAGCACAGGATGTTGTAAGAAAGAATTTAAGAAGAAAATATTAAAGAACTTGGAACTCAAAGTCTCCCAGAAGTTTCTTTCATCTACAACAGAGTAAGAGTGAAAACTGTGTAACCAAATACTTTGTTTTAAGGGTGGGACAGGCTATTATTTTTTTCAAAAGGTTATAAAAGCCAATCCAAACTTTTACTCAAACTGATATTATTTGTTGTGATTTGTTTGGCTTTATGGTAAGCACAAGTAAACAAAATGTTCTCCCCAGAGCCTAAAGATGGAAGATAGTATGGACACCAATTTCCCTTTAGAAGGGCATAACACCATTCTGTTACTTCTTGCAAGGACTTAAAATTTGATATAGAAGATTAGCAAGTATAAACCTTGGAAAGGTAAATGTATTGAACAAACAGAAGGTATTAGCACAGCAGTGCCTAAAATGATTATGTCTATCATCTACTTTCCTGTTTCTTCACTTAAAAATGACATAGAAGCTATGTTTTCTCCTTGCAGTGTTTTAACTAGAACATGTTTTTCCATTTTCCAGTTTTCCACAGTTCTTTCTCAATTTGGTTTTCTCAGTAAATTAGAAGAAAAACTAAAAATCAGTAATATATAGAATTTCATTATCTGTAGCAATTTAGTGATTTGAAGTAAATAAATTTAATTAATTTATATGTTTGAAAGTTCAATATAATTCATCTTAGTCTACAAATATCTGGACAGTTATAAACTTTAGAAGGCCTATATTTTTAAATTTTCTCCTAATTTTTTATTTCACTATATACTATTTATTTTTACCTACTGAGATAAGACCTTATCAAATTAATTCATACTAAAGAAGTAGCATTCATTTATTCCACAAATATTTATTAAATATCTGACATATGCCACACAATAACTAGACACTGGAATATGGTAGTAATATCTAGAAAGAAAGTTTGCCCTTACTAAATCTCTAATGATCCATCATAAACACAGACAAACAAGAAATCAAATAAAGAGTGCTATGTTAATGATAGAAGTGCTTATAAGGAGTACGTGTCAAAAACCATCTAAGTTTATGTGGGATCAGGAAAAGCATATAGAAGGTACATTCCACAAACATCTCCCTTCTGGGTATTTTTCAGTACCTAAAATTATTCATTTGTTTGTTTCCATGTTTATTGTCTTTCTGTTCCCAATAGTATGTAAACTTCTCAAGGACAGGGACTGTTTTTCTTATTCTATGTCTCTAGAGCCCACAATAGGCACTCAATAAGTATTTGCTGACTAAATGACTAATAATAAGAAATGATGCTGCGAAGATAAATGACAGCCTTCTAAGTTCATCAAATGTCATTTTCCAATCAGTGGAAAGCATGGAATGGTTTTCAGCACGGTACCAAACTAGCTCCTTGGGGAAAATGGATCAGGCAGGAAAAAAAGATGATGAACTTCAGTGAGAGGGTTATGCCCAGTGTGAGTTAAAACAGATGGTGGCCTAAAGTTCTTGATGGCAATGGGGTAGGAGAGAAGTGAAAAGATTCAGGAAACATTTAAGAAAGACAATCAACAGTGACTGGATGTGGTACAGGGACGGAGGGGATTAGTCAAGGAGTCTAGATCTGAATCCCTGGTTGGATGGATGATAGTGTTCATGAAGATAGGAAGCAAAGGAGCAAGAAGTTTTCTTAGAGAATACGAAGAATTCAGTTGTGAGCATGTGTACATGCTTTGAGGTGCCTGCATGATATCTAAGTAAAAATGTCTAATAGGTAATCAAACATGTGAGTCCAAAATAAAGAAGAGTGTCTGGACTAGAGATAGAAGTTCATAGAAGTTGAACTTCTAGTTCAACACAGACATTCAGTCGAATACCAAAACTTGTTAGGAAGTTGCAATCAGAGCAGAACACTTTTTCTTTCCATTTTCATGACACTTGGCATGCCACACTTGCTAAGCATTAGCTGTTGCTGGTGACAACTTCCTGGTGTCAGACTAGTCTTCAAGTTGAAGTGCTGAACTGAACTGACAGGGGCCTGGCCTAGTGCAATTTCAAAATTGCTTGGCAGCTGAAAGAGGTGAAAAACTCATTACCAAGCCATCTGTCCTAAGGTTCTGTCCTGATTTCTAGGCCAGAGAAATTTGAATAATTCTGAGAGAATTTAAATAGCACACACAGATCAGTAAATTCATTTGCTATCAGCTCCATACCCTAGTTTCTTGGGTTTTAATAAAAACCTCAGAAAGATGAGCAAGGTGGCAGTATTAGCAAGTTGATACTCTACAGGTAGCCTTCATTTCAGAAGATCACATTATTTAACAAAGGATGAGAGGTCTTTCAATCAGGTGTACTACATTTGTTACTAATGTTGTTTTTTCCTCCAATTTCTATTATCTGCTTTCAGTCCTATGTTATATTGGGGTATTCCTGTACATTAAAGGTAAAATATAGGTAGCACTAAAATTAAGGTAATGGTCAGCTTGAACCTCTTGCTTGTTGTAGAGAAACTTCTCTGGTTTCAGCTTTCCTCCTCCACTTCCTTCTAGTCCCTTCCTCTGCTTCTTTCCACTTTTCCTCACTGTCTCTCTTCTTCCTCCTTCCATTTCTTTCTTTCCTTGCATAATGAAAGAGCATGAGATTTTGAGTCAGATAGACATGGGTTTGAATCAGATCTCGACTTTTTTTAGTTAAATGTTCTGGAAGAGTTTTCTAAGTTTTAAATAATAATATTGATAATTTAGAATACCACGGGGTTACTATGAAGGCTAGATGAAAAAATATACATAAAATCCACTGTGTAAAGATGGCTCACAGTAGGTATTCCATACATATAGTTTGTATTCTCTTTCCATTTCTGTTTTCCTCCATTAAGAAGGTTACTGGACCTCAGCATAATGGAACTTGTTAAGAACTCTTAAATTAGATTCAGTGAGTGATGGAAGAGAAACCTGGATGATAATGGGTTCAGCAGTGAATGAAAAATAATGATTTATAGACAGTAAGTGACTTAGCCATTCTTTTAAAAGGTAGGTGAGGGCAAAGGGATATAGAACAATGAAGCAATACTATGAAAGAGAATCAGAATCAGGGAAAAAAATTTTTCGGTGATGGTTGGTTGTTTGATGGGAGGTTTGAGTATGCCTATAACAAGGGGAGGAGGGGACTGAGTGAGAGAAGGAAGATAAAAAAGAGAGATCAATAACAGAGAAAATACCCTAAGGGAATAGAATATAATAGAAGCACTGATAAAAGTTACTGTACCTATAAAAACAAATTGCCAAATGAACACAAACCCTTTTTGGAGAGTACTAGCAGGGCCTTTGGAGACCTGGGTTCACCATGACCTAGAACTTCAGTAACCTGTTATTATTAGCCAGCATGACCAAAGAGTTCAGTGTTCAAGGCTGAGGAATATTACAGGAGTGGCTTATATGTGGCTGTCTTTTCCTAATGCCTGAAATGACAATTACTCATTAGTTTGAATGTGAGCTCTGTAACATATTATTTATATAATCCTGGGAAAGTTTTAAAATTTCTCTGAGCCTTAGTTTCTTTAAAGTATAAGTAATTGCTCCCACCTATTATTGAAGACAATGTATGTCAAGTAATTAATAGTGATTAGCACACAGTAAACAATTTTCATTGTGGTATGTTAGAGTACCTGTAATTTTCCTATTTGCTTATTATTGAGTAATTTTTTGTTTTCTTTCCATAAAACATTAAGCACTTCTAAATATAATGTGCTTGCAGAGATTTGAGATGATATCATCATCAGCCGTGCTATCTTAGGGTTGTTGAATGAGATTCTCCCAGGATTCTGAACGTGGTCTGAGCCAATAGAACCATGACATTCCCCCAAAGAAACCCAAGCCTTTTATGCCACAGATTTGTGTAACACATAACGAATCCAACTATCTGGCTTCAAACAAAAGGAAATAAGGAAAATTTTCATTAAAACTTTTCAATGCTTAAAACATTATCCTCAGGAAGTTTACCTAAGACCTTGACATCTGTTCACCTATTTTCTTGAGATTTAAATCAAACTGATTCTTTCCCAATATGATGGCAATTATGACACCAATAAAAACACAAAATACAGAAATTCAGAGGTAAAAAGAATGTCTCGTTCTACTGTTTCATTTATGGACATTATTACTGTAATCATTATAATGTAATAAGTATTGTATTTATCCAGTAGTTTTAACTAGACCAATCCGTTAGGAATACACTTTTAAGGTAACAATCTCAGAATGTAAAAGACATAATTTATGAATAATCCAGTTTTTATATTGCCTTTCCTTAATCCTGAGTTCATATTCTACCTTGAAAAGGCAGAATCTAACATTAAGTCCCATCTACTACATAATTAAATTTAATAGTGAAGAATATTTAGAAGTGCTTGAAGTAATAGGGCAAAGGGTGGGGGCTAGAAAAGACCAAATAGAATGACTGTTTGATATAGTAAAGAAGTGCCTATCAAACTTTCATGTGGCTATAAGTCAGCCAGAGATCTTGTGCAGATTCTGTGCAGATTCTGATTCAGTAGACCTAGAATGGGAGCGGAGATTTTGCACTTCTAACAAACTTCCAGATGCCAAAGATGCTATTGTTCCCCCCACACACATACATTCTGAGTAGTAAGGAGGAAACTAGAATCCAGTAATTGAGTGGGGAGGGTTAATGGCTGCGTCTCTAGCTCAGCATCATAGAAAACATCTAAAAACTCAACTAGCAGCCATTTGCCATCTTGAATCTCTTAGCTTTTAAGATGACAACTCTCCAACATTCTGATGCTAATAACTGACTTATACCCATCCATAGGCAAAAGCCATAATCTCTGGAAATGTTTCTTTATCTGGAAACCTGATGGATATGGGTCAAATAGCCAGAGAAGTAACAATAAAGGTGACATCATCTCCTAAGTTGAAAGAGCAAAAACAAGACCAGGAACCTAATCAACTGCCTTTATCAGAATTGTGTCATTCCATATACCTAAAACTTTTATGTTTTATGTCAATCATATCTTGGTAAGGAAAAAAAATAACTGGGCCATTCTTCACAAACTCCAATGGCGATTCTAAATGTAGATCCTTTAGGAAAATTATAAAAAAATCTTTCTCTTTTTTTTTTTTTTAATGATGGACAGATCAGTATGAGTGGTTCCTCCCTTTCTCAGTATAAAACAATTTCAGATTCACATTCAATTTCAATAAGTTTTTAATTCTTTACTAAGTAATTTTATTTTAGAAGGGAGCACATGAGTAAAATACTTGAATATATGAAAACCTTAAAGACGTGGTATGCCCTACTTACTTTCAGAATTATTTGCTTCGCTGAACACAACACAAGAGTTATAGTGGAAATCAATACTCTGGTTTATCTCTTTTTAGAGTGTCTCTTTTCATTAGAATTTTTTGTTTTTAAAAGCAGACACCTTCTTTAGGAAATGAAGGCAGGCTTGTTGTACCCATTTACTTTTCAACTGTGGTCAGAGGCAGTGCACACTCTCTAGTGAACTCAGGAAAGATTTTCAAATGTGTACTGTCCATGAAGATGTTTACTCAGCAAGGAGCTATCAAACATATTTAAATGTTTTATCTTTAACAGCCAAAGAGAATATCAGAAGCCTCATTTCCTGGCTAGACAATAAGCATCCTGTCCTAAGTTAGCTGAGTACACAGCATATCATTTCAATTGTTGTGTGAAGGATGGCATAAGTATGACAGTTGATACCAACACTAAACCATATTCTTGGAAACAAGGCAGTTTATAAACTCAGGAAGATTTTGCTAGGTGGGTGTTTATATCTGTATTTGCCACCTGAGGCAAGTAATAGATTTATTTTGGAACATGTTGTATAAGTAGAGATATATCCTAAATTTTACAAAGGAGTAAGAGATGTTTTTGTTTTGTTTTGTTTTGCTCTGTTTTCAGTCATTGCAGTTTTGTTTACTGGGTGTCTTAATGTAAAATTACTCCCGAAAGAGTTTTGCAAATTTATCTGTATCTATCCTCTGGGCTAAAGAGTTGCTGCACTTGCTTCAGAAATGGAAACCCTGATTTCTATCTCACAGGTATTTTCGAAGGCACAGCAGCACAGTGGGAACCTATGTTCACTTGTCTTTGTTCCCCTGATAAGCAGGAAAGCATCCTGGAGGAGAAAGACAGGCACAGGGTGTCACTGAGAAGCTAAGGTTCATGTTCCCTGTGAGAACCATTCCTGTCACTAACATGATGCTTTACTTAAACTACCCAGACAAAAATAGATCTTCACTTGAGCTGGAAAAGCAGTGGGAAGTTAAATATAAAACTACAAGTTCAAATATTTCCACTCTGTCTATGAAAATGACTACCTGTTTGTTGGTAACCTTGATTAGATTAATTCACTTAAGCTGCCACAAATTGATCCACCCTTCCTGTCAATCAAGTGAACCTCTTAAATAATGAACGGAGTCAAAGAAAATGTAGCAGATTAACTTGAAGCTGACACAGTATCAGTTTGGGTCATCACTGATGACATTTAGACTGGAAACAAAACATTGAATTAAAATCACATTTACCTTTTTTTAAATAAATGATAAATTTCAAAACAAATAACCAATTTCAATAATAATGATTTAACTAAATCAATTAACTTTGTCCAAGATGTAGCTATTAAAATAAAAGCCACAATTTGACAATTACCTTTTTTTCATTAGTTTCCAGTTGTTTTAAAAGGGTTATGCTATCTTTTCAACTAGATTACAAACTCGTTAAGGGCAGCAATAATGTGTTTTTCATCCATGATTGAGGGCTAGCTACATCACAAGATCTCTGCACTGCTCATGAGCTCAACATGGATAGAGAGATGAGAAAGTATTCCAGGCTAGCCTCTAAGAAGACCCTGTTTGCATTAAGGGAATAAAATGTCCTCTGTGTCACCAAATTCCTAATTACTCTATGCCTTTGTGCCACAGCTAGATTAAGCTAGAAGTATAATGGAGATTTGGAGGCAGGGGGAGAAGGCTAGAACATTTCATAGACTTGTCTCACCTTACAGTTATGGCCCTAATGCTACAGTACCAACTCATTTGTCCTACTCCTCCTAAGAACTGATTAGAGTAAGTTTTACCTTCCCTGGAGTTTCAATTTCTATTCCTTTACTTTAATAAAATTGAAGTATCTCTATGCAGTGATTCTTGGTGCAGTGATTTATTTTGTAATCATAATATCACTAATATTTACCATTTATTGAGCATGTATTAAATGATGAGTACTCTACATAGATTATGTAATTAAATATATTCAAAAAGCCTATGAGGTAATTCTTGTTAGTCTCAAAATAGAGATAAGGAAGTTGAAGCCTGGAGAGCTTATCTAACCTCATACATCTGAAAGGGGAGGGAGGAAGTTTGAAACTGGGTCTGACTACAAAGTGGTGCTCCTAATGTGAGAGTCTTGACTTAGAAAATAAAGACAGCATCCCTATGTTTGTCAGGTTGTGTGGCTACTGAATACATGCTGTACAGTGGGATAGGGAAATAGATGAAGCCATTATTTGCTTCAGGCAGAGCTAAAACACTACCACAAAATCGTTTAATGAAAACTGAGATGCAGCTGAAAGCTCAGATGTAGCCACTACCTTCAATTGATAGAAAAATGACTCAAACTTGCTGGATGACAGACCCTGGATAACTTAGGAGACAAGAGATAGACTCGATTGAGAAAACTAAGTATTTTTTTCCCCTTCCCTCATGACTTTATCCATAATAGAAAGTAAAAGAACGGTTCATCAGACACCAAAAAGAGGGTGAAAAGAGAAGTCACAAATTGGGAGAAGAGACTTGTAATGCACATAACTCACAGAAAGAACTTCTGTAAGCTAATCAGAAAAAAAAAAAAAAAAAGAATCCAATAGAAAATGAACAAAAGGGTTGAACAGACTCTTCACAAAAGGTTAAATACAAATGGCCAATACAAAGAAAAAGATATACTGTATTATTAGAAATCAGGGAGATAAAAAAATCTCTGTGAACTACCATGTTACATATACGAGACTGAGAAAATACTGCAAGTCAGGTGAGAATATGAAGAAACTCGAGCACTTACACTAGTGTAGTGGGAGGATAAATATGACAACTTTGTAAGGCACATTGACATTATCTAGAAAGTTGTTTTATTCCTTGATATATGCCATAGGGACAATTTTGTCACATATACAGAGAGGAAGAAAGGATAGTAGCAACACTAGTTTAATAACTTTAAAAAAGGGGGGGTAAAAAGAGAAGCAACTCCAATATCAATCAACAGATCAACAATAAGTAGATACATAGATGATGGTATAGCTGTGTGATAGAATATTACATAACAGTGAAAATAAATACATGTACAGCTACATGGAATAATATGAATGGATCTTAGGAATTAAAGATTAAACAAAAAGCTGTTACAGAAATATACATGAAGTAAAATTCCATTTACAAAACTCTGACATGTGAGACTAAGTGATATAGCTAAGGAATGATAATGCAAAATTCAGGCCAGGACAGGGATACGCTATACAGAGAAAAGTGAGTTGACAGCAACATTAAATGTAGTGTTTTCTTCTTAACTTTAGTGGTGGGTGTCCAAGTGAACATTGCATAATTATACTTTTTCTAATTTTTTGGGGGGGGCTTTTTAAAAAAACTCTATATATAACACAAAATTGACCATTTTAACAATTTTAAGTGTTCAGTTCAGTGGCAATCATCCTTAGATAAAAAGAATTGTTCTTCTTATCTAATAATATTTGATTAAAAGAGTTTATAGCAATGCTTGGTGATAATTACATCACTTTCATATTGTTGGTGAATTTTAGCCAGTTCATGATTGTAAGAAAAAGTATCTCATTTTGGTAAGTTACCAAAGTCAAAAACTTGGTTTTCTTTGCTGAGAAAAGTACACTGAGTTAGTCTGGGGGAAATTAATATAATATGTAGAGGAAGATTAAGAAGTTTCTTGTCCTGAAGTAAATAAAAAATAGTGACATATTTACAATGGGATCTGAAGGTTCAATGACACCTCGAGTTAATCTGCCTCTTTGTAGGGTTGATTGTAAAACAAATTTTAAGTCATATAGTTGTTTTATTGCATTCATTAACTTTCAGTTCTCTTTCTAATTATTATTACTATTAATTATTACTAGCCCAGTAATAAAAAAGATTGACAGTTGCTTCTGGACACTTTCTAAGTATTACATAGTTAAAAGTAGTAAGTAATTATTTTATAATGCTTTCCATAATACCAACCATTCATGTGTTCTGTGAAGAGCAAGGATAAAACAGCAGGTATGAAACCCAATGGAATTATTTCAAATTTTCCATCGAGTCACACTTTTTTAAAAATTTTTTTTATTTTCAGCATAACAGTATTCCTTGTTTTTGTACCACACCCAGTGCTCCATGCAATCCGTGCCCTCTCTAATACCCACCACCTGGTTCCCCCAACCTCCCACCCCCCGAGGCTTCAAACCCCTCAGATTGTTTTTCAGAGTCCATAGTCTCTCATGCTTCACCTCCCCTTCCAATTTTCCCCAACTCCCTTCTCCTCTCTAACTCCTCTTGTCCTCCATGCTATTTGTTATGCTCCACAAATAAGTAAAACCATATGATAATTGACTCTCTCTGCTTGACTTATTTCACTCAGCATAATCTCTTCCAGTCCCATCCATGTTGCTACAAAAGTTGGGTATTCATCCTTTCTGATGGAGGCATAATTCGAGTCACACTTTTGAGCATTATTGATCTCATTTTTTTTCTCTAAAGCTAGGATTTCAGACCCAAGCTTAGCAATTTCTTGTTGTGGTTGTTCATTTATTTCTCATGCCTGTTGCAGCATGACTTAATCATTGTTTAAATGCATTTGTAACTCCAGAAACTGGCAAGGAAAAAGAAGGGGGGAGTAGGGCTGTATTAGGCAAGAATTCTGTTTTATAATAAAAGAAGCCATTGAGCACCAAAGCTGATTATGAAACAAACCCAATCACGGTCTGAAAATTCCACCAGAGAATGAAGCATGATGGGCATTTTCAAGTCCTAATTTCTTTTCTGCCTATAGGAGTTCTTCGTTAAAAGCAATGTATAAACCCATTTAAAAAAAATCTGGCAAGACTTAAAAAAAAAAGTAGTTTAATCTGCTACATTTTATGACATTCGTGTTTCAAAAAGTTCATTCACTTAATAATTACAATACATTATCTGATACATTTCCCTTTTATAAGCTAGTTTTTCTCATGAAGTATTATTTGTTCAGATTTTTTAAAATCTCAGTTTCTTTATGAGATAGTTCCATCAATATTCACAATGCATAATTTATGTTACACATTTATTATAAAGGACTTAGCCAACAATGTACCATGAAGAATAATGATAATACACTTTGCTGGTTCTGCTTCTTTAGGATTTAATTAAATGTAACCACATGGCACTGAGAAGATGGCATAGATGATTTGTGAGAAACAAGATGGCAAAGTAAATTAAAATTGTAAACAATTGTTTCATTGTACAAATAACTTAAGTTTCACTGCATTCTGAGAAGCAACAGTGCTCAATGGAATCAATTGGATGACAGATCCCAACTTGTACGTTCTCAATTGCAGAAAGAAATTAAACACTAAATGTACTATCTAAGCCTATTATAATTTGTTGGAAGCACTCACTTAAGCATTTTCTGGAAATTCATATCTAGGGTAATACATAAAGACCCAATTTGATAAGCTTGCACATGGTGAAGCTGCATTAAATGTCTGTAACTCTCAGATATTCTTTCCTTTAAAAAGTATAAATATGTGGGGGTGCCTGGGTGGCTCAGTGGGTTAAAGCCTCTGCCTTCAGCTCAGGTCATGATCTCAGGGTCCTGGGATCGAGCCCCACATCGGGCTCTCTGCCCAGCAGGGAGCCTGCTTCCTCCTCTCTCTCTGCCTGCCTGTCTGCCTGCTTGTGATCTCTGTCTGTCCAATAAGTGGATAAAATCTTTAAAAAAAAAAAAAGTATAAATATGTGTATATTACAAATATATGTATGTGTGTTTGCCCACTCCACCCATGCTCTAGGTGGTCCATTCTCAGTCAATGGAATCTAGCCAACATACCATATGGTACATATACTTCTGGCTAAAGGGCATTAGTGCACCACCATCACATTACAAAGACCCTCTGCCAAAGAGTACTCTACCTGATTTTCCTAAGTTAACTAGGTTCCAAAACATGTATTGTTTACTGTGTTGTAACTGCTCTTTCTACTATTTTTTATGGTGAAGTTTTGACCCATAATGAATGACAATAAATCAAAGAGTACAGAAGTAATATGTACACAAAGGTGGTGATGGGGGTAAGCAGGCCATTAAGTGTTTTCAGAGAAATGACTTAGGAACCAGAAAGTAAGATCATAAAGCAATATTAATTGTTGAAGGTCGTCCTTTGACCTTCATAAACATTGTGAGTATCACTGCAACCTGGAGAACTGATGAGCAAAGAGATTTTCCATGTTAATTGTCTGAAAAGCAACTCCAAAAGCTGTCCCCCAAAGAACCCATATGGAAATGAGCCTGTCATTTCTGGGAATTCATCCCCAGAATTAAACCAACTTTGCTATGTCCAGAAGTTTTCCAGAGACATGGTTTCCTTTGGAAAGTAATTTAAAAGATATGGCTTTTCATGGACTAACAGTATTCAAAAAACTAGCTGAATCACAGCAGGGACATTTCAGAGTGAAGAGATGGACCACATCTGGTGAAAGTGAAAGAATAAAAAGGAGGACAAAATATCATGAGAGAGAAAATAAATAACAAACTGATATAAATTTAAATGTCAAGTCCAACCTGGCACACTTAATACAAAATGGAAGCCACTCTTCTGAGGTTGTTGAGAGGCTTTCATTTCCACATCTCACAGATTGGGAGAGAAACTATGTGAACTCTTCCATACAACTCTTTCCTACCTTCTTCACCTTTCCCATATACACATAGATTCAGGGGAAAAGAAAAGTTAACAAGACATAAGAAAATCCTCTTTGCAGTAAATAAAACTGTTTAACCTCTATCAATTATTTTATCTACACCTACCAAATATTCAGATGTTCAAGGGGTGGGGTTGTGGGAGAAGAAGCAGATAATGTGGGAAGGACCCATAAAGCTCACTGACCCACTGGAGACACTACTGTCAATAAGATGCAGCTCCACTACCATGGAACTGTCATTCTAAAGATAGGAATGTGAACAAATAAATGGGCAATAATAAGTATAAAATTGGAAATTTTATGAAAGAAACAAATAAGGGCTAGAAGGTAGCAATGGCTGTTGTGTGTATTGATGATGGAGACCAGTTTTAGACAGCATATTCAAGGTCAAATGAGGAGTTGGACATAGGGACACGGGGAAGCATTTCCTGGGGAAAAACACCAACACTACTGCTCCTGAGGTAGAAAGAGTGTGAGGGCAGTAAGAAATTACGAACAAACACCCACAGTGACCAATTCCCTTTCTGCAAAGATTGTTCTGGTTGTCTTACAGAGAATGGACTGGAGGAGTCAAAAGCCAAAGTGGAAGGGTTGTTGCAGAAGTCTTGGTAAGAGAAGTGGCCATTAGGACCAAATAGGACCAAGGAAATGGAAAGAGTAAAGAGATGTGGCTTGCTGATGGAGTGGGTATGGCGACGCAAGGAAAGGAAGACTCAGCAGTGACTTCCAGGTTGCAGTCTTGAGCATTTGGGTGGCCGGGGGTGGGATGCTCTGACAAGAGTAAGAACAGACAATGGAAAACAGATCTGGGGGGAAGGACTGGTTGACTAAAGTTAAGAATTCTATTTAATGCTCTTTTTATGAATTGATTCTATAGATTTTTTCTGTCAGAAGTGGCAGAAATTCACTTACAAATAACGTCATCATTGATCATGTTTGAGCCACGAAATGTCTGCTTTATAAAATGAAATTACAAAACTAAATACTGTAATTCCTCTCAACCTGGTATAAAAAGTAACCATGTGAGAACTATAATGTGTCTCAGGACACAGCACATTTTGAGCTTCTCATAGGAAAGTACTGGTAATATGTGGAAGGGTCATTAATTTAGTATCCAGAAATACATTGTTGGATACCATAGTGCTAAAAATAAGAGTAGAGGTCTAAAAATACTAGCACAGTCTCCGCCCCCATAAATGCTTTCTCTAATGGCATTGCTCCTTTTCATGTATCCTGTCCTAGTTTAAGCCTGTGAGCTTTGAAACAAATAATTTGACAAACTCACAATCTGGAAAGGTACTAATGCAGTATTTCAAGTAGAGTCCATTATATTTAGAGAGGATATTCTCCCTGTTTTCCTTGGACTTCTGTGCTATTCAAGTTGAGGAGACTTCCAGAAGTTATACATGGGATTTCCCTATTTCAAATTCTTTTTTTTTAAATTTTATTTATTTTCAGTGTTTCAGAATTCATTGTTTATGCACCACACCCAGTGCTCCATGCAATACATGCCCTCCATAATACCCACCACCAGGCTCACCCAAACCCCCCATCTCCCTCCCCTCCAAAATCCTCAGTTTGTTTCTCAGTTCCCAGTCTCTCATGGTTTGTTTCCCCTTCCAATATTCCCCAACTCACTTTTCCTCTCCTTCTCCCAATGTCCTCCGTGTTATTCCATATGCTCCACAAATAAGTGAAACAATATTATAATTGACTCTCTCTGCTTGACTTAATTCACTCAGCATAATTTCTTCCAGACTCATCCATGCTGATACAAAAGTTGGGTATTCATCCTTTCTGATGGAGGCATAATACTCCATTGTATATATGGACCATATCTTCTTTTTCCATTCATCCATTGAAGGACATCTTGGCTCTTTCCACAGTTTGGCGACTGCGGCCGTTGCTGCCATGAACATTGGGGTACAGATGGCCTTTCTTTTCACTACACCAGTAGTTTTGGGGTAAATACCCCGTAGTGCAATTTTAGGGTCACAGGGTAGCTCTATTTTTAATTTCTTAAGAAATCTCCACACTGTTTTCCAAAGTGGCTGCACTAACTTGCATTCCCACCAACAGTGCAAGAGGGTTCCACTTTCTCCACATCCTCTCCAACACTTGTTGTTCACTGTCTTATTAATTTTGGCCATTCTAACTGGTGTAAGGTGGTATCTCAATGTGGTTTTGATTTGAATCTCCCTGATGGCTAATGATGATGAATATTTTTTCATGTGTTTGTTAGCCATTTGTATGTCTTTTTTGAAGAAGTGTCTGTTCATGTCTTCTGCCCATTTTTTGACATGATTATCTGTTTTGTGTGTGTTGAGTTTGAGGAGTTCTTCTTTATAGATCTTGGATATCAGCCCTTTGTCTGTAGTGTCATTTGTGAATATCTTCTCCCACTCCATGGGTTGCCTCTTTGTTTTGTTGACTGTTTCCTTTGCTGTGCAGAAGCTTTTGATTTTGATGAAGTCCCAAAAGTTCATTTTCGCTTTTGTTTCCTTTGCCTTTGGAGACATATCTTGAAAGAAGTTGCTGTGGCCAATGTCAAAGAGGTTACTGCCTATGTTCTCCTCTAGGATTTTGATAGATTCCTGCCTCACGTTGAGGTCTTTCAAATTCTTGACTAGAGGACTAATTACTAATTGTTTAAAATTACTCATAGAAAGCTAAATATGGGTCTTTATACCATATCAGTTGTTTTATTGCATTGATTTTTCAATGTTTGTATGAAATAGTGTATGCAATTACAGCTATTGCCTAAATTTCATTATCTTCTGAGGCATCCATGAGCCAACCTTCAGAGATCCAAAGTGTTGAGATATATAACTCATTCTTGAATGTTTCTAGAGAATTCCCAGGTGGACCAATTTAATAAACATTAAGAAAATGTGTACCATATGTCAGAAACTGCAAGAGGCTGAGGATACAAAGTCAGTATTTTTATAAACTGCCTCAAATCCCCATTTCTTTTTTTTAATAGTAGCTAATATTCATTGAGCTCTTAGTGTGTTCCAATAAATGTTTTAGATAGTTTCAAGGAATAACTCACTCAGTTTTTTTTCATACAAATTTTCTCACATTACAAGGAATAGGATGACCAATTTGTCCCAGTTTGCTTGGGACTGCCCCAGTTACTTTTTAAATTGAGGTGAAATTCACATCACTTAAAATTAACCATTTTAGATTGCATATTTGGTGGAATTTAATACATTCAAAATGTTGTGCTATCACAACCTCTATCTAGTTCCAAAACATTTTCATCATCCCAAAAGAAACTTCTTAACCCATTACAGAATCACCCACTATGCCTATCTCCCCCCAGCTCCTGGCAGTCATCAATCTGTCTTTTGTATTTATAGATTTACCTATTTTTGACATTCCATATAAATAGAATCATACAATATATGACCTTTTCTGTCTGGCTTCTTTGACTTAGCATGTTTTTGAGGTTCATCGATACTGCAGCATATGTCAACACTTTATTCTTTTTGTGGCTAAACAGTATTCCATTGTAAGTATATACCACATTTGTTCATTAATTGTCAGTGGTCAGATATTTGAGTTGTTTCCACCTTTTAGCTATGGTAAATAGTGCTTCCATGAACATCCATATACAAGTATTTGAGTACCTGTTCTCAAATCTTTTGGATAAATACCCAGGAATGGAATTGCAGAATCATATGGCAATTCTATGTTTAACTTTTTGGGAAATCACCCAACTATTTTCCACAGGGGCTGCACAAAAGTTCCAGTTTCTCCATATCCTTGTCAACACTCACACTTCTTATTCTCCATTTTATGTCTGTGCACATGTGTGTGTGTATGTTTAATTATAACGATCCTACTGAGTGTGAAGTGGCATCTCTGTGGTTTTAAGTTTCATTCTCTAATGCCTAATGATGCTGAACATCTTTTCAGGTGTTTATGACAATCTGTCTATCTTCTTTGGAGAAAAGTCTATCAAATACTTTGTATATGTTTTCCTTGGGTCGTTTGTCTTTTTGTTGTTGCGTTCTAAGAATTTGTATGTATTCTGAATATTTAACTCCTTATCAGATGTATAATTTGTAAATATTCTCTCCCATTGTGTAGGTTGTCTCATCACTTTCTTCATAACAAAAGTTTTAAATATGATGAAGCACAATTTCTCTATTTTTTCCTTTTCTCCTTTTGGTATCATGTCTAAGAACACATTGCCAAATCCAAGGTCACAAAGATTTAGGCCTACATTTGCTTCTAAGAGTTTTATAGTTGTAACTCATATATTAGGTCATTTCATTTTACATTAATTTTTATATATGGTATGATGTAGGGGTACAATTTCATTATTTTGCATGTGGATACCCGGTTGCTCTAGTACCATTTGTTAAGAGACATTTTTTTCCTACTTAATTGTCTTGGCACCCTTGATTTAATTGTCTATGTTTGGCAGTAATTTCTGTGACATTGGCTGTAGAAACATTTTTCTAGATGTGTCTCCTCAGGCAAGGGAATCCAAAGCAAAAATAAACCATTGAGACTACACCAAGATAAAAAGGTCTTACGCAGTGAAGGAAACCATCAACAAAACAAAAGACAACCTACTAAATGGGAGAAGATATTTGCAAATGATGTATCTGATAAGGGGTTAATATCCCAAAATATATAAAAAATATATACAACTCAACACCAAAAAAAAAAAAAAACAAAAAAACAATTAAAAATGGGCAGAGGACCTGAATAGACATTTTTCCAAAGAACATATACAGTTGGCCAACAGATACATGAATAAATGCTCAACATCATTCATCATCGGGGAAATGCTAATCAAAACCACAATGAGATATCACCTTATAGCTGTCAGAATGGCTAAAATCAAAAACACAAGAAATAACAAGTGTTGGCAAGAATGTGGAGAAAAAGAAACCCTCATGGGAATGCAAACTGGTGGGAATGCAAACTGGTACAGCCACTGTGAGAAACAGTATGGAGGTTCCTTAAAAAATTAAAAGTAGAATCACCATATGATCCAGTAATCTTCTACTGAGTATCACTCCAAAGAAAATGAAAGCACTAATTTAAAAAGATACATGCACCCCTATGTTTATTGCGGCATTATTTACAGTAACCAAGGTATTGAAGTAACCCAAGTTTCCATCAATAGGTGAATGGATAAAAGAATAAGTGATACACACACACACACACACACACACACACAATATATTACGTATTATATGGTATATGGTATATATGTAATTATATATATAATGAAATATTACTCAGCCATAAAAAAAGAATGATATCTTGCCATTTGCAACATGGATAGTTTTAGAGAGTATAATGCTATAAAATGAGTCAGTCAAGAAAGACAAACAGCATATGATTGCACTCATGTGGAATTTGAAAAACAAAACAAAGGAACAAACAAAGAAAAAGAAGATACAAATAAAAAGACTCAAATACAGAGAATAATCTGGTGGTTGCCAGAGGGAAGGTGGGTGGGGGGATGGGTGAAAGGGATAAAAAGAATGAAGAGTACACTTATCTTGATAAGCTCTCAGAATGTAGGAATTGTTGAGTCATTGTACCATATACATACACTAAAATAACACAGGATGTTAATTACTTCAGTAAAAACCCAAAATAAATTAAAAATAAAACAGTAAGGAGTTACATTAAATACAAATTCAGCACAGTGAGATTTCAGTGTGTGTTACACATACACATTTTGTAATGTTTGTACCAAATAGTTTAAGAACACTTCGTATAAGAAGAAGCTACATTAAAGACACAATAGTACAGTGTAATGGAACAGGTTCCTATTTTGTAATGCTTATATAGAACTGTTTTTTCAAAAAGACTTTAAAAAAGAAATTAGGAAAATCAATTGGCCATAGATGTTTGGGTTTATTTCTAAACTCAGTTTTATTCTGTTGGTCTATATGTCTCTCTTTATGTCAGGATTCAAACCCTCACTTCTTGAAGTGGAGGTGAGTAAAGCAGAGAGAGATTCATACCAAAAAACACATATATCTACAAAAATGTAAAATTTAGAGTTTCTGTCATTGAAGAGCTCACAGCCTAAATCAGGAATGTGCAATCCCTTGAAATTACACAAAATATTTTCATGAATGTATGGATCACATTTATCTAGGGAGAGGGATCAATAGTTTTCCTTAGATTCCCAGAAGTGTATATAAAACAAACACACGGGTAAAAATTAATTAAGAGAACAGTCATTCTCAATCCTAAGTATATATTTGAATCTCCCAGGAAGCTTTTAAAAACTACTAATTCTTGGAAGTCATACCTACAGTTTCAGATTCAATTACATGGAAGTGAAGTCCATGTATTAGTATGTTTTTTAAAGCTCCCAAGTTATTCTAATGTGTGGCCAGTATTGAGGACTCCCTGTCTAAAGGGAGAATCATTATTATCATATAATGATAAAATTTACTACACATTTTATAAATAATTGCAATATAATGTGATAAATATCAAATACAGATATCTATAATAACTATTCTCTTTTCCCTTAAGGTATCACAGATTATGATTGGGAAATTTCTGATATAATATAAAGACTGAGAAAAAATTTTAAGAGAATTTTTAACCCAAATCCTTATATATATTTTTATTTTCTCTATCTGTTTCTGGATGCTGCCTCAAAATATCCCACTGAGCCATCTTTGACTGCAACCTCATACCGGTTAAGCCACTCCTGGTTTCCTGACCCTCAGAAATTGGGTGGGACAATGTATATTTGTTGTCACAAATAGGAAAGTCTTGGGATTACTTGTTATTCACTAATAGAGGACAATGCAGAGGGCAAATAAATATTCAAACGCTCTATAAAATAAGCATGCTCTCCATGAGTGTTCCCATGTGTAGAAGAAAGACAATGGTTGGCTTTGTGGTAAGGCACCTAGGTTCCAGTTTAGCCTCATTGATTGCTCTGTGAAATGGGAATTACAACACTTACCTCCTTGGCCAGAATTGGATCACATGTCCATAGCTAAATCAGTTATGGCTCATCCCTTTTGGCTCAGGCTGGGGCTGTGACTGGTTAGAGGAAAGTAGATACATATACAACATTAGGGTCTACTCAGACAAGGGTTTAATTTTTTTTAATAAGAATAGAAACCATCTCCTACCATCATATATTAACACGATGACCTTAAACAAATAGCCTCCCCAAGCCTCCCAGAACAGAAGCACTGATGACAAGTCTTGAGTGTGTATAGTGGGATAAGTAAGAGAAACAAATAAATACAAAAGTTATAATTTTTTAAATGTTACATTGAAAAGAAGATTTGGAAAGATAATTTTGACATAACTGCCAAAAGTATTCTGTATTTATTGTATACAATTTAGACTTGAAAATTAGCCTTCCCTAAGGTAACCGACTATAGCATCGGTAGGAATGAACCATCATGTAATGTGATGGTAGTATTACAGGAAGTTAATAGTATCTAAAATATCTTCCAGTTAGTACAAAGGAAACATATTTTTCATAAGTTGCTTAGGATTTCTAAGAGTAATCTGGAGGTTTAATGAGGAGATTTTTTATTCTAGTTCATTGATAACATGGTACCAATAAAGAATGATTTCCTTATACCAACAGATGGACACAAATAAAAAACACAGAATGATAAAAATTTTACTTTCTTAAGCAAATGAACAAATAGCAAAACAGCAAAGCAGTTTCCTGTAGTCATAACTGAAAATAAATTATAGGAGAGTTTTATCAAGTACTTAAAATCTTCAATTTCTATAGATTTCCAAGTTTGTTGAATAAGTACAGGGGGCCCATATTTTTTTAGACTGCATTTTTTCTGTACCACAAATGATTTTCTATATATCTTTTTTCCAAAGCTAGTGAGCAATTTATTAAGGTTCACTGTCCCTTTGTATGACCTGTATTTTATAATATGGGTAAAGAAAACAACAATAACTCTTTATAGGCTTTATATGAAGTAGCGGAAAAGAGATCATCTGGGTAGTTATTATTTTACAGCTTCTCTTAGGTATTTGGTAGCTCCCCAAAGGCAATGAACCATGGAAGCAAGAGTTCGTTTTAACCTTTTATTGTAGTTTCCCCCTAGATCCTGGTTTGGACTTTCAAATCAGAGTTCACACTTGAACTCCTATAAAATGCCAGGTGAGGAGTTGGGAACACAACTTGGGTAGGTGAGACTCTTGTAAGTACCAAAATATCACAGTATTGGATTCTAGACATTTTAAATTCGAAGTTTTAAATGTTTTCTTGATATGCAAAAGTTAAATGATGTAGTTGAGTTACTTTCAGGTAAACTCCTCATTAAAAGAGTACTGTGGGGGTGCCTGGGTGGCTCAGTCAGTTAAGCATCCAACTCTTGATTTCTGCTCAGGTCATGATCTCAGGGTCCTGGGATCCAGCCCCACATTGTGCTCCCCACTCTGTGGAGAATCTGCTTGTCTCTTTCTCCCTATGCCTCTCCCCATCTTTCACTCTCTCTCAATAAATTAATCTTTTCTAAAAATTTAAAAATAAATAAGAGTACTAAGTTTCTACTATATAATATGTTCTGACTGCTTCTGCATATAGATAGCAACATAGATATTTTATTTTTAGTTTTTAGTTTGAGTTAGAATCTTTGGCTCACAACTCATTTATTATTTAACCACTTCATGCCTCAGTTTCCTTGCCGATAAGTACTTACTTGACCTCTGTAAAATGAGGATAATATCTACCTTGTAACTGATGTTGGTATTAGGATTAAATGAGTTAATACATGTCAATAGTTAGAACAATGCCAGGTACAAATATTAACATATTTTTAAGAAAAAAGTAAAACTGTATATATTTTTACTCATCTCTAACGCTTATGTGCAAAAGCTATTGTTTTTTATAGCAGTGGCTGCTGTGGTTTCTAATCTTATCATGGGCAGTTTATTTAGCTGGATGTAGGAAGTCCATGGATTTTTGGGGTTCTGATCCTTTTATACCCAGGCCTCTGGTTTACACTCTAACTTCTTATGACAATGACTCAAATCACTGCCATCCAACTTGCCTGGCAGCTTCTACAAAACGACTTCTCTGTGTCCAGCTCATGGGGAACAGATGTTAAAGTGAAAAAATAACACCATAACAATTTCCCCTAATTAGCACCTTTGTGAGTAAACTGAACAAGAAGACTGAACTGTCCTAGAAACTAAATTACCCTCTCATCTGTGGGAGAACCTTCCAGCTCAGCAGCATGAGTCACTACAGCAGAGATAACTCCTCTGTGCCTCTTCTGTGAACAAATGGGGCCTTCAGTCTTTCAGGTTATAAATCTGGCCATTTCTTCTTCTTCTTTTTTTTTTTTTTTTTAAGATTTTATTTATTTACTTGACAAACAGATCACAAGTAGGCAGAGGGGCAGGCAGAGAGAGAGCCGGGGAAGCAGGCTCTCACCAAGCAGAGAGCCCGATGCGGGGCTCAATCCCAGGACCCTGAGATCATGACCTGAGCCAAAGGCAGAGGCTCAACCCACTGAGCCACCCAGGTGCCCCTAAATCTGGCCATTTCTAAAAGCAATTTAATCATTCTCCATTTTTAAAAAGCCCATGTTTTTCTACTATCATCTCCTTCTTCTCCTTCTCCTCCTCCTCCTCCTCCTTCTTATTTTTGCTTCTCCTCATTCATAAACACAAAGACATTCATAAACACATTATGACTGACTCAGAAATTCCATTATTTTTATGACCTCCTATCAGGAGTAGCATAAAAATATTACCAAATTAAGAACTAGCAAGGCAACCTCTAGAAGGAAGGAAGGAAAGGAGGGAGAGAGGGAGGAAGGAAGGAAGGAAAAAAGGAAGGAAGGGAGGAAGGAAGGAAGGTAGGTGGGTGGGTTGGGGGGAGGGAGAAAACCCTATTTTGTCACAAGAAGCTCCCAATCAAAATCACATGATACCGAGTCAAGATGGCGGAGAAGTAGCAGGCTGAGACTACTTCAGGTAGCGGGAGATCAGCTAGATAGCTGATCTAAATATTGAAAACACCTACAAATCCAACGGGAGATCGAAGAGAAGAAGAACAGCAATTCTAGAAACAGAAAATCAACACGTTCTGAAAGGTAGGACTGGCAGAGAAGTGAATCCAAAGCGACGGGAAGATAGACCGCAGGGGTAGGGGCCGGCTCCCGGCAAGCGGCGGAGCAACGGAGCGCAAAATCAGGACTTTTAAAAGTCTGTTCCGCTGAGGGACATCGCTCCAGAGGCTTAACCGGTGTGAAGCCCATGCGGGGTCAGCGTGGCCTCAGGTCCCGCAGGGTCACAGAAGGATCGGGGGTGTCTGAGTGTCGCAGAGCTTACAGGTATTAGAACGGGGAAGCCGGCTACAGAGACAGAGCCGAGGAGTGAACTCTAAGCTCGGGGTTACCTTGAACCGGTCGCAGGCTCGGACACCTCGGAGCGCGGCCGGAGGCCAGCGTGACGGGAGTAATTGGGCGCTGTTTTACGAGGGCGCACTGAGGAGTGGGGCCCCGGGCTCTCGGCTCCTCCGGGCCGGAGACTGGGAGGCCGCCATCTTCATTCCCGTCCTCCGGAACTCTACGGAAAGCGCTCAGGGAACAAAAGCTCCCGAAAGCAAACCCGAGCGGATTACTCAGCCCGGCCCCTGGTAAGGGCGGTGCAACTCCACCTGGGGCAAAGACACTTGAGAATCACTACAACAGGCCCCTCCCCCAGAAAATCAACAAGAAACCCAGCCAGGACTAAGTTCACCTACCAAGGAGTGCAGTTTCAATACCTAGGAGACCAGCGGCATTCCAGAGGAGGAGAAAGCAAAGCACGGAACTCAAGGCTTTCTCCCCATGATTCTTTAGCCTTGCAGTTAATGTAATTTTTTTTTCTTTTTCAATTTTTTTTTCTCTTCTTCTGCTAAATTTTTTTAACTTTTACCCTTTTCTTTTTTAACGTTTTTTAACTAGTTTATCTAATATATATATATTTTTTTTCCTTTTTTATTTTTTCATTATTGGTTTTCTTTTTTTATTTGTTTCTTTTTTCTTTTTTCTTTTTTTTTTCTTTCTGAACCTCTTTATATCCCCTTTCCTCCCCCTCACGATTTGGGATCTCTTCTGATTTGGCTAAAGCATATTTTCCTGGGGTTGTTGCCACCCTTTTAGTATTTTACTTGCTGCTTCATATACTCTTATCTGGACAAAATGACAAGGCGGAAAGATTCACCACAAAAAAAAAAAAAAAAGAACAAGAGGCAGTACCAAAGGCTAGGGACCTAATCAATACAGACATTGGTAATATGTCAGATCTAGAGTTCAGAATGATGATTCTCAAGGTTCTAGCTGGGCTCGAAAAAGGCATGGAAGATATTAGAGAAACCCTCTCGGGAGATATAAAAGCCCTTTCTGGAGAAATAAAAGAACTAAAATCTAACCAAGTCGAAATCGAAAAAGCTATTAATGAGGTGCAATCAAAAATGGAGGCTCTCACTGCTAGGATAAATGTGGCAGAAGAAAGAATTAGCGATATAGAAGACCAAATGACAGAGAATAAAGAAGCTGAGCAAAAGAGGGACAAACAGCTACTGGACGACGAGGGGAGAATTCGAGAGATAAGTGACACCATAAGATGAAACAACATTAGAATAATTGGGATTCCAGAAGAAGAGGAAACAGAGAGGGGAGCAGAAGGTATATTGGAGAGAATTATTGGA
This sequence comes from Lontra canadensis, assembly GCF_010015895.1. NCBI lineage: Eukaryota > Metazoa > Chordata > Mammalia > Carnivora > Mustelidae > Lontra > Lontra canadensis. The sequence goes on along the minus strand of NW_022631003.1, from coordinate 32,251,573 downwards.
GAGAATTTCCCCAATATGGCAAAGGGAACAAGCATCAAAATCCAGGAGGTTCAGAGAACCCCCCTCAAAATCAGTAAGAATAGGTCCACACCCCGTCACCTAATAGTAAAATTTACAAGTCTTAGTGACAAAGAGAAAATCCTGAAAGCAGCCCCCGGAAAAAGAAGTCTGTAACATACAATGGTAAAAATATTCCATTGGCAGCAGACTTATCCACAGAGACCTGGCAGGCCAGAAAGAGCTGGCATGATATATTCAGAGTACTAAATGAGAAAAACATGCAGCCAAGAATACTATATCCAGCTAGGCTATTATTGAAAATAGAAGGAGAGATTAAAGGCTTCCAGGACAAACAAAAACTGAAAGAATTCGCAAACACCAAACCAGCTCTACAGGAAATATTGAAAGGGGTCCTCTAAGCAAAGAGAGAGCCTAAAAGTAGTAGATCAGAAAGGAACAGAAACAATATACAATAACAGTCACCTTACAGGCAATACAATGGCACTAAATTCATATCTCTCAATAGTTACCCTGAATGTTAATGGGCTAAATGCCCCAATCAAAAGACACAGGGTATCACAATGGATAAAAATACAAAACCCATCTATATGTTGCCTACAAGAAACTCATTTTAAACCCGAAGACACCTTCAGATTTAAAGTGAGGGGGTGGAAAAGAATTTACCATGCTAATGGACATCAGAAGAAAGCAGGAGTGGCAATCCTTATATCAGATCAATTAGATTTTAAACCAAAGACTATAATAAGAGATGAGGAAGGACACTATATCATACTCAAAGGATCTGTCCAACAAGAAGATCTAACAATTGTAAATATCTATGCCCCTAACGTGGGAGCAGCCAACTATATAAACCAATTAATAACAAAATCAAAGAAACACATCGACAATCATACAATAATAGTAGGGGACTTTAACACTCCCCCACTGAAATGGACAGATCATCCAAGCAAAAGATCAACAAGGAAATAAAGGCCTTCAATGACACACTGGACCAGATGGATATCACAGATATATTCAGAACATTTCATCCCAAAGCAACAGAATACACATTCTTCTCTAGTGCCCATGGAACATTCTCCAGAATAGATCACATCCTCGGTTCTAAATCAGGTCTCAACCAGTATCAAAAGATTGGGATCATTCCCTGCATATTTTCAGACCACAATGCTCTGAAGCTAGAACTCAATCACAAGAGGAAATTTGGAAAGAATCCAAATATATGGAGACTAAACAGCATCCTACTAAAGAATGAATGGGTCAACCAGGAAATTAAAGAAGAATTGAAAAAATTCATGGAAACAAATGATAATGAAAATACAATGGTTCAAAATCTGTGGGACACAACAAAGGCAGTCCTAAGAGGAAAATATATTGCGGTACAAGCCTTTCTCAAGAAACAAGAAAGGTCTCAGGTACACAGCCTAACCCTACACCTAAAGGAGCTGGAGAAAGAACAAGAAAGAAACCCTAAACCCAGCAGGAGAAGAGAAATCATAAAGATCAGAGCAGAAATCAATGAAATAGAAACCAAAAAAACAATAGAACAAATCAACGAAACTAGGAGCTGGTTCTTTGAAAGAATTAATAAGATTGATAAACCCCTGGCCAGACTTATCAAAAAGAAAAGAGAAAGGACCCAAATCAATAAAATCATGAATGAAAGAGGAGAGATCACAACTAACACCAAAGAAATACAGACAATTATAAGAACATATTATGAGCAACTCTATGCCAACAAATTTGACAATCTGGAAGAAATGGATGCATTCCTAGAGACATATAAACAACCACAACTGAACCAGGAAGAAATAGAAAGTCTGAACAGACCCATAACCAGTAAGGAGATTAAAACAGTCATCAAAAATCTCCAAACAAAAGCCCAGGGCCAGACGGCTTCCCGGGGGAATTCTACCAAACATTTAAGGAAGATCTAATTCCTATTCTCCTGAAACTGTTCCAAAAAATAGAAATGGAAGGAAAACTTCCAAACTCATTTTATGAGGCCAGCATCACCTTGATCCCAAAACCAGACAAGGATCCCATCAAAAAAGAGAACTACAGACCAATATCCTTGATGAACACAGATGCAAAAATTCTCACCAAAATACTAGCCAATAGGATTCAACAGTACATTAAAAGGATTATTCACCACGACCAAGTGGGATTTATTCCAGGGCTGCAAGGTTGGTTCAACATCCGCAAATCAATCAATGTGATACAACACATTAATAAAAGAAAGAACAGGAACCATATGATACTCTCCATAGATGCTGAAAAAGCATTTGACAAAGTACAGCATCTCTTCCTGATCAAAACTCTTCAAAGTGTAGGGATAGAGGGCACATACCTCAATATTATCAAAGCCATCTATGAAAAACCCATCGCAAATATCATTCTCAATGGAGAAAAACTGAAAGCTTTTCCGCTAAGGTCAGGAACACGGCAGGGATGTCCGTTATCACCACTGCTATTCAACGTAGTACTAGAAGTCCTAGCCTCAGCAATCAGACAACAAAAAGAAATTAAAGGCATCCAAATCGGCAAAGAAGAAGTCAAACTATCACTCTTCACAGATGATATGATACTATATGTGGAAAACCCAAAGGACTCCACTCCAAAACTGCTAGAACTGGTACAGGAATTCAGTAAAGTGTCAGGATATAAAATCAATGCACAGAAATCAGTCGCATTTCTCTACACGAACAACAAGACAGAAGAAAGAGAAATTAAGGAGTCCATCCCATTTACAATTGCACCCAAAACTATAAGATACCTAGGAATAAACCTAACCAAAGAGACTAAGAATCTATACACAGAAAACTATAAAGTACTCATGAAAGAAATTGAGGAAGACACAAAGAAATGGAAAAATGTTCCATGCTCCTGGATTGGAAGAATAAATATTGTGAAAATGTCTATGCTACCTAAAGCAATCTACACATTTAATGCAATTCCTATCAAAGTACCATCCATTTTTTTTTAAAGAAATGGAACAAATAATCCTAAAATTTATATGGAACCAGAAAAGACCGCGAATAGCCAAAGGAATATTGAAAAAGAAAGCCAAAGTTGGTGGCATCACAATTCCGGACTTCAAGCTCTACTACAAAGCTGTCATCATCAAGACAGCATGGTACTGGCACAAAAACAGACACATAGATCTATGGAACAGTATAGAGAGCCCACAAATAGACCCTCAACTCTATGGTCAACTAATCTTCGACAAAGCAGGAAAGAATGTCCAATGGAAAAAAGACAGCCTCTTCAATAAATGGTGTTGGGAAAATTGGACAGCCACATGCAGAATAATGAAATTGGATCATTTCCTTACACCACACACGAAAATAGACTCAAAATGGATGAAGGACCTCAATGTGAGAAAGGAATCCATCAAAATCCTTGAGGAGAACATAGGCAGCAACCTCTTCAACCTCAGCCGCAGCAACATCTTCCTAGGAACATCGCCAAAGGCAAGGGATGCAAGGGCAAAAATGAACTATTGGGATTTTATCAAGATCAAAAGCTTTTGCACAGCAAAGGAAACAGTTCACAAAACCAAAAGACAACTGACAGAATGGGAGAAGATATTTGCAAACGACATATCAGATAAAGGGCTAGTGTCCAGAATCTATAAAGAACTTATCAAACTCAACACCCAAAGAACAAAGAATCCAATCAAGAAATGGGCAGAAGACATGAACAGACATTTCTGCAAAGAAGACATCCAGATGGCCAACAGACACATGAAAAAGTGCTCCATATCACTCGGCATCAGGGAAATACAAATCAAAACCACAATGAGATACCACCTCACACCAGTCAGAATGGCTAAAATTAACAAGTCAGGAAATGACAGATGCTGGCGAGGATGCGGAGAAAGTGGAACCCTCCTACACTGTTGGTGGGAATGCAAGCTGATGCAACCACTCTGGAAAACAGCATGGAGGTTCCTCAAAATGTTGAAAATAGAACTACCCTATGACCCAGCAATTGCACTGCTGTGTATTTACCCTAAAGATACAAACGTAGTGATCCGAAGGGGCACGTGCACCCGAATGTTTATAGCAGCAATGTCTACAATAGCCAAACTATGGAAAGAACCTAGATGTCCATCAACAGACGAATGGATAAAGAAGATGTGGTATATATACACAATGGAATACTATGCAGCCATCAAAAGAAATGAAATCTTGCCATTTGCGATGATGTGGATGGAACTAGAGGGTATCATGCTTAGCGAAATAAGTCAATCGGAGAAAGACAACTATCATATGATCTCCCTGATATGAGGGAGAGGAGATGAAGCATGGGGGTTAAGGGGGTAGGAGAAGAGTAAATGAAGCAAGATGGGATTGGGAGGGAGATAAACCATAAGTGACTCTTAATCTCACAAAACAAACTGAGGGTTGCTGGGGGGAGGGGGGTTGGGGGGTGGGATTATTATGGACATTGGGGAGGGTATGTGCTATGTGAGTGCTGTGAAGTGTGTAAACCTGGCGATTCACAGACCTGTACCCCTGGGGAAAAAAATATATGTTTATAAAAAATAAAATTAAAAAAAAATCACATGATACCAAATGATGATTTTTGATGTTCTAACATGAAATCCAACATTCACTTGAGAATATTTTCTCCTGACTTAACATGCAGCATCCTCTGATAGCATTAGTTTTAATATCACAAGAGGAAACTCTAGCATCTCAACTCCTTCATTTGCATACTATAATTTCTATATGATTCAGTTCCATTATCAATTTGAAGCCCAGGAGCCCAAAATAAATGTATCATTATCACCAAATTACAGCATTTTTCTCTCCTTATGAAAATAAATTTATTCTGAAATTTATTCTAATCCAGCTCAAAATATCCAGCCACTATCACAGGGGTCTATTCTGAAGGCTAAAAGAAGAGTTAAAGAGTCCTCTGGTCTAAGGCCACTTTTAGAATCCATCAGTGAGAGAGGTTTCAAACCCCATCTTAAGGGTCCTAAAGGAAAGAAATTTTATAACATCTCCCAATAAATTCTTCTGAAGCTTTGGCTACACAGGGTGTGACAATACAGGAAAAAAAAATTCATAAATCATTCTTGAAAATCTTTCCTTTCATAGTCATATTCTACAAAGTGAATTTCTCAGGTCACCTGACTAACATCTTACTTTTTGCACAGTATACAAGTTGTTAGGATGAAATTTTTAATGTGTTGTCTTTTATTCAGCCTCTTATTTTCTCTTACCTTTAGTATATTTTAATAAGTGATGTAATCCTTACTAAAAAATCTTTATTTTGACTTAAGAAATTTATTGTTACATTGTCTTTCTGATAATCTTTAATCATTATAGATAATGTTGCTGTCTATGATTTCCATATTTATTATCTAATGTAACAGAAATAAGGGAAAAAGAAAGAGAGAGAAAGAAGGAACAGACAAATACACATTAGTGATTGGTCATGGATAACTTTGGAATATTTTTGCTTCAAGAATACAAACCAAATCAGTCCCTTTAAGCATTAAGTACAAATGCAAGTTTATGAAAGTCTATCAGTTTTTATAGCTTATAAGATTGAACGTTCCCTTTTCAAAAGGACTCATAAATGTTTTTGTTTCACAAGCAATGTTTATCTTCCTGAGTTCCTTTCATATGTTCCTAAAGAGCAATGTGGTTTTGTTTAGTAGGTATTTATTAAGACCCACTATCGACCAGACACTGTGTTCAAGGATGGGAAAACAAAGATGAGCAAAACCAGGTTCATAGCTGTGGAGTCTGAAGTCTTGCAGGAACTACCAACACATAAAACACATTATTTCCATGCAAGAGGCAACTACCATGAGGAAAGCTTCTACTGGATTACAGGAGGCCGAAGGGATATGAAGTCAGGGAAGGCTTCCTAGAGGAGTGGCTGTAACTAGAAAATTTCTAATTTAATTTTTAAGAAAATAGTCTGTATAATAGAAAGTTAAAAAAATACTCAGTATTTATGGCATAGACTCTGGGATGGCACGTATTAGAAGATGAGAGTGAGTAGGAGGCAAAGTATAAATCAACTGTGTCACAGACAAAAAAAAAAAATTTCTTCTAAAATGCTTAAGCAGAGTTGGTGAACATTCACAGATACGCTTCTAAAATTCTGACACAATTCCAATCTGTGTGTCTGTGTGTGTGTGTTTTCCACACCAAGCAATTCTCTGACATTGGCTGAATGTCCTACAATTTAACTCAATTCTGATACCATCTGTCTGGAGATAGCATCAGATTCCACAGGTTAAAGGCTCAGTGCCACAAAAACGCCCCTCCACCCCTCCAACACACACACACACACACACACACACACACACACACACACATACACCTCAAATCCAAGTTGTCATTTGTGTTTCTGACCAACCAGCTATAAACTGGAGATTCCCAAGACTCCCTCCTTGGATTTGGTTAATTTGCTAAAGCAGCTCACAGAACTCAGAAACATTTGCTTATACTTGACAGTCCATTACAAAGGGATATAACTCAGGTATAACCAGATGGAAGAGATTTATAGGACAAGATATAGGAAGGGGCATACAGCTTCCATGGTGTGAGTGTGACACTCTGCTCGAACCTCCATATGTTCACCTACCCAGAAGCTCCTAAACCCCTTCTTTTGGGTTTTTATAAAGGTTTCATTACATTGGCATGATTAATTAAATCATTGACCATTGGTGACTGAACTCAATTTCTAGCCCCTCTTCTCTCGTGGAAGGAGGTCCTCCTGGCAACCAGCTCTCATCTTCAGGTGTTATCCAAAAAACACATAACATAAACTCGGGTGTGGCTGAAATGTGTTTTTTATGGCTATCAAGACACTTTTATCACTCTTATTGCTAAGGAAATTTTAAGAGTTTTAGTAGCTCCCTGCCAAATATGGGAGTTAGAGCAAGTGCATATTTGTTATAAATCACAGTATCACTGCCCCAACCCTGATCTTCAAACATAAATCCCTAATAGCAAAATAATCATAAAAATCAAAAGATATTGGCATATTACTAGAATCTCATTCAGTCATTAATAACTATCCAGGACATTGTCATCATATCATGCGAGAATGTCTCCTAAGCTGAGGCCACTCAGGTGTTTAGGCTTCCATCCCATCTTGTCAGGTTCCAAAAAACACTAGCAGTGTCAGCAATATATGGCTTCACCTTAGCAAGAGACATATCATTTCTTGCTCTGAGCCTTTTCTGAGGTGTTAATGTAATATTGGATTTCCTTCATTACATAACCCATTTATTCATTCTTTTCCCACAGCTACTAATTTTCCTTCTCTCCATTTATACCCAGACTTCCACCTTGGGAAGGGACATTAGGTTTGGTTGCTGTTCTGGTGTAGATTGCAGGCAGCAAGCAGTCCTGGTCTAGTACGTGCCTGCCCCTCCATCCACACTCATTCAGATAGGTAAGGTTACACAAATGCTGACCTAGTGGATTTTCATGACCATCAACCAATTCCCTGTTAATCCCAATTTTGCCAGATGGGGTAAAGGCACACCCCACCCCACCATGCCCTTAGGTATTCTAACATAAATATTTAAAACATAGTTACAGTTTCTTGCTTAGAAATCATCCCTGATTCCAGTCCCTGTAGTTTCAGCCCTATGACCATTACAACAAGTAGCTCTATTTACTGTTTTGCTCAAACCAGACCGTGGGTTATTATCACTTGGATGCTTTAAACAGACAAATATATCTGAAGCCACATGTCTGGAGAAGAAGGCATGGAGAGCCTCTCTGGATCTATTTTTAATATAATAACCCTAGGTAATTTTCTCATAATAAACTTCCCTCTATCCCTTGGGTGGACCAGTATTTGGGAATTACCTTCTAAAGAAATGATGCTCAAGTTTTGATATAGTTAAGAATAAGTGGGGTCAGGGCAACTGACTTCTGCCCAGGTCATGATCTCAGGGTCCTGGGATCCAGCTCTGAGTCCATCTCCCAGTCACCAGGAAGTCTACTTGTCCCTCCGGCCCTCCTCCCTGCTCATGCTCCCGCTCTCTATCTCTCTCCCAAATAAATAAAATATTAAAAAAAAATAAGTGGGGTCTCTGGTTTTTGTGTTTGGAGCCATTTTCCTATGAGATTCTAACACCTACCTAATGTAAGAAACCCTGGCCAAGACAAAATGTGATTGGTTTGCGTTTGGTTTCTTTAGGTAACCTGCACATGCTGTATAAGAAACTGGGCTTTTTAGACAAAATAGTAATACTAGTGAAATACTCCCATGTTTGGTGAAACTTTTAACACACAGCAGACATTGGTCAGTGCCCACCCTTAAACCCGTACTCCTCTACCGGCGGCCGATATTATATCTCTGGCCTGAGATGTAAATCTCAAACCTGAGGGCCAAAGGGCCTACATAAGTAACAAAATGGAAGAGCTAGGATGAGCAATCTCAGAGGCAGCCCTCAGCCAACATCTCTCAAGGACTCAGGTATAAATGCCCCAGCTCCCTCTCTCTTTGGCAGGGTAATTCCAAGGTATGTGTTTGCCGCAAGAGTAAGCCCTACTAACTCATTGTGGCTGGCTTAATAATGCATATTTTATGGGCTGCCTTCCCTTCCCCGTATTCCCGCCCTGCTCCCTTATTAGTGTTCCCTGCACCTCTAAATTACAGCAAATCTTTATCTCAAGGTCTGCTTCCAAGGATTAAATCAAGGGGACATGTCCCATTAAGTACAATGATATCTTCAGGTTCGAAGAATATCTTATAAATACCCCAAAATAAAGCCAAAACTGCAAAGATAATGAACAAGACAGGCCAGTTTAACAATAATGTTTTATAAAGCATATTAGAAAACAGACATTTGTTCATGATTTTGGTACCAGGAACATAACATGGCTTGCACACACATGGAAGAAAATCACAGTAAGGCGTATCACCAAGTAAGGACACGTCAGTTATCATTCTAGGTACACGGCCAAACAATGGTAGAGATGGCAAGGGAGGTGTCAGGTGGAAACCTGAAGAGAGGTATCAGTTTTTTTATAAGAATGTAAGTGTAAGCATACATACTGAAAAATCCTGGGAGACTTCAAACCCACTGCTTCTCCAGCTGACTCTGATCTGAACAGTATAATTAATAAATCATGACACACTGATGTGCTGAGGCTGGCTCAGACCAGCTCATGAAAGCCTGAAAGCTGATTGTTAATTTCAGGAATTTTGCAAGCCGGATTACTTCATATAATAGTTTGAAATAGGCCATAGTGGGGGTATTTATACCACAGAAATAGCCAAACACTATAAATTAGGCTTCCTTCTTTCCCAAGAGCCCCAAGTTTGAAATAGGCCATAGTGGGGGTATTTATACCACAGAAATGGCCAAACATTATAAATTAGGCTTCCTTCCTTCCCCAAGAGCCAATTGTTAAACATTTACCATCATAGCACTGAATCATGATGTTGTCATTATTCACCTGCTCTATTAATTAGTCAGTCTTACTGCAACAGGTAGACCAAGGACTGGCAATAGATCAAGATTCACTTCAAGGAATGCCTTGTAAAATTCTACTCAATTGTAGGAGATCAAAAAAGATATTGTCCAAGTAGGTAGTCTTTACATTGAGCTTTGCTTGGGGGTTTACATATAAAAATAGTTTTAGGGGATTAAATTTTCAAATCTTCAACTTTCATATATGCTCTTTCCAAAAACTAATTTGCCTGAGAATGAGGCTACTTCTCTCCATGGTCCTTCTCCCATTTTATAGAAAAAAAGGTATGCCTTCACACACACACAAACACCAAATCTCACTACTGGGCATTACTATGTGTAAAAGTTTCCAAGGCCCCAAACAAAGGCATACAGGAAAAGACTGGTTTGGAAGAAGACTCTTTCCATGATTAATCAAGGCTTCTTAAATACACAGAAGCTGCTGTCTTCTCCTGTTTTACAGATATGTATAAAATACATATTTTATTTTATTAAAATATTTCAGAATATTAATGTTTATATATTTTATAATATATACATATTATAAATGAATATAAATATATATAAATATATGTTAAGATGAAGTTTGCATTAAAAACAAAAATATTTTGACCGGTTTTTAAATTTTTCTGAATTTAGAACAATTGAGGAAATATAGATCAATAACGCTGATTCTTTTTGTTGTAACTTGGAGTGCTTTACAGGACTACCTAAAAACTTAAGATACTTTGAAAATCCCATAGCTATAAATTTCTCATGCCTGCTTTCCTATTCAGGGTGCTTTATCCAGTAACGTAATAAAAACACATTTAATCAAATCATATCATGAAATATTTATCCAATTACAGTCATTTCATTTTATAAGACATTCAATATTTTCTACTTCCTAATAACAAAAACCTGAATTTACTTAAAATTACAATTAAAGTAAATTTAGATGTCAAGTCAAAACTGACCGAAAGGGCGCATAGTTTTTAGGAAAATTCCTTTCCCAGGCACAGGAGCAAAGAAGTTTGGCATTTCAAGCTGAGGTTACTTTCACAGCCCTTACTATTAGCCTGGGAAGTCCCGTCTCTCCACAGGTGGACTGGATGGGGGCAAATAAATGCCCATCCAGAACATCCAAAAGAAAAGAGAGGGAAAAAAATTCCTTTGAAGAATTTACTCACTGCAAGTGTTCATTATAGGTGCTATTTAACATAGAAAGTACCATCACTGATGTGTGGGGGGGAAAAAGTTTCTGAAAGGAATCTAGAAGACAGTATTTTTAAAGCATTGTGATCTTTGAAAAAAATTAAATGTGTGAGTGTATTCAAATATATACATGTGCTCACGTCAGTGAGCACATATACTCAAATATACACATGTGAATGTTGACTTTTGCCATTTCATTTAAGTAGAGTGGTGAGCAGAAAAAAGGAAAAACCTCTGATTCCTATGAAGAGTCACTAATCCCCAGCCAAGAGTATATCTCATTGCTTTATTTTTTCAAGTGTACCAAAATGTTGGCTTTTTTTAGATCCTGTGATCTAAGTGTGCCTGATGTAAGTTCTACTGTTGAGTCACACCAGATAGTAAATGTCTGTTATTCATAGTATCAAAGTAGTAAATGCGCTCCTGATATAGGCTAAGCCTGGGCATTTATGAGGCACCTGCACTTTTAAGAGTTCATATTGGCAGAACACACTGAATCGTTTCTTCTAAAACCATCTACTAAAAACAACCCTCTTTTCCCTCTTTATTAAGCATTCCAGAAGTTACAGTATCCCATAAAATCGAAATCATGTGGGAGTAAAATTTATATTCTTCCACAAAGTTCCTCCCAGCATTACAAATGATGTATTTGTGGCCCTTCAAACTGGTGTGGCAGCCATCTATGGTGACTGTTCTAATAAAATTCTCAATTTAAGGGTAACTTGTTTTGGCAACTAGACAATTTCATTTAGCCAGTTTGGAAGTGTGGAAGCAGATAAAAACCTTATTGATCAAGAAAAGAGAAAGTTTGTGGATGTGTATTTTATGAAAAAACAATTTTGGGGCACTTGGGTGGCTCAGCTTGCTGGTTTCCGCTCAGGTCAAGACCTCAGGGTTGTGAATCAAGCACCCACCTGCTCCTGCTCAGCTGAGTCCACCTGAGAGTCTCTCCACCTCCCTCTGCCACTCCCCCACTCTCCTACGCATCAACGCCCATGTATACTCTCTCTAAGTCAATCAATCCGGCAAATCTTAAGGAAAAAAAAAACAAACAAACAAAACTCAGTGGCCACTTTTGTTCAACCAACTGCAGATACTGCCTTGCCTTTTTTTTTTTTTTTTTGGCATATACTGTATAAAGAATGGCAAGAAATAAACTCTATTTTAATGAAGAAAATCTATACCTATTTTGTTTTCTAGAAATGGGACAAATAATCTATCCTGGCAGTTCATCCATTTGTGTTCATTGGGAAACTTACTTAAAAACTCTCTTCTTTTGCAAATGTGTTCAGTAGTATTGATTTAAGCTTCAGCTTCTCACATTCAAGATATGAAATGAAATGATTACTTATGTGCTTGAAAGGAAATAAAAGACAGAAAATGATTACTGTTAAAAGATATATATTATATATTGTTAATATACATATATTATATTAACATATTAATATGTCATTAATATGTATTAATATATTAATATAATAGAAATATATATCTTTTTTTAAGCCAAAGGTACCACATTTTAGAGAGCAAGAGAAAGGGAATAAAGATAATCAAAGATTTCATTGTGTATATATACAATGGAATACTATGCAGCCATCAAAAGAAATGAAATCTTGCCATTTGCGACGACGTGGATGGAACTAGAGGGTATCATGCTTAGCGAAATAAGTCAATTGGAGAAAGACAACTATCATATGATCTCCCTGATATGAGGAAGTGGAGATGCAACATGGGGGGTTAAAGGGGTAGGAGAAGAATAAATGAAACAAAATGGGATTGGGAGGGAGACAAACCATAAGTGACTCTTAATCTCACAAAACAAACTGAGGGTTGCTAGGGGGAGGGGGGTTGGGAGAGGGGGGTGGAGTTACGGACATTGGGGAGGGTATGTGCTATGGTGAGTGCTGTGAAGTGTGTAAACCTGGCGATTCACAGACCTGTACTCCTGGGGATAAAAATATATTATACATTTATTTAAAAATAAATTAATTAATTAAAACTAAAAAAAAAAGATAATAAAAGATTTCAATGGTGAAAAGAACTAGGCATGTTCAATCCAGAGTAAGACACATATGGTTAAATGACAATTATGAAAGGGAGCAGCCATTGGTTTTACTTACAGTTGAACAATTAGATGAAGTGCAGCAGAATTAAGAATTCCCCTCTTCACTCAGGCCCCATCGAGGGCAGTTCCCCCGGCCCATTATGAAGTCTTCCACAGCCCTCAATTGGGTAGAAACAGATAAAGGCCTCTATTCCCTGCTTCCCTCCTCCCACCTATTTCCTTTTCTTCTTTTTGCTTGTCTCTCTCCTTTCTTGACAGCACCCAGCTTAGCTGGTGCAGTGTTTTTGACCATCTTGAGTCTGTCCAGTTATATTTGCCCCAGTCTATTGAGGAGCTTCAATTTGTTCTGTGTGTAAACAAAAACGTCTTATTTCTTCCAATAAATAACAGCATCCAAATATTTCTGTCAATGCTCCCCTTTTCTCCTTGCTGATTAATGCCCTTAAAAATACGTTTAGCTGGGATGCCTGGGTGGCTCAGTCAGTTAAGCATCTGCCTTTGGCTCAGGTCATGATCCCAGGGTCCTGGGATGGAGTCCCACATCAGGCTCCTTGCTCAGCAGGGAGCCTACTTCTCCCTCTGCCTGCCACTCCCCCTGCTTGTGCTCTATCTCCAACAAATAAATATATAAAATATTTAAAATTTTTTTCAACCACTTTTACTTATTACAACAGTCTAATTCCAGTGTTTAAGACACAGTACTATTTGTTTTGAGACTTTAAGTTGCTATATTGAAATTATTTTTCCTTTTCTTTCTAGCTCAGGCTGAGAGTATGTGAATGTGTGTGGTAGGGACAAGATACGGTTCTTAGGGACAGGTGTTTCTGACCTGCTCTAGCAGGACTCACCTCGTCCTCTTTTTGGTGCTGGCTCCTCCAGCATTGGAGCAGTGAGAAATGAAGGAATGGGGCCAATGCCTCCTTACTTGACAGAGCAAGCTTGCAGTTCTGACTGCTGTCAATTCTGTTTCTCCAACCTAGAACAGCTGGCTTTGTTTCTGTTTGTGTGTCTCGGGGCAAAATGCCGGTCTGGAAAACATGGGGTTCTTTGAAGGACCAGCCTTCCTCCTGCAAGGTTTCCAATTTGGGAGCAGGGCTCTGGCCAGACTACCCATCCACTGCTAGTTCCCACCCCTAGCCATCAGCCCCACAGCCTCTTGCTTCAGAGAACTCCTCTTCCAGGAAACAGCCTATCCTCATCCCCTATCCCACTCAACTTTCATGTCACTTTCAGCCTAAGTGAAAAAAGTAACACTGTGTCTCTGCAACCGGCTCTCCCAGCATATTTCTTTGCAGACCTTTCTCTACTTGTCCCTGGAACAACGAGTACTCAGCAGGTCAAATGGGTCTCAGATTTCAATGAAGAGATCCCTAGTTTCTGACTCTGTGAAGGTGGGGAGGGCAGAAGAGTTCAGGCACCCTGTTCCCCACCGTCTACCATCTACTCACACCCAGCATGGACCCACCCCGCCCACCCCAGCCCCTCAAACTCTCTTGGCAATTATTTTGAGGTCTCTCTTTGGTCTTGGGAAGGGATAATGTATATATATGGAAAGAATAACTTCTTTCTACAAAGACAGCACCTTTTTAGGGGCAGCATTTTCTCTCCAACTACTCCCACCAACCCCACGCCACCACCCCCCACCCCTGGCCCCACACAGATACATGCAGTTTACTAGAGGACCTTATCTGGGAAGGGAAGGCAGGGACGATGGTTGGTTTTAGGGCTGGTTCTCAGCACCAGCCCCCCTCACTATACCCTGGTATCACACTAGTTGTAGAATGTATGGCACTTGGTGCCTTTAATCTCTCAGTAATACAAAAGGAATAACTGCATTTCACATTCCACTATGCATGGACTGATCTAGGTAAGTCACTGAAGCAACTTCCTGACCTTAGATCCACTTAGAGTCCTGGACTCCTGCTCCCACCTTGTTGGATGTTCAATCTTCCTTACTGATTTCTGGTACCTGTCAGGCAGCTCAGTTGTCCTAATCAGCCCCAGAATAGTACCTGGTATATGGGACATTTCTTCTTCTAATTACAAGATACAGACCAAAACCTCTCATTAACTAAGGTACCCCAATAACATAAAAATATACAACAAACCAAGTGAAGGTTAAGACCTAGGAGCAGAATGTCTATTGTCAGCTAAGCTCCTCTTATCATTTTCCCAAGACATGTGCATGTATCCTAGCTCACCTCTGCCAGAAACAGCCTTCTCTGTGTACCCATTTTATACTATCAATCAGAATATTCTTGAATTATTCCACATCCTTTCCCAACCCTGAGGGAAAGAACATCCCACATTCCCTTGGGTTATGGTTACTTTCATGCTTATCTAAAAGATGTATGCTTTTCCCCAGGTGATAGAGTCTTTTTGATTTCACTGACTGTGCCATATTATCCAAATCCCACCACCTCAAAGCAGAAGTCCACTGGCAAAGTTTTAGCAGAATCATTCTAAGTTGCACCCAAGTTAAATGTGTAGAACTATCATTTTTACAAAAATCAAAATGTATATGTTAATGCAAGGTCAACCTATGGCAAATTGCAAGGCAACTGCCCAAGGCTCCGGTGGTTTGGGAACCAAAGAAAACAGATGCCTGTGTGGCAACTGAGATGGTATCTATTGGAGGAAAAGCAACAGCTGAGTAGTTGGTGAAAGAGAAAAACCACAAGTGTCTTCAATACACAACTAACCTATAATTTCTAACAGTATCACCAAGGAAAAGGGATAAAATTGCCCCTTCCCTAAGACACAATCTGCAAGAAGTCCCTAAGACTTCTTTTCCCTACAATGCTTACAACAGCCTTGCCCTTTTAGAGGTTTTAGAGGTTTTATACTCTGCCTGTTTCTGAATGTGGATGAAGGAAGGAAAACAGATGAGGCATATATGTGGATGGAAGCAACTTCAAAATTCTGAAACTATGGAGCTGTTAATAAATGAACTTCTAAGTGGATATGACTCCAAAATTATTTTTCAACTCTTTGAATCTATAGGCATGAAATTTATTTTTCCATGGCCACAGATAAACAACTGGAAATGAAAGTGAGCTTTAACACATGTTTCCATGTTTTTTTTTTCTCTAGGGATTTATGTCATGAATGAGTAAGGGGGAAAAGAAACTATCTAGGAAATCCAATGCATGGTTCCACCTTCTTTCTAAATATCACAAATACAACATTATACCATTCCTTAATTATATCCTTACATCCAAGACACACAGAAGATTTATAATTGATTTCTTAATTTACCTGTCTTGATAACAAATTTAGATAGTTATGACTCATTGTATTATACAGTGATAATTTCTAATTTGGTTTCCTGGTAGACTACAAGAATTAATCTGTCCTTCCCCAGTTGAATGTGTCAGTAACTCCTTGGAAGTAAATTGCTCTTCATAGGAATATTTAGAGAGAAAACAATCTTATTCCCTAGGAATTTTTCCTTCCTTCCTTCCTTCCTTCCTTCCTTCCTTCCTTCCTTTCTCTTTCTCTCTTTCCTGCTTTCTTCTCTTTCTCTCTTTCCTGCTTTCTCTCTCACTCTCTCTTTCCTTTCCTAATACCTAGGAATTTGAAGCACAAGTTCAAGCAAGTCACTTTGCTTGAATCTTAATGTCATCATTCATTTAATGAAGATGATGATGATGATGTATTATAACCCAAAAGCTCTGTTGTAATAATTGTTGTAGAAGACTTTATAAACTATGAGATCTGATGTAGACATTAGTTACCTACAAAATCCCTCTATAGGGTTCTGTACTTCTCCACATCACCCTATTTTATAATCAAGAGTAACTGACATTTGGATGTGTATTCCCAAATATATAATTATGTATGCAGATTGTCACAAGTTTATCAAGATTATTTCTAAACACTGCCCTTAAAGTAGTATGTAAAATGTGTGGCACATTTTAACTAAGTTAACCACCCTCCAGCTTTAATGGGTTCTATAACTCCTGTACTGCTCAGCCATTGCTAACTGCAAAATATAAGATCTGAATCTTATACTGCAAAAGCCATATTAGGAATTAACCAGCAAGTTCCAAGCACACAATCCTGTGTCTTCTCCAGAGAAATGAGAAGTTAAAATAACATCAATAAGCGGCTCACCAGAGCCCTTACAATGCTGGGTACAATGCTAAAGTCTTCTCATACATTTCCCACTTAATTTTTGTGGCAACCCTATGAGGTAAGAATTATTTTCCCCCATTTTAGAGATGTGAAAATTCTTATTTTCTAATAAGAAAAGTGCATGGACTGGACTTTTGATTGCTTCAATTTGGCTCACCCAGTAAACAGGGGTTGTTGGACCCTGAGAAGCAGAGGTAAGGGCAACATCAACCTATTAGTTGATCAGGCCCCAAGAAAAAGATTTTGCTTGGGCTTTTGCCTCTTTTTTACACATATGACTAGGAAAGAAAGAAAATAAAACATAAGGCAGGTCCCTAGAAATTTTTTTCTGCTCTACATCAAGTTTTTGAAAGGTTTGATTAGGGGTCCTTCACGGTCTCAGTTCTAAAGGGAAGATGGGACAACCTTCTAGATTTAGTTTGCTTTGACTCTCCTTAACACTAGGATGTATGCAAATTGAAAGATCCCTCATGAATATGTAAGCAGCACATATTCTCCCAAACACAAGTGTCCAAGTGCATTAATAGCTAAGGCTGCATTCCCTAGGAATCTTTTGAAAATCTGCCTGATGTTAGAAAGGTTTTTTCTTTTTCCTTCTGCAACACCCCAATTTTAACAGTCTGTGATGTATTTTTGTTTTTACCTTTTCTTTCATAAATGAGAAGAATTTCAGGGAGTGAGTGACAGGAAAATCTCAACTAGTCAGGGGTGATTTCCCTGCACAGGGCATCTGGTGAACATGACTTCTGCATTCATAGAGCTAAATCCTGCACCAGCTGTACACAATTAAGTGTAACATCATTCATTCCAAGCTGTCAGAGAGGAACACACAGAGGTCTCCTCATACTCCTGTGCCCCACAAAGTAGAATGTATGCTAATAAACCAATGTGATATAAGATGAAGCCACAGGATCATGGACATTTAGAATGAATGCCTAGACAAGGTTTATTCCATCACTCAGGCAGGAGTCTCATTTGCCTAGACGTAACAGCTAACATTTATCTATTGCTGTGTGACAAACTGCCACCAACTAGCAACTTAAAACAGTGCCCATTTATTATTTCATAGTTCCATAGGTCAAAAAGTCTGGTGGTCTTGGCTGGATCCTACAAGGCCAAAGACGGAGTATCAGCTGGGCTGAGCTCTCATGCAGATGCTCTGGAGAGGAATCTACTCCCAAGTGCATTCAAACAGTTGGCAGAACACAGCTCCTTGTTACCGTGGGACAGGGGCTCCATCTCCTTGATGGCTGTCAGCCCAACACTCCTCTCAGTGTCTCAGGTTCCTGGAGCCAACCATAGCGCATGAAATCCTTCTTGTGTCTTGAATCTCTTTGTCTTCCTCTTCCGCCACTAGCAGGAAAAAGCTTGCTGCT
Source organism: Lontra canadensis (assembly GCF_010015895.1). Lineage (NCBI taxonomy): Eukaryota > Metazoa > Chordata > Mammalia > Carnivora > Mustelidae > Lontra > Lontra canadensis. The sequence goes on along the minus strand of NW_022631003.1, from coordinate 32,233,317 downwards.
TTTTGTGTCCATGTGATTAGATTAGATTAGATTAGATTATATAATCTATCTTTTAAAAGGTTAACTCTGCCATATAATACACAACTTTCAGAGGTTCTTTGGATTCTTGGGAGGCCATTTGAGAATTCTGCCTACCACGCCTAGCAAGTAGAACTAATAAAAATATTGTCAGCCTTGTCCTATCCTCAAAAGGTCAAGACATTATAAGTATAGGTGAAGCTGGTGGAAATAACATCGAGAATCATGTTTAAATTTTGGGACATGAAGTTTCAAAGTTTAAAACTTAGACTGAAATGGTAAAGAGTCAATGTCCTTTGAAGAAAGTTGCAACATTACTTTAGCAACCAATTTTCCTTAATACATAGTTTTAGAAGACACTAAACTATCTGAACTTGCCTTACAAAAAATAAGAAACCCTAGCTGTCCTGCTGACTATGTACCTTTAATTCAGCAATCCCTTGATATCCTCTCCTTCATTCACAGCTGATGTCTTTAAATTAGCCTCGAGTCATACTGCCCTCCATCCCCTGACCTGCTCCCCTCAGTTTCTGAGCCCTTAGCACAGCCCTTGATTCCTGTTTACTGCCTTCTATCCCCCATCAGGCTCCACTGGAGCAAACTGCTGTAGCTCTTGCCTAAGGTGGTCTGTACTGCTTCTGGCCATTCTATAAGCAACTTCTCAGGAGCCATCTCTCTCTGCCAAGCCAAAGGGCCCCTGTGATTGACTTCTCCCAGCATCATATCACCTGCCAAGGAAACCTGCTCTATCCTCAAAGAATAACTAGTTCTTTCCTGGCTAAACTTATAACTCTTGAATTCCTTTTGTTTGTCATCCTGTTTTTATGCACTTTGTTCTTCCATTTACACATGATAAAAATATATCACCTATTATTTATTTTACTCAATTGCTTGTTTAGAATGACTTGTGTCTCCTTCACATTTAGGTCAATATTCACTCTTGGATTAGGCATGCTTGCAGATGGGCAAGATATGAGCAAATGTTAAAATGCTTTGTGATGAATTTGCCCAGGGATGATGATGTTCATGAGGTTGAGATGTTCTGGGTAGCCATCCCCAATTTAATGCCTGTGTATCACCCAAATGCCAAAACCTAAAAGGTTACGATGAGCCCAGGTTTATAAATGGTAAACTGCCAACCACACTTTTGGAAGCTGAGAGGTTAACAGAAGTTAAGAATTTTGAAATGCCTTTTCCTATTTAACTGGAACAAAAGTTGTTCCAGAGAGTTTCCTGGTTAAGTACATTCCCTGGTCCCTGCAAACTCAGAGGCCAATGTCAGAAATCTTTTTGCTGGCTATTAAACATGCATTTTTTTATCTTGATTTTTACTAATAATTGATATATTCATGAAAGTAAAATAAAGTATTTTTCCTTAGTCACTGCATTCAATTTAACATGTGTTGGACCTATCATGGTTTCCTAAGCTAAAATGCAAGTTGTGAAATTCCTATTTTTTTTTTAAATGAGTAAACTTCATCCAAAGCAGAAAACTTTGCTTTGAAAATAAATTTTGGGAATCTAAATGTAAGTATAATTTTATTAATTTCTAAAAATATAAATATTCTAAGTATTCTTGGCCCCAGGTTAAAAATTATTTTTTAACATCATTAAAAATGTTTTATTTCTTTTCCCTCTGTGCCATTAGGCAAGTCGTCCCTGATTCCAGATAACAAAGATGAAGCAGTATAACAAATAAGGGAATCAATTCCTGATAATATTTCCCAGATGATCACAATCAAATTGGGTGGATAGCAGCCATGTGCAAGCCCTCGGGGGTGGGAGAGAAGGGTTTTCACTCAGCAGCGATGTCATTACCATGGACTTTTTTTGCCATGGACTTCACCCTGCAGAATCCCTGTCAGGTCTTTTTCCTGCCTACTGGATCCAAAATAAAGCTTTGCAGCCAAAATATTCAGTGACAGATGGCTCATTTCATTGCTGTAATGTCACCCTTTGGGTCTCTGAGGGGGTGATTCCAGGAATAGAAAGCAGGGCAAATACAGAAATGGACTTAGAATCTAACAAAATCAGGGTTTCTCCAGTTACTGATGGAATAAAGAACTTCTAAATTCTTTTCATCTAACATGAGAGGCCCCTCTTCTCTCAATAAATGGTAATTAGTGCACAGAGTGTAGTATGGGTTCATCCCTCCTTTGACCCTGACAAGTTCAATGATTTTGAGTCTGTTCCTCAGTTTCCTCATAAGTAAAATGAGTATCATAACAGTACTTACCAAAGGCAACAAAAGCAAAAATAAACATGTGAGACTACATCAAATTAAAAGGTTTCTGCACAGCAAAGAAAGCCATCAACAAAATGAAAAGGCAACCTACTGAATAAGAAAATGTTTGCAAACCATATATCTAATAAGGGGTAACTATTGAAGATACATAAAAAACTTATACAACTCAACATAAAAAAAATAATAATCTTAGCCTTAGCTAAGAACCCAATAAATGGTGACTAACATATTCTTCCTTCTCTTTGATGAATTTGATTTTGTATAAAAAACAATACATAATAGAACATAAAACAAGAGGCACAACATAGGAAACCTATTAACAGAAACGATATTTTGTTAATATTCTTAATTCAGAATGGACTTAGACTAAATAATACCAAAATCAAATTGTGTTATTCTAAAATGGGGATGGGAGGTTGCTCCCCCTGAAACAGTCCATAAGAGACAATTAGTATTCTTTCCATTGTTGAGATCTCTAAGGCTATGGGAGATTATGACTTATTTCTAGTCACAGCTAGGTTCCCTTGATAAAATTTCTTACAGTCTCACTAGAATTGGTTCTAGATTTCATTTTTTAGCCACTTCCCTTTTTGAGAAAAGGTATGAACTTTTTCCATCATACACATTTACAAAGTTATAATTCACAAAGATTCTGGGCAGGTTTTTTGTTCTGTTTTTCATTTTTTCCCAAACTTGGCACATCCTAGTCTTTTCCCTAAGGTCTGTATCTGTACTACTATTTTCCAGTTTGTCTTGGTATCACTGCTTCACCATTTGGCCTCTGAGTCAACATAGTTTCACCACCATTATCTACACAGCACCACCTCCTCTGAATGGACTCACAAATGTCCTTCTCTGTTGCCTGCCTTCGCTGGGTCTGCTTTCCCATGACGTTACCTGTTACCCATCTGTCTACTCCTAAAGAATGCCATGAGGGAGTGACAGTGCTTCAGACAGAGTCTTAAGAATCTTGACACTCATTTGAATTTAGTGTCACTGTGTATCACTGAATTCCTAACCTCCTTTCTTCAAGACTTTTTCCAAACTGAAAGTGAACCAAGTTAATCAGATTCATATTTTCTAAAGCTCACAAGCTTTCTCTCTAATTATGATTAATTTGGTCTTGATGGCATTTATAGTTAATCACTGGGTACCAGAATCTTTATATATTTTACTTTTAATTATGAGTCTTTATATGTTTTACTTTTAATTATGGATATAATTAATTATATCCATTAAACATACTCATGTGTTAACAAGTGCTATTGTCCCCATTTTATAGGTGTGGAAACCAAGAATCAGGAAATATAAGCAACTTCCCCAAGAGCCTACAATATGAGGCTGCATTTCCCACCAAGCAAGATGTCCAAGAGTCCTTTGGAGGACACAGCAATTATTCTCAAGTGCATGTATGTATAAAAGTTATCTGACATGTTTATTAAAAGTGTATCCCATAGTCCATCACCCAAATTCCAGGCTCCAACCTCCAGATTCTGCTTCAGTCGGTGGATCTAGGCTTTGCCTTTCAACAAACTCTCTGGGAGATTTTGATGCAGGCCTTCTGCACAGCACACCCAGTTCAGGAGAGACCCAAACTGACCACATTACCAGCCATGTCCCACATGAAGAGACCCAAACTGACCGCATTACCAGCTATGTCCCATATGAAGCACCATATTTCCTGCTTTGCTTCTCCTTAAAGCCATAAATTAACCAAGTGCTGAGGTTTACTTTTATAACAAAACTTAGGCTGAATGGGATTTTCCAGAATTCAGGTTTTGTTGGGAGGCAGAATTATAGCCTGAGGATCAATAAAACTGGATTGTCTTTTTCCTTTACTGGCTTCTTGCCTGTCATTTGATAAAATAACCATATTGTGTCTCATTCTTCTCAATGGAATGTGAAAATTCGTGTCTGCTACTCACTGAAAAGACCTCTAAAGAGGAAAACGGACCATGGGAGGACCATGAAAAGCTCCAGGCAAAGAACACTGTGTGAGTCCTCAAGACTCAAATACTCTCTTATCTACATGGGGCATACTGATTTTATTATGGCTTTGATTTATTGCACAAAACATAAGGGATGACATATTCAGTTGGCATCTATGAGACTGGCAGGTAGAGACTTTACAATGTGCAGGTTTTGTGTTCTTGGAAAAGTTGTTTTAAGTCCTTGCACCTCCTTTTCTTCATGTGAGACGGGAAGACATACTATCAACTTCATGGGGTGCTGAGTTGTCACTTCATGATTTGCATAACTGAGCTTTGATGCATTATTCAGCCCAAATATTTTCATTCTCAACAGCTTACCTTCAAGCTGTTGTTAATATCAGTATATTCACTCTTATGTTCCTCTCTGTTTTATAGAAAACAAATATGACACTGGCCCTGCTCTTAGGAAAGTTACTCTCAAGCAGGTGAGACAATCTAATGTGATACCTAAAACCAGAAATTTGGTAGGATTTTCACAAATGGGGAAAAAGGGAGGAAAGCCAGGAAAGTGTATATAATGTGTTTTTAAAACATATTAGTTTTTAAAAACTAGTTTTTAAAACAATTTTAAAACAATTACAAATTTTTAAAACAATTTTAAAACAATTACCTAGTTTTTAAAAACAATTTTAAAACAATTACCAATTTCTCTATAGTTTTATATATATCCATTCAACATACCCACATAAAACATCTGTATACATATTTACATAACATGTAATTTACTAAAGATAAAATATACATATATATATCATTAATATGAGACATTTTGGAGAGAGAATAAAGAAAAGAAAGGAAACAAAAAAGAAATATAAGTAAATAATGTGTTTTTAAAAATACATGGATGATTGGGTGGCTCAGTGGGTTAAGCCTCTGCCTTCGGCTCAGGTCATGATCCCAGGGTCCTGGGATCGAGCCCCGCATCCGGTTCTCTGCTCAGCAGGGAGCCTGCTTCCTCCTCTCTCTCTGCCTGCTTCTCTGCCTACTTGTGATCTCTGTCTGTCAAATAAATAAAAATCTTTTAAAAAAGGGGGGGGCACCTGGGTGGCTCAGTGGGTTAAAAATACATGGATGTCCCATGATAAAAAGAGCATATGTGATATGACCTCAGCTAAGTAAATGTGCATTTGTGGGTGTATATGTGTCTGAGATATGTGAAAACATAAACAAAACACTAACAGGGGCTAGTTCAAGGTAGTGAGACTTAAGAGATTATTACTCTTTTTCTGTATTGTTAGACTATTTTTTATAATGTCATGTTATTTATAACTGGAAACATTATTCAAAGGATAGACTGTGTCAAAATATTTATTATTGTACATGATGTATTGTTTTATTTTGTCTTTTCAAGTGGTCTCTAAAAGGTATGAATTATTTTGAAATGAGAAAAATTATATTCTTTGAAGAGGTATTCTCAGTAGTAACAAAATGCAGTGGAAGAAAGATATTCTTAATAGAAGGCTATGGTTGCTTTAAGGACCCAAGTAAAGCACAGTGCACAATGAGCTGGTTTGCCAGAGCAAACTCACTGAACTCTTCTTTTTCTTCTTTCTTTTCTTTCTGTAGATGTTTTGAATTATGAAAATCTCAGATTTGTTGAAAGAATGTATTTTTTTTATCTTTACAGAATGGTTTTACTTATGTTTTTCCAATTCATTATCATTTTCTACAACTCAGCATGTCCCAAGCTGAATTTGGGATTTCTTTTCTGCCTCAACTTACTTCTCTTCCTGTCTCCTTTTTAAAGAGGTATGTCACCACCTTCAGCTGAGTCACCCAAACTGAATTTCAGGGATCCACCCTGGATTCCTCCCTCTGTACCCAGGGAGTCAATCATTTCTATACATACTATATCCATCAGCTTTCTCCTTATCACTTCTCTTCTCCATAGCCACTGTCCTCATTGGTCCTACCCAGATTGCAGCAATTATCTTTAAATTGGTCCCCTTATCTCCACTTAGAAAATTTGATAAAGCAGGAGAATGTCTAAACTTCTTTACATGTTTTGCAAACAAATGTGAGTTGCTTGCTTATCTTCTTTCCTTTAATGAACAGTCTCTCCCAAAACATGCTGTTTTGGGGGCTGTCAATCACAATATTCCCATGCCCCTTGATATTATAAGCTAGACAGTGAGAGCTTCATCCCCAGAGGCTCAATAAGTGGTTCAGGGATGGGCTTATGATAAGTAGGGGTAGACATTCTGTCCCAGGACTCCTCTGCTAGACATAGAAGAAAAATTCTTTCTTGCTTTTTTGGCAAGTCCCAGATTAATTAAGCAAACTCTTCTGTTAGACTTACTTCCTTGCAACTTTCTAGCAGGCCATATTCAAATAGTATAGACATAGAGCAAGTCAATTCTTTTAGTTGTCCCGTAAATAGGCAAATATTTTCATCTGGCTTGGGAACTAACTCCAGTTCTAAAAAGGTAATCAAATCAGTGGTGATTTATGATGATTTCTACTTTATTATCAGTGTGGTGGGTCCAAAAATTAATTAATTCCAATTTCTAATTCCAACTAGGCTATAAATGTCTTTTTTTTATTATCTCACATTAGGGGATTGTCATAGCAATTATCTATTTCTTATTCTTTTTATTGATTAATATATGCATAAAGAGTACACAAATTATATAGCTTAATAAGTTTTTACAATAGAATACAACTTTGCTACTACATATTTTTATGCACATAAATAAATTTTAAGATGTCCAAGGTCAGGACCATGCTTTCATTTTTCTCAACACCTGGTTCAATTCCAGGCTCAATGATAATGACCACTATTGATGTCACTGTACTTCACCTGCCAGACATTTTATGCTTGAAAGTCATCAGGTAAGACTATAGGAAGGCTACTGCAAAGCATTCATTTAACAATAATTCTGCCAGTATCTAAAAATTATTAAATGCTTATGGATACTATTATTATTTCAGTTTTACAGATTAGGAAACTGTGGTAGATGGAAATTTAAAAAGTGTCTGAGATCAAATAGCCAATAAGTGGAAGAGTAAGACTCCAAGAAAAAATTAAATTTCCAAAATATAATTTAAGCAATTCAGTCCTTCCACTGTGATAATAACCTTTTCCACTGAGATAAGAAAAACTTAACAATCTTTCTAAAGACCAAGAGACAACACACTTTTCTTTAGTAAACACTAGCAATGATTCGGTCTTGGAGGAAGAAAACAGTTGAATGAATTATAATAGCATTTAAAATTCTGCAAAAAAGACAAATAAGAGCGCATGTTATAATTAGAGACTTACTTTTTTATTACAGGCATTTTCCATTTCTTCTTGGATCCAGATCACCTCTGCCACACTGGCTTCTTCTTCATATTATTGGTTGTTTGGAATCTCTGGAATCCTTAATTTGGGTTCTCTTCCTATGGTGTGGGGTGATGCTTCTGAGTGGGCAGCCTGTTGCTCAACTTGTGAAATGCCCTGTACATTTTATTATAAGAGAATAAATGAAAAGGTCAGATTGTCCTTGAGGCCATTGAGAAAATCCCAACCAAAAAACCCAGCAAATCACATTTATTCAAATTGGTTAAGGTAAGAAATTCTTCAGATTCCTTAAGATACGTTAGAAATAGAGAGTGTGGTCCAAGATGATAACATAAAAAGATGGTAACATAAAAAGAACCTGAAGTTACTTAGTCCTATGAACACACCAAATCTACAATGACATATGGATTAATTCCCACTTGAAAACAAGAAAACTAGCTGAACAGTTTCCTCTACAACAAGGGATAAAAGGGCTGGAGAGGGTTAGGGAGAAGGAGGTATAAGAGAGGAAGAAGTCTTACCAAAACCTACACATGCCAGCACAAACCAGGGAGAGATCTCATAGACCAGAACCTCTCCTTGAAAAGTGAAGGGTTTATACCCGACACTGGGCACCCTAACCCTTGGAACCTGCACCAGAGAGGAGGCATGAAAAATGTCTGGATTTCAAAATCAATGGGGCTCACATCCAAGGGACCCAAGGAGTTGTGGGAATCTGAGATACTCCTTTTGAGGGGCTCCTGTGTAAGCTCACTCATTCCAAGAATCAGGACAAAGGCAGCAGTTTGAGAGGGGACTGGATTATTTGTGAGGGTGAGTTATTTTTAAAAGCATCTGCCAAAGGTGCATTAATTAGTTGGGATTTTCCTTGGGGGCAAAGGCACTGGAGAGTGACATTTTTTGCACTCCCCCTCTGCCTTGCTAACGCAACACAGGCAGGCACTCATGGACACAACTTAATAAAGCCACAGGCTTGCCTTGCCCCCCACGGAGCACATCCCAGTCCTCACTAAAGACATCAGCATGCTGTACTCCTAGAGCTCTTCTCTGGCATCACTAAAGCTGTAGGCATGCCTGCACCCAATGCTCTCTCCTGGACTCAATAAAGCCACAGGCAACTACAGCCTCACTGAAGCTGGTGGGGAGTACAATCCACACAGAAAAGTCCTCTTGGTTGTCTGGCTCTGGTGGTCAAAGGGGCTTGTGCTTCTGGACTCCAGGGTCTGTAACAATCAGAAAGACAATTCTTGGCAGCAGACAGCACACTGAAACAACACCCCCAGTCTGTACATGAAAAAGTCCCACTTAAATGTCCTGGAGTTTCAACCTGAGGGACGGGATTCAAATTTGCCACACATTTAAGGCTACAGAGCTGTTCTTAGGGAATATAGGTAAGGACATAACATCTGTGCACCCTCCCTTGACCTCACCAGAGCTCACTGGTACCTCCCAGAAAGGTGCTTAAACACTTTTCTGAAGCCTCAGGTCTTGCAAATGTTTCTCAGGGAACACCTCCAGATCCTGTTTAGGGTTCAGCAGGATCTATGATTGTGATCCCACAGGACTGTATATATTTGCACACTTTAAAAGTTGTTTCCTGGGGCACCTGCGTGGCTCAGTGGTATAAAACCTCGGTCTTTGGCTCAGGTCATGATCCCAGGGTCCTGGGATTGAGCCCCGAACCCCACATCAGTCTCTCTACTCAGCAGGGAGCCTGTTTCCTCCTCTCTCTCTGTCTCCCTTTCTGCCTACTTGTGATCTCTGCATACTTGTGATCAAATAAATAAATAAAATCTTAAATAAATAAATAAATAAATAAATAAATAAATAAATAAATAAAAGTTGTTTCCTGAGGATCTGGCTTCTAATCAGCCTGCATCTAGGTACTGACTGAAATAACTCCCTTTGGAACACTGTTGGCACACAACAACTGATACCTATAAAGAACAAATTAGGCTACTCAGATAATCACAAAGGTTTGGAGGACAACCAAGAGCCAGGGGAAGGTTAAAAGATAAGGTTCATCTACTACACAAGGACACTCCTTCCAGGAGGAGAGGTAGCTGTTTCACCTAATATATAGAAACAAACATAGAGAGTCAAGCAAAATGAAAAACTCAGGAATATGTTCCAAATAAAAGAGCAATAAACATTGGAAAAAGACTTTAATGAAATAGGGATAAATGGTCTACTTTATAAAGACTCTAAAGTAATGGTCATAAAAATGCTCACCAAATTCAAGAGAAGAAAGAATAAATATCATAAGAACTTCAACAAGAGACAGAAAAATGAGAAAGTACCAAACAGAAGTCACAGAGCTGAAGAATACAATAACTGAACTGAAAAAATTCACTAGAGGTGTTCAACAGCAAGCAGATTAGGTGATGGAGAAAAAGGGATCAGTGACCTAGAAGACAGCACTGTGGAACCTACCCAAATAGAGCAACAGCAAGAACAAAAAGGAATTCAAAAAGTGAAGATAGTTTAAAAGAACTATGAAACAATAAAGCAGAATAACATTTGCATCACAGGGGTCTCAGAAGGAAAAAAGAGAAAGAAAGGGGAAGAAAACATACTTGACAATATAAAGGCTGAAAATTTCCCTTAGCTGGGGAAGGAAACAGACCTACAGGTCCAGGAAGCTCAGAGAATTCTAAAAAAGATACACTCAAAGAGATCCACACCAAGACACATTGTAATTAAAATGTCAAAAGTTAAAGATGAAGAATCTTAAAAGGAACAAGAGAAAAACAGCCTGTTACATATGAGAGAACCCCCATAAGACTACCCACTGAGGGGCGCCTGGGTAACTCAGATGTTTCAGTGTTTGCCTTCTGCTCAGGTCATGATCTCCAGGTCCTGAGATGGAGCACCACATCCGGCTCCTGACTGGACCACCAGGGAGCCTACTTCTCCCCCTCCTTCTGCCTCTCCCCCTGCTTATGTGCTCTCTCTGTCTCTCTCAAAGAATAAATAAAATTTTTTAAATAAATAAATAAATAAGACTACCTGCTGAATTTTTAGCAGAGACTCTGCAGGCCAGAAGAGAGTGGCATCATATATTTAAAGTGCTGAAAAGAAAGAACTTCCAACCAAGAATACTATACCTGGCAAGGCTAGCATTCAAAACTGAAAGAGAGATTAAAGATTTTCCAGGCAAGCAAGAGGTAAGGGAGTTCATCAACACTAAACCAGCCATATGTGAAATGTTAAAGGATCTTCTTTAAGCTGAAAAGAAACAGCACTAATAACAAGAAAATATAGAAAGTAATGATCACTTATAATGCTAGTATGAAAGTTAAAAAACAAAAGTAATAAAATCAATTGTAACTACAATAATCAGCTAAGAGATATACGTAATAAAAATGTAAAATATGACATTGAAAACATAAAATATGAAGGGGATAGGCAGTAAAAAAGTAGACTTTTCTTAAGAATGCTTAAGTTACCACCAACTTAAAATGGACTGTTCTATATGAAACTCACAATAACCACAAAGCAAAAACCTACAGTAGGTACACAAAAGATAATGAGATAGGAATTTGAAATAACACTAAAATTCATAAAACCACAAAGAAAGCAAGAAAGAGAAGAAGAAAGGGACAGAGAGGAACTACAAAACCTCTAGAAAACAATGAACAAAATGGCAACAAGTATATACCTATTCAATAATTACTTAAAATATAAATAGACTAAATTCTCTAATCAAAGATATAGAGTTCTTGAATGAATAACAAAAACAAAAACAAGAGTCATTACATGCCCAGAATAGACTCACATCAGATCTAAAGACATATATACAATGAAAATGAAGGGATGGAAAAAGTTTCCATGCAACTGGAAATAAAAGAAAGCCATACTTATATCAGACAAAATACTTTAAAACAAAGACTGTAATAAAAGACAAAGGAAGGCATTACTTAATGACAAAGGTGTAAATCCAATAAAAGAACACAACATTTGTAAATATTTACATACCAAACCTAGGAGCAACTAAATACACAAACCAAATATTAATAGATCTAAAGGGAAAAATTAACAGCAATACAATGATAGTAGGGGATTATAATACCCCACTTATATTGAGGGATAAATCATCCAGACAATAATTAATAAGGAAATATCAGCCTTAAAAACATTAAATCAGAGGGACTTAATAAAAAATGCAGATCATTCCATCCAAAAGCAGCAAAATACATATTCTTTGCAACTACATATGGAGCATTCTCCAGGACAGATGACATGTTAGACCACAAAACAAATCTCAATAAATTTAAGAAGATTGAAATCTTTTCAAACATCTTTTTTGATCACATGGTATAAAACTAGAAATCAAGTACAATAAGAAAACTGAAAACTTCACAAGTATGTGAAGATTAAACAATGCGGTACTCAACAACCAATGGATCAATGAAGAAATCAAAGGGGAAATTTAAAAAATACTTTGAGATAAAAGAAAATGGAAATACAATAACCCAAAATCTATGGATACATCAAAAATAGTTCTATGAGGGAAGTTGGGACCAATACAGGCCTACATCAAGAAACAAGAAAAAGCTCAAATAAATAATCTAATCAGACAAAAAAGAACAGGTAAAGTCCAAGGGTAGTTGAAGAAAGGACATAATAAAGATTAGAATGGAAATAAATGAAATAGAGAATTAAAAAACAACAGAAAAGATCAATAAATCTAAGAGCTGCTTCTTTTGAAAGGTTGAACAAGATGGACAAAACTTTAGCTAGATTTACCAAGACAAAAAGAGAGAAGTCTCAAGTAAAATTAGAAATGAAAGAGAAGTTACAAAGATACTACAGAAATACAAAAGATCATAAGAGGCTTACCGTAAATAATTATATGCCAACAACTATACAGCATAGAAAAAAATGAATAAATTCCTAGAAATATATGCTTTTCAAAAAATAAATAAATTCCTAGAAATATATAACCCATGAGAGACTGTGAACTCTGAGAAACAAACTAAGGGTTTTGGAGGGAGGGTTCGAGGGTTGGGTAAGCCTGGTGGTGGGTATTAAGGAGGGCACGTATTGCGTGGAGCACTGGAAATGGTTCATAAACAACAAATCTTGGAACACTGAAAAATAAAATTAAATTTAAAAAAGAAAAAATAAAAATGAAGAAATAGTCTGGATGGACTGATTACTAGTAAGGCAATTGAATCAATAATAAAAGAAACCTCCCAAAAAACAAAAGTCCAGGACCAGACAGCTTCACTGGGTAATTCCAGCAAACTTCTAAAGAAAATTTAATACCTATCCTTCTCAATCTCTTCCAAAAAATTGGAAAGGAGGGAAAGCTTCCAAATTCACTTTACAAGGCCAGCATTACTTTGATACCAAAACCAGACAAGGACACTACAAAAAAAGAAATTACAGGCTAATATCCCTGATGAATGTAGATGCAAACAAAAATCCTCAACAAAATATTAGCAAACTGAATTCAACAATGCATTAAAAGGATCACACATTATGATCAAGAGGGACTTATTCCAGAATGCAAGCATGATTCAACATCTGCAAATCAATCACAATAACAACATGAAGGATAAAAATTATATCATTATCTCAATAGATGCAGAAAAAGCATCTGACAAAATTCAACACTCATTTATGATAAAAACTTCCAATGAAATGAGGCTAGAGGGAATCTACCTCAACATAACAAAGGTGGTATATGACAAACCCAAAGCAAACATCATACTTAACAGTGGGAAGCTGAAAGCTTTTTGTCTAAAATCAGAAACAAGACAAGGATGCCCACTTTCACCACTTTTGTTCAACATCACACTGGAAGCTCTTCCCACGGCAATTAGGTAAGAAAAAGAAATAAAAATCATCCAAATAGGAAAGAAAGAAGTAAAACTGTCACTATTTGCAGATGACATCATTCTGTATATACAAAACCCTAAGGATTCCACAAATAACAATTAGAACTAATAAATGAATTCAGTAAAGCTGCAGGACACAAAATTAGTAAATTAAAATTGGTTGTGTTGCTACATACTAATAATGGAAATTTATCAGGAAGAGAAACTTTAAAAACTATTCCAATTTAAATGGCATCAAAAGGAATACAATAACTAGGAAGAAATTTAACCAAGGAGGTGAAATACCTATACACTGAAAACTATAAGACAATAATAAAAGAAATTAAAGATACAAATGCATGCAAGTATATTTTGTGCTAATAAACTGAAGAATTCATATTGTTAAGATGTTCATATTACCAAAGTAATCAACAAATTTAATGAAATCTCTATCAAAATTCCAATGGCATTTTTTTCACAGTACTAGAACAGATAATTCTAAAATTTGTATGGAACAAAAAAGACCCCAAATACCCAAAGCAATCTTGAGGAAGAAGAATAAAACTGGAGGTAACATGCTCCCAGATTTACAACTATACTACAAAGCTATAATAATCACAACAATATGGTATTGGCATTAAAACCAATGCTTAGATCAATGGAATGGAAAAGAAAATTCAGGAAAAAAAAACACACATAAATAGTCAATGAATCTATGACAAAGGAGGCAAAAATATACAAGGGGGAAAGGGCAGTCTTTTCAACAAATGGTGTTGGGAATACTGGACAGCCACAAGCAAAAAAATGAAAGTGGACTCCTATTTTACACCATACACAAAATAAACTAAAAATGTATTAAAGACCTAAATGTAAAACTGAAACCATAAAAGGAGAAAATATTTGCAAGTAAACTCTTTGACATCAATCTTAGGAATATATATATTTTTTAAATCTGGCTTCTCAGGCAAAGATAACAAAAGCAAACAAAGCAAAAAACAAAAGGGACTACATCAAACTAAAAAGCTTCTTTCTGTACAGTGAAGGAAATTTTTATTAAAAAAATAAAACTTTTATTTTATTTCAATAAAATAGAAGGGCAAAATTCTGAATGCAAGAAGATATTTGCAAATCATATATAAGGTAAGGAGCTAATATTCAAAATGCATAGAGAACTCAATAACAACAACAAAAACAGTCTGATTTTTAAAATGGGCAAATAATCTGAAAAGACATTTTTCCAAAGACATTCACAGGTGGCCAATAGGTACATGAAAAGATGTTCAATATCACTAATAACCAGGGAAATGCCAATCAAAATCACAGTGAGATATCACTTCAGACCCGTTAGAATGGCTATTATCAAAAACAAAAGAAATAACAAGTATTGGGAATAATGTGGAGAAAAGAGATCCTTTCTTCACTGCTGGTTGGAATGTAAATTGGTGCCACCACTATGGAAGACAGTACAAAATTTCCTCAAAAAAATTAAGAATAGAACTACCATATAATCAATACCAATTCTGGGTACTTATCCAGAGAAAATAAAAACACTAGATTTTATCAGCCAAAGCTGAATTTAAATACACAAATCTCATCTCCAATATGGGTTATAGTATGTGACTCTCTCCAAAGGGCAAGGCTATGACATTTACTTAATAGACAACAATGAAAAAAAATATTCTAAAGTGTTTTTCATCTGGGACAGACTCTTATTTCAGAATTGTTCTTGCTTAGTTATTTTCTCTAGTAAGAAACTGAAAAGCTGGTGGAAGTCCAAGATGAAACAGAAGTAGGAGACCTTAGTTTTGTCTGGTCCCTGGAGGTCAGCTAGACTGCTATCAAATCATTCTGAACAGCTGTGAACCCAACTAGAGAGCTAAGAAAAGAATAGCTGCAACTTTACAAATAGAAAAGCGACCATTTTCTGCAAGAATGAAAAGATGGAAAAACTCACCTCAAAAAGGAGAACAAGAGGCAGTACTGACTGCCAGGGATCTAATCAGTATGGACATAAGTAAGATGTCATAACTAGAGCTCAGAATGATGATTACAAAGATACTAGTTGGGCTTGAGAAAAACATAGAAGACACTAGAGAATCCCTTTTTGGAGAAATAAAAAAACTAAAATCTAACCAAGTCAAAATAAAAAAAGGCTACTAATGAGATGCAATAAAAAATGAAGGCTCTAACTGCTAGGATAAATGAGGCAAAAGAGAGAATCAGTGATACAGAAGACAAAATGATGGAGAATAAAGAAGCTGGGAAAAAGATAAACAACTATTGGATCACAAGGGGAGAATTCGAAAGATAAGTGATACCATAAATCAAAACATCAGAATAGTTGGGATCCTAGAAGAGGAAAAAAGGGGCAGAGGGCAGAAGGTATATTGGAGAAAATTATTACTAAGAACCTCCTTAATTTAAATTTAATCTGGGGGAGGAAACAGGAATTCAAGTCCAGGAGTCAGAGAGAATCCCCTTCAAAATCAATAAAAATTGATCAACACCCTGACATATAATAATTTTATACTACAAATGTCAGGGACAAAAAGTAAATCATAAAAGCAGGTCAGGACAAGAAGTCTGTAACCTGTAAAGGTGGAAATATTAGACTAGCAGCAGATTTACCCACAGAGACCTGGCAGGCCAGAAAGGACGGCATGATATAGTCAGGGTGCTAACGGAGAAAAATATGCAGCCAAGAATACTTTATCCACCCAGGATGTTATTCAAAATACAAGGAAAGGTAAAAAGCTTCCAGGACAAAGAGAAACTAAAAGAATTTGTGATCACTAAACCAACCCTGCAAGAAATATTAAAAGCGATCCTTTAAGGAAAGACAGCCCCAAAGTAACATAGACAAGAGGACACAGAGACAATATACAGAAACAGTGACTTTACAGATAATACAATGGCACTAAATTCATCTCTTTCAATAGTTACTCTGAATGTAAATGGGCTAAATGCCCCAATCAAAAAACACAGGGTATCAGACTGGATTAAAAAAACAAGACCAATTGATATGCTGACACCAAGAGACTCATTTTATACTCAAAGACACCTCCAGATTGAATGCGAGGGGGTGGAAAAACAATTGACCATGCTAATGGTCATCAAAAGAAAGCTGGGATGGCAATCCTTACATTAGACAAATTAGATTTTAAACTAAAGACTGTAATAAGAGATGAAGTAGGACATTTTATCATCATTAAAAGGTCTTTCCAAAAAGAAGATCTAACAATTGTAAATATTTATGCCCCTAACATGGGAGCAGTCAATCATATAAACAAATTCATAGCAAAATCAAAGAAACACATTGATAATAATACAATAATAGTAAGGGGCTTTAACATCCACTCACTGAAATGGACAGATCATCTAAGCAGAGGATTAACCAGGAAACAAAGGCTTTGAATGACACACTGGAACAGATGGACTTCACAGATATATTCAGAGCATTCCATCCTAAAGCAACAGAATACACATTCTTCTTGAGTGAACATGGAAAACTGTACAGAATAGATCACATACTGTATTGCAAGTCAGGTCTCAAGTAGTACCAAAGATTGGGATGATCCCCTGCATATCCTCAGACCACAACACTTTGAAATTGAACTCACTCACAAGAGAAAACCTCCAAACACTTGGAGGTTAAAGACCATCCTGCTAAAGAATGAATGGGTCAACCAGGAAATTTAAAAATTAAAGAAAAAAAATCATGGAAACAAATGAAAATGAAAACACAACTGTTCAAAATCTTTGGGATGCAGCAAAGGCAGCCATAAGAGGGAAATACATAGCAATACAAGCCTTTCTCAAGAAACAAGAAAGGTCTCGAATATACAACCTAACTTTACACTTAAAAGACCTGGAGAAAAAAAGCAAATAAAGCCTAAAACTGTCAGATGAAGAGAATTAATAATGATTAGAGCAGAAATAAATAAAATAGAAACCAAAAGAAAAATAGAACAGATCAACTAAACTAAAACCTGGTTCTTTGGAAAAATTAAAAAGATCAATAAGCCTCTTGTCAGAAGTATCAAAAAAAAAAAAAAAGAAAGAAAGAAAAAGGACCCAAATTAATAAAATCATGAATTAAAGAGGAGAGATCATAATGAACATAAAAGAAATACAAACAATTATAAGAACATATTATAAGCAACTATATGCCAACAAATTAGGCAATCTGGAAATAATGGATGCATTCCTAGAGACATATAAACTACCAAAAATTAACTGGAATAAATAGAAAACCTGAGCAGACCTACAATCAGCAAGGAAATTGAATCAGTAATCAAAAATCTTCCAACGAACAATAGTCCAGTGCCAGGTGGCTTCCCTGGGGAATTCTTTCAAACATTTAAAGAAGAATTAATACCTATTCTTCTGAAGCTGTTTTAAAAAACAGAAATGGAAGAAGAACTTCTAAAGTCTTTCTATGAGGCCAGTGTTACCTTGATCCCAAAAATCAAAGACCCCACCAAAAAGGATAATTACAGGCCAATGTCCCTGATGAACATGAATGCACATGAAATGAACATGAAAATCTCACAAAATACTAGCCAATAGGATCCAACATTACATTAAAAGGATTATTCACCATGACCAAGTAGGATTTATTCTAGGGCTGCAAGGGCACTTCAATATGCACAAATCAATCAAAGTGATACAATACATTAATAAAAGAAAGGACAAGAACCATATGATACTATCAATAGATGCAGAAAAAGCATCTGTTAAAGTACAGCATCCTTTCTTGATCAAAACTCTTCTAAGTATAGGGATAGAAGGTACATACCTCAATGCCATAAAAGCCATCTATGAAAAACCCAGCGAATATCATTCTCAGTGGGGAAAAACTGAGAGCTTTCCCCTAAGGTTAGGAACACGGCAGGGATGTCTACTAAAACCACTGCTATTCAACATAATACTAGAAGTCCTAGCCTCAGCAATTGGACAACAAAGAGAAATCCATCAAAATCCTAGAGGAAAACACAGGCAGTAACCTCCATGATCTCAGCTGCAGCAACTTCTTGCTAGACACTTCTCAAAGGCAAGGGAAATAAAGGCAAAAATGAAGTATTGGGACTTCATCAAGATAAAAAGCTTTTGCATAGCAAAGGAAATAGTGGACAAAACCAAGAGACAACTGACAGAATGGGAGAAGGTATTTGTAAATGCCTTATCAGGTAAAGGGATAGTATCCAAAACCTATAAAGAACTTATCAAACTCAACACCCCAAAAAACAAATAATCCAGTTAAGAAATGGGCAGAAGACATGAACAGACATTTCTCCAAAGAAGACATACAAATGGCCAACAGACATTTGCTCAACATCACTCAGCATCAAGGAAATACAAATCACAGCCACGATGAGATACCACCTCACACCAGTCAGTATGTATTTCTAGGTGGTAAATCTATGTTCTGATTCTTATTTTATTGTAAATATTTCTGCTAAAAAAATAAACAGTAGGCATTAGTGATTTGATTACTGCCTTTCTTTGGTTGTTTTTATTTAATATATCTAAGATGAAAAGAGAAAACTTGGTGTGACAAATATATATTCTATTTTGATGACCATGCCATGAAATGTTCAAAAGAATACAGTGGAATTAATATATCTTGATTCTGGACTAGAAGAGACCACACATGAAGGTTGTACACATTGGATCTGTAGTCAAGAGGAGATTAGATAGATTAAAAGCATGAGTTTGAAGTTCCCTTATAATTAAATATAATGAATCATTGTAACTTTAAAAGCAAAAGTAAATCTAAGCAATTTAAAAATCAATTTCTTAAGAAAGTTTCATTTTTTCATTGAGTAAAAAGTTATTTTAGTTGTAAAAGACTGTGATTCACAATCCATATTAGGGAGAAACACGGTCCTAACCTTTAGGAATTATGTCTTGCTCTTTCTTTCCCCAAACAACTATCTTAACAAATGTCTTTCAAATCAAGTGGTAGAAACCACAGAAGTCATGTCAGTCTGCATTTGCTTTACCTAATTGAGGATCTCAAGAATGAGGAAGGGATGATGTCTCCATTAAGCTGTCAGTGCCCGCCAATGTGCACACAGCATTGTAAATTGCCCATTTCTTCACTGTGCTCCCCCCATTTTAAAATATTAGAATAGGAGTCAGTCAGGCCCAGAAGGATCCCAGGGGAATATTTTCTGCCCTTGCCTGCTCTATCTCCCTGAATTCTGCAACCTCACAATGACATAATGCTTCAAATCTCATTTTGTGGGAGTCACAAGGCCAAACTGGTCAGTTCTATGCAGTTCCAAACAATAGGTGCCATTTAATATATAGTTTTTCCTGATTCATAGCAATTTTAATACTATCACAAATAGGAATGAACGTTATTTCTTTCTAAACCAGTAAACCAGGCAGATACCCCTTCATGGCCAGAAAACAACATAAAACAATAACATTTGGTTAGGCAGAGTGATCTTTCCCATCAATACAATACTCATCAGGTGGATAATGACTGAGTTAATGGCTATTAGATGGTTTGTATTAAAAAAATAATATCAACTGCTGAATATTTGCTGTGTTCCATTCACAACGCTTATTTCCTATCTTACAACTTTTGCAACTGTTTTCCCAATTTTGTAGATGAGGAAACAAAAGCTTACAGAACCTATGACACTGCTAGCAGCAGAACCAGGATTTGAACACTGCTTCACATTTTAACTTTAGAGTTAATTTTAGACTTCACATAGGAAGCTGTGCAGGACAAACACACAGAGAAACCATGCTTGGTCCACCATGAAACTATGACATAGAGAAGAAGAAAATATTATTTTTTCCAAAAATTTGATATGTGTATGAGGGTGTTACACAGGAAATTTACCTAAATTCCATTATGAAAAACAAAAGAAAAACTAAAGAGCATGGAAAGTTGGTACTCTTTCAGGAATAATAATAATAATAACACCTTAAAACCCCTACTAAAAGCCCTGCCTTTTTCTTTTTAAGTTTCCCATCTGTGCTTCTATAAGCATGAAATTGAAAGAAGACACCCATACGCCAAACAAATCTAAATTTCCTATATGAATTCTCTAGAATGTCTCCTTTTTCAACCTCCTTATTTTTATTTTATTCTTTATTTTGTTCCAGTGCATTCTACATCAAAGCAATAGTTCCCAGCCTCCCTTTCAAATCTCTAAATCTCATTGCCTTTATTCGATTTCTTCTCACTCTATTCTACTATTTTCATTTTTATGGCCCATCTTACTCTTTCTATTTTCTTCTGTGGCTGTGAACATTATGAATACCCCTGCTCCTGTCCCTGTGAATGTTATAAATCCTCTGCCTATATCATCTTTATTTTTCTCACTTTCTGTCTGGCATAGCTAAAATAAACCCCATATTTACATAATAGATAATATCTATATAATCTCTTGTGCATATATTTGCCAAAGAGAAGCAAAAATATGTCTGTTAATTCATGAATTTATTTGTAGTTGAGATTATCATTTTATTCCAGAGTATATATTAATTATATAGATTCTTTGACATTTAATTACACATCTAGCAAGGATTTTTTAAAAGAATCATTAGAAAATGAATTATATTAAATGGCAAATACACAAAAACCTCCCATAATAGTGATAATTATGACTGATAATTTATCACCTTGATAGAGATAATAAAGATGGCAATAATGATGGTAAATCTATGAACTAAATATTATTATCCTTGTATACACACAAAAAAACCCTATCCTCCCTAAGTCATGGTAAATAAGCCTAAAATGAATAAGCCTACAGTGGTGGTTGACTGTAATCATGCCACTAGTATTGTCTCTTGCACAAATCTTACTTAGTGATTTTGAATTTTATGTATTTCCAAAGGCATTGCCAGATGTCAGTGAATACATAAAGAATACAAAAGATTTAAAAAAATAGAAAAAGTGCCTTAAAATATTATCAACTACCAATACTTTTCTATTAACAACTTCCAGAAAGCTGAAAAGTAATTCTCATTGTACTCTATATCGTAGATAATCCAGGTTCACATTTGTTTACATAACTGCTGCTGTAAGGAGGCTCTGTTATTACCATTTATTATTCATGGCAACAGGAATTTAAGACATTGTCCCTATATGTTGAGTCACACTCAGTCTAGATAGAACAAGTGAGACGAAGCATAAAAACCCAGGAGTAGGTGGGAGCATTAAATTCTTGCTTGATTTGTTTGTTTATTTGTTTCTATGCTACTTTTCTGGATGACAGAGAATAAAAGCATCACTGTTCTTGATCAAGGAAGGAGTGTAGGAAAAAGAAGAAAATGTGTCTAAAGTCAGAACATGTCATAGAAATGGCCAAAAAATGCCTTAATTCATCTATTATAATTCTAGCTTCAGTAAGAATAAGAAAAGCATATTGTTCTTTTGAATCCCAGAAAGAAAAAAAAAATCCAACAAATGAGTTTGTGAAGTCAAACTTAATTTAAGAAAATAAATTGAGTAAGAAAAGCTAAGATTTGCTTTGATGCTTAATCAATTGTATTGGTGCTCTTTTTACCGTGAATTATGGGACACATTAAAATACTTAATTCATATTCATTTGCCATTGATTTAGTTAAATGGCTGTTGGCCACTGTTACAATAAAGACTAATAATAATGATAGAACTGAGAAAGATATATTGTGGCCCATGCATCATTTTTCAATACTAGAGGTAAAATAGATTCCAGGATTCTGGAGCTGATCTGTATGGGTTCAAATCCCAACTCTGTCACTTATTAAATGTGTAACCATAGGCAATTTACCTAACCACTCTATGTCTCAATTTCCTCATGTTTAAATATGGATAATAATAGTATCTACCCCCATAGAGTTGTTATAGAAATTAAATTAGTTAATAAATGTAAAAATTCAGAAAAAGTCCCTCCCATATATTAGGCACTATTTAAGTATCTGCTGTTATTTGAAAGCTATTTTTGAAAAAAATAGGTGACTAATTATGACATTCACTTCTGGGTTTTTTGTTGTTGTTGTTGTTGTTGTTGTTGTTGTTTTAAGATTTTATTTTTTTATTTGACAGAGAGAGAGACAGTGAGAGAGGGAACACAAACAGGGAGAGTGGTAGAGGAAGAAGCAGGCTTCCTGCAGGGAGCCAGAAGCAGGCTCGATCCCAGAACCCTGGGATCATGAGCCAAATGCAGACGCTTAACAACTGAACCACCCAGGCACCCCTCACTTCTGGTTTTAATAATACTCATAAAACCAGAAAAGAAAAAAAAAATTCTTAATTTAAGGTATCAGTTAAGAATGCTTCTGGTGGAGGGGCGCCTGGGTGGCTCAGTGGGTTAAGCCGCTGCCTTCGGCTCAGGTCATGATCTCGGAGTCCTGGGATCGAGCCCCGCATCAGGCTCTCTGCTCGGCGGGGAGCCTGCTTCCTCCTCTCTCTCTGCCTGCCTCTCTGCCTGCTTGTGATCTATCAAATAAATAAATAAAATCTTTAAAAAAAAAAAAAAAAAAAGAATGCTTCTGGTGGAAAATAACGGAAAACTCCAAGAATGGTGGTTTAAGCTACAAAAACATTTTGTGTTTATTTTAGAATAATTTCAGAAGCAGAGTCTCAGAACTGGGTCAGTGAGCCAAAAATATCACACAGGACTCTGGCTCATTCCAGCTTTGTGTTCTGACCATGCTTAGCTGTCAGCTCTTCATTCTCATGCTGGTTGCTTATGATTAGAAGGGCTGCCACCACCACACACCAAGATTAGATGTAGGGAAAGGAGAATTGCCAACAAGTTCTGTACTCACATATAAACTGACACCTATCCCCTAAGAGGATTCAAGTTATCTCTCTCTCAAAACACTAGCAGATTTCTCTAAGAGAAGTTAACAGACTCTCCAGAGTCCATAATGAGAGGCCACAGAAAGGCTTTTGGGTCAGCCCATGAACAACAGTCTTTGACAGACAGTCTATCAGAAACCAACAACAAATGTCAAACATATGGTGAAACACTCAAAAGTATTCTGATTGAAGCTCGGAACAAGAAAATCTGCTTATTTACAGCTATTATTCAATATTTTTATGGAGGCCATAGCCAGTGGCTATAAGCAATGAAAATCAAAGATAATCAACTGAAAAATTTATATTTGAAATGAAATAAAATTATAATTCAATTCCTTGGCTCACTAATGGTAATAATCTACTGAAACACACAAGTACACAAAGATGTGTGTATAAAATTGCAGCATTATTAGCAGTACTCAAAACCTGGAAGTGATATAAGTACCCATCACCAGAGTGGGATTTAATAAATTACAGTCCATTCATAATGTAACATACCATGGAGATATTTGAAAGAATGACATATATCCATACATAATAAGGAAAAATGCTTGCCATATATTGTTCAGTGAATTAAGTAAGTTATACATGTAGAGGATGATCCCATTTTGATTTTAAAATATATGTAAATTTATATAAATTATATATATACATTTGCATATGTTTCAGGACCAGGACTAGGGGGAAGTAAGTGAGGTGCTTAGAGCACAAAATGTAAGGTGCTCACTCTCAAAGCCTCTTTAATTTTACATACTAGATGCCTCACTCACTGTACCAGAGTCCTGGCCTTGATGAGGGCCTTGAAAAATCCTTGAGAAGAACCATACATGAGTAAAGGAGTATTTTCATTTTAACCCTTTTTACTTATATGTTTATTTGAATTTTTTTTTTTTAAGGAAAGATTGAAACAAATTGTTTAATGAGGCCTGTATCCAAGGGACCAATGGCTACCACACAGCAGTAAAAGACTTTCTTTAGCCTGGGGCCCCTTACAGTGCAACAACACGTTAATATTTGAGCAGCCTTTCCTGTTCACTTCCACATAATTTTTCCGAATTTTCATTTATTTTATTAATTCTCCAATCCTTTGACAGAGGAAATACTATCAACACTGAATGTATGAATGATCATACTTGTTTCTAACTGTATTTTTTAATGTTCTCAATGCTTATTAGTAAAAGCTCTTCCAGGGTCAGTTTCTGTATAATCACCATGTAATCGACTGAGCAAAACTTTAATGACTCTTTAACAGCACAGAAAGTGGTCAGTCATTTGCCAAATAATTACATTAGCTGAAGTCACTGGTCTATGTATCAATAGATACTCCGCTGACCATGGAATCTCTACATGAATATGAGTGATTTCAGTCTTTTCATTCAGTCTATTTATCTTTCCTTCTGATCAAAATTCATTCCCTTTGTTGTTTTGTTTTTCCAAGTTTTGAGCTTTACATGGTTCTTTAAATGTGATTTGATAACCTTATTTTTTCAGGAGAGCATATTTGTTGTAACATAGTAACCTTTAGTAATTAAAACTAACAATTGGCTTAGCTTTATTCATTATGCATACTTTTTATTTAATTATGCATACAAAATGTAAAGAGTAGAAAGTGTGCCCTGTTTTATACTAATAATAAATTGACACAATCTTCTTGCTATTTTTATATTACCTCCATATGGTGTGAAATGTTTCCATTGTGTTTTGTTTTTCAAAGACAGGTCTAATAGCTTTCTTCTCTGTTTTAAAACCTTCCAAACCCATCCATAAAATATTCTACCCATAATTCCACCATCCAGATTCACAATTATAGATTAGCAAATGGCTGAAATAAACAAAACATATTTCAAAATACAGATTACCTGGTTTTTATTTTTCCCAAGTGTAATTTTAAAAGCAAACGCAGGGTTCCCAAATCTGCTGTGATACCAGCATGTCACAAGTCAGTTTATGGAAGAGTAAAACCTTTATCTAATTCAGCCAGCTGTTTGGGCTCCATTATGCCAAACAATGGATTTGATCATTTTTCCTAATGACTCGATTAACTTTGGTAACATGAAAATACTGATAGTTGCTTAGAAATTAAAGTGATATCAATTTATAATTTGAACCAAAGTTCCATTTCAATAGGATAGGTGCTTATTTATTCCTTTAGAGAGTAAATAAGCTAAATTAATATTTTAATATGGAATAAACTGGTTCATGTTTTTGGATTCATATCTGTTTATAAATTTTATCTACATTTCCTACTTGAACAAAGAGTGAACTCACTTTTAAGGAAAAGAGATTAACTATTTTTAAATTAGTAGACCATCCTATTTCAGTCATGTGGCTCTTTTTTTGGCTAGATTGAGTTGTATGAAAAATAATATTAATTTGGTTCCTAATACAGTTAGTAAGCCTTGAGAAATTTAAATCTCTCAAATTCCTTCAGCAGTCCACTGTTTGTTTCCATTACTATAATTACATGGAAGCATCTGTCAATAATCTCTATTGAATATTTTAGATGTTTCTTTCCAGACCTCCGTTTACCTATTTATAAACAAATGTAAAATTAGAAAGTTAAAAGAAAAAAATCTCTATCATTCCAAAATTCTACAATTCTATCTGAATTTTGAAATGGTCTAATAAAAATATATTCTTGCTTCATGTTATTTGATGGGCATAATTTTTTTCTTTTAAAATTTCTGCCTAGGGTGCCTGGGAGGCTCAGATGGTTAAATGTCTGCCTTTGGCTCAGGTCATGATCTTGGGGTCTTGGGATTGAGTCCCACATCAGGCTCCCTGCTCAGTGGAAGCCTGCTTCTCCCTCTGCCTCTCTCTCTCTCTCTCTGTCTCCCATGAACAAATAAATAAAAGCTTTAAACAAATAAAAAATAAAATTTCTGCCTAATTACCACATTTCTCAGCCACTGTTACAAAGTAACTACTTATTATTAGCACGATTTGAATTAGATGTCTTAATAAGATAGCTTATTTGCAAAGGATGGAAGCATAGTATCACGTTACTGTAAGCAAAAACAAAAATGATGGTTCGTATATCTGGGAGATTCAAGGGCTTACGAGCTTTGGGTGGAACAAGCGTAATCCAAATGGTCAAATGTTGTCAGGCATTTGGATGTCTCCATGTACTTTCGTTTGGGTTTATTTCCAGGCGTATTTTTCATGCATAACATAAAAATTACTGCCATTAGCTTCATTTGTCTTTACATCCAATGAATTCAGGCAATGAAATTGTTATGAAAGTGCACATTTTTCCTGATAGCTCTAGTACGAACTCTGTTTGGCCTGACATGACTCATGTAGCCAAATCTGAACTAATTCCAGCGGCCAAGAGGATATGTACGCTCATTGGCCAGACCTGGATTACACACACCACCCCTGATATCAACTATTTTAATCATGGAAATCACTCAGATTGGATCTGTGTGGACTCAGAGTGGAGGAATGATTCCCCTCCAAAATCAGGTGTGCCACATTTAATGAGAAAGAACATAGGGCTACCCACCGTGCCAACTTGCAACAGCATTCCATCAACCTGAGTCCCTAAACAGTATACTCTACCATCCAATCTATTTGTGCAGCTGTTGTTAATGTAGTTGAGTGCAAAATGTTTATGACATTGACTTGATATTTTCCAGAATCTAGGATCTTACATGAAGTGATGAAACATTTTTAAAAACAAGTATAAAATATATTCCAGTCTAGTATAGAAATGTCTTTTATCAGTATTTTTCAATTAGTTTTTTTTATTTTTTCAACTTTCCTATGTATTATCAAATTTATAATTTAATATGATAATGAATAGAAAACAATTAGATAACAATTGTTCAAAATACATAACATTGTTTAGTATACTTGCTTTATTAAATCCACTTACAGTATCTATCTACTCAGAGTAAAATCTTATTTTATCAATTAAGACCCTGATATAAGATCCAAGATAGACACACAAGAGTCAGCAACTAGATTCTAACATGCTTATCCACTTCTAAAAAAATTAATTTTAGGCAATTGAAACTTTCAAGTAATTTTCTTTAATAAATATTTAAAATTATCAATAATAAAAATAAATTCAGCACTTTGGCTCAAAGTCTTACTTGTACTTCCCCCAGCATTTTAATTGTATAAAATTAATCATCTTCATTTATCCAAAATATATTTACTATCAGGTAATAAGCTCTTTGGAGAATTCTTCACTTAAGTAAGCCTTCTCAAACAAGGTGTACTGTGCTTGAAGTGAACGTATCATTTCAGGTGCAAATTGAGTAGACTGGAGCATAATGTGACTCACAAAGCCAGATATCTTGCTCCTCCAAACAGTCTTACGTAGGAATCAAGCACCACTGGCTACCTTTAGGCAATTAGGGAACCAATGTACCAGGTTAGTCAGCCTAAAAAACAAGTAGCACTTTTTCCTTCCTCCCTTCCTCCCTCCCTTCCTTCCTTCCTTTCTTTGTTTCTTTTCCTTTTCTTTCTCCCTTCTTTCCTTCCTTCCTCTCTCTCTCTCTCTCTCTCTCAGTTTCTTTCTTTCAAGAAACATGACATTTATTTCTCCTGGCAGTTTAACCAGGTTCTGAGTAGGTGACTTTTTGCTTCTTCAAACATATTATGTAAAGACATTCAATAAATCAATGACTCTAATTTGAAATATTTGTAATGCTGGAAAAAAGCCAACTGCTTCCTTTTCGTGGAACTGTAACACTTTTACAAAAGTAACAGCCATTGCTTGCCTTTAAATATATATATGTATGTATACATACATATATATATTTAATATTTGATTATAAAAATTGTAGGAAGACCTGATCTGATTATGGATAAGGCTCTTGGGGCTTTGTTATGAAAAAAAATCTTTTGTTTTTTAATTTTTTATTTTTTTTATTATTTGTTTCAGGGGTAAAGTTCTGTGATTCATCAGTCTTTTATAATATGGGAAAAATCTTAACACAAATGTTCAGCTCCATTCCATGAAGGAAAGCCTAATGAGAATCAGAAGGTGACCCTACCCTCCTTTCCAAGCAATAAGGAGAGATTATTGCTGAGAGAGACCAGTGCAACATTGGAAAGGCCTTTAGAGCAAAGCCAAAGGATATGGGCACCAGGCCATGCTTGATTTTCACACTTACCCCATTTTTCCTTTTGGTGAAATTTCCCTAGATGCCACATATCCTGGGTGTAATATCCGTGGTCATGAGAAGTGATCCATGTAGTAAGGAGTAAGAAAACAAGGAAGTGTTCTGTTTTAGAGACCCGGTAAACAGGATCCGACTCTAGTGGGCAGTAGCCCAAAGTATTACCTAGGAATTCATCCACAGTAAAAGAATAAAGGAGCTAATATAGTGCTTAAGAGCCTGACTTCTTAATTAAATTGACCTAAGGTCCAAGTACCTTTACCACTCATGAGCTGAGTGACTGGGGAAAACTGTCTTGCATTTCCATCACCCTCTTTCCTTATCCAGAAAGTGAACATACTAATAGTATCTATAGTGTAGGAGTATTATGAGCTCCTGGCACAAAATAAAGTATGCACTCTAAAGTAGGGGTAAAATAGTGGCCCAGAGACTGGTGATGGTGTTGTGAAAGCTGACTGACAAAGGAGAAGGGCTGAATAAGGAAACAGAGTGTCCCTTTACTGAAGTCAGCCACACTGTCACAGCAGGCAGGGAATGGGCATCTGTCCACACCCACACTGGGTGGCCCCATAGCCAGTTGGCCATCCTTCTAAAAATGGAACGTGTGGTTGCAGTGCAAGACACTATCAAACTGACTTCAAGAGTCCTTCAGCAAAGGTTAATCATAGATTAAAAGTAAAATAAATAAACCCTCTGGTTTGAAAATAATTTCTCTATGTCCTCTAGTGTGTTTCCCTTCCCCTAGACAGAACTCCATTTAAACATCACAAAAAATGTAACATGACTTTAATTTCAAATATCTGTAGAGAAATAATTTTCACAACCTCACCTGAAAAACTATTTCAGCAGCTCACAATCTTTACTTCAGAAAGATAAAAAAAAATGTTGCCTGGGTATACAACAATCATTTCTAATGCATAACGATATTCTGTCTCTAATGGTCAATTCTTATTCTTTCTGAAGGGTTTACTTCCTTTAACCAATTTCCAGATTAGTACATTGAGTCCTTAATGAAAAAAAAGTATAATATTTTAAGTTAGAGTTCCACATACAATGTCATATTTAGAGCATTCTGATTTGAAACCACGGGTGTGAATTTCAGTTCCAGCTTCTCACTACAGTTTAGTCTGACTCTCATAAGAGACTAGTCTCCTCTCTCCCCTCCAAAATATGCCTTGGTTTCATTGTTCTCAGCTGTCCCATCCATTAGACTCACCTGGGGAACATTTAAAACCTTCTGATGCTGGGGCCCCACCCCAGAGATTCAAGTTAATTGGCCTGGGGTGTGGATTGTCATTGCTTTGTTCCTTAAAATTCTCAGAGTGATCCTAGCAAATTGAGAGTCATTGCTCTTTGAGGAATTATGTATGCAAAGGCACCAAATACCCCTTTCTCTTTCTTTTGTTCCTTAGTTTCACAATTTAGTCATTTTAAGAAAGATTATAATATGAACACGATCTCTTTAATTAAGAATACGGAGATGATTGCATAATGATTCTGTCTTTTGAGTGATTTGGAGAGCAATGATATAGTAACTCCTACAGTTACTATAAAATGGTCTCATAAATTCTATTTTAAAATTATTGAAACTGTTCACCAGCTAGTGAACTTTTTTTCCTATAAACCAAACTAGACACAAATTTCTATGAAACTAAGTAATAACCATTTTTCACCTTCCATAGAGAGAGGTATCTGTTCCTAATAATGTCACCACTACTCTCCCAGGCATCCAGACCTGACTCTTCCTTCTCTACCACAGTGCCTTGTAGTGAGTTAAATAGAGCTCATTTCATTTTCAGTTTACAAATAAAAACACCGTATTTGGTGGTGGTGGTTCAGGTACTCGATGCCTCCTCCTGTTTTACAATGATTTTTTAATCTGTGATTATTTCTGAGAACACTTCCTCTGCTGTTTCTAGAGCTGTCAGATTCCTGCCTCTCCATATTGTTCACCAGACCTTCATTTAACAAATATTTCAGAGGCACCTAATATGCGCAAGACATGCCAGAAGATCCAGTTCTGTCATGGAGATTGCTCTTCAGAAGGAGAGACAAAATAAAGGACAAATAAATAAACATGAAAATGTCCTGTATGTAGTACAGAGAATGTAATAGTCACAATCTCGTATTCCATATAATACACTTCGGAAATTCCCCCTCCCTGGTTATCACCAACTCTAAAATGACTTATTTAATCCCAAGAAATCTTTCACTTCCCTCTTACCAACAAAATCCTATAGAATTAGGTCTAGCTTAAGTTTCCAGAATTTCTTCTGTTGAAATCTCACTCTGACTGTTTTCTCTTAAAGCTCAGGAGAGAAATGTTGAAAGAGGTACGCTGTAACATTTCAAATGAACTTACTCTTGCTTGGAACTCCCAATACGTTGATTATTTTCCTCCTCTTCTTTGTCATTTTCTGTTGGCTTTGATTCTAAATTTTCTTCATATTCTAGTTCTTACACTGACCAAAGATGAGATTTTTCATCTCCTTCTATTAATTTGGATATTCTTTCTCTTCACCTAGCACTTGAATTCAGTCTGGCCAGCACCATTTTTACTCTACCCCTAAGTTTTGTTGACAAGCCTAGAGGCTCCACATTATCTGGACTTGGCAAATATATATGCTACTTACAACTCTGTTGATATACTAGTTATTCAACAAATATTTACTGACCATCTGCTATGTTCTAAGATCCATATGTTGCACAGGTGTTACAAAGATGAACAAGATATGGCCCATCTTCTATGGAAGTTTACACATGCTTAACACAGGATAAGGCCAGTTGGTTAAACAAACAAACAAAAAAATATACTATTAAAGTGGAGAATCATAACATAAATAACTGAAGTGTATAATTTTCACTTTAAACATTTAAATATTTCTGACTCACCAAACTTTAGATATAGGGTCAAGGTCTTTTCTTCCATTGCTTATTGGAATTTTGCATGCCCTTTCTTGCAGAGCCACAACACATCATCTATAATTTCTAGTTTCAATTTGCTTAAACAGAGTAAGAATGTTACAACACTATAGAAGTATCTGTACCAAAACCATTGAGATTTTTGTGATTTTTTTCCCAGTCTTGCTCATACTTATTCTGATAGCACTTGTTTTAGCATTTCATTTTTATAGTCTTTCCAAAGTATTCAGATGTATTTTCAAAAAAAAAACTATCTTTCATTCCACACGTAATATTTCATCAGTTTGTTTAATTAAATTACTTGTTTTAAAATATCAAGTATAATTAACATAATCAGGTTTGAGACTCTTGCTAAGTGCACCCCAGGGGAGGGAAGCAAAGACTTGCAAACAAGAAAGGGAGACCTTCCAGCTGGGAGCAGTTAGTGCACCTTGGATATCAATCGCTACATCTCAGAGACAGCAGGGAATGCTCTGGTTAATCTGGCAAGGGTGCTTAAGAGATCTACTCCATATTATATTATTGCAATACAATATAAATACTTTAATAAAGGCTTATGCAAAATGTTGTATATATTAAAAGGATCCTTCCCCATTATTCAGCAAAAATGTTGTTTTGGACAGATTTCTTCTTCTCCCTCCTCTTCTTCTTCCTCTTCCTCCTCTGCATTCTGTCTTCCTCCTCCTCCCCTTCCTCTCCTAATCCTAACAGTCCTCCTCCTCCTTCTTGGTCTTTTACCTCTATTTCAATTTATCTTTTGGAACAAGCAATATAATTCTATACTCCAGAATTTTTAAGGTCAATCAGTGTAAAGTATCTTTGCTACCCCTGCTCCCTAGCTGCCAGCCCTTTTTTTCCAGAGGCAACCAATGTTACCAGTTCTTTCTGTGTCCTTGAATAATTTTTTAAATGAATATAAAAACACATCAAACACATAATCATTTACATTTTTTTTTCCCTTTACAAAAATACAAAATGTTAGAAAACTAATTTTGTCATTTCTAGGATGTTTTGAAATTTTCCTTCTCCCTCATGGGAGACAGAATATTCATCAAGCAGATCAAGAACTTGTCAAATGCTCTGTGTTTTGCTGACTAAGGCTTCCAGCAGATGGCCAGATTATGTCCCCATTACTACTATATCTTGATTCTGTGCCAGTTTTGTAAAATATATGAAGAAGACATCATCTGTTTCCTAAGTTCAGTTCAACATCATTTCTTTCTCATTTATTCATTTCTAAGGTATATATTTGGTGGATTTCCTTAGAGGTGTATCTTCTTGACATACAGTATTGTTAAATCTTTCCTCCTATTAGATTTTTAGTTATTGCTTATTTATTTGGTGCATGAGATAAGCTATTTCATGAAAATACTTCTAACAAGTCTAGGCTTATATGTCTACATACATGTTGCAATGTCCATTCATTTTATTTACAAGCCATGTGTTTTACATTTGTCGTGGTATTTTGAATTTTAAGCAATACTTCCAGTGTCTTCTAATTATTTTCTCATGTGAGTCACTGAGAAGTTCCTTCAGTCTTATTTTTCATTTCATGTCCTATCTGTTTTTCTCCAATGAAATCAGCATCATGACTTTATCTTGGAGTTTGCTTTATTTTCTTTACATTTTCAGTGTAGAGCCCTCTTGAACAAGTCAGCTGACCTCTGGAAAAACACATTTGTTCTTCCCCATTTGGAATACTCAAGTCACCCAAGAGCCTATCATTCCAGGATATTAAGTAATGGTCCAGGTATCTAAGCCATTTCACTAACACTAACTGCATTGTTAGTAGTTCCCTTCCCAGAGATTCCCCTATCTTCCAAATGTTCTACTCCAATGAAAAAGAAACAATGGAAACATGACCTATAGTCCACCAGTTTCCTACTTAAAATTTCAGAGTCCCTAAAGATACTTTCCTAATCTTTTGTTAGTGTCTTTTTTCTGTTCAAGAATGAACAATTTGTTAATTTGCCAGCTTTAATTAATCCATTACTTTATCCAACAAATATTTATTTAGTGCCAAGGGCTGGAGTTATTAAAAATTATTAAATTTTATGGTAATTTATTATTGCATAACAATAGTGTATATAATTTAAACTGGTTAGTATTACATAAAAGCATGTTACAAAAGATAGGATCAGTGAAGACAAAGTAACTAAATCTGGTAGGTAGCCAAGTAGTAGAAGCAAGTAGGAAGGCTTTAGAAAAGAGAAAATCTGGAATTCTAGAAGTAAGTAGGAATATGTCAGGCAGGTAAGGCAAAAAAGTGCATACAGGCAGGCAGAGGATTTTGTGCAAAAGCACAGAG
The DNA here is from genome assembly GCF_010015895.1 of Lontra canadensis. NCBI lineage: Eukaryota > Metazoa > Chordata > Mammalia > Carnivora > Mustelidae > Lontra > Lontra canadensis. Next base: position 32,199,779 of record NW_022631003.1, on the reverse strand, counting down.
GTATGAATACACATGTAAAACCTAAACTAAAGAAACATCAGTAGTAATGAACAGGTGAATACAGAGTAGGGAGATAGTCTAGAGTTAGAATTTATAAGGTTTTCTGACCATTAAGATATGGGGAATGAGAGAAAGTTAGGGTTCCAGAATGACTAAGTTTGATAAGGGGCAGACTGATAGATGGTGAAGTCTGGAATGAAGGAGCATGAAATGGGAACAGGTTTGGGTGTTAGACTAATGATAATGAACTCAACTGTACACATATAGATTTTGACGTAGCTATAAGCTATTCAAGCAGAGGAGCCCCCCTCTAAGCTATGAGAACTATCAGTCTGAGCCCAAAAGTGAAGATGAGTAAAACTTAAGCATGGGAAATTGTTAAAGCAAAGTTTGATATGTATTGAAAAGTTAATTAGAAGTAAACAAGCAGGGCATCTTCTCTTAAATACTCTTTCAAATAATAGGTAAAATTTGGAAAAATTTTTAATCCATTTATGTCTTAACAGGCTAATAAAGGAAAAATATATAGTAATAGAAACATTAGTAATAGAAATAGAATAGTAATAGAAAAACCACATAACTTCCAGGGAAGATGATGGAGTAGGAGGGCCCTAAACTCACCTCATCCCACAGATACAAATGGATAATATTCTCACCAGAGCAAACAACACAGAAGAGGACCAAAGATGGGCCAAAAAAACTCCACAACTAAATATAGGGAAGAGACCACATAGAAGAGGGTAGAAAGGGTAAGGACCCCATAGAAACTAAACCTTGTAGGTCTGAACACTGGAGGATGGAAGCTATAGACACAGAGAAGGGAGAGAAACAGACTCTCATGAGAAACAGACTATCACATTGGGGAGCATGCAAAGGGAAGCAAAATTCCCCAAGCATTCGTCTTTGAAAATCAGAAGGTCTGAATTTTGTTAGTGCTTACAACCAATGGGACTTAAAGCCTGAAACTCTCAAAATTAGCAGGTTCTGCTCTGTGAGGGCCCAACAGCAATAGGAAGCTGAGTCCCTGTCCTTAAAGAGACTGCACAGCAAAGAGCCCTCAGAGATAGAGCTTAGAAGCAGCAGTTTGAAAGACCAGAGGCTTATAGGAGAAAGAATTAGTTACTAATCTCAGAGTTCACTGAGGGGCTTCTCTGGAAACAAAGGAACTGGCAGGTACCATTTCCCTCCCTTGCCCCTCATTTTATATATATATATATTTTTTTTTTTTTCATTCATTCATTTGACAGAGAGATATCACAAGTAGGCAGAGAAGCTGGCAGAGAGAGAGGGGGAAGGAGGCTCCCCGCCGAGCAGAGAGCCCAACGCAGGGCTCGATCCCACCGGGATCATGACCCGAGCAGAAGGCAGAGGCTTAACTCACTGAGCCACCCAGGCACCCCTCATTTGAAACACACAGCCACTTGCAGGAACCAGTGCAGAGTTAGCATTCACAACATAACTTGCTTACACCACACCCAGCCCCCATGCCCAGCCAGGCTTGCCTCAGTCCCAGTGTTGTGGATCCCCTCCCTCCCTCAGAATACCTATGCAAACCTTACCATCTGTTTCTTGCCTTCCTCAAAGCATGCACAACAGTATGCTAAAACTGTACACCTGCCAGCAAGCTCTGTGGAACAGTCCCTTGCCTGCCTCATCTTCACAGCAGCTGCCTGTCCCAGCAGAGAAGGACCAATGCCATCTAGTTAAAAGTGCACCTCCTGCCCACTACTTTCAAGAGCAAGAGATAAAACTGACATTCCTAAAACAGAGAAAACAGACACAGAGAGTTTGGCAAAATGTGACAAAAGAATATGTCACAAAATAAAGAACAGGACAAAACCAGAGCAAGACACCTAAGCAAAACAGTTATAAATAGCATGTCTGTTGGAAAATTTAAAATAATGATCATAAAGATATGCACTGGACTTGAGAAAAGAATGGAGGACATCAGTAAGACCTTTAAGACAGAGATTAAAAAAAACCAATCAGAGATGAAGAATACAATAAATGAAATTAAGAATACACTTGATGGAATAAATAGCAGGCTGGGAAAATCAGAGGAATAAAATAATGAACTAGAAGACACAGTATGGAAAGTAATTAAGCTGAAAAAAATGAATAAAACACAGAATTGTGCAAAACAAGAATACACTTAGGAAACTCAGTGATGCCATCAAGCATAATAATATTCTCATTGTAAGGATCCCAGAAGGAGAAGAGAGAGAAAGGGGGGCAGATAATTTATTTGAAGATATAAAAGCTGGGAATTTCCCTACCTGAGGAAGGAAATTGATATACAGATCCAGGAGACACAGAGATTCCCCCAACAAAATCAACCAAAGGAGTTCCACACCAAGACACATAGTAATCAAAATGGCAAAAAATATTTCTCATCAGAGAAATACAAATCAAAACTATGATGAGATATGACCTCATACCTGTCAGATGGCTAAAATAAAAAACATAATAAACAAGTGTTGGTGTGATGTGGAGAAAAAAAGAACACTCATGCACTGTTGATGGGAATGTAAACTGGTGCAGCCTCTGTGGAAAGTAGTAAGAAAATTTCTCAAAACGTTAAAAATAAAACTACTCTATAATTCAGTAACTACAGTACTGGGTATTTACCAATACCATAGAATACAAAGAATACAAAAACACTAATTCACAGAGATACATGCACCCTTATGTTTATAGTGGAATTATTTATAGTAGCCAAGATACAGAAGCAGCCCAAGTGTCCACTGATAGATGAATGGTTAAAAAAAAAAAAGAAAAAAAAATGTAATTCAGCCAAAAAACAAATGAAATCTTGCCATTTGTAAAGACATGGACTGAGCTGGAGAGTATAATGCTAAGCAAAATTAGAGAGTCAGAGAAAGACAAATACTATATGATTTCACTCATATGTGGAATTTAAGAAACAAAATGAATGAGCAAAGGAAAAAAAGAGAGAGAGAGAGAGAAAGAAACAAACAAACCAAGGAACATCCTCTTAACATAGAGAATGAACTGAGAGTTACAAGAGGGGAGATGGGTGGGAGGATGAGTGAAATAGTTGATGGGGATTAAGGAGTACACTTGTCATGATAAACACTGGGTGATATATGGAATTGTTGAATCACTATATTATACTCCTGAAACTAATATCGTACTTTCTATTAACTACACTGAAATTAAAATTTTTAAAATAAAATAAATGATAGAGTAAGAGAAAATAGTAGTAGGAAAAAATAATACAATATAATGTTGTCCTTAGGGCCAAGAACACCAGCTCTAGCACACTTTGCTATTTATGATCCTGAATCATTCTTTTCAACTTTTTTTGGTAATATCACACCAGATCCTCCCTGAAAATTAGACAAAGACTAAAATCAATAAGTCACTTCAGATCCCTCCAACTGAATTGACCTTAGCCATTTATTAATTTAACACTTGGTCTGTAACTTCCAGTTACCGCTATGGTGATCACCTAGCAACTGGATGCTTCTAGAAATTTATGAATGCCAAAGGAGCGATGGGCCAAATGTGTCAAAAAATTCCTTATTGTTATTAACAGATAATTCAATTAACCCTGTAATTTGTTTGCAAAAGTTATTGGCTACTTAGGGGTTTAAGTTTCTCAATGAATTCAATATAAATGAAGGAAGTTTAATATGTCCTCATTATGCCATTCTATTGCCTGGGAGTGGTTTCACTGTTTTTTCAAATTTTTGTTGTAACTATAAAGTGGCCTAATTCATAAAGATGAAAAAAAAAAAAAAAAGCAAGACTTTCTGAAAATTCCAACACAGAGACACGAAAACTATCTATGAGAGAAGGAACTTAGGCAAAGCAGAATTGCAAAATGTTGTGTCGAAAGTAAATAGGTCTCTATTTCATGAAGGAAGCACACCCACAGGGGAGAAACTGGGCTAAACTTTCCTGCAGTTCAGGCTGTACAGGAAAATTGCCAGGGATGTGATAGAAAGCTAAGCTTTTAGATTTCTATCACTTCCCTGCCATTTTCAAGGGCAAACCAAATCTGTTGAATCGTTTTGGTCTAACATCATTTCTACCCCCTGCTCCATTATAGAATGGAAACTGAAGACATTTTAATTCAAATTAGATTAGGGCTGCAACTTTAGTTTAAAATTGTATCCAGTACCTAGATTATTAGCTCCTGGTCCATGCAATTGGTAAAATATTTGTTAAATTAAATAAATGCATTTTTTTATCTATGCCAATTTCCATAACTATCACAAATTTAACTATCATGAGAAGTAATTTCCCATGTCTCCTTTGCAAGCCTACAATGGAATCTCAGGGAGACTAAAAGATCTTCATTGTAGTAGCAACAGCTATTAGATTATTAATTCTTCCTTTAGTCTAACCTATGAATAGGCCACCACAATGCCTTATATTCTTTGTTATTAAAAGGGGAAAAAAAACATAAAAATGTAGATTTAACAGATTTGTGTATGTATTATAGAAATCTTTATTTAAAACACTAGTGACAGAGGAAGCAAGATTGCAGAGAAGTAGCAGACTGAAATATCATTAGGTCCCAGGAGTTCAGCTAGATAGTTATCAAATCATTCCAAACACCTACAAACTCAACAGGAGAACGAAGAGAAGAGCAGCGATTCTAGGAACAGAAAATCAACCACTTTCTAGAAGGTAGGTGTGAAAGAAGTGAATCCGAAGTGATGGGAAGATAGACCATGGGGGGAGGGGCCGGGTCCTGACAAGCAGTGGAGCTGAACAGCACAAAATCAGAACTTTTAAAAGTCTGCTCCCCTGAGGGACATTGTTCCAGAGGCTAAGTGGGTGTGGAGCTCTCATGAGGACGGTGTGGTCTCAGGACCCACAGGGTCACAGAAAGACCAGGGATGTCTGAGTGTGGCAGAGCTCCCAGGTATCAAAGCAGGGAAGCTGGCTACAGAGACGGAGCCAAGGATGGGCTCTCAGCATGGGGTTACCTTAAACCATGATCCAAGGCACAGTCAAGCTCTTCCAGCAGGGACTCCACAAGTGGCAGATCTGGAGAGACACCCCCGCCTTTCCTCCTCTGGGAGGAGTAGTGGGGGAGCACACTGCAGGAATCTGCTGGGTTTGGAGACTCCAAAAGGGGCCATGTGCCAGAGATAGAAACGCTCAGTCACAAGCCGGTGAGCACAGAGTGTGGCTGAGAACAGGGAGATTGGAGGGATTGACTGCTTTTCTCTGAGGGCGCACTGAAGAGCGGGCCCCGAGCTCTTGGCTCTGACAGGTTGGATTGGGAGACCACCATTTTCATTCCCATCCTCCAAAGCTCTATGGAATGCATTCAGGGAACAAAAGCTCCCTAGAGCGAACCCAAGCAGATTGCCTAGCCTGGCCCGTGACAAGGGCAGCGCAATTCCCTATCAGGCAAAGACATTTGAGATACACTGCAACAAGGACCCTCACCCAGAAGATCAGCAAGAACATCCAGCCAAGACCAAGTTCACCAATCAAGAAGAACTACGGAACTCCAGAGATAGGGGAAAGGAAAACATAAAATTCATGGCTTTTTTCCTATGATCCTTTAGTCAAGAAAAGTTAGATTTTTAATTTTTTTTTTCTGATTGTATTTTTTAAATTTTTCCTCTTTCCACTTTTAATATTATTTAACAATTTTATCTTAACAATACCTGTTTTAAGAAGTATTTTTAGGTTGGGGTCAAGATGGCGGAGAAGTAGCAGGCTGAGACTACTTCAGGTTGCGGGAGATCAGCTAGATAGCTTATCTAAAGATTGCAAACACCTACAAATCCAACAGGAGACTGAAGAGAAGAAGAACAGCAATTCTAGAAACAGAAAATCAACCACTTTCTGAAAGGTAAGACTGGCGGAGAAGTGAATCCAAAGCGACCGGAAGATAGACTGCGGGGGGAGGGGCCGGCTCCCGGCAAGCGGAGGAGCAACGGAGCGCAAAATCAGGACTTTTAAAAGTCTGTTCTGCTGAGGGACACCGCTCCAGAGGCTTAACCGGGGTGAAGCCCACACGGGGTCAGTGTGGCCTCAGATCCCGCAGGGTCACAGAAGGATCGGGGTGTCTGAGTGTCGCAGAGCTTGCAGGTATTAGAACGGGAAAGCCGGCTACAGAGACGGAGCCAAGGAGTGAGCTCACAGCTCGGGCTTACCTAGAACCGGTCACAGGCTCGGTGAGCTCAGAGCACGGCCGGAGGCAAGGCAGACGGGAGTAATTGGGCGCTGTTCTCTGAGGCGCACTGAGGAGTGGGGCCCTGAGATCTCGGCTACTCCGGGCCGGAGACTGGGAGGCCGCCATCTTCATTCTCGTCCTCTGGACTCGACGGAAAGCGCTCAGGGAACAAAAGCTCCCGAAAGCAAACCAGAGCGGATTACTCAGCCCGGCCCCTGGTAAGGGCGGTGCAACTCCGCCTGGGGCAAAGACGCTTGAGAATCACTATAACAGGCCCCTCCCCCAGAAGATCAACAAGAAACCCAGCCAGGACCAAGTTCACTTATGAGGAGTGCAGTTTCAATACCAAGGAGAGCAGCGGAATTCCAGAGGAGGAGAAAGCAAAGCACAGAACTCATGGCTTTCTCCCCATGATTCTTTAGCCTTGCAGTTAATTTAATTTTTTTTTTCTTTTTCAATTTTTTTCTCTTCTTCTGCTAAATTTTTTTAACTTTTACCCTTTTCTTTTTTAACGTTTTTTAAC